>NC_134954.1:57330487-58047154 GCF_965638725.1 Aptenodytes patagonicus | reverse complement strand
GTAAATGGGCCACTTAATTCAAAGCCTCGGGAGGAAAGGGGGGGGAAATCTTTGGTTACGTCTGCACTTCTAAAACAAACAGTCCCAGGGCATCCCAGGCACAGCAGCGGGACTGTCCCCATGGGAATTTTTAGCACTGCCCTGGTGTGATTTTGGCTTTGGCCAGCTTGCACTGATCCAGGCAGTTTTTGCTCATGGTTTAGGAGTTAGCCTGGGTCAGGGACAGTCCCAGCAGGATCTGGCACACAGGCTGCCCATTTACAGGATGTGTTTCACAGCCTGGAGGTGGGCTCATCTGTGGCAGAGTTCCTCAGGGCCAGAGAGCAGCCTTGGGTTTGTTTAACTTAGTGTAGGGCTGTAGAGCATCCTTCCCAGAGAGCCTTGTGATGGGCACTTTGGAAATACAGCCCCATTGACCCTGGCATTTCTGCTCCAGGCATGCGGAAGGGTCTCTGGGAAGAGGAGCTCCCAGGCAAGGGACAGCAGTGGGACTCTTTACTGCAGATCTTGTGCAAGCCGGGGCTGGGATGAAGGTTAAGGAGATTTTTCAAGGGCTGGGCTGTGGGACAGCAGGCAGGGGAAGGGCATGGGACAGACCCCGTGGGTGGGATGGGGTGGGAGTCCATCCATCCACAGCACGGGAGAGCCCCAGCCCATCTCCCTCCAACCTGCCTCCCCCATACATCAATAGCAACGAGGTTTATTCATGTATTTACTGAAATACTGCAGTGACGCCAAAGGGCTTCCACCCTGGGACCCTGCCGGGCATCACTTGCCCTCTCCCACCACGGCTGCACAATACAGGCTGAGTTTGCACAAGTGCCAGGCCTGAGGATGGGGGAAGGACGCACACACACGTGTGTGCATGTGTGTGCATGTGTGTGTGCGCACACAGCGGTGCTGGGCAGGCCCCTTGGCGTGCCGCACGCCTGTGTTTGCGCTGCGCTTGCCATGTGCGTTTCAGGGCACGTGTGGGATCTGGCAGCCCAGCACGGGCGCTTTGCGTGGGCAGGGGGTGTTTTGCTCAACACATGCCTTCATCTATGGTTGCTGTTTTGATGCAAAGAAAGACCAGGCTTTTGACGTCTGTGTGCATGTGCTCTGCAGGTGTTTCACACACGCTGTGTGCAGCCTGCATGGATGTGTGTGTGTGTGTGTGTTTGCACATGCGTGTGTGTGTGCACGTGTGTGAAGTGTGAGATCAGTGTCTCAGCTGGCCGCCGCTCTGGCTGCTGGAATACCTGCCTCCCAGGCCATGTTATAGATGAATACACTTGAAAGCATTTTTTCCCCCTTAGCCACCAGATTTCACTGGGAGAAGAAAAGGAACCGGGCACTTTATCTTCATTAGCAGCTGGGAGCCTCTTGGGGCTGCTTTTGTCTGGGCAATGCTCCCTCCGCCCCTGCTCTTATCCCCTGTCCTCACTCATTAGCCCTTTCCAGAGGGAAAACGGACTGGCTGGCAAGGTCCTGTGGCTCTGCTGCGTCCCCATTCCTGCTGGCCACCATGTCCCCCAGCCCTGTGGCCTTCTCCAGCCCCCTCTAGGTAGCAGGGCTGGGATAGGAGGGGACAGGTCCCCTTCCTTATCTGCTCCGGGAGACCCAAGAGTCATTTTAGGCCCCAAGAAGCCCTTTTAGTTGCAAGCTGCTGCCACCTCTGGGTTTGGAGCTGGCTTTGGCCAGCACTGGTTCAGGGTCTGGAGGGGCTGGGGAGGGGGATGGAGGTGGCTCCATGACCAAGCGCCCCTGGGAGGGCTGAAGCTGGATGGGGTGAGGGCAGTCCTTCCCTTCTGGAGCTGCTCATCACCAGGAAGTGCTCATGCCCGCATCCATTAATACCCAGTAACCATGACAACTGCCATGGAGCTGTCATCCTATCCCCAGGCCAGCCACCACAGGGGTCCTCACAGAGGGGAGCAGAGGAGTGTCGGGGCAGAAGCTTTCCTTGAATTGCTGCTACGTGCAGGGTGGCACGTGAGCTGTGCATTGCCCTGCTGCCGAGGCCGGGGGCAGTTTGGAGGGGATACAGCACCACTCCCCCCAGGGTGCCAGGGCATCCCCGGACAGGACCAGGGCTGCTGCTGCTGGGAATGGGGCAGGATGCTGGAGCCACCTTAGCTGTGGGGAGGGCTTCGGGGGAAGATGGCGGCAGAGACAGTCTCTGCTCCCCTCCTGCTAGCCCAGATGCTGGGGGTTCAGCGAGACAGCGAGGCGGGGGTGTCGGGGGCAGACTGCCTTAGGTAACATTCCTTCCTACTTAAAAGGAGCCATAAATCACTCACTCTTTATTAAAAGCTCTGCCCGACTGGGAGGGAAATGTCAGGAGCATAAATCAACTCCACTGCTCTCTTGCAAGGATCCTGGCTTGCCAAGGACTGCTCCCTCCACCGTCCCCAGGTAGGGCACGGCACGGCCACGCTCTTTGCATCCATCCCCATGGGCAATGGACAGGGACGCAGGTCAGGGTCTGGTGATGGGAGCTCTCGAAAACCCAGCCTCCCCGTGCAAATCCTTACCCCAGAGGGTAGTAAGGAATAAAAGCAGAGCCCGTCCAGAGGGCATGGGCTTTTTTGGCCCAAGTCCTCTGCTTCCCCCTCCATCCCAGGGCCGTGGGGGGAGCGGGGCAGAGGCCCGGCCAGCCGGGTGCAGGGATGCCGCGGAGGTGCCCGTGCGAGCCCGGCGCAGCCGCGGGCGGAGAGCACCCTCTCCTGGGGCCGCCGGGAAGGAGACCCCCTTCTCCATCTGCCTGCCCGGCGGTGAGGAGGGCTGGCCTTCCCCGAACACTCACCCTTTGCTCAGGAACCAAAAGACCCCAGCTGAAGGCAAACAGCCCCCACAAAGCCCCTGATATCCTGCTGCCAGCAAGGATTTTGCCCTAGAAGATGGGGACTGGCCCCATTTTGCAGTTCCTGCCTACCCCAGGAGCAGGGTTGGGGGACAGGAGCTGCAGCAGGTGGGAAAACACCCCACCGTAGCACCCTGTCCCAAAACCCAAGGGCCAGCTGTGCATCACAGGGTGCCCATGCCTGCCTCCTGCCTGCACAGAACGGGACCAGGCAGGGGGAGAGAGGTAGGAGAGCGCCTGAGCAGGAGAAGGACTCGCTTACACAGCATTAAAGCAGCCGGCACCGAGGTAGCTGTGCTTGCCTCGCCGTCTCCTGTTTTTCCAGTTAGATGCATGGCTTAATATAGCAGCGCTTACGTTGTAAAACATCGCTCATAAAACATAGAGGATGTGCTGTGTGGGAGCATTTGCAAGCCAATCCCCAGCTGCTTTTTGATGTCGGCTTGGAAATCGCAGGTCCTGGCAATGGCTGCTCACTGGGGTTTGTGTGCAGCCAGGCCAGACCTTCCCCAGGTGTAAACCTGCAGAGATCTCCAGGCTCCGGTCGAGCTTTGAGGATTTCCATCTGCTCCAGGATCTCTGTCTGGAGTGGAGTGGATGGGAGCTACTGGGGGGGTGCTGGGGGACGTGTTTAAACCACCTGTGGATCTCAGCCCACGCCTGGTACCGTGGAGCTGGTCCCGTGGGAGCCTTTCCTTAGTGAGGAACCGCAGGTAAGGCAAACCCCAGGGCCCAGAGGGTGAGCAGTGACCAGCAGCACCCATTGGCGCTGACAGCACCGTCTGTGCATACTGAGGATGCAACAAGTGTTTCTGTGATGGGTCTGGTCTCCCCACATGCTCAGCTCCATCAGCTGGGTCGGTGGGAGAAATCACTGCCTTGGCTGCTCCCAACAGCGCTGGCCTTTCTCAAACAACTTCCCCAGAGAGGGAGCAGGCTGATAAAGAAAGTTGCTCAGGCAAAATCAGGCCAGGCTCAGGCAGTTTGCATGCAGCCAGGCATCCCCACATGGGAAGGCTGAGCACTGGGGGCCTCATCCTGCACGGAGGGGAGGGCTTGGCTCTGTGGGGTACCACCAGGCTGGAAGAGGCAGCCAAGGATAGCTCATCTTCCTATCTCAGCCCAGGCCTCAGCTGGAGAGAGAATGCACTTGGGGGGAAAGAAAGGGGGTGAGGGGGAAGGAGCCGGGATCTTTTTGCTTGGGAAACCACCGGGACTTTTCCATCAAAGGGAAGGAAGCCCTAGGCGCAGGGCCGCAGGCTTTCATGAACCGCTCACTGCAAACCCCGGCCCCCATGGGTCTGTTTATCCTGGCACAGGAGAGCCCATAAACCACAGCCCTGAGCTGGCCCGTGGAGCATGGCTTTCCTCCCCACTGCAGCCCCGGCGGCGGGGCTGAGACAGCCTGCCAGAGGCAGGGAGGGGGCCACCGCCTGGGCACAGCTGCCAAGCCTGGCCGGTGCGTGGCCACCGCCCAGCTGGGCTGTGGGGAAGGTGTCCGCATCCCCGTGTCCCTGGAGCCGGCAGTGAGCCCGTCTGCTCCCATGAGCTCTCCAGGGCCATGCTCAGTCTCCATGCAGCATCGCTGGAGCAGCTGAGGGTCACCAGGGCACAGGGGTCTTGGGGTCCCATGTCAGCTACTCCTGGACCTGAAAGCAGGTCCCAGCGCAAGGGCAAGGGGCCACGAGCGGTGCTGGGAGCTTGTCACCACATCCACCTGGCACCCCCAAAGGGTCTGCCCAGTTAAGTGTCTCTCCCAGCTGGGCTGACCCGAGGTGCCCCCTAGTTTCCCACATTCCCTCCCGCCTGCCACCCATCATATTTTGCATTTCTTCCTCTATCTTATCTCCCTGCCAGCTCACCCCTTTGCAGCTGGTCTCTTGTTTTCCCTCTGCCCTCTCCTTTGCTCCTTGGCCCCACCTGCTCCAGCTCCAGCCTGGCTCCTGTGCTGAAGGACCTTGAGGCAGGTCCCTGATAAAGGCCAGACCAAACAAAAACTTTTTGTGCCACGCTGAGCTCATCTGGAGGAACTGGGCGAAGACCTGGCCTGGGCAGAGCAAGAGCGATGCATGGAGGGACCAAGCGGTTCAGTGCCTCCATGCGGTGCCAGACATGTGGCACGATCCTGCCTCAGTTTCCCCACTTCTCCAAAAATCCTTCCTCTGCCCCTGCCTGCAGCAGCATCCCTCCCTTGAGCAGGGGAGGGAGAAGGGCCCATGCTGAGGGCTGAGCTGAGAAGGGAGGGCACATGTCCCGCTGAGGGATGCTGTCAGTGCTGAGCCCTGTGTGCACAGCAGGCCTGGCAGCCAACAAGTGCAGGGAATAAAATTCTCCCCCTTCCCAGCCCGCTGCCGGGTTAATATTCCCTCTAACGACAGACGGCTCCTTTTATCCTCTCTCGCGCTCCTGCCAGTGATTTAATCTTGGAACAAGCTGTGATTATTTCCTGTACAGCTGCCTCCCTCGCTTCCACCGCAGACCAGGCTTGACAGCATCCCACCAGGCAAGGAGCAGACCCTCCTCTGGAGCCCCAGCCCAGCTATGACCAAGGGCAGAGAGACCCTCTCCAGCCCCCTGCCTGCCTGGTCCCCTTGCCGTTGCCTGTCACACACTAGGGGTGCCATGGGGAGAGGAGGGACAGTATGTGATGGGACCCCAGCGTGGGGCTGGAAAGCATCAGGGGAGAAAAGGGGCTAGGGAAGGCGGTGGATTGCTTGTCCAGGGGGTCTTCCAGGTCCCAGCTTCGTGGGGCAGGTCTAGGGCTGTGAGAGGAGGCTGATGGGTCTCAGACTGGTTCCCTGGGGTTAGCACGGTATCAGCACAGAAACACCTACCCCTGGATCCCTCCAAGCTAAGGTACAGGGCAGCTGGATCTCAGGCAGCCAGTCCTCAGCAGCCCTGAGCCAAGGCCCACGGAGGCAGTGAGAAGGCAGGTGAAGGATTTACCCTCATGGCCCTTTGCATCTCACCAGGCTGCAGTGCTTGAGCAGATGCACCCCAAGCTCAGAACCACAGAGCACACAGCCCGGGATCCCATCAACGGCCACAGCAGAGCCAGTGGCATGGCCTGCAGCAGCTCCAGAGGGTTGGGGGTCCTTGGGGACCCACACACAGCTAGAACAGGCAAGATCTGCTTTACATGGAGAGCTTGGCAGGGGCTGGGACTGACTCCATCCTCATCTGTGCAGTGAATGCAGTCAGCCCCAAGCACAGGAAAAAAGTGAGGCCAGAACACCACTGAGGACAATCTCCTGGGTCTCCCCTTGTGTGGCTGTTGGGGAGAAGGCTTCCAAAATATTGGGTCAGTATCCACTGTCAACCTGCAAGCGGGCAACTTCCCTGTGCTGCTGGGCAGGTGGGGCTAGTGGGGGTCAGCACTTATCACCAGAGCATGTGTACAGGACGTGCATGCTTGTCCTTCATGTGTGCACTACCTGGAGGGCTGGGGAAGGCCAGGATCCCTCCCTGCCGGGGCAGGGAAAAGCAGCAGGAGACCAGGGCCGGCCCAGGGCCACTCCAGCAGCAGCAAAACGTGGGGTGCAGCTCCACCTGGTGGGCAGCGAGCCCCCCCAAGTGTCACCAGGTCCCAGAGCCTATGGCCCTGCCTTCCCTGTCACCACTAGGAAACAGAGCCAGGGGATGGCAGCCTCACCCCGGAATTTGGGCTGCTCCAGCACTTAGGGATGCTGGGACAGCGTCAGCCTGTGGATGCACATGCTGCTGCATGCACGCAAATGCATCTCTGCATGCACACAGCCTGTGCAGCGAGCACTGGGACAGCTGGTGCAGAGCCAGCAGTGCCCCCACGACCTGGCCTTTGTGTGCTGAGGCTCCCATGTGTCTGCAGGATAAGGTTAAATGAAGGGAGCTGCATCCCTGCCAGATGGAAGCAAATCTGATGGGCTGGACCGCTCAGCTCCTGTCAGCCAGCGAGGTGTGGGAACAAGTCTGACCTGGAAACCAGGAGTCCTGGGCTCAGCACCCAGCATCCTATATGATTCTGGACAAATCCTTGCTGCCTGCCATGGAGGAGCACTGGCACAGATGCTTTCCTTGCCCTGTGCTTCCCTCTGCCCTCTTCCCCCTACTCTGGGATGATCCTCACATGCAGCACCCTGTGGCACCCCTTCCATCCCAGCACAGAGACCTCATCCCCTTCGCCCACAGCCCTTTCACTGCCAGGAGGCCCCAGACATGGCCCCCGCTTCTGTGCAGGCTGCAGGTTGGGAGCTGCTGGGTCTTCACAGGCCAGTGATGGGTAGGGGGGAGGAACCACCACCACCAGGACAACAACCAGACACTTTCCCCGAGACAAGTGGCAGCTTCCTCCAGCTATGCCAGTGCCTCTGCCAGCCAGAGAGTCTCCCCAAAGCGGGGGGCCAAAGAGTTGCGGTGATGGGTTGGGCACGGAGCCGCTGGAGCAAGCCCGCGCCCATCTCCAGACAACCCGGAGATGGGGAGGGGACCCAGAGCAGCGCAGGGCCCGCTCCGGGGAGCTCCGGGGGCGGCTGCCGCGAGAGGGCAGCACAGCCCCGGCCCGGGGCACCCGCCCGGCGGCACCCCGGAGCCCTCCCCGGAGCTGCCACCCCGCCCGCCTGGGCAGCGCAGGGGCTCACACAACCCTGCCTCACCCCTTCAGGGACTCCAGCTCAGAGACCACCCACCACCTGCTCGTGCTAGGCTGACAGGGGCTCTCCTAATGGAGCCCTGATTGTCTGCAGGGGGGATAATTAGCCCCTTCATTAACCTCTACCAGCCTGCGGCTGTGTGGGTTTCCTTCTGCCACAAGACGGTAGGGATGTGCTGGCAAGTATTTAAGCAGCCCATGGCTATGCTTGGGACTTCACAGTTACACCTTCCTGTCCCACTCAGAGCTGAGACCTTCTTCCCTTAAGGGCTTTAATGGCAGCAGTCCTGGGAAGGATGTGGGCTGTGAGCATAGCCCCAATGGCAATCCCCATCCTTGCCCCCATGCCAGCGAGGGGTACTTGCCTCCCCACCAGAAGCCAAGGGCTGCACAGTGCCAGGATCCCTCTCTCTGTCCAGGGATGAGGAAGCAGAGATATGTTTCCATGTCTGTTCAAGGCCTGGCTCTGCCTTGCACGGTTTCCACCCAGAGGAGCTGTGTTTCTCTGGCTCTCTGAGCCATTCCCAGCACCGCCGTTCGGCAAACGGCAGGACAAAAATAGCTTCTCTCTAGGGGCTGCAATAGGGCTGCTCAACTCTGCTGTGCTCTGCTCCACTCTGCTGCATGAACCCAGGGCTGACCTTGGAGCAGGGACTGCACAAGCTCCTCCAGCCATCTTAGGTAGGCACTGCCCGCCACTCTGAGCCACACTAAGGGGCTAATCACAGCGTAAGCCCGGATCAGCTTTGGTGTCCGTGAAGCCACAGCTGTAGCCCCTCTCCCTTGAGAGCTGGGAAAGGGAAAGATGGAAGGGGACCAGGATGGAGAAGGGAGAGTGCCTGGGCTGGGGCACTCAGAAGCACGAGCAGGTTTCTCCTCCCTGGCTGCTGCAGACAACCTGCCAGCCAGGTCCTCTGGGGCTTCCCAGCCCCAGGGCTCCCAGCTCAGGCACGAGCTCTGCCGGAGGTTGTCTGCCTGCTGTACGGGCTTGGGAGGGGGAGCACCAGAGCTGTCAGACCTGCTCACTGAGAGATGTACCAAGACTGTGTGCTCCGTCTCCATGGGTAAAGCAGCACAGCACAGGAGCTGGCTGGCCAGCTGCTGCCAGGGAGACGGTCCTTTTCCCTGCCTGTCTTTGCCAGTGCAGACAGACCACGGCACAGCAAGTGAGCTATTAAAGAACAGCTCCAGCCAGCCAGCAAACATGTGCTCATTCATCATTCTGGAGCAGGCAGGGGGATGTGCCAGCTGCTTCAGCCAGGACCCCTCACAAAGCCCATGCCCAATAGCTCGGCAGCCTGGAGGGGAGCTGGGATCAGACTACGGGGCCCAGGACCCTCCAAAATGCCTTTTCATGTCCTGGGGGTGCTGGGAGAGCTGCCCTACCCCAGGCTGGGAGCTTGTGCATTTCTGAGCCACAGCCCCAGCATGGCAGCATCATGCAGAGCCAGCTTGGAAAGGACGTGAGGGTTGGCATGGGCTTCACCAAGGCCTGACCCGCCCCCACATTCCCACCTGTACCGGGCAGGCAGAGCTGCACGGCTCTGTGCAGTGGGAGGCTCAACTCAGGTGGAGCAGAGTGGGAGACTGGCTGCCAGGCACCCGCAGGGAACTGTGAGGTTCCTGCAGGTCAACACTAGCTCTTTTAGAGCCCTTGCACAGTACTGCCTGGTTTTACCCCTGCTTCTCTCCCCTGGTGCCACTGTCTCCCTGCCTGTCGCCATCCCTGGAGCCCAGCCAGCTGTGCTGGGTACTGGAGTGCTCCAACTCCCCATCTGGAACACCCCTGATTCAGGACAGGGATACCCCTTTACACAGCCCAAATTAGGGGCCTGAACAAGAAACCATCCCTTTGTTGGTGCTAGCATGTAGCTGAGGTATGTGTTGTCCTGGCTAGAGTGACCCTTAGTAGCAGGGGATCTGTGTATGTCAACAGCGTCCCAGCAAAGCCACACCACCAGCAGCTGAAGATTTGGCCAAGGGCAGGAGCCTGAGAGCAGCTTTGAGACTGACTGTGCCTGGAGCCCTACTCTGTTCCTCCCTCGCATCCAAGGGCACGTCATTCCAGCTGCCTGGGGTGGGAACCCCAATTCCCTGGGGAAGGGAAATGCTGCCCTCCCCTCCTGCTTTGTGCCTTTCCCTGCCAACTGACCATTTACAACCGAGACCTAAAGGAAGAGCCAAGCAGAGATGACACCAAGGACGTAGCTTGTGCTATACCACTGCCTACCAGCCTCAGGGCTGGAGCCTGAAGAGTGAAACTGAAGAGGGGGGAAAAGATCCTCCTCTTTCACGTGGAAGAGCAGCTGCCTCCCAAGTAAGCTGCAAAGCTGCTTCTTTACCTGCCTAAGAAACATCCTGCTGTTCTTGTAGGGCTTGGGTAATTCCCTGGTGCTTGCAGGAAGCCCTTGCTGCTGCCAGCAGCGCTGGCTTGGGGAAGGACTATGGGCTCACTGACCTCCTCTACCCCAGAGCTGCTCCCGCAGAGGGACACAGGCAGCTGCAGGCAAGAAGGGAATAACTGGCCCTAGAGCTCTTCTGCTGCTCATAGCCAAGGCCTCAAGCTGCTTCACTGAACAGCCCTGGGCTGGATTTTTAAACAGGCTTCAGGCAAATCTCCCCTCCTGGGAGTGGTAGGAGATGCACACACACTGAGCTGCTCGGTGCTGGTAACTGCAAGCGCAGCTGGGGGAGGCAGGGGAGCTCTCCCGCCCGATCCTCTGCGTGAAAGCTTGCAAAGCCCAGCTCATCACTGCTGAATACAAATAGCCCTTCTTAATGAGTTCGGGGAAGCCAACTTGGGAGAGCTCACACAGGGTGGGGTGGCTTCATGTGTTTCACTTGAAACAATCTGAGAGCAATTTTACTCCAGCAGGAGCAAGCAGTATGCAGGAAGGTCTCTGCTTCCTCACTTGCAAAATTCAGCTGTGGGTTTCTGATGAGACCATGTTTGCATACCAGAAAATCAGTCCATCCTCAAACATGCGAAGAGAGCAAAGGCAACAAGCTCCTTCCCATCCCCTCCCTAGGGCTCCTCCATCTTCTCGGCTAGGTTGAAGTCAGCTCTGTATATCTAAAGGTGCTGACTTCATCAGGAACCTTGTCCTGATTTTCTTCCTCTGTATTTGTACCCCTTTACCAAATTCTCCTGGTTACTTCAGACCAGCCTAAACTGGCCTCGAGTAGGTGATGCTGGCTCAGATCCACTTTGATTCTGGCCACTCCCAATGCAAACCTCGGTGTCTGGGGGTCTGTGTGCACATGTGCATGTTCTTTGCAGATCCCACTGAGGCCTCCTGCAAGGAAACAGCAGGACGTGGCTGGCCACAGCACAGGATACGTGGGAATGGGACTTTGCCCTTCTTCCCTGCCATGGCACAGAGGGCACAGCTTCTGCTCTGCCCCAGATGTGGCACATCAGCCCCAGGCATCAGGAGGCCGGCTGGAAGTCTGAAACCCGGCTCTGAGCCTGCGCTTTTGTTGCAAACACCTCCAGCATCAGCAGTGCAGGAGGAAGCGGAGGGGCTGGCTTAGCTCCTCCCGGTTGATAATTCATTACTGCCTGTTAGCCTGGATCCATCCGGCAGCAGCTACATCCTGGCACTGACATGTGTTCATTTCACACATAAAATGCTGTATCAAAATGCATCATTGAGACATTCTCCCTGAAACCTTTCCCAGCTGCCTCTCCTGGCGCTTTACATGCAGGAGCAGTCCCGGCAATTGGGGCGTTTTGTTCCTAATGGATGCCTGGCACCCGCCATAGCAATCAGAGCTGCAGGATCTGTCCTCCAGCTCATGAGAAATACAAGGGGGATCTTCCTGCAAGGGGCAGGGAGGCAGCAAGCAGAGGGTGCAGGTTTCATCCATGGCATGCTCGGATCTGGAGAGGGAGAAGCAGCCTGTGTGCACATGGCTGGTTTATCGCATACCATTTTGCAATGATGCAGAAGTGCAGCATCTCTTCTCTCCTCCCCTGAGGGCTCTGGGAGCCCTGGGCAGCAGGGCTGGCTGGTCTTGCCCTGGGGACCTGGACGAGGCCCCTTCCCCTTTCTCCAAGGTCCCTGACTTTGGCCTGATGCTGGTGACTGTCAGCGTGGTGGTAAATCTCCCCTCCAGGGCTGAGCAGGAAGAGCCAGGGCAGGTGGGGGACCCAACGCTTGCACAGCAGGTGCTGGGGGTGCTCCCCCCAGGCTGGGTGCCTCCTGACTCCCTACAGAGCCGTGCTCAGGGTCGGGCTGGTTCTCATGAGAGCTGGGGCTCTCCCACCAAGCCTAGGCCCTTCATGGCGGCTGTCGAGTCACAGCCAGCCTTTCCCCAGCCCCAAGCCTTCTCCAGCTGCCCCCCCAGCACACACTCACAGTCTTCTTGACCTTCACACCCCCACACCCCCCCATCCTCCCCTCCGGCATTTCCCAGGGCTCTTCTTCCCCACTGTGTCCCCTAGCACCGTTTGGGGGGGGGCTCTGCTGGTTTGGGAAGGTTCATCCCTCGCCTTGTAGGTAAGAATAGAGAGCAGGAGCCGGGTGAGAGCGGCCAAGTTCAGGAGACCCCCCCAGACCCTTCCTGTGCCCCCTGTCCTCCGGGCTCCCCCCCGCAGGGTCCTGCCGCCTCCCCACAGAAGGCTGAGGGGCTGCGACAGCATCGCAGCTCCCAGCCCCCCCCGCCCCGCAGGGAGCACCGGGCCAGCCCCTCATCGGTGAAGGTCACGCCGGGGCGGCGGCCGCCCGGCAGAGCCGCGCCGCGCCGGGCTCCCCCCCCCGCCGCCCGCCGGCGAGGGGGCGGGCCGCACCGGGGGGGGGGGGGGCCGTGCGGCGACGATTGGCTGGCGGCGGGGAGGCGGGGAGCGGCGGGGCCGCGGCTGGCTGCAGCGGCGGGCGGGGAGCCCAGAGCGGGCGCGGCGGAGCATCCTCGGGCACCGCGGCCCCGGTGCGGGCCGCCTCCCCCGCAGACTCCAGCCTCCTATGGGCGGTGCCGGCGCCCCGGCCGCCGCACGCCCGTCCCGCTCGGCGTTAGCATGGGCACGGTGCTCTCCCTCTCCCCCGCCGCCTCCTCGGGCAAGGGCGGCGGCGGCGGGGGGCTGCTGGCCGACAAGGCGCCGGGAAGGGTGCCGGGCAAGGGCGAGAGCCGGCTGAAGCGCCCCAGCGTGCTCATCTCGGCGCTCACCTGGAAGCGGCTGGTGGCCGCGTCGGCCAAGAAGAAGAAGAGCACCAAGAAGGTGACGCCGCAGCCCGGTGGCGGGGCGCCGGGGGGACCCCCGGGCCAGCCCGACCCGCTGGTGGTGCAGCGCAACCGCGAGAACTTGCGCAAGTCGGTGGTGGGGCCGGCCGACGGCGCCAAGCAGGGCCCGCTGGCCGTGCCGGTGCCCACCGTGCCCTCGGCGCCGCAGGAGCTGCACCCGGGCTCCGGCGAGGGCAAGCCGCCGCCGCCACCGCCGCCGGCCGGCAGCCGCGCCCCGGGCTCCCCGCGCCGCGTGGTGGTGCAGGCGTCCACCGGCGAGCTGCTGCGCTGCTTGGGGGACTTCGTGTGCCGCCGCTGCTACCGGCTGAAGGAGCTGAGCCCCGGCGAGCTCATCTCCTGGTTCCGCAGCGTGGACCGCTCGCTGCTGCTGCAGGGCTGGCAGGACCAGGGCTTCATCACCCCGGCCAACCTGGTGTTCGTCTACCTGCTGTGCCGGGAAGCGCTGCGGGGCGAAGACATCGGGAGCCAGGCCGAGCTGCAGGCCACCTTCCTCACCTGCCTCTATCTCGCCTACTCCTACATGGGCAACGAGATCTCCTACCCGCTCAAGCCCTTCCTGGTGGAGGGCGACAAGGGGCGCTTCTGGGAGCGCTGCCTGGGCATCATCCAGCGCCTCAGCGCCAAGATGCTGCGAATCAACGCGGACCCGCACTACTTCACGCAACTCTTCCAGGACCTCAAGAGCGAGGGCGAGGGCGGAGACGGGTCCAAGCACTGGACGATCAGCCTGGACCGCTAGGGAGGTACCGGGCCCCCGGCGCCGGGGGCGGAAGGGGCCGCGCACCGAGGGGCGGGGGAGGCGAAGGACTGCCGGATTCCCCACCACCGCCACCACCCCGCATCCTCCTCGTCTTCCCCCCCTCCCCGGCCGTCAGCTCCACGGAGACGCTGCCTGGACCCTCCCTGCTCCGGATCCGGCCGCTCCCCCCCCCCCCCTTCAGACCCCCAGCTGGGGGCTGCGCTCCGGCACACCGAGACGGCGGAGAAGACCGGGGGGGAGGGTGTCCCTCTCGCCTGCGCGATGGGGAGGGGGGGAGGCTGCCGAGGAACGGAGGCTCCTGGATGCGGTTTCTCTAGAAAAAAAGGGGGGGAAAAGTGGAGCTGGGGGTCCGGGGCAGGAGGGTACGGGGGGGGGTCTCCTGGGTGCTGCGGGGGTCCCAGACAGACGGTGCATGTGAACGAGCCCCCCCGCCGCGGGCAGAGCCGGGCCCCGCGCCGCCGGCTCCGGAGCTGTCCGTGGTGCTGGAGCCGCCGCGGCTGAGCAGACAAAGGCGAGGGGGGGCGGGCAAGGCTGGGGGGGCCGCGGGCTTTCGTGTCGTGAGCGCTGCCTTCCCCCCCCCCCCCGCGTGGGGGACACGGGGCCCCCCGGGCATGGGCGTCGCTGCCCCCTCACCTTGCGGGAGCCGCCCGCTTGCCCCTTTGTTCGAGCCGCTGGGAGCGGGGGTGCCCACCCCCCACCCCCCCGGTGCGCCCCCCGAAACGGGGTCTCGGTGAGGTGAGCGCCCCCCTCCTCCCCGCTTGGCTTGTTGCGGAGAAAGGGGTCTGTGCCAGAGGAGGCCTAGGGAGCCTGGGGGGGAGGGGGCTGCTATGGGGGGGGGGGTGTCCCTCTCCTCTTGCTTTGCTTCACTGGAGAATAAAGAGGCGGCCTGGATGGGCCTGGTGGTGGTTCCCTGCACTTGCTGGGCTTGGGGTGCAAGAGGGATTGGGGGGCACCCCAAGCTCCCAGTCGTGCCCCCTCTCCTCCCCAAGAGTGATTGGGGGGGCTGGTTCTTGGAGGGGGTTTTACTCCCCAGTGTGAGCTGGGGGTCAGAATCTCACCCCTGTTTGTTGTGCCCGAGGCCAGTCCTGGTCCACCCGAGCGCCCCTTGGCTCCCTGTGAGCTCTCCTGGCCTCCTCCATTCCAGATGGAAATATCTGGTGCCTGTCTGCCGCACTGGATTTAACTAGGATCCCACAGCCCATGTCACCTCTTTCCACCTCACCCCCCCCAAGCTACCCTCCCTTACCTCCTTCCTCCCTATCTCTGCTCTGTGGGGCCAGGCTCCCTTCCCCGGCAGCAGCAGGCTGTGGGGGCTGTGTTGCTAGCCTGGTTACCAGCCCTGTGCTTCTGCAGACCCCCAGGGAGTGGGGTGGAGAAGGGGAAGGCTTTGCCTTTCTCATAGCTGGTTGCTACGCTTCAGGCTACTGAATTTGCCAGGGCTTCTTTAGCAGGCTCCACAGCACACGCTCTCCCATTGGGGTCTGCATCTAGTGCTCCCCAGCCCCTCTGAGCCAGGTGCTTGGGCTCCCCTCAGCCAGGAAGAGCTGTGCTGGCTCTGCAGGTCATGGAGGGTAAGCTGGATTCTCTCTACCTTTGTGTGCATCAGCAGAGCTGCTAATTAGGCCCAATCTGGCTCATTCAGGCAAAGCTGTGCTGCCAGGAAGACAGCACAGATGTCCCTGTGACGGGGGCTGACCTGGCAGGGTGCTGTGCAAGGCTTTTTTGTGGCTGCGTAAACCCACCCAGACCTGTGCTGCTCCCCTCCTCCCTGTCCCTAATGGGTGCTCTTGTCCCTGCCTTTAGACTGACATTCGTGTGACCTTGTGGTGAGCTGTCTGGGCGAAAACGTACTCACAACCCACCCCAAATTTGGCGATATCCACGTCTTGTGCTGGGGAAGGTAGCAGCTCTGACTTACTCTAGCTTAAACTGGGGTGGAATTGGACTCTTAGAGCTCCTATAGGGATGCTGAGGGAGCCATGACTCTGCCCTATCAGTGTTTTGCAGAGAGGGAAACTGAGGCAGGGGGGAGATGAAGCAGCATGCTGCAATCCAGCACGAAGGGTCTGCAGCTTTGCAGGGTAACACCCAAGCCATAGATGCTGGCTGTCTCCACCCTGAGCTGGGGGTGTTTGTCCAGTGACCCCCTATCCCCAGTTGTGGGGCTTTATAGAGTCTCATCTCCAAAGCTGAACAACCTGCCAGCACTGGTGGAGGTTTCCCACCCTACAGATCCCTTTAGAGACACTCTCAGGGTCCTTCCAGCCTCAAGCCCCAATCTTTTAAAATGCTTCCAGCTGCAGCGAGGCCATGTCCTTCCCCTCCTCCCTTGTGTTTCATTGATTAAGAGTGCTAGGCCTCATTGGGGGATTTAGGAAGAGCTAATTGCAGACTGGTAATTGAAGACAGCTTGGAGTCTCTGGAAATGTCAAGGAATGAGAGACGAGCTTAGATGCTCCTGTGCATTTAAATATGCATCATCGGCTCAGCGAGAGTCTTACCGAAGGGAGAGATGTCTGGTTTTCCCTCCCCCATAAGACTTGTACAGCTGCTGGGGGGAGCGGGACAGGGGGAGCACTAACCTTACCTTGCCTGGGAGCCTCCTGCTCCCCCCAAGGCAAAGGGGAGGTTGGGGCAGACACAAGCAGGGGAGGGTACTGAAGGTGGGAGCTTGGCATTTTCCCCTTTCAAAAGCTGTGTGCTTTAACCTGCCAGACCCCTGTGCCGCTGCACGATGCCGTGGGGGTCTGGGCTCAGGAGCCAGCTATGGGGCAGCAGGAGGGGGATGGATAGAGCTTTTTCCCCAAACTTGTAATCCCTGCAGCGACCCAGTGCTCCCTGAGGAGCAGTGAGGGGCTGAGACCCTCTCAGGAGGGGCTGGGAAGCCCCTCTTGCTGCCAGCCACAGGGCCCAGCAGTGTCTGGGGTTGCAGGGATGGGGGATTCACATCGAGTTTGGGGCTCAGAGGTAGAGCAGCAGGGCCAAGTCAGGGATCCATCACCACAGGGCCTTGGTGAAGGATCCCGGCGCTTTCCTAGTTTGAAATTTCTCCAGCAGCAACACATCTCCTCTCTATGCCTCACAGTGGATGCATCTGCTCCACCCCACGTTGCAGCAGGGGAGGTGGGCACAAGCTGCATGGTGCAGCCTGCAGTGGGTTCAGCCCCTCCTCCCCCAGGGAGGTCCCTTCTCAGGCCATAGCATCTTTCTTTTGCTCCCCAAGGGTGTGTGGGGCTGCTGGAGGCATCCTGGGTGGCAGTGGGTCCCCAGGATGCGTAGTCACCCGTGAAAGGGGAGGGTTTCTGCCTGGAGCTCGTGGAGCAACAGCTCTGTGAGACTCCCCTTGCCCTGCTGCTCTGTCTGCAGAGCAAACTCCATGCACTGGACGTGCTGGCCATGGCACTGGGGCATGGAGGAGCGATGGGCGGCTGGAGCAGCCAGCCTGGCAAGCCATGCCTCCTCCTGCTGGACAAACAGTGGGGAAGCTGTGCTCTTGCTATTAAGAGTTGGCAGCATCCCCCAGAGTGACTCGGAGCTGCTCCGTGGGGAGGAAACTGCTTCGGATGATGCAGACCCAGCGCCCACGTGGCTGGTGAAGGACCTGCCTCAGCCCAGCTTTCTGCGCAAGCTCTTCTCCTCTGTTCGGCTGCGAGGATGATGGATAACGTGTTCCTCAAGGCAGATGGAAGTAGGAGGTCTCTCTTCTGCCACTGTGGGAGCTACTCGGACACTGGCTCCGTCGCAGCTTTGGGCTGTTGCTGCTCTGCTGAATTGGGGATGACTTGTGGGTGCAGGTTTCTGGTCCCCTCCTTGCTCCATGGCGCTTTGCTCACAGCTGCTGGTAGGATGTCTAGGGGGGAAGATGTGGACAAAGTGACCCAGGGAGATGGCAGCAAATGGCAGAGAGAGCATGAGGCGTCCTAGACTAAATTGGCTGATGAGATATTTGTACCCAGGAGGGGGCAGGACAGCTGCCACAGGGTCTCAGCTGATGGGGCACGCATCCAGGCTGGGGTGGCAACCTGCAAGAGGCTTTGAGCTCTGCCTGTGCCCAGGGTAGCCCAGTGGCAGGCATGAGACCAAGGGAGCTGGGACAGCAAACAGTTTGGTCCCTGCTGTAGCCAAAACATGGCCTGTGTCATTGCCTGGCTGGTGGGTATGGGACTGAGAAGCACAGACTGGGGACAGCTCTGTGCCAAGAAACTGGGGCAGATGGAGAAGAGGTATCAGATGCCTTGGAGCCCTGCTGTGATGGTTAATCCTTCTGCCATGGAGCCCTGCAGAGCGGAAGGCCAGGGCTACCTAGGCTGGGGCATTACCTCCAGCCCACTGAGAGCTGAGCATGGAGGTTACCCTGTGCTGTGTCCCCTGCCTGTCTCGCAGTCCTGTGTCACCCCTGAGGACTGAGCTCCTTGGGGGACAGCCAGGCAACACCAAGCTGTGGCCCGGAGCAGTCATGGGGAGCCTGCCCCAGGGAGTGAGTGCCCCCAAGGCTGGACCGGGTGCCGCTCCCTCATCAGAAGTCCTGCATTAGAGTGTAATCTGGCATTAGCGCATTAATCCAGTCCTCCCCGCTGCCCAGCCCCTGCCCTCAGCAGAGTCCAGCCCAAGGTCTCGGTGTACAGCTGGGCAGGAGCGGCACCAGGACACTGTCTCCCTGGCAGCCCTTGCCTGGGCACCAGAGCGCAGGCGGCAGCAGGGTCAAGGTTTGGGGCTCCATCCAGAGCATCCCTGTGTCTGGGGAGGGCAGCGAGCAGGGAAGAAACCCAAAGCGCACAAAGCTCCTCCCGGTGCATCCAGGACCTGGGGGGTTTACGGTGGCGGTATGGCCCCAGCCCTGAGCACATTGGCAAGGGAGAAAGCAGCATCTTTTGGAAGCGTTACGGTTGGTTTCTTGGAGGGGCTTCACGAGGGGTTTTGGAGCCCGACTGCCTGCACCTGCGGGCTCCGGCTAAGCCACGCTGTCACGAGGCACTTTGCAGGGAGCCAGGCCAAGGGAAGGTGGCGTCTGGAGAGAGGATGTGAGTCAGCAGCTTGGGGGTGGGGGGGCTGAGCCGAGGAGCCAGCGCAGCAGGGGTGCGGAGAGGAGGAAATAGGTGGGAATTGGGAGAGCTGGAGGGGGAGCAGGGGTGGGCAGGGAGGCAGCCCATGTCCCCTGGGGCAGACGTGACCTGGCTGTGCTGCGAAGGCTCTTCCCAGCGTGAGAAATGAAGCAAGTGGCGATGTGGCTCTGCTAAAATAGGAGAGGGGCTACTCCGTCCCCCCTCTCATCCCTTACTGTGGGGCTGGGAGGCTTTGCGGGAGCTGGAGGGGTCCTCCTGCCATCCTGGCAAGAGGCTGAGGCCAGGGCAGGGCTCAATCCTGCCCTCTTACCGGCTAAGCAAAGCCAGAGACAAAGATACATATTTTTTTTTTTAAAGTAGGAAAAAAAACCTTCTGCCTTTAATCACAAGGCAGCAGAAGAAACTGCCAGGCCACGTGTGCTGCTTCCTCGCTCTTCCCAGCGCGCAGGCTGAGGCCCTTTGGGACCACGTTCCCCCATCTCACCCTGGGCAGGGCACCCGAGGACTCCCTGCAGGTAGGTCTGTAGCCCGTGGGTGCACCGGGCCCATGCACCCTGCTGCCAGCCACCTAGGACAGGCTCCCCACCCAGCCGGTACACCCCACTGCTAGGGACAGTGCTCCCCCATCAGCCCCCCAGGCTGGGCACCCCCGGTCGGGGCCAGGGATGATGCTCCACTGGGAGCTGTGCCGGGCTCAGCCCCGCTCGCCCATTGGCAGGATTTTGCTGCAGTCTACTCTGAGCCGGAGGTTTTGGTGACTGAAGAAAGCAGCGCTGCTGGCGGGCTGGGTCAGATGGGGCTCTGGGGAGGGGGGAGGCTGGGTTGGGTGGGAGGTGATGCTCTGTCCCCTCCTCCGGTAAGCACAACATGGGGTGGGGGGGCTGCTCCCAGTGGGGCCTGGGGATGGGAGCATCCTGAGTTGCCATGGTGACACCGGCTGCATCCTCAGGCAGGCAAAAGCATCGCTGGTGCAGTCCTGCATGGGTGTTCCTCACCTTCCCTCCTGGCTGCTGTCCCTGGGGAATGCAGGGCTGGTTCCTGGCTTTTGGGGTGGCACTCTGGGGACAGAGCAGGGGGACCATGCCAGGTGAGCTCAGAACAGAGCAAAGCAAGCCCTCAGCTGCAGCCTGTTGCACTGGGGCTGTGCAGTGGCCCTCCCTCTTCCAAAAAGGTAACTCCCCCCTTCCGCAGCATGCCCGGCCTCCGATCCAACCGGGACCCAGATTGCACGGCTGGGAATGAGGAAGGAACTGTGCTCACCTGGGCTTCTGTGGTACAGGCACTGGCAGAGGGACAGGAGGGATAGGAGCGGGATGGCGGGGTGGGGGGAGCTACTAGTAAGCCACATTCCTTAATCCATGTCCTGCCCTGCGTCATGCAGTTACCTAAGCCCTGAAGCAGGCTTCCCCAGCTCTGAGGGAGCCAGCTGTGGTCAGCCCCCAGCCATTTTGCCCTTGCAAGGCCAAGCCTGAGGGGGGGTGTGTCTCCAGCCTGAGTGCTGGTTGCATGGGGGTAACTACTCCTTTCCCCCCCGCTTCACCTCCTGCCGTCCTTGGGGACCAGGCTGTGCAATGCTCAGGGACCCTGGAGGGAGGGACACCCCCCCCTCCCCCGGGAGGGACCCCCCCAGTCCCTGCAGCTCCTTTCCCATACATGGGCTTACTGCTGGCAGCATCAGGCCCCCTCACCCTGCAGCCTGAGCCCTCCCCAGAGGAGACACTGACATCAGATCCCTCTCCCTTAAGCTGATTAGGGCAGTGAGGACACATTCGAGCAGATGCCACCAAGGCCATGAGAGTGACCCGACCCTGGAGGCATGCAGAGGGGGCAGCACAGAGCCCCCAGATCTGGGGGCTGCTCTGATCTGGGAGACGCAGGGAGAGGGGCTGGGGGCTGACCACCCCCTCCATGGGCTGGGTATTTGCACGGCACCCCCCTACACAGCCGGTCTGATCCCTGCTGTAAGCCTCACCTGCAGCCCTGGCACCCTGGACCTCCAATGGGGGTGGGATGGGGAGCACAGCCCTGAGGCGGGGGGCAGGCAGAGGGCAGCCCCTGAGCCCACACCAGCCACCACAGGCACCAGTGGATTTGTGGGCGTGTTCCTGAAGCCGAGCAAGCAGTGCTTCCCCGCTCAACCCTGCATCAATGTCACACGTGAGCCTGGCCCCGTGACTTGGGACCTCCCTGCTCCTGGCACAGCACAGCCCAGCAGGGACACCCGCTGCAGGATCAGGCCATACTGGGCCCAGTGCATTGCCCTGAGCTGGTTGCACAGGGCTCTGTGAGTCATGGGAGATCTGGCTCCTGGCATCCTAGATCCCCCTGGGTGGTGGCAGAGTGGCAGACATCCCACCAGGCCAACTGCATCTCCTCTTTGCCTCCAGCTGCCCCATCCCTTTGCCAGCCTGGGAACAGGATATGTGGCTTCCCTGGAGGGGTGTCTCAAGAAGCCCAGAGGTTTCCAGCTATCTCTTGGGGCCTGTAAGAGCCAGAGATGATGCCCGGAGAAAAGGTGATGCAGCACGGCGGCTGCATCCTCCCCACCCCAGCCCTGCAGGTGCTCTGACTCAGATGGGAGGGGGTTTGCTGGGTGGTTTCCCCTCTCGACTGCCCCCTGCAGACGCGAGAGGACACAGGTCACAGCACCTCTCTGTTTTATTGAAGACCAATCCCTCCCTCCAGCCAGTGCAGAGCCCAGCATGCCCAGCTCTTGTGCATCCACTGGGCCAAAGTCCTGCTCCAGAGGATGGGGGCACCTCCTTGGACCTGGGGGGAGAGACCCAGGGCTGCCCCTCAGTGCCCGGGGCTCCCAGCCCTGCTGTATCCCTTCTCCTGCTCCACCTCCCACCCAGCCTTGTCCCTGGGGATGTCCCCACCCATGGAGGGTGTCCCACCAAGCCCTGCATTCGAGGGGCTAAAGCCACAGTAAAACTGGAGCATTAAACTTGGAAGTGACCAGCAGGACACGGGCTTGTGTGCAGGGTGTCGGGGACCGTCCCGCTCTGTGGCGTGGTCCTCGGGCACTGGGGAGAGGGCAGAGTAGCAGGGGCCAGGCTCTGCTGCCTCCAGGCTCTGGCATTGCCCTGAGGGCTGGCAGTGCCCCCCACACCGGCCTGTGGCACCTCCAACCCCAGAGACCTGCCCTGGGCAGGACTTACTTAACCCATGAAGGGTATCTGCTTTCCAGACCAAGGCTTCTCCTGAGGTCTGGAGGAAGCCACCATCGGCAGGAGGTGTAGGAGGGATGGAGGAAAGGAAGGCTTTGGAGACAAAGGTGGGGGACCAAGGAGCGGCAAGGAGGGTCCCCTTTCCCTGCCCCTGCCCAGTGGGATCTTCACCCATGGACACAGCTGCCCTGGGGCCCCAGCTCCTGACTCCTCTCTGCAGGGAGAGGGTAGGGCAGGCACAGGCTGGGGGCAGAGCTAAGGACATTCATGGGGTGGGTGGCAGGTTGCAAAGGAAAAGGGGGGGGCACAGTCCCTGCCAGGAGGAGAGCCCATGGTTTTTCCTTCCATTCACACCCCGCTTTAGGTATCCACGTCTGTTCCCAGGATCATGGATCCCTCCTCACCCTAAATTTAGATGGCTTTTCTCCTCCAGCCACCCACATCAGGGAACCAACCCAGCTACCCTGCAAGCATCCCTTGCCCCCCATGCCACTCTCCAAATCTAAAAGGGGGCAACTGAGAGCAGGGCACGAGCCCACCCCCCCATCCCTCCCTGCCGAGCTCCCCAACTCCACAGCCCCAAGCTGCCAGGGACGGGGAGGTCCGCCTGGCACAGCCGAGCCTCTAATGGTAATGGTTGTTCATGTTGTTGAGGTGGGAGGCTGCCATGGCGCTGAACGGGGCAGAGGGCTGGAGCCCGTGCCCGGGGTAGAGGGATGGGCTGGAGCCAGGCCAGTAGGAGAAACTGGCTGGCGTCACCCCCGAGGTCATGAGGTTGAGTTTGGAGATGCCCGAGAAGGGCAGCGGGGCCAGGTTGCCCTGAAATTTGTAGAGGGTGTGATCAGGGGCGGCCGGCTGGCACACCTGCGCCAGCCCATGGAAGTCGAACTTGTAGGCGTAGCGCTTGCCGTGGACCTTGGTCATGATGTTCTTGTCGTAGTAGTAGCGCAGTGCCCGGCTTAGCTTGTCGTAATTCATGTTGGGTTTGCTCTTCCGCTCGCCCCAGCGCCGCGCCACCTCGTCAGGGTCGATCAGCTTGAACTCCCCGTTCGTGCCTTCCCAGGCGATGCAGTTCAGGTTGGCCCGGTCCGAGAGCAGCTCCAGCAGGAACTGCCACAGCTGGATCTGCCCGCTGCCTGCAAGGCCAGGCCGCGGAGAGGTTAAAGCTCCCTCTCAGGGCACAAGGAGAGGGGCAGGATGTGCCCTGGTCTCCTCGACCCCCTGCTATGTTGCCCCCTCCCGGACCCAGGTTTTAGAAGCACCTCATTGCATCTTCCCTGCTCGAGACACAGAAGATGGTAACGAGGTTGTGTCTCCTTTGCAGCGTCCTTACCCCATCCTGCCCCCCAAACAAGAGGAGGAGAGGACAGGGGTCCTCGGGACAGGGGTAGGAATGCTCAGAGGTCAACGCAGGCTGCGGTGGGTCTAGATCCAGGGTCCCCACATCCCTCCTGCCCTTACTCACACCCCACTGAAGATGAATACCTGCTCATTTGCTTTGGTGTGAGGATCTGGCCTGGTTCTTTCATCTGCAGCCCCAAGAAGGAGGTATCTTGGCAGTACCCAGATCTATCCCAGCACTAATAATCCCCACTGCCACCTCTGCTTGAAACTGGGCTGGTGTCACAGCACGGCCCCTGCCCATCTCTAGGGGCACTGTGCCCTGCAAGGATGTCTCCATGGTGAGCTGAAGTCGGGGTGAAACACTGCTCTGACCTGCACCCCTGGCAGGCGCAGGCAGGTATAGGGGAAGGAGAGACCAGGACAGGGCAGGACCTGCTGTGGCTTTGAATCAGGCACCAGTGTTCCTTATTTCCAGAGGAAAACTGTCCTCTCTGAGCCATGGCCATTGCACCCGCAACTTGCACTGAGCAGGACCCTTGGTGGGTGCCCGAGATGCCCCTGTGCCAGGCTGTGCACACACAGGAGCCTGGTGCACCTGGACATGCCCATGGTGAGGCACGAGGACAGGCTCCACTGAGTCTGGCCAGAGGTCACGAGAGGAGAGGGTCCCTGGACTTTAGGGTGATGAGCAGTTCTGCCTCTGGGAATCAGCCACCCTGCAGAGCAGCCCTGCACTTTCCTAGACCCCCCCGCCACTTCCCCCCATTCCCTCCCAAGCAGCACCCCCTGCGCATCCCTGGTCCTGACCCAACCCTTGCAGCAAAGTCTCTTCCCACGGCAGAGGAAGTGTCTTTGCATTTCATCCTCCTCCCTGTGCTTTTCTGCCACTATTTTGTCTAAAGGTGCTTGGATCCCATACAGCGGTTTAGCACCCACAACCCCTGCAGCAGGCAGGCCCACAGCTCAGCTACGTTTCCCACAAAGAACCACCTTGTCCTGCTTGCTTTGCACCCACCTATTTTATCTGGTCCCCCCCAATTCTTGCTCTGGAAGAAGCAGGGAACAGCCGTTCCCCCTCCATCCCCATTCCACCAAACCTCGCTCAGACATCCCAATCCATGCAGACGAGCCCAGGTCTTTCCAAGGTATTGTATTTCCAAATCCCCCATCCTGGGACCAAGGTGGGGGATCTCTCCTCTCTAGGGTACATTCACAGCCCTCACTTCTCCATCCCCGCAGCCCCCACCCTGGGCTCCTGCTGTCCCCCAATCCCCCACCCATGAGGTTCCCCAACCCACGCAGGAGGGCAGGGAGGAGTTGGGGGGTGCAGCTGGGTGGGACGGCGAGGTTCAATCCTGCCTGCCGCAGGGTGCTATACTGCAGCGCCTGGCAGCTCCCTGAGGAAACCTCCAGGATTCCAAAAAGGTCCTTCTCAACGCAGCGCAGTGCGCAGAGGATGGCTGGGGCAGAGTCCGCAGTGCAGACGCAAAAGGGCCCCTCCCCGGTCCCAGCTTTGCCCCCCTCTCACCCCTAAACCAGGGCTCCCCTTTTCCTGCTCAGAGCACCCCCTGACCCCTGTCTCCTTGCCAGACTGGCAAGCTACATGGCCCAAACGCCACAGCGCTGGCCCCGTGTCTGCCCGATGACCAGCCCTGCTGTGCTCCCCAGCAGGCTCCAGGCTGCTCTCTGGCCAGCCCTTGGCCGATCCCCGGGATCGCTGGACGGCTTTACCCGGACGGTTGGCTCCGGCTCCTGGGAATCCACCATCTCCCAGCCGACCCATGCCTTGCCCGAGCCCCAGCCCTGCACCGGCAGCTCCCTCCTGGGTGGTATCTCACCTCATTCCTCCACTCCCAGGCACGGGTCCCCAGAGCCCAGATTAACCCCCCCAGCTCCCGGGCTGGCTGGCAGCTCCCTCCCCGTCGGATGTCCCCGGAGCACCAGGGGGACTCGAGCTGGGACCCCGCACCCACCCAGCCCCATTGCGGGGCTCCGGGGGGGCCGGGGGCACTGGGCACCCTGCTCCCCTCCGCTGCAGCAGGACAGCAGCTCCCAGCCGTCGGGGCTCGGCCGCTCTCCCAGTGGGTTTTGGCAGCGGGATGCTCCCAGTCCGAGCCACCTGCAGCAGCAGGGAGCGGGGCTCCACAGTGGCCGTGTCCTGCGTGGGCAGTGCCCGGCACACAGACGGGAAGGGGTCCCCGAGGGCTGCGGGACGAGGGAGGGTGCGTGTGCCCCAGGGGGGTCCCCGCTTCGGGTGGGCCGGGGGGAGTGGGGCCGGCCCCAGGGAAGGGGCAGCGGTGCTCTTACCTTTCTGCACGCCTGGGCTGAGGGACCCCCACGCCTGGCTCTTGCCGTCTTTGAACAAAGTTTCCCCGACTGGATCTGGGGGGAAAAAGGGGCGCGGGTGGGGGTGCGGGGGGGGAGCTGGGGCCAGGCGGGACTGCGACCCCCCGGCGCCCACCCGCGGGCAGCCTCTCCGCAGCCCCCTGCCGCTCCCCCTCGCCTGCCCCGCCGCGGCGGCGAAGCCAGGAAACGCGTCCAGGAAAAAGGAAATCCGATTTCCGACCGAGCCGGGGAAGCTTTTAAATAGGAATAGAAAATCCCGCAGGCTGGGGTAGGGAGGAGAGTGAGAGAGAGGGAGAGAGCTGCGGGGCAGGGGGAGAGGGAGAGGAGGCGGGTGGGGTGGAAGGATGGGTGGCAGGAGCGGCGGGTGGAAGGAAGGACGAGTGTCGGTGTTTGGGGAGCAGATGGCTGGGGAAAGGAGAGAGACATGGAGAGGTGGATGGAAGGAAGGAGAGATGAGTGGATGGATGGAAGGACAGAAGAGAGGATGGGTGGATGGATGGGTAGATGGAGGGAAGGATAAGAAGAAGGAGAGAAGGAAGGGCGAGAGGTGGAAGGATGGAAGGAAGGGCAGGTAATGAGTAAGACGGTGGAAGAATGGGCTGATGGAAGGGACAGAGGGTAGATGGAGGGGATGGCCGGTAGCGGGGACAGAAAGAGGGACGGAGGGACAGGTGGGTGGGGTGGAAGGATGGATGGAAGCACAGGGGAAGGGTCGGTGGGTGGAAGGATGTGTTGGAAGGACAGAAAGGTGGATGGAGGGATGGAAGGACAGGGGGACGGTGGGTGGATGAAGGATGGAAGGGAGGACGGGTGTGCAGGCGTGGAAGGCTGCGAGGGCAGCTGGAAGGAAGGAGGAAGGGATGGTTGGGGGTCTGGAAGGCAGGAAGGGAGGATGGACGGAGGGAGAGGGGAAGGCAGGGTGGGTGCTGGAGGGAGATGGGGCAGAGAAGAGCCCTGGGGCAGGGTGGGTGGGGGCCGGGGTGCTGTGCAGTGCACGGCACTGCAGCAGGGCAGCAGCCGGGGGGGGGTTCGCCCGTACCTGGCAGGTACATGTTGAGCAGCAGTGGCACCGCTCCGGCGCCGTGTCTCATGGCAGCTGTGGGGGTGGCCCGCGGGCTGCATGTTTTAATATTCCTGCCCCTATTATTATTATTATTATTCCACTTTATCAGGGAGCAGCTGATGGCGAATAAATGGCAGCGGGACGGGCAGGGGACGGGCAGGGGCCGGGGGAGGCGGGGGGGGGGAGTTTCCAGGCAACTCGCAGGGGCTCGGGGCCCCGGCTCCAGCAATTTCCTCTGCTGTAATTAAAGCGGGCGCTGCCCCCCCCTGCTATCGGGTCCGCATCAGACTTTAATCACGGCCGCGGGTTTCTATGGAGAGCGGCTCGGGCCGCTTCCTGCCTCTTCCGCCTCCTTAACTCTTCGCAAACACGGCGCTGCCATCCCAGCTGGGAGCGGAGCTCGGACACTGCCTGGAGACCACCCGGGCCCGGCCTCCCACCACCACCACCAGCATCCTGCTCCCCAACCCGGTCGGCCGGCCAGCGCACACGGCGGTCCCCACACTGCCAGCGTCGCCTGAGCCCTCTGCATCTCACCGTGTGGCATCGTCCCGCCTGCCTCCATCCCTCCAAGCCACCCACGCTGCCGGCCGTGGGGCTCCCTGCCTGCCCCTTCCCCAGCTCCAGGGTCCTCAGCACAGTCCTGGGGTCCCCTTGTAGCCCCCAGAGCCCTGGGGTGGGTCAGTTGTGTTCCTGCCACATCCCTCCACCTCCGGGACCCTTATGCTGAGGTCCCTTTACAGCGCCCAGAGCTCCGGGGTGGGTAAGTGCATCTCCAGCGGTTGGTGACACCAGGACGTACCACAGCTCTGCCACCTCCCTGGCTTCTCTGTGCCCTTCTGGCCAGTCCCTGCCTCAGGGAGGGTTAAGCCTGTGACCATCCTGGGGTCCCCAGCCCTGTCCCGATCTCTTGCCCATTTTTATTAGGACCTGTAGAAGCTGGGTGACCCCCAACACCCACCCAAACCTGCATGGCCCCATCTCCACCAGCTTGTCTTGGGCAGCCCTGGGTGTTGTGAAGATGGGAGGGCAATTAGGGGAGAAACTTGTAACAGGGAAAGGGTCTGGAGTGGTCTCGGCTCCCAAAAGACACATCTGGCCAGGTTTTTCCCCATCACCCATGGCTCCAACTGCTACATGCAGCTGCAGGGTGCCGGCGGAGGGTCCGCGCTTGAGGCAGCCAGGCAGCGTGCCAGCAGCGGGCACCAGCTCTGCTCCATGAGTCCAATGCTGTACAGCCAAGCCACCCATCAGCCCATGACCTCTCCTGCGGTGTTTCATTGATGTCTAGTAAAAGGATGAGCTCTCACGCTGGACTTAGCCGAATTTCTTGAAAGTGGTCATCGTGAGACATGAATGGTGGCTCCTCCTGGGTGGGGGTGTCCAAAGAGTTTAGGAAACAGGGGGTCCCATGGGTGCTGAGCTGGGCTCTGGATGCTCCACCCCTGCTGCCCATCTCCACTGGGGACAGAGCTCAGATGCTGGCAGGGGAGACATGAGCAGAGCCCACAGTACTCCCCCACCAATTCCCCACCAATCCTGTTTGGATGTAACAGCCCTTAAAAAGTTTCTCTTCCCCCCAGCTTGTCCCCTGAGCTCCCCTGAACCCCGCAGCGGGGTGTCCCAGCTCTGTACAGCCCAACAGCCCTGGCTGCTCCCCCCATCCCTCTCCTCCCCAGTCCCCCAGGTGCAGCACTCCCGGCAGCGGCTCCGCAGCCTCCCAGACTTGCTTTCGCTGCCTGAGTTACTGGAACAAACCGCAGGCAACGGAAAACAAGCCCCGGAGACAGCGGGGTGAGGTGGGGAGGGGGCCCGACCTGCCAAGCCCCTCTCCTCCCGGCACCCCTGGTGACCAGGATCCTCCTCCAGCAAACCTGCATGGCGGAGGGCACAGGGGGCAGCAGGGGGGGGGGGCGCGGATGTGGGCTGAGGGACACTGCATCAACCTGGAGTGGGGGGAGTAGTTTGGAATCAGCCTGAGAAGCAGAGTTAGGGCTGCAGGAGCTGGAGGTGAGGAGGCTGTGGGGGGCACTGGGGATGGGGACTCCTGGGTCCCTGGGAAAGCCAGTGGGTGGGGGGACTTACAGTAGGATGTGAGGGGACTGGGGGCTTTGGGTGACCTGGGGGCTGAGGGGTGCAGAGGGGCAGGGAGTGTGGGGTCCCAGGGGCTGGGGAGCCCTGTGCCTGTGCAGAGCTTTGGGGACCTGAGCAAAGTGACCCGAGGTTCATGGGGGAGCTGGGACATGGGGGAGCTGGGGCGGACTCACAGGATGGGGGGGCAGGGTACACGACGAATCCAGGGAACAGGGGCCCAGGTCCATGGGGGAGCCAGGGGATGGTGCTTCGGGTCCATGGGGGGTCTGGGAGATGAGGGTCCAGGTCTGTGGGGCTCCACGGGACAGAGCCCGGACACGTGGAACACCCAGCTGGCAGCAGCAGAAGGACCCTCTGGCTGCAAGCAGGCAGTTTGCCCCCCACCCCCCAACCCAGCGCTCTCCCCCTGCCCCAGGATGGAGCAATAAGGACCCCACATTTTGCCGTGACCCCCACACATCCCCCCCCCGTCGCAGCCCTATGTGCAGGTGCCCAGGATAACTTCACCTGTGTGCCGGCGGCGTGGAGCAGAGCTGAGCTGACGTGGCCTTGGGCTGGCTGCAGTCCGGCCGGGTGTGCAGGAATGTGTTTGTGCAGGGGGAGAGGCTGGCTGCCGTGGGGCCATGGCGGGGTGGGGCCAGCGGGGACACGGAGGAGACAGGGGAGGGCTTGGGGGCACCCCACAGCAGGGACGCCCTGCGGGATGGGGATGCACAAGGTGCTGGGGCTTTAGCATGGTGCACATGGGGGTGCAAGGGGAGAGGGAGCGGGGACATGCAGGGCGTGCATGGGCATACTTGCATGCACGCTCATGTGCAAGCTCGTGTGTGCAGTGCACACACACACACACATGCACACACTCACACACACGTCAGGGCTGGGGTCTCTGTGCGGCCCTGGGTGCAGGGCGTGCACACACTGACCCCCAGCCCAGTCCTCCCCAATCTCCCAGCACCCTTCTGGGGCACCCACAGCCCCAAGGCCAGGCATGCTTGTAGCAGGGTGGGCATCTGGGGACCCAGGAGTCCAAGCCACCCAGCACTGTTCCACTGTCCTGTGGCTTTAGAAGGGATGTCCTGGGTGCAGGGACCACCTCGGGACTGGAGGCCTGTGCCCCAGGAGGGTTCGGGGTGCTGGAGCAGGATGGAAGAGAAGGAGTAGGCCGGGAAAGGGTGCTGGAGGAGGAGGAGGCTGGGTGGGGCTCCTGGTGTGCCAGGGCGGAGCCGGAGCCGGAGCCGGATGCTGGTACGGATGTGCTGGTGTGGCCAGGCTGGGGGTGGGGGGACCCGGACCCTAAGGGTGCTGGGAACAGTAAGCTGAGCCCCCTGCCAGCTGCAGGACACTGCCCCGAGGACCTCCTGCCCCTGTCCCCTGCACCCCCACACAACCCCTGTACGGCCCCTCTATAAGGCAGTGCCCCCAACCCTGCCCCAGCTGTGGCCATCCCATGTGTGGCAAGTGTCCCCCCCCCCCGAGGTGACCCCAACGGTGCTCCTCCTCCCCAGGCCCACAGCAGGCAGGGACCCCCCTCTCTCTTCCAAACTGGGGTGCGCTGAGCCTGGGAGGAGGACCCGGGGCACAACCCCCCCGGATGCCCCCTCCCAGCTCCAGTAAGGCCAGCAAGTTCCCAGTAAGTTCCCATTTCCCCAGCCAGAGCACCACAGGGGTGGAAACCGTTCTGCATTCCTTCTGGTCGCTGTGCACGGGCCAGAGGTGGGGTGCAGAGAGCTCAGCCCAGGGTGGAGGTGGCCACGGGTCCAAAACTGCCTGGGGAAGGAGAAACCCCTTCCAACTGCTGAGTGCTGGGGGGCAGCAGGGCTGGGGCAGGCACCCTGTCTCCCACCCCACAGGGGGTCCCCTGGGTCTGGCAGCCCCCTGAGGAGCAGGGCAGAGGCAGGAGCACCCTTTTTTGACAAATGCCTTTATTTGCTACTGGATAGAGGTCTATTGCACAGCAGCCCGGAGGCTGCGGGGCACGCGGCCCTGCCCCTGCTCAGTGCTGGACGCGGCGGATGGATTGAATCTGGTTGGTGTGGGCCTGGCTGCTGTATTCGTTGTACTTCTTGAACTCGCCGTTCTGTCTGTCCCGCTCCAGCACATACTGGTAGCCCCTGTATCCCGGGTACTGGTATGCCACCCACCTGCAGGCAGACCCCTGGCTCAGAGCCTGGGCCAAATCCCCCATCCCATCCTATCCCATCCCATCCCATCCCATCCCATCCCATCCCATCCCATCCCATCCCATCCCTCTGCTTGCCCTGGGAGAGCAGGGACAGGAAACACCCCATGGCTTGGATTTTCAAAGGAAGGGGGGCAGGCAGGCACCCCTCCTTTTTGGGATCTCCTTTCCCCATCCCTGGGGCTATGCAGGAGTGAGGTACTCGCTGAACCCCTGCTCTCAGCCCCCACCACCCCTCTCCCCGCTCCAGCGGGACTCACGCTCCAGCGTTCACTTTGATGGATGCCACCTCCTTGTTGCCCCAGCCCATGGCCTGCAGCGAGGGGTAGTCGTCACTCAGCTCAAACTTGTGCCCCTGGAAGTTCTCTGCCTCATAGAGGATGACTTTGCTGTCGTTGTGGTTCTGCGGAGGGAGAGAGCTGGGGGTCAGTGTGGATGGGGTGGCTTGTGCAGGGATAGAGGATGTGGCATCAGGAGGACATGCACCAAGGCACCGTGGGAGGCCTGGGACCATGCCCAGCTTTGGTGCAAGGCATGGGGATGTCCTGCAGCCTGGCACCCCCTCACCGGGACACCCCAGGGCTGCCCAGAGGATGCTGCTCTCACGCCCCTGTGGTCCCAATGCACAGCTGCCGGTGAGGGCAACAGTGGCCACATCCTCTGCACCCACATGGGCTCCTGCCCTCAGCATCCTCATGCTCCCCGAGGCTGCAGGAGGATTTCAGGGCAAGGCAGGCTGCTGAGAGCGGTCCCCCCGGCTTTGCTGGGTGCTGGGCACCGAGGGGTTAATTGCTGGGACACTGAGCGATGCGGCACTGTCCCCCGTGCCCAGCCCCCACACGCATCTATCTGCACCGAGGAGCAGTCCTGCCAGTAAGGAGTGATCTTATCGCATCCCCTTTATTAAAGCCCAAGCATATCTGCCTGGTGATTATTAAAAGTTGGGGGGGGACCCCCCGCTCGGAGGCGCAGACGTGCCGCTATTGCGAGCACCAGTGTCTCTGCAGATGGAGCAGCGATAGAGGCTGCATCTGCCTGGGCACGGCTCGGGTACCCCAGGCAGGAGGGGCACAGACCCCGCACCCCAAGCATCCCTGCGGTCCTGACGGCTCCTCTCTGCTCACCCCATCCCCAGGTATCCAGGGCGGGGGGACAAGGCCCGGGGACCCTAGCCTAGGAGGTGGCTTTCCAATGCACAAAGCAGAAGGAGCTGGGATGGTGTTTCAGGCTAAATTTTAGCCCAAAAGAGCATCCCAGGATCCTTGCAGGAAGGCAGTAGCCAGTGGGTGCAGCCACCCCTCCACCCCACAGCACCTCCGTGCGCACCTCACCCCTCCATCCCACATCCCACGTAACCCGTCCTCCTGTCTGTCCGTCATCTCCCTCCATGCTGGGCTGCTGGGGGGAGACTCTGCCTGCCCCAAGCGCACCGCGGTGGTGTCCCCGTAACTCACCGCGCACTTGATGGGCCGGAAGGAGAGGAGGTGCTCGGTCCGGTAGCCGCTGTTCCCGCTCCAGGCCTCCCATCGGGGATAGTCACCCTTCTCCAGGATAAACTGCTGCCCCTGGTACTCGGGGTATTCGAAACCCACCCAGCTGGAGGGTAGAGGAGGAAAGCCCTCAGGGATGCATGGCACAGCCCCCAGGCTCAGCCCAGGGCCGGCTTCTCCCTCCCGTGCAGGGGATGGAGACGTCCTGGCAGGGTGTGGGTCTGTCACGGAGGTCGGGGTCCTTGCTAGCAGCAAACGTCCCTTTTGAGAGTGGGACCCCTCTCCCCAGGGCCACACCGGTGCCTCCGACCCACACCTTGGCTCAACAAGGTCTCCCTGCTTTGCAGATGGGGAAACTGAGGCACCACGCAAGGAGCACAGGGAGGGAGGTCGCACGATGAGGCTGTGTCGGAGCCGAGGAAGGACCCGGGTGTCCTGCCTCCCCGGCAGCTCCCGACAGTCCCCTGGGAACAACGGGTTTGCTGGAGCGGGGTGTGCCAAAGGGCCGCGAGGCTGGTGGGGCACTTACGGGCCAGACTCCACCTTGATGGAGCGGATCTTGCGGAAGCCGCGCTCCATGATGCTGGGGCACTCCATGAGGAACTCGCAGCGCTTGCCCTGGAAGCTCTCCTCCTCCCACACTGTTATCTTGTACTGCCCCAGGGTATCCATAGCTTCACTGTTGGTCATGCGGGTCGCTTGGCTGCTGGCAGAGCCCTACACATCACCCCCGGCAGGTGCCCACCATTAGCCCCCAGCCACCCCGCTGCCTGCCACCGAGCCTGGGGTGCTGGCGGTGCTGCCCTCACACATCCTGTGCCACCAGCCCCTCGCCCTCCCAGGCTGGCACAGGGGATGCTTCCCATTCCCCTTCCCTTGGTGCTGGGGGATCTCTGTCCGGTGACCCCCAAGTTGCTGGGGGCACTTGCGATGCTCCATCTCTCCATGTGATGTACCCGGGGCTGCCTCAGTTTCTCGGCTCCCAAGCTCCCTGCGATGACTCCTGGGGTCAGCTGGGCATGGTGGCACTGTACCCGGTGCAGGGGGGGTGGCAGTGACCCCAACTCAGACATGGGTGCGGGGTGCAGCCCTGGGGCAGAGCAGCCCACCTCTTGCAAAGATGGGTGCCAGCATCCCTCCTGCCCACACCCCTGCTATGCCATGCAGCACCCCGCAGCTTGCCCTTCCCCAGAGTGTGTGTTGGGTGGGGGGGCTCGGTGTGGGGGGGCGAAAGGAGCGTGGCAGCGCCTGTGCAGTGGGGGGGGCTTGGGGGCTCACAGCCTGGTACTTACTTGGTCGGCAGGGCACAGAGGCGAAGGTGGCGGTGGCAGTGCCGGCACCGGCTTTTCCCCTTGTCCTTTATAGGCGGGGGCCGAAGTGCCGATGGTGCAGGCGGGTAGGGCGCTGTGTCAGCAGGCAGGGGATGGGGGAGGGGGGGGCGGGGTGCACACCCACCCCAGACTCCAGCTGTCCATTCCAGTTAGGCAGTGTGGCGAGAGCGGCCCCCCCGTGCCCCGCAGGGCTGACAATGAAAGTGCTGGGCTGTGTTTGTGCAGGGGCTCAGGGCACAATGGGCAAAGGGCCTGACGCACCGCTTTCCTTTCTGCCCCTGGACAATGTCCCCGCTTGGCTGGGGGATTAGGGACCCAGCCTTTGCCAGGTCACCCGCAGCCTTTGCCAGGGCTGAGGCTGGTGGGAAGGAGGTGCCAGGGTGGAGCGGTGATTTGCCAGCTGGGAGCTGAGGAGCACTGATGTCCTCACACTGGGATGGAGGGCTCGCCTGGGGCTGCAACTGCCCCTCCGCCTGGGGCTCTGCCACCACGGGTCCCTCCTCCGGCCAGGCTCTGCCTTGCGTGGCCGGAGCTGGCAGGGCAGGGCAGGGACTCAGTCTGCACAGGCAGGGCTTCGTGTGGGGTGGGAGAAGGTTAGGGTGAGCGAGAGGGGTGGAGGAGGCGTTGGCACAGCCACAGCTTGGTCCATCCATGCTCCGGGAGATGTGCAACACCCTGCAGAGGTTTCTGTGTTGACCCCAGACCGGGCACTGGTGGACCCGAGTTACATGCTCCTCTCTTGCAATGTCCTGGGCATGTCCCCTGGCCTGGCAAAGGGCTCCCCGTGCTGCCCGCACACCTCCCGCCCAGGCAGGGGACACCGTGCACAGCAGGAGGGGACCAGCTTTGGGGCAGATCTGTCCCCCTCACCTGGGCAGCAGGACCAGCCCTGCCTGGGACTGCACCATGCCATGCAGACATCCCCAGTGCCTCCCACCAGAACCTGGGCTAGATGAGGCTAACAGAGGCTGGAAAGGAAGAAGAGTGCACTGCTGAGCTGTGAAATCCCAGGTCTCTTGGCAGCAGCATTTCTTGCACCATCCCTGCGTAGCCTGCGGTGAGGCTGGGCACTCCCCACCCTCAGCTGGGCAGAAGCCATGCTGGCTTCCGAGCAAGGGCTGGCCCAGAGCACCCCAAACCCTCCCAGGAAAACCCCAGCCCTCCTGGGGGTCCTGAGCACGGGGTCAGTGTCCCAAGAGAGCCCGGCCAGTGCCAGTGATGGAGGGTGCAGCGTGGGCAGCTGGTGGTGGTGTTAGGACGCCTGGCATCTCTGCCCCGTTCTCAGCAAGAATTGGGGACTGAGCAGCGACGGGCTGGGGGCAGGACTCGTGAGTCCTCTTCGTGTGTCCCCCCACTGCTCGACAACGCACCGGGCAGCATTTCCCTCCCTGCTCGGAGGCTCGGTGCGGGGCTGCGCCGATGCCTGCAGGTCCCAGCAGAGGGTGCAGCCTGGCAGCGGTTGGATCTTGCTCCAGCTAAAGGTCGTTGGTGGCCCCTGGCCGCGGACAGGCGCTGGGGAGGCGACCCTCAGCCTGCGACGCCCTGGGTGCTCGTAGCAGGGGGGGAGACCCCCGGGGAACTGCCTGGGGGAGCAGAGGATGGGGGGAAAGATGGAGATGCTCCCCGGGAAGGGAAGGGGATGCATGGGGGCAAGCAGACCCCCTGGCACACAGCTGGGCGGCCTGAGAACATCCCCCAAAATGCTGGGGGATAGGTTTGGGCAGACCTTAGGGAAGCCAACATCTTGGGGAAGGTGGGGCAAGATGCAGAGTTAGTGCACTGCAGGGTTCCCCCACGCCGCTGCTGCTCCTCACCTGGGCTGTGTGAGCAGAGGCATGGGGTGCTGGTTAGTTTGGGGTGCTATGGGGTGTGAGGGCAGTCTGGGGTTATGGGGTGCATGGCACTGTGGGGAGTATTACAGAGCCTCAGGGTGTGGGGCATCGCAGGATATGTGGGATGCTGTGGGCTGTTATGGGGTGTACGTATGGGGTGTGTGGGGTGCTGTGTAGTGTGCTACAGGATCTATGGGGCACTGGTGGTATGCCATGAGGGGCACGCAGGCAGCTTAGTCACTCCCATACAACCCTTTGGATAAAAGCATTGCAGGGGCTGCAGGGGAGAAACTCACCCCCAGCTGCAGGCTGCCCCCCTTCCTCGCTTCTCAGCGTGTCCTACACGCTGGGATGTGCCTCACCCCCCCGCTCGGCACATTTGGGGCAGCCACATGGGAGCCGCAGCTGCGTCCGGGGACAGTGGATCAGGGGGGTCACCCACGAGTGGCTGTGCCAAGGGCCCTTCCCCACTGCACCCCAGGATACTGATGCAGCCTGCCCTCCCTGGGGCATCTCCCAGCGCCTCCAGGCAGTCCCTGGCACCACCCAGCATCCCCGTGGCTGGGTCACCTGCCAGCCCCCAGCCGCACCTGCCCGGCCGGGGATACGGGCAGCGGGAGGCTGGTGCGGGGGCAGGCAGCGACTCTGCTCAAGGGCAGCTGCTAATTTTGGCTCTGGGAGCTGGTTAGTGCTCACCCAGGGCCTCCTGCATAAGCTAATTTAATAAGGACCCCGCATCGCTCCCGGCTCAGCCTGTTCCTGCGCTAGCAAAACAGATCGGGTTTCTCCATGCCACAGGGCACAGTGTGGGCGGCCGGCAGCCCCGGGGGCACAGTGGGAGGACAGGGTCGCCCAAGTGCTCCGTGCCAAGTCCAGACCATGCCGTCCATGGTCCCCAGCTGTGGGATTATACCCTATGCCTTGTGCAGGTGCTGGTCCTGGGATGGTGCCTGGCTTGGGGAGCTGAGCAGGCTGAAAGGCAGCCCCGAGGGAGGTGAGGCAGGTGCTGCCTGGGCATCCTGATGCTGATGCCACATCTGGGACACATCTGGGGCTTATGGCAGCATGCTGTCTTTCCCACTGCTGTTACGAGTATCTGGGCTAGCTGACCAGGCCAGCACAGCTGTGTGCAGTCCTGCCTCTGGCTGATGTCATGGGCTGAGCCCTGGCCGCCACCCCCCCGAGCCCCACTAGCCCCTCTCTCCTTGCCCCCAACCCCTCTGGGAGCTGCACCGTCACCCCAAGGGGCTGGAGGTCCAGGGCCTGGGCCGAGCAGGAGCAGATGGAGCTGGTGCCGGCCCCTGTTTGTCTTTCTCCCCAGTTGCCTGGTGCTCTGTTTGTTCTGGGGATGACTTCCTGCTGCCAGGGCCAAAACAGGTGGCTTTTATTTGCAGGGTCTGGCTGATTAGATCGGGGCAGTGTGTTGTTCCCCCCACGCAGCCCCACTGCTCCTTTTTCCTCCCCTTTCTCCCCCAGCCTCATTTCCCTGGGAAATCATCCTCCTCGGCAAGGATGCAAACACCCCCCTTCCCTCCCCAAGCATCTCCCCTTCCAGGCTGCCCTGAACATGGCCACACCAGGATTGGTAAATCCCAGCCCAAACCCCCTCTTCCTCTTGCTGGGTCCCCAAATGGCAGAGCTGAGGGGCTCGCTGGGGTCCCCAATGCCACTTGTCCCCTCCTGGGGCCTTGCTGGCCACAGAGGACACACGTGTGCAGGCACACACCCTCCCCAGAAGCCTCCTTGCACAGGCACTGCCTTGCACAGGGAGCCCTGGCACACGCCAGCCGCCCCGCACGCACGTGTCCCCCGTGCACCCAGCCGTCCCCTCCCCGCAGCCGGAAACTCCCGGGATCGCAAACAGCCTGGCAGATGTTGCTGGGATTAGCTCCTACACAGGCGCACACGCATGCCGTGGGCTGCCAGCCGTTCTGTGCCCGGAGAGGTCCCGGGCACTTGGGCTCCCCTGGGCAGAGCTTGTTGGGTACCTGCCCCAGCTCCTGCTGCACCCAGAGCAGGATGAGTCCTCAGGGTGAGCAGGCAGTGAGAGAGGAACCCCATGGGAACTGGGGACCACGATGCTGACTGGGCTCTGGGTATCATCACCAATGGCCGGAGAAGGGCAGGGACGCAGTGGAGGGCACAGCCACTTGCAGTGCAAGGGGTACCCACACTGGGTACAGCTCACAGCCGGGTCTTCCAAACAGCCTGCTGAGGTGGTCTTCCACACAGCACCCCTCACCCCAGCCTCTGCTCTCCCCACGCACCCGTGGCTCTCAGCCAGCCACCAGTACCCCCGCTGGGACCGGCTCTCCAGACCTGCTCACCCGCTGCCCCCACCGGCACCCTGGCCACCCCCGGGCATGCTGCTCACCCCCTCCCTGTGGGACCATGGGTGCCCTCTCTGCCCTGTGGCACCCGCGGCTCTGGAGATGTACCCGCAAAGACCAACCAAGACAAGGATACCCCCAGGGATACATGCTCACCCCCTGCCAGCCATCCAGGACCCGTCCTGCATGGCCCCTGCCTGGCCCTGCCTGCGGGCTGTGGTCTGCCCCCGGCATGGGGGTGTGCTCAGTCCCCCGGCTCTGCCAGCCTTGCTCAGTCCCCAGGAGCTGCTGGGGGAGCCGTGGCCTCACCTGCCTGCTCCCCACTGTTCCCATGGGGACTAATCCCACCTGAAGGTCAGGGAGGCTCCGCCAGCTGCTCACCTCCTGCCTGTGGATTACAGCCTGGGTGTGAGCAGGTGGCAACTGCCGCATCCCCAGGCTGGCCCAGCCCCGGTATGGGACTGACAGCAGGACAAAACCCAGCTGGGCTGCTCCAAAAGGGGCCCCAGGGTGGCAGGTCCCTTGCAGCTTCAGGTGTCCACCCCACATCCATCATACCCTACCCAGATGGGGATGCCAGGCACCGGGGCAGAGGAGCTGGTACCTGGTCCTTGGGTCCAGATCCTGACCTGAAATGCAGCCCGCTGGTGCCAGCCACTGCAACCTCCTGCCTGTTACCCCAGATGACCCCAGCCTGGCACCCCCAGGGCACCCCATAGCTAGTGTCCTGGAGAAACATGCTGGACCCCACACAGTGCCCAGTGCAGACCAGTCCCAGGGGAGTAGTGATGGAGACAGAGGGAGCATGTCCAACCCTGCACCCAGCCCGTCCTGGATGCAGTTGCGGGTGCATCTCCTGCAGTACCTTGTATCATATTTGAAGGGGCACCACGGGGTGAGCACAGCTTCCCGGGTCCCAGCTTTACCCAGCACCTGGGGTGTTGCCATGGGGGTGCAGGGTGCAAGAACAGGGCTGGGGGTGGGCTGGTCCTTGGACCTCCCCTCCCCAGCTCCCTCAGCCCCCCAGCCAGGGGATGCCAACTCAGCCAGTGCCTGGCCAAGGTCCCACTCCACACCGGTGCTCCTCCACTCCTTTGTCGGCAACACCTGTAGTGCCAGGTGCCCCAAGCCAGAGTGACGCTCATCCAGGAGGCAGACAAAAAGCCTGGCAGTGGCGGCTCCCCTCCTCCAGCAGCTCTGAGGAGGCAGCGCAGGCAGGGGCCAAGCCAGGTGCTGCGGCAAGAACAGAACATCCTGCCTCGGGGCTCCCGAAGGCAGCAACAGCTGGGCCAGGAGCAGCAGCCCTGGCACCCTACTCAACGTCCATCTCCTGGGCAGGCTGCCCACGTGCTTCCCGGGGCCACCAGCTGGCCTGGGAGAGGGGAGCCCCATTGCTCACCCCTTCCCCAGAGGCCCCATGGGAGGATGGGGCTGACACACTCCAAGATGCAGGACTAGTGCAAGCTCTGTTTTTTTCCCCCCAGCACCTTGAGTCCTTCAGCAGGACTCCCCCCATCCCCTTCACTCATGGGGGTTCAGAGCCCTTTCCTGGGTCAATAGAAAAACCCGTCCCCTCATCCTAGTGGCCTGTGGGTGCAGGGGGGAGGATGCCAGGCTGTACCCACCTTGTGCCCGATGCTCCCCATGGCCAGGAATGGGCTGGGGCTGGGCAGAGCTGCCTGTTGTTTCACCATAGCAGGATGCAGCTCCACGCCTGGGATCCACCTCTCCCCTCCACCCTGCCTGCCAAATAGCAATAAGCTTGTCCCAGAGCCAGCTGGGCTGAAGGCTGCCTCTCTCCATGGTCTCGAGCTGGGGGGGGAATGTGTGGGATGGACCCATTGCCTGGGGGCAGTATCTGAAGCTACAGCCTGGAAGGGGGATTGCAGGACCCCAGCACAGAGCTGGGACAGTCCCTTGTGTTCCCTGCCCTGGTCCTTGCCTTGGCCAGGAGCAAGCTGGGGGGCTGGAGACAGTCAGGGGGTGCTCAGCAACACCCCGACCTCCAAGATTAGCCCAGCCCCAGGGACACAAGCAGCCTCAGTCTCTTTGTGGAAGCTGGCTGGGTACACGCAGCGGTGCTGGGACAGAGTGACCTTCAGGGGCAGGGACCCCCTGCTCAGCCTGCGCATCTCCTCCAGGCACAACAAAGCCATGGCAAATAGGCTGGGTGGGGGACAGCTGGGGTCTAGGGGTGCCCACACAACCCTGGTGCTCAGCCCCTGGGGTGCCCACACAGCCCTGTGTGCAGCGGCAGCTCCCTGGGCTGATCCCCCCAGGGCGCTGGGGTGCAGAGGTTAACCAGCTGCCTCTGCCACATCCTGCGGCAAAGCAGTGCCTGCCCCGGGATGGCACACCCCATCCGGGCTGGGCAGGACACACAGCCCGCAGGCAGCACCCCGCAGCAGCCAGCAACGGTGCACGCCTCTGCTCACACCCACACCTTCATATGATCCACACACCATGGAGGACACGGAGCAGCAAGTGTGGCAAGGGGCATGGCCAGCGCACACGTTTAGCTCAGCAGGAGCACACACACACACACACACGCACACGCACACATGCACACTCAGCGCAGTTAATGCAGCATCAAGATGCACCAGCTCCGCACTGCCTGCCCAACCCAGGGAGGGTATACACACACATGCACAGCCATGCACACAGATGCACACACATAAACATATATATGCAAATGCACACACATACACACACACACCTGCATACAACTACACCTATATGCAAATGCAGACATGGGCACTCATGCCTCCCCAGTGCGCCTCCTGCACCCTGCCCTCCCCATGCAAATCCTCCCCGTGCAAAGCTGCACCATGCAAATCCCCAGCCCAGGTCCCCGGGTCCCCAATGCCACGCAAACGGCCATGTGGGGCCCAGGGGGTGGGGGGACAGCACCGCACAGTGCAGGTAGCAGCACCCCCCTGCGCCTCATCCCCTGCCAGACTGGCACAGCCCTTGGCACTGGTGCTGGCTCTGACATGGGAGACGTGGGTGTTTAAAGCCCCTGGCTCTGCCCAGCTTGGGGATCAGCTCACACTTGGGTGCAAACCCTGCCAAAGGGCCATTCCCCAGCCAACACAGCCCCTAGGGCAATGTGGCTTCCCGGGGCCACCCCCAGCTTTGAAGGGTGTCACGGCTTCCCAGTGCCACTGGGCTGGCAGAGCTGGGACAGGGAGAGCAGGCTGGGAAGGTGGCGGGGGGGCGGGCATTTTCTAGTGCTGCTGCTTGTGGCTGTCCCCTTCTCCTACTGGGACACCCATGCTGCCCTTCACACAGACCTGCTGCTGGTGCCAGCACAGGGTCTGGCTCCCTGGCTGCTGCCCAGATACCTGAAAAGCCAAAAAAATGCTTTTCTGGAGCATCAGGGCTATCTACAGGGTGCAACATAGGTCCCACAGGGTGCAGGCTCATGCTAGAGCACAAGGCAGCCCAGCAGTGCATGGAATCACTGAGGGAGAGTGAGGCGGCCGGGCAGCATCTTTGCAGCCCTGCTCTGACAGATATCATCTCTGCCGGGCTCTGCCCCCACGGGGACGCACGTGTGGCGGCTGGAGCAGCATGGGCAGCAGGGTCTGGCTTTGCTCAGCGTTATTAATTGTGCTCTGTTTGATCCCAGCCTGAGCGGGGCAGCTGCAGGGGGTTACGCGTAACAGGGGATGTGTTGTGCTTTCTTGGCTTTTCAACTTTGCCAGGCTTGGTGGCAGGAGACAGAGCCCAGAGACATGGCCCAAAGGGGCCTGTGGCCACCGTGACGGCCAGTCACCACACTGTGTGGTGGCTGTTCCCAGGCTAGGATGGGCGCTTGGCTCTGGAGAGACGTGGGGAGCTCAGCACCCATGGAGATGCTCTTTGATTTTGGTGCTTTCCCACACCACCAGTTGGAAACTTTCTGAGCCTCTGCCCAGGCGGGGAGCCCAGGAGGTGCGTTGTCTCCATCCCTTGCAGGGGCACCCCAGGGAGGGAGCAGGGCTCTTCTGCTCCAGGGCAGGGGCTGCTGAGCCTTGTCCTGCATATGGATTGGATGGGGGTGAGGGAAAGCAGCAGGAATCATCCTGTCCCTTGGCACACTCCTGGGCTCCTTCACCTCCAGCCTCTCCTCCATCTACACTGTGGGGCTGGGCTCAGCCTTTGCGGCGTTTGTGGAGAGACTGCAGGAAGGGCTCGGGACCCACCTGTACACTCAGAGCATCCCTGAGCATGGCGGGGCTGGAGCTGGATCCTGTGCTACAAGAGAAGTGCTCGTGCCTGCTGGGGAGCGCCCGGGAGCGGCATTCCTAGGGCAGGGCAGGACCATGCTTGGGGCTGTCAGAGAAATTGCAGACATGGCCAGCCAAGGAGGTGTGGAGCATTTTGCACCCCACAGACAACCTACTGGGGTGGGAGGAAAGCAGGTCCATTGCTGTCCCATCTCCTAGCCCTCCAGGACTCCCTGCTGTCTCCATGTGGCTAGGAGCAGCCCCGGGCTCCGAATGTTTCTGTGCTGGCAGAAGGCAATGGGGATGGGACAGGACACGGGATGGGACAGGAGTCCAAGTCAAGCACTGCACTGCGCTTTGAGAGCAGGGCAGGCAGTGGGCAGTGCTGTCCTGGAAGAGACTCCCCAGCTTGTCAAATCCAGCCCCCCCATACCCTTCCACAGCAAGCATGGGCAGGGGTATTGCCTCCAGCAGGAGCTGGTACCTGGCCCGCAGGATGAGGGTGAGCAGCAGGTGAAACTTGCCCAGGGCAGCCCAGTGCACAGGCAGATGGACCCTGGAAGGACTGGGAAGTGCAGCTCCTGGGACTGAACCTGGGCAGAGGCGTGTGGGAAAGGATGCGGCACCCCCCCCATCCTCTGCCCTCCCTCCGCACTGCCTGCACTGTGTCAGCAGATAAAGCTCCCTTGGTGCCAGCAGACCATTGAGACCTACCTGCGCATTTGGCAGAGGCTGGCGAGCTCCACCCTGGGCCAGTGCTGTGCCAGGGCAGGGCAGTGCTGCCAGGGCTCCCTGTGCCTGCCACAGCCCTGCAGTGCTGCCGGGGCGCAAGGGCCAGGCTGTCCTTCCCCAGCAAGCTGCTGCAGGCAGCGGTCAGCCGCACAGGTGGGATGCATGTGCCTAGTGTGTTACACATGCCTGTCATGCCAAGAGCATGTGGACGTGGGACCTGCACCTCACAGCCTGCAAAGCTGAGTGTCAGAAATGCCATGTGTACCAATGCCACGCAGGTCCCATGTCCCATGCGTGTGCAGGTCGCATGGCATTTGTGCATGCTGCGTGCAGATTGTATCATGCATGCACTGCCTGTCCATCGCTTCATGCATGTGCCATGCACAGGTCATACGCTGCACGCGTGTGTTTAGGTGAAGATTGTGTGTTGTACACACGTCCTTTGTGCGCTCCGCACACAGGCTGTATGTTCATCCTGGCATGCGTGCTGCAAACCAGCTTGCATGTCCTGCGTGAGTTGCAAGCAAGCGTGCGCTCCCTACATGGGCTGCAGGTCGCGGGCACATGGGACACGCTGTAGCGGTGTGCGGGTGGTGTGGCGCATGTGCGCGCCAGCTGCACGCTTGCAGACGGGCTGGACCTGCCTAACGCGAGCCGAACGAACAAAACGTTCAGGTCAGGTCTTGCACGTGGGGCTCGACGCCAGGCAAGTGCAGAGTTGTTCTGGGCTCGGACGGCGTGGGCTGGAGGGGTGCTCTGCCATGGGCTGCCAGCAGCCCCTTCCCCATCCTTCTTCCTGAGCCGGGTCCCTCCAAGCTGGGAGCCGCTGTCCGTGCTGCACCCACTGCCCTGAACCAGCTCCTCCGGGGGTAAAGTCCGGAAGGTTGGATGCTTGACACCTGCTGCCTGGGAAAGCCAAACAGAGCAGGGGTGGGTTAAACTGGCACAGCAGGGTGGGGAGGCAGGGTGGGAAAACAGGGCAGGAAGGAAGGAAGGAAGGAAGGAAGGAAGGAAGGAAGGAAGGAAGGAAGGAAGGAAGGAAGAAAGGAAGAAAGTAAATGAAGGCGGGGAGTGGAACAGAAAGGATCAGAAAATACAGGAGAGAGAGAAGGGAAGAGTTAAGGGAAGGGGACAGCCGGGATGGTGTCCCCTGAGCCCATCCCCTTCCCTCCCGAGAGTTCGGGGGTGCCACTGGGCTCTCAGTGCTTGTCCCAGGGGAGCCCCCAGGGCATCCTCCCCGCCCAGGACCCTGCTCCCAGCTGGGCAGGCAGGAGCCCGGCCCAGGTGTGCCGGGCTACAGCACCTCACCTGGCTCCGGTGACACGCTGGCAGCTGGCAGGTGAGCGGCTTCGCCTTCCCCCGCCGGCTCACGAGCAGAAAATGAGGGTGACGCCGGCTGGATGGGGCTTTTATAGCCCTGATAAAAATAGCGCTGGCTGGCCGGTGATCGGGGGGCCGGAGAGATGTGACTGAGCAGAGACAGGCGAGAGGGTTGGGCTGGCGGCGGCGAGCCTTCTTCCCAGCACACCTGTCACGGCTCTGTGTTTGCTCAGAGCAAATATTGACCCAGGGAAGGCAGGCTGGGCAAGGGAGGCGATTAGCCCACCTAGATTAGAGGCAGAGCAGGTCTCTATGCAAACTCTCCAGGGCTGCCTTTGTTAATGGGAGCCTGATGGGCTGATAGGAGCCAGGAGCCTGGGTGCTGGCGCGGGCGGTGGGGAGGAGGAGGTGGGGGGGGGAGAGGAGGAGGCATTCATTAACCTGCACTGGAACAACACCAGCTGTCACTTTTCCACCCACCTGCCTGGCTCACTTTGCAGCTGGGGGTGAGGGGAGAGCGGGGGGCCAGGGGAGACAGGTGTGGGGGTACCCCACCTGGGCAGCTCTGGGGTGGGGGCTGCTTGCTTGCAATGCCTTGGGCTGCTGAAAGGTGAGGGAGCGGTAAGGTCCCGGGGCTGGAAAGCAAAGCTACCGCCTATCCTAAGCAACCTGACACTGGTGCCAGTGATGGCAAGGACCCCCTTGCCCCCCCCCAATCCCCCCACTCATGCTGAAGACCCCTTGGGCACACCAGGGAGATGCACACTTCATTGACAGGAGCCCACAGACCTCTGAGCCGGGCAGCAAAGCAGAACTCAACAAAGCCACCTCTGCTCGCTCTCTTTGGGAGCGTTTCCAGCACGGCTGCATGGGCCAGGAGCCAGCCCTCCCAACGCAGCCGCGAGAACAGGATGTGTTTCACTCCATGTGCACATGCCTTCCCGTGGAGTCACCGCATCCCAGAGTCACACCACTCTTCCGCATCCTGGCTGTGTCACAGCGGGGTAACCGGTGCAGACACCCCCATGCTGGCTCTGGGAGCAGCGTGCAGAGCCCATGGGGGCCAGGAGAAGTTTAGACACACTCCTGTAGCACCCAGCCACGCTTCTCAGCCCTGACAATCCTCAGCTGATCTCAGCTGGAGCCAGCAGGAGCTGGCCTATCTCTCTGGGTTACTCTGGCACCCGCAGCTCCCTGGATAACGGAGCATGAAGTGCAGCTTCTGTGGCAGGAGAAGTTCCTTTGTGCAAGTGCACTGGCGTGTTTGTTTGTGTAGATGGGTGTGTTTGTGGCTGGGGAAGGGGGTAATGCTGCTTTAACACCCACAGCAGACACCTGCAGGTATCCTGGTCCTGGGTGTGCTTTAGAAACTGCCACCACTGTCCTTTCCAGAGCAGGAGTGTGCTTGCAGTGGATTCCCAAATATAAGTGGATAGGTGCAGATCCTTATCAGCCACTGCCACCCAACTCTTCTTCCCTGGAGACTTGTCTCTCAGAATCAGGATTTTGAAAGGCAGGCTCCATCCCTCCTGCCTGCTGCTGTCTCTGGGGCTGAGGTCCTGCAGGCTCCCAGCCCAGCAGAGCCTGGCACGGGAATGAGCTGGAGTGATGCCAACCTGCTGGCCTCGGTCACCCTGATCCTCTTTTCCAGTAGTTTTAGCAGCAAAGGAAACGCAGAACCACTGCTGCCCTGGGTTGTGGTGCTAAGAGGAAACATGATATTCCCTCTCTTTTTGACACTATACAGGCCCTGATGCTCGGGCTTGCCCACTTCTTTCCCAGCGTGGAAAACGCACTGGGCAGGACTCTCGCCTCTCCCTGCCAGGCCACGCACCGGCAGAGCAGAGCAGAGCAGCAGCTCCTGGCATAGGCTGCCTGGCTGCCCCCCCCCCCTTTCCGGAGAAGCTAGAAAACCCCCAAACACCACACTGCTGCTGCTGTAGCTCCAACAGACATCTCCAAGACAGCACTATGTGCTCTGCCAGAAATGCTTTCTCACCCCAACCTCTCTCCTGCAAGGGCAGGGCCCCACCACGCACCAAATAACAGCAAAGACTGCCCTTGCAGGGCTACCCTATGGAAAACGGGAGAAAAGCGGGTCCCTTGAGCTTGCAGAGTGCCCTGCACTGGACAGCTATCCCAGGCAACATCTTCCACCTGCCCTGGCCCTGGCATCTCCAGGGCAGCACCTACCGGCGTGTGCTCTTCCCTGGCAGGCAGGCAGGCAGGCAGGCAGCGCTGGGACCCAAGCCCCTGCTTATGCACTCAGCAGGGCTGGCCCCGGCAGAGGCAGGCTCAGCCTCCTCTTGCAGCAGCCAAGGGTTTGTGCTGCCTCACTGTCCCATGAGGACTGACCAGCTCACACCAGAACACCTCTCATGTCCATCGGGAGCCACCGTTGTGCCCCGGCCTGACCTGGGCATGGACTAAAAAGTCCCCATTCCCAAATACCAAAGCAACACAGCTGAGCCAGCAAAGCCCGGCATCTCAGACATGGGAGGCCAGGGATGAAGGGTCTCTTCCCAGTCCTGCCAAGGGTTTTGGGAGGATGACCTTCACATTTTTTCTTTCCAGACTTTACCTGGCCTGCGCAGACACCGCAGGCTAGTCAGGGCAGGACCTTTCCAGGTTCCTACCTAATACTCAGTACAGGGGGAAAAGGGGCCGATTCCAACCAGGGGCTGTGCACACCTGCAGCAGGGGGCCCAGGGGACTGTCCCCTAACACTGCCACCTTTCCCACATGGACACAGAGCCACGCCAAGTGGGTCTTTTGCAGGGGATCCAGGCTCCCCAGCTGCAGTGGGACAGCAGAGCCTTGCAGACACCCTGGCAGGGAAGACCAAGAGCAGCTTTGTTCCCTTCCCTTTATCTCCCAGACAATGGCACGATTCAGCAGGTGTTAAATGTTTTAATGGGATTCAGGATAGCTTCTGTTGCCCACCTGCCCCAAGGCCATTTCACCCCTCCCTAGGAGCCAGGACTAACAGCCAAGAAGAAAAGGCCTGTTGTGTGTTGCATTAACTGCCTGATGACTGAGCACTCCTGATAACTAACACAAGAAGGAGGGGAGCCCCATTAGCTTGCCAAGCCATCCTCACGCTGGCCGTATACCTGCCAGTAGCCTGTCCTGGATGGCCTGGCCACCAACCCCAGCCCCATGGGAACATCACCCTACTTCACCACCCGAACACCAGTGGGAAGGAGCGGGACCCGTATCTACAATATCTCCATTAGAGAGATGTGCATTAGAAACATGGCTGGTGTTGTGGCAGGGGCCAAATCCAGTCCTGGAAGCCAGTACAGCAAGCTCAGACTTCCTCCTGCCTGAGACCCAAATGTGGTCAGCAGAGCCAGGGCTTCTCCCCTCTTCTGGGAACTGGGCTGTGGGTCTGGCTCTACTACAGTCCCACGGTTCATCGCCTTCACCCTTGGCAGTGGGTAGCAACAAAGCCTCTTGCTAAGGGACAAGTCCTCCCCACCAGCGCTGCACATCTCTGCCCACCCTTCACCTCACCACTGCCCCCAAGATGCAAGTGTGGGGAGGAGCAGCAGGGAAGCACTGAAGCCCTTGGGTGAGTGCATTGCTGCAGGCTCCCCACTCTGCAGAGCTCACCCCAAGCGGTGCCTGGGGGTGCTGCTGTCTCCCACTCCCTTTGCCAAAGGGACAGCGGTATGGCTTGGTTGCACATGCGAGTGTTTTCCAAAACCAGGGCCAGGGTCTAGTTCCCAGCTTGAGAAGAGGAAGCAGGAATTTCCCCAGTTTGGGAAAGGGGCTGTCCCTGGTGTATTTTTAACTTAGGATGAGGATAAAAGAAGAAAAGTGCGTGACAGCTGCTAATGGCTTTGCTTGGTGCACGCTGAGTGGTTCTGGTTGACAGGCACCAGAGAAGACCTAGAATAGAGGTGACAAACCACCATCTCACACCTGAGCCGAGGGAAGAAAGATTTCTCTCTCAGATGTGTAGGTAGCTCTCAGACCTCTTGTTCCCTGACTCACCCGTTGCTGAAGGCACTGTCTCAGGGCTCTCTCCTACTAGAGGGACCCTAATCAGAGAAGTGAATTTACCTCTGATAGTGCTCCAACAGGCAAGTACAGTGTGAGTTCCGTTTTCTCCAGGTCCAGGCTGTGTTCAGTACAGGAGAGTGGGGAGGATAGGAGCTTTAATGACAAAAAAGTCATTCCCTGCACATGTGTCTGCACTCAGGCTCCATCCATTTGCTCTTGGGTGTTACAGCACACTAACACACAGCATTTCCCATGTTGACCCATCTGTGCCACAAGGCAGAGGAGTTAACAGCGACGCAGTCCAGAGAGCATCAGATCACACAGCAGGTCTGGGGATGGACAAACTCACTGACCCTGTCTCCGCTGCTCCAGGCTGCTCTTGGGCTCCTGCAGGCAGCTGGACTCAACCTGCTTTAGGACAATGGCGAGGCTCCTGCCCCTGCCTGTGTGACCCATTTGGGAAGCCTGTCACAGGACTACAGAGCATCTGTAGCGAGCAAATCCTACTGAGGAGCCTGCATCAAGCAAAGTCACCCTAATTGGACTGAACAGCCAGGCCCTGCTGCTGCCTTGAGCTGGGGAGGAAGGAGGTGGTACCCCGTCACCTGTTCAGCACCAGCTGAAGCCCAGAGGAAGACAGAAAAGCTGCCGTGACTTAGCATACCTGGCACACAGAGTGTCGGGGAGGGAGGAGAGGGTCTTCACTTCTCATGAGAAAGATCCAGGACCCACGTGAAGGCCCCAGGAGCCCAGGCTGAGCTCAGGAGCTGGCAGTGCCTTTGCTGTATCTCTGACAAGAGGAACAGCTCGGCCCTGGGGCTTAGTAATGGTTACGCACGCAGGGCTCCTGCACAGAGCAGAGCGCTGGGGTGGTGCTGGATGAGCTGCAGCACCCCTGGGCACAGCAGGCATCTGCCCTCTGCCGAGCAGGGCGAAAGCCCTCTGCAGCTCCTCGTGCACGGTCTTCTCTTGGGCTGCAAGGGGAGAAGGTGCAGCCCCGGTCTTGGCTCGGTGCTGGCACCGGGAACACAGGACAGGAGGGTTTGGAGGGGGACACCAGCTGCATCCCCCCCAGAGCAGGGTGGCTGGGTGAGCCCTGCGTAGCGGAGCCCGTAGCAGGGCTGCAGAAGAGGGGAGATGCTGCAAACCCACCCTTGCTGCCTGGCACGGCCGGCCTGCCGGCTCTGCCGAGGAGCAGGCAGCCGGCGCCCGGCACCGGGCGCAGCTCCGCGCTGGCACCTGGGATTTCTCACAAGTAACACTGCCACCTCCCGGCTGTGACAAACCCCGCTCCTTCACAGTGATACCCTCCCGCAGCCTGCCGGACCCCTGCGCCAGGCCAAGGCTCAAAGCATCCCCTTCCCCAGGTGACAGCCTTGCAGTTTGAAAAGGGGATAGCTCCTCCAGGGCGCTCCCAAACCCAGATGCATCGATTACATACGCTACTCGCCGGTGCCTGTGTGCCCAGAGGCCAAGCTCCTTTTATTGGGCTGCCGAGTGTGCTAGACGGTGCTGCAGCTGCTCTCTCAGGCTGCAGCTGCTCTCTCAGGCTGGGTCGCTGTATGTGGGACCTGCAGTAGCCACTGGAGCAAGGAAGGGGAGAGGAGGATTTCAGTACCTGCACCCTACTGATGTCGGCAGGGGCTCAGCACCTCAATGCCCAGCTGTCAGTCCTTCCTCGGCTACATTTCAAAGCAGATTCCACTTCTCTCCCAGCTGGTACAGACTGGGGGCAGTGGGAACAGTCACAGAGGCTGTCCATGTGCTCCCTGTAGCGCAGGGAGGTTCTTTTCTGATGACGTGGCCAGCCACAGAGAGGAGAGATCTCATGAACTCTGCTGTGGAGTTACCAGAGGATTCAAATTGGAGCTGAGGACATAATCAGGACATACCTCCTGAGAGGCAGCCAGCATGCTGAGCTCAGGTCATGGTGTGAGAGTGTCAGAGTTGCTCTGGACATCACAGGGACAGGATGAAGAGTGGAGACAGTTGATGCGCTTGAAGAGCTCAAGCAGCACAGTGCCCAGCAGTTATGCTCTTGAGGGTGGGGGTGCTGGATTGGTGATTCTGAAGAAGAAGAGATTGCTTTTGGGGTGGGGGGAGTGCAGGCTGTTGCCGCCTCACCCCAGGCAACTATCCCTCCCTGAGGGATCACGGGGAACACCCATCATCTATCTAGACAAGACTCCTGCAGCTCTGGAGATGACATCTCCATCCAACAACCTTCTCCCACGCTCCCTCAATCCAATCTCCCTGCACTTCTCCCCAAGCTGGGGCAAATCCTCATGCTTTGCCCTCAGCCCCAAATCTGCCTCCCCAACGGTGGCCATTCCCTCAACCTAACTAGATCCCACACCATCTTGGACTACAAAAGCTTTGCCCCCTTTCTGCTGTCAAAGGCTGTGCTGCCTGCTCCTTGACCCCTTTTCCCAAGAGATCCTCTTTGTGTTGGGCTCTCCAGTGCCTCAGGCTGGCCCCCTTTGCCAGCTGTTCACTCACAGCGCCCTGCCCCAGAGCTGCATGATGGTCTCGGGTCCACAGAAAGGCATTACCACCTCTGCTCTGTGGCTCAGGATAAACCAAGAAGGGGCAGAGGCTTTGGGAGGGGATTCCCCCTTTTGCACAGGCAGCCTTGGCATTGATAGGCATCGATCCAGCTAATCCACATGGTCTAGAAAACGGGCTTGTGCTTCAGCCTGACATATTAAGGACAGGTCCTGTCCCCCACCACAGCACAGATATACTCTGCTACCTTCGGAAAGGGCTGGGGGGGAGAGCAATGACCCTGGGCCGGGCTGTCAGCACCACCTCCCCACGGCTGGCTTCGATCAGGATATTCTGCAGTGTGTTTTCCAGCAGCAGCTCCACCAGGTTCCCAAAGGCCGGCTGCCTGGAGGGGCAAAAGTACAGGCAGAGGACAGCTATCAGAAAGCAGATAAGGCAGGCTGCTTGCTGTGACTCCTCCCAGGACACATCAGGCACAGCAGTGGAGCACACACTCTTCCCTACACACTGAGGCCAATGAACCAAAGGCTTGAGCAATGGGGTGCTGACCCTTCTCCCAGAACTGTCACCAGCTGGCGTCAGGCCTTGACCTCAGACAGAGCTGTGTGACTGTGGTTTTACGGGTTTCTCCCTCCAAGCTGTGCTGTAGTTAGTATTTGTGCATATGCTCATGGCCTGTAGCAGCGTGCAAGAGTGTAGCCACAGCAAATGCAAAGTGATGAAATACTGCAGTAAAAGTAAAAGGTAAGGTAAGCACCCACTGCACTCTAATGTGTAATACGGCCAGGAGTGTCCGAGCGTAAAGCAGACTTTACTCACCACCAACATCCTGGCACTGCCCAGGACTCAGCCCCAGGACACAGCAAACCTGCACTCTTCACAAACCACACTCGGGAGAAGGTGGCTAGGCAGGCTAGCATTGATTTCCACCCAGAGCACACAGAACACCCCAGCAGAAATGCTGCAGGGCAGAAGCAGAAATGGGTTTCTGGCCAGGTGGTGTGCTGCCATGGCTCTCCTGCCTGTGCAGCTCTTGCCTTTTCTGTGTGAGTTCTTCCTCACCTGCTCATCATCTCCTTCTGCTCCCTCAACTGCTCATGGTGCAAAATCTCACTCATCCTCTCCCAAGACTCCAGAAAATCATTGTTCGGAGAGGTTTCCTGCCTCATTTCTTTCCTCTCTCCATCCTTCTCAAGGTAAAGATCTGGGGAAGCAGAGACCCTGGAGGGGACCGTGGAGCACTGTCTCCTGTCCCGGAGCTCTGCTGATTCTTCACACCGGAACTGGGAGAAATATGGAATGGGCTCATCCAGGCTTCTTCTTACTGCGTCATGGAACTGGGTGTTCTCCAAGAGGCCTCTGGGAGAAGGAAAATAATGGATGAGTCCCAGCAAATCAGGTATCTGTATGATCCCAGAGGATCATTACAAGACAGTACAAATCAGAGGAAAACCCTGACTGATGTCAATGTTTAGTCTGACCCTTCTTGCTTTCTGGGTCTAAGGGAGGCAGCAAGATGGCTTGAGCTAAGGAAACTACCTTTGCCTCCCCAGCACTGGTTCTTTATGCAGCTGACAGACAAAACAGTTGAATCCCAATGCAGCCTGTTCCCAAGATCATGGCAGGCAGAGTGCCCTGGTTCCTGGGCAGTGACACCGATCACTATGCAGAGATGGGTGCAGCCCCTAGCTGGGGAGCAAGACTCTGCCTTTGGCTGTGTCCTGGTTTCGGCAGGGATAGAGTTAATTTTCTTCCTAGTAGCTGGTACAGTGCTGTGTTTTGGATTTAGGGTGAGAACAATGTTGATAACACAACGACATTTTAGTTGTTGCTAAGTAGTGCTTACACCAGTAAAGGACTTTTCAGCTTCCCGTGCTCTACCGACTGAGAAGGCTGGAGGTGCACAAGAAGCCGGGAGGGGGCACAGCCAGGACAGCTGACCCAAACTGGCCAAAGGGACATTCCATACCATGTGACGTCATGCTCAGTACAGAAACTGGGGAAAGCTGGCCGGGGGGGCCGCTGCTCGGGGACTGGCTGGGCATTGGTCGGTGGGTGGTGAGCAATTGCACTGTGCATCATTTGCTTTGTATATTATTATGATGATATTATTGTTATTATTTTATTTCAATTATTAAACTGTTTTTATCTCAACCCAGGAGTTTTTCTCACTTCTACTCTTCCAATTCTCTCCCCCATCCCACCGGGGGGGGGGGGGGGGGTGAGCGAGCGGCTGTGTGGTGCTCAGTTGCCGACTGAGGTTAAACCACAACAGGCTGTCACACCAGGACTCCTGAGCTTGTAGCCCCCAAGGCAGCCTTTGACAGGCTGGATCCCCTGTTCTGGTGCAACGCAAGTGCACAGACTCCTCTGGGATTAGCAGGGGGCTGGCTGTGCTGCACACACTCCCCTGAAGGACAGGGGCTCCAAAATGGGTGAGGGTGAAGGGACACGCACCTGATGACACCTGTGAGTATGTCAGTCACTGTCTGCAACTCCTGTTTGGAAGCAGCAGCCAGGGACAGCCATTTGGGGTCCATGTCCATCCTGTCTCTGTCCCTACTCCTGTCCACAAACTTGCTCTCCAAGGGCCAGTCGCTGAAGGGGCTGAGAAAGAAGGAGTTGTTCCATCAGTGGCAGCACTACTGAACCAAACTACCAAAGACCTGCATTGTCCTGGCTGAGCAGCAGCACTGCAGGCAAGCGGGGAGTGGTGCAGGGTGCTGGGGAAAGAGTGGGAGCTGTTGCACTTGTGACAGCAGCAGGAACACTATCATAAAAGAGGAGCACTGAGCTCTGACAGTATCTCCCTTTTGAGGGAGGGAGAGAAACACGTCCTGTCAGCTAATGCTGGGGAAAGCAAGGCACCTCCTGCCTAAGCTCCAGCTTCAGTGCAATATCACAGCATGGACAGCCCTGGTTCAGATGAAGATGCCAATCCAAAAAGCTGGATCTCTTACCGGGACAAGAAGTATTTGGGGAACTCCGAGGTGAAGTTGCTGTAGAAGTCCTCAATAGAGTAGGACCTGGCTGTCACACCAAGGTGTAAGAGGATGGGCTTGGGAGGCTCTGGTTTGACCCACACACGGCTGGCTTCTTTGTCTAAGAGTAGCCTCCTCTGAAAGTGTCCGGCAGGCAGATTGGGCATAGGGTGGTTTTTAATAGGGGGTAGCGTCTGTTGGAGAGAAAGAAATGGCAGGTACTTGGTTGTTTCTCTGGCCATAGGTAGGCCGGCATAGGTGTAAGCATTGGCATGAGAACTGGAAAGTCCAGCAGTCAGAACCACCAGATCCTGGACAAGAGACAGTGTCAAAATGATCTTGGCACTGCAGTACTGTTATCAGGCACGAGTGGCCAGGCTGGAAATCAGGTCCGCTCCCTCCTCACCGCCTAGCATGCGAGCCCCGAGTGTCAGCAGGGTTTCAGGGTCTCCCCAGGGCACTCAGGGCTGTTGTACTCAGCTCTATCCCTGTGGAACTCTGGGAGATCACCTCTGCTCTTCTGAGGACACCGGGAGTGCTGTGGGAGAAGGGATGTGCAGGAATGCATGCGGAAATTGTCCCCCGAGCCTGGAAGGAAGCCAGGAACTGACTCCAGCCACACCACATGGGCCAGTTTGGGGTTGAATTACCAGCAGTCAGTTTGGGGGAAGTTTCTTAGGGCAGGAGTATTCCAGAAGCCTGGGCCAGAAGGACACCACCCAGCTCTGGAGAAGCCCTCAGGCATCATAGGACTTCAGTGACCTTCAAGACATAGCTGTCCAGCCTCTGGGAATGAGGCCAGAGGCCTTCACCGCTCCTGACACAGACACAGCAGGCCATTGCAGGCTCCAAATTGTCACTAGGAGCTAAAACCCTAGAGGACTAAATGAAACTGTTTTTACTTTTCCACAACCATCCTTATGTTCATCCCAGTGAATGCCTCGACCTGCATCACTGATCACACCTAACAGCACAGGGCAGACAGTCCAAGCTAGAGCTGCTCTGAGCTGATACCTTCACACAGGACACTGCAGGGCATGCAGAGGCACTCTGCAGGGTCCCAGAAGCACTGTTACAGCCTTACTATGGTGGCAGTCCTGAGATAACAAGCTATGACTCCTAGCTGAATGAACCTGCTCAGGCCCAACCTCACACCAACTCCTCTTAACCCTTCCACTTCTCGGGTTGGCTGGTTCTCCACAAGCCCTGTCATTCCCACAGCACATGCTGCCGCTGGCTGTAAGCGCAGCGTGGCTCTGCCTTTGGGCCCAGGCAGTTCTGCAGAGCATTCACTGGGACCTTGTTCACACCTTGCCACCACTGCTGGAAAAGCTGCCTTCACAACTCAGAGCAGCTAACGTGGGCCCATGCACACACTTGTGTGAGCTTGAGGGGAAACAGAGATCAACCAGGCAAATTGAGCTTTAAAGCTTTCCATGCACTTAAATCAAGGCAGTTCCTGCCTGCAGCTTCTCCCGAGGCACAGAGCGCAGCTCTTTCAGCAGCGACAACAAAGTCTGCACCATGTCACGCCAGGGTCCTGCCGCTTTCCATCATGGCACACATTCCATTGTGGCCCCAGTGTGAAACCAGTCCAGGTACCGACTGCCCTGCCCACGTGCATCTTTTCTGCTTATTCAAAACCTTTCCCCCTTTCTCCAGTCACGGGTGCACATTTGGTTCCAGTTTCACTTCCTGTTCGCCTCAGCTGGAAAGTTACTGCCCGCAGGACACAGCCAGACAGTCTGATTCTTCCGGCTCCTCCAGTCTGTCTCCCAGAGCCTTGAAGCTGCAAATCTTGCTGTGCTCTCTGTCCAGGCTCCCATGCTGTGATATCCAGCATCTGCCTCTTTCCTACAGCAGTCAGTTTGATTCTACTATGGGCGAGACAGGCCTGACTTACTTTGTATTTCCTGATCACAGCTGAGGATTCAGGAAGATTTTCTGTCTCAGCAGAATCTGATGACCTCTAAAAAGAAAAAAAAAAAACAAAACAAAAAACCAAAAACCAAAAGAAAAAAAAGAGGAAGAAAGAGAAATCACAGTGTAGGAAAGATATGGAGCAGAACAACACTCCAGGATTTTGTTTTACTTTGCCCCAGCTGAGAGTCAATGATCTCATCCTCACATTCTTCTCTCAGGCCACATTCTTAATGTTAGTTACACATTTCTCTCCGGTGTTTATTCATGGTTAAAAATCCAGTGATCGGTTTCCAGCGCCACTGTTTGCTTCCCCCCCCCCCCCCCCCGGCTTCTTATACACTTCCAAATTTCAGATGATTGTTAGCAAATTCAGAGTTTGTAAGGTGATCAGAAAAATCATTTTAATACCAAGGTCCCCACCTGCTATCCCCTCTCTCAATGTTAAAGAGAGTGCAAGAGGGTTCTTGGCTAGAAACCAAGATCTTATTTTCTGTTATCCACAGACCAGCTATGAGATCTTGAGTAGATGAGAGCCTCATGTCCTCTTATCAACTTGCCTAGGTTTTCTTAAAGAACGTTTCTTGTTGACACCTAGCTGCTGTTTCTGAGCTGAGCTAAGCGGGTGTAAAGTTCTGGCAGCACTTACCCCTGCAGGTGATTTTGGCTTCTTAGTTCCAAGGTCCTTCTCTGTGATGGTGAACTCTACAGCCTGCTGTTCCTTCGCCCCTTCCCACTCCTGCAGGTCCCTCTCATACTGAACCAGGGACTCCTGGATGTATACCTATGAAGCAAACCATGACTGGAGGGAGTAAGGCTAGAAAGGAGCTGCAAATAACACAGTCTCTGGCTCAAGTCCATGCCTGTCACCCATTCCTCCCTTCCAGGACATCCCAGCCAGAGCTCACTCCCTTTCCATGTCTTCCAGTGGCAGGAAGGGGAGAGAACAGTGCTATTATAAGACTTACACAGAGAAGACACAATCTCTTGCCAAAGGACACCTAGAAAGTGTCCAGAGGGACACTACTGCAAGTCTGTGCCCCCACTAATGTTAAAGAAGCAAGACTTGCTTTTTACAGATATTTAAGTCTCTGACATCCACTGAAAGCCACTCCCATTCAAACTGTGACTTCCAGTAGCTGGGTTCAACTCACAAAGCCATGTGTTGCACAATTACACCTCATCTAGTGAGCCACACAGACAGAGAGAGATGCTTAAAGCATCAGGAGAGATGAAGCTCGGTATCTTCAGTAATGAGAAGTGATGGCCAGCATTAAGAAGGATGCCTTCAGCTGGAAGCAGCAGGCAGCTGACTGCTGGGGCCAGCCATTTGGGAACTGCAGTGACATGCCCAGGTGATGGTAATATACAGGTACCTCGTGGGTCTCACCTCACACACCAGATCTATGCTGTAGAAGGAAGCACTCCCTGAAGGTTGCAGGGCGATGAAGCAAGGGATGCTCTCTCCAGGCTGCACAACCCCTGACTCTGGAGCAATCTGCAACACCTGGGGAAAGAAAAACCAACCAAAAACCACCAAGCTACAGAGGAGCTGTTTCACTATCCTGGGACTTTCCTATGTGCCTTCTCTTTGCAGGGAACACAGGACTGTGGGAACTCTCTCCCCTTCCCTTCTCAGAGGTGTGTGGCATGAGAGAGATGCAGATGATATATTCAAAGAACGACCACGGACTTCTCTGGTAGACAGGGTCCTGAGGTTCATTATCAAATCCTCTAGTTCCAGGTTCACATATCCTCACTGGAGTCTTCAGATTCCCCTTCTGAATTCCTGTCTTTCCCCCCCTATCCTAACCCTTGCCTTCACTTTTCTCTGCCCTTTCCTTTCATCAGCTAGTACAAAAGCCAAGTCCCTAGGATCGTTTCTGATTGTCTGGTTGAAAATGGAGTTGTAAGGTCCTTTTGTGGCACAACAGAGATGGGCAAGAAGGCTGTAGAGGAAAGAGAAGGAAGGACTCACCCTCTTGTCTTTACAGGTGCTTATCCGCCAGGCAAACACAACAGCCTTACTCTCTGAGATATTGTTGAGAAAGACAAGTCGACTGGCTTTGGTGCAGTCTGGAATATTTCCAAGGCAAATCCTGTGGTGTGACAAGGTGGCTGCCTGCAGGAAGCAAGGTGAAACCAGGAGGAACAGCAGGGAAGGAAGATGGGATGTGGCCATTGGGGAAGGGCAGTCACACAGTCGTCTTTAAATTAACCAGCAATTCATAGATGATACTTGCCAGTTACCTTTACCATAACAACTTAAGGGAGTGTTATATTTCTCTCATTTTTGCTCTGGTTGCAATTACTCTTTACAGCAAGAGGATAGCCCTGTTGCAGTGGGATTAAATGAGCAATGAATAGAACATGACACTGGTGCTGCGGCAGGAGAGGATGTCAGGAGCACAGAGGACCAGCAGCACCCCGATTCTCCCTGCAGCACTTGCAATCCAGGCCTTTTCCTACTTCAGTTGGCAAACACGTGAGGCGTGTGCTTGTGCAAAATCCTTATCAGCCTGAATGCAAGTTTTGGGAAACTGCTCCCTACTATACCTTGCTACTAGTATGCTACTAGTCTGTCCCATTCTCCAGACACAGCGCAAACGCTAATTAATTACACCAATCATTAGAGAAGCTAATGACTCTTGGTTACAGGCAACAGAGCCTTGTGGAATGGCATCTTCGTTGGCAGCCTGAGGCAGGTTGTTAATCATCTTCTCTTTGCTGTGCCTAGGAATGCAATCGCCCTGCTGGAAGCCAAAGAGCATATGTAGCTGTGGCTGGGCTCCAAGGTAGGCATGCTAATGTCACACAGGTGAATCCTTTACCTGCCTGGAGTATGCCTCTGCTGATGCTGCTTAATGCTGATTCACTACGCTGGAATCTGTGGCTGAGTTTAACAACAGATTGTCCAGGCCAGCTCTAGCCAGGCCAAACAAATGCCTGTCTGCTGAGCCAGCGACAGGTCAAACAAATGCATTCCTCGGGATGTGCCCGAATTAGTGACCATCCTGCAGTCTGTGTTCAGGTTATGCATCACCTGAGTTTGGCTGTGAAATGGAGGCAGCCAAGCCCTGACAGGGTATGGCAGGAGTATTTTTGTGATTGAATTACTGAAGAAAAGGTGTTTTAGCTGCAAATAAGAAAGGTAGCTGTGATGGAAGGCAACTTTTAATAGAAAATTCAGAAAATGAACAAACCCTAAACCCTTTTTGTTTCTAACGGCAGTAGAAGCAGCAAGCTCGAAGGAAGGCACCTTTCAGAACAACTGCTTTTATGAGTTAGGCTCTAGATGACCTGCTGGAAGGGAAATATCTTGCTTTATCTCATGGCAATGAACTCCCCTGCAACACAGGCTACTGCTAGATGGGGCCACTTCCATATTTCAGTCTCTCTCACACATTTTTGGACTAACCATATTATTCATATCAGCATACCTGGACTTACCTGCCCGGGCACAGTTAGCTTGGTAGAACCTGGAAAGACTGAAGGAGAGAAAACGTTGCTGGATGTGGCAGTCTCTCCTACGCTATTCAGATCGTAGCCTACTCCCTGGAAGGTGATCAGAGCTGATTCACCCTCCAGAATGTGGATGGGAACATCAACCTGCCACCGACAAGATAAGAGTACTAAGTCCAGAGTCATATTTGAGAGATGTGCAAGAAGCTAGTATACTTGCTAATGGACTAGTCTAAATACACCACATGCATGGGTGAGGAGAAATCCAGTCTCTTTTGCTCTTTCAGGCCTTGACCATCCCAGCTAACCCAGGGAAGTTGGTTAAGGAGTCAATTAACCAGATCCTGTATGAAATGGGCGGGGACTCCCTCTTGGAGCAAAAGTTGGAGTTTTAAAATTCAATTTATTTATTTTTCCATGCATCTACCACAGAGTGGGACAATAAGTAGTGCTCCAGCTGTGGCCCTGCCTGCCTGCTGCAGTGTAGGACAGAGGTCTTTGGGAAGGCTGTTTCCAGAGGGCTGCAGCAGTGTACACTGCAACGATAAAAGACACTGACTTCAGTCTCTTTAGTGAGAGTTACTGGAGGCCAACAATGAACCAAAAATCTGATCAGATACTGTTTATACCCCTCGTCACTGTTTGATCCTTGAGAAATACATATTGGTTTTGGAAGAAATGTGTTCTTTGGGAAGAAGCAATTTATGAGATAACAATTTATCTGCTCCATTTCCTGACCCGACCAGCCACTCATTTGCTCTCAAGGCTCTTTGCTTCTTGGAGGAACGGAGCTCAATTCAGCTGTAGCATGACATGGACCAACCATCAGTAAGAGATCAAAAGAATTTTAAGCACACAACAACAGAAAAAAAACCCTGTTTCTGGCAGCCATGAGGAGGGTCTTACCAAGTACATTCTGGCTTCCAGTGGTGAGAAGATCCACTCAATGTGGCCTGTTGTGCCAGGGGGGATTTCTCCTCTAGGAGTTAGGCAGGCAAACACAGGATGCTGAAAATTCTCCTCCTGGATCCTCACAATGTTGTCCAGCTGAACCTCAAACATCACAGGCATGGAGCCACCATTGTAGAGTTCATAAAGCTGAAGTGAGTCAGAGAGTAGTGCTTATTATACCATGCACAAGTTAAACTAGTTAACACTTCCCCAGAGGACTCTAATAAGCATTAATAATTAATTAGTCAGCTTGTCTCCTAAGAATGAGAAGACCTCATAGTGTCAGGATTTATCACTGAGGCTCTGATAGGAGACTGCGCTGAAGGTTTGTCACTACGTATGTACATTGATAACTACAGTGCCTCTCCAAGCGGTGCCCTGCAAATTCAGTCTAGGAGAAGATTAATACAAATTAGCTAAAGGGATCACTGTAAAGCGGATTACTTGAAATGCAAAAACACTCATATTAAAGTGATCTTTATTCAATTCAGACTTGTTCATTTCCCAAGTAAATTAGGCAGAACAGAATCAAAGCCGCCTTTTTTGCTGAATAAGTGCTTAAGGAAGTTTAATTAGTTTACTAAGAAACTAATTAGGATTTATTTCCAGAGTGCCTGGAGCAGCCAGACAAGTCTTCACTTGGATCCAATGCAAGAGAATAGTGGAACAGCCGAACACACCTCATAAGCAGTCTGGCTAGAGTGAATGCCAAATCTTGTCAAACTGGAGATGGTGAGAGGTACTTCCCCTGCTGCCATCCCAGCAGCCATTTCCAGGCACTGCCTAGTACTAGCCTCAAAGTTCTGCTGTGATGCTTTCCTGTGGAGGCCATTCTGTTTCCTGGGAAATGCCTCAGACATTGCCTGTCCTTGGGACACAGTAACACTAGCTCCTTCCTTCCGCTGCTGCTGGGTTTGGCCCCAGGATGCTCACCTGTGTGGGGGGGTGAGAGGTCCCAATGGCAACGGGTGTGAAGAAGTGCTTAGTGGATGCAAAATGAATGTACCGCTGGTCCTGTTCCACCGTCACGCCGCTGAAGTTCAGCTACAGTGGAAAGAAACGCAGTCACTTTCTCACAGGGCATTGGCCCCATCACTAACAACTGCACAAGGACTCTGAAGGACTTTGCAAGCTGAGGGCAATGCAGTTACAGATTTAAGTTGGTAATACCAGGACAGTGTGTCCTAAGAAAAAAAGCAAGGAGGTGGAGAGCCTACTCAACTGTTGGCTCTTCTCTGAAAGGTTTGCATTGTGTTTCAGAGACAAGGTGCTTTCCTCCCTGCTATGTCAGGCACCAGCCTCAGTGCTTCTCTGCAATTATATGGTAGAAATTCTCCATGAATGGAAGTGGACTCTACACAGGAGAGTGTGCAGCTGTGACAGCCAAATCCTTTGGAAAGACAGGAGTTTAGGTAAGTAATGGCTTCCTCTTGGAAACGACCATCTGGATGTCCTCACCCTGGAGGACATCCTGCTCCAAGAATGTGTCTAACAGTCCAAAAGCTGCAAGAAGATCCCAGCTGAATTTTAAGTGATCAAGTAATGATCAACAGCATCCTGCTAGTAAAGCAGCCGCCAAGCACTTCAAGCAAAGCAGAGAGATTTATACAGCTATTTCACGGAAAGGAAGAGACACAGGATTCCACATTTTGAGAAAACTGCAATCAGGCTAGAGATGAGTCATGATGCATGACTTCCCACAGGATCACCCCAAAGCACCCCTGAGCTGTCTGCCTTGAGGCAGAGGCTGCAAAGCAGTCACAGAGCTAGTAATGTCTCTGCATTAAACTAAGCTGCTTCAATTCACAATTAGCTAAGCCTAAAGCATGGCTATTTTTCAAGTGCATATGCAGAAGATGGAGAGGATGTTTGCGATGGCAGGTGGATGTCTTGGACAGACACCTGCAGGAGATACTGTATCAGCTGCTTAAACAAGAGCAGAGAATGCAGATTCCTCCAAAACAACCCATTCCAGTTCAGCTCCATAAGCAAAGTGAGGAGGGGGAGAGGACTAGAAATCCAATGCTAACAAAGCCCCGCATGGGATCTTTTGAAAGCACTACATGAGCATTCAGCCTCCTGAGGGCCTCAGCAAGCCAGATGAAGTGCAAATAGGAGGATGACAAAAGCTGACACTTTCAAATTGAAAGGGAAAAAGGGACAGGAACCTTCCTGAGCTTTGGGAGTGAAACACCCATTTATATTACTTGAGTCAAAAAGCCAGCTTGGATTCCACCAGACCACAACTGCTGAGGAAAAACTGTCATCAGTTTCCATAGACACAGGGTGCGACATTTAGAGGACCGTCAGTTAAAGGGAGACAAATGGAGAAAAGTGAAGACCTGCTGCAATCAGTTCTCCTTCCAGAGTGCACAGACTTTGTCCCACAGCGATGACTTAGAGCATGAGAGGACAGAGACGCCAGACTCCCCAGGGAGGAGAGCTGCCTGGAGAACACGTGCTGCAGGTGACAACATCTCACAATACCTAATTAGCAGCTATGAAGAGAAGTGCAAACAATTCCAGTTTATGGATCCTGTGTGCTCAGGGATTCTCCCGGGGATCCAGCCCTTCTCTCCAGCAAGTTCTGGGAACCAGCCTATATCATCCTGCAACACCTGCAGCCGGCTGGGCTTTTCCTGCTAAAACTGCTGAGGGCTGCAGATTCTGCCTGGCCAAACTATCCCAGAGCTCTGAGAACAAGGTCACAGCTGCACTCTTACAGGCAGGCTGTGGCGATGAGGCAAAGGACAACCTGTGAGAGCATTAGGCAGCGAGAGACTGTTTCCCTCCTGCACAAGGAAGTGGCTAACACACAAGTCCCACAGAAGTTTCATCCTGCAGCCAGAAGAAATTGCCAAGGGGAAATCAGTTTGGGTCCTTCAGAGCACCTATAAATCCAGTCATCTCAGGACTGAAAGCTGGCTGCTGAGTGGGGAAGGAGTAATGGAGAGGGAGCTCCTCCTGGAGATGAAGCAGACAGACTCCATTGGGGAAGCAGAGGAGTAGGAGGTCAAAATCCATCCACGTGGGTAGAGCCATCACAGAGGTGGAGTTTGAACCCCCCAAAAAAATCATGCATTGGCTTGCAGCTGGCTAACATCACCACTCCAAAGCCAGGCAATTTGGACTTTGGCAGAATGACCAAGCAATACCCCAGCCCAATGGTCTCCACCTCTGCTTATTGTTGCTTTCTCAAATCTCCAAAGCTTAACTTTTGGGCTGACATTACAGCATTTGCTTCCCTTAAGGTTAGCATATGTTCTGTACATTTCACCAGATTCCCAGGTGAGGATCTCTTCAACCCTGGCATGTGAGCACGCCTAGGGCAGTCTCTGCCACGGGAGCTGGCAGCTCTGTGCTCTTCATGCCATGACCGAAACGAATGAAGGCATACTGCGTTCAGCCCCTCGATTGCCCTCTCTGCAGAAGGAGGAGCCTTTTCCATTTCTGCTTTCTGATATTAGCAGTTCAGTACTGGCACTGTGCATCCCTGCTTGTTGCAACCACCTGCACTGCTCCAGGTCTCTGGATTGGCCTCCCATTGCCAGAGCTCTAACACACCCAGGGGCCTTTTAGCATCCCCAGAGCCTCACATGCTTTTTCTGCCCCTTCTGCATGACAGCGTGAGGTAGGGTGGTGGCCTCTGGTAGCCACCAAAGCCACTGGCTATGTGGCAAGAGAGGATGTGTGCCCTATAGGCTTCTGGTGCTCCAAAGCCTATTCCCTCACTGGCCAGCTGGTGAAATGCTCACATCCACTCTCAGGATTGTGCCAGGCAGGCAGAGCACAGGGAGCCTGTCCAAGGGCTTTGAGGGAAGGCACAGTTAAGCCACTGTTTGAACAGCTTGGTCAAAGGGTTGGATTTTCAGCTGACAACAGTCCTGAAAGAAAAGAAAAATAAAAGAGATGTGTGAACACAATGGTCTCATAGGAAACTTCAGAGACAGACAGGAAGGTTCAGCCAGGCATGAGCTGTGCCTGGCAGAGCACAAGGTGACTTTGACTCTAACTGACAGTTTGAGAGAGGGAGAGAGAGAGAAATTAGTTCCAAGCCTGAGGAAATGCTCAGGGAAAACACACCGCAGATCAGCTCTGAGATGCTTTAGCAAGCAGTGAAGCAGGAAGAATGAGTAGGAAGCTCCTCCACCATTGGCAGGAGAAATAAGTGGGTGGACAAAGGCATCAAGGCTGCAGCGGGAACAGCCAACCAGGAATGCAGGGAGTACCTTCTGGGCCTGGGGAAGCAGCTGCCTCCATACCTCCAGAGCTGGAGGATGTTCTGCCAACCCTGTGCCAGCATGTGCATCCCCAAACTGCAGCCAGTGCAGGTGGTACTTTGGAGAAAAGCACATTCCAGGGGGTTTTGAAGAGCGTGGAGAGCTGGTAAGATGGAGAGATTCAGGAAAGCTGCATATGAGAGAAGTAGGATGGGCTGCAGTGCTGAACTCCAGGATCACTGCATGGAAGAACTCACGGTAAGGCAGATGAAATGAGGGGAAGCAAGCCCAGAAATCCTGTCCATGAGATATACTTGAGTGTGGAAAGCATGCAGGGACTGTAAAACCCAGGAGGGCTCTTTTGGACTTGGAGTTGGTTTGGAGGAAGAAGCAATTCTGAGCTAACACCACCAGTCAAATAAAAAGGTTAATAATGACAATTAAAAAAAAAAAAAAAAATCCCTTGCTGGGGAAACCAGCAGATGCTACATCCAAGGGCCATGTAGTCAGTGCACTGCCACATCCCACTGTGCTGGAACCATGAGTTTGTCAGAATGTTGGTTTTATATCTCTGCTTGGCCCTGTGTTACTGCCCAGGCAGCGCAGATTCCAGGGGAAGGCCACAGCCCCCTGCACGCCATGCAGCTTCTGGGGAAAACACCTTGTAATTCAGTTCCTACCTGCTGCTGTTCTGCAAACAGAAGCGAGAGATACCTGCTACCTTACCAGAATCTCATGGCCATATGAAACCTTCAGCACGACAGGGAGGTGATCAGTGCCAATGAAATCATGTCTAGCAGTGAAAGAGGAGAAAGAGAAAAACATTAGAAACCAACCTTGTGCCCAGGGTGATAGAATCAGGGTCACATAGTACATTAGAGACAATTCACTTCCCAGCTAAAGAGTCATTGTTGCATAAGGGCCAGTGAGAGAGGGAGGGGGACAGTTGTGTTTGGGTGGGAACGAGTGATGCAATGTTGATTTTAGTCATACACCAGTTTAGGGACCCAAGCTTCTAGGCCAACACCATTTGAAATGCCAGTACTACTCAGATCAGGTCTGCTGTGAAAGGGTAGGTGTTCAGCTTTCTTCATACCCTCCACAGGCACACAGGGGCTAGCAGCTCTAGTTGATGACAAAAATAAGAATATCACTGTACAATCAAAACCACAGGAAGTGTAGCATCTTGTTAGTCTCCTCAACTGTCAGATCAATGCAGACCTTTAACACTGCAGTGTTAAAGGACATTAACAACATTCCCCTGAGGAAGACAAGCTTTGTGGGGTCCAGAAACTGGATACACTCAGTGACTTCTTACTTGCCCAATCTCTGCTGGGCAAGGGGCATGCGAAGGGAAAGGATCCTGCATGGAAACACAGGGGACTCTGATGGCATGTGCTGTCCTGGCACGCAGCATGAGGCTCTGAAGTACAGGTAGTTGCCATCACCTGTGTGAGAGCTGGACAGATTCCTCCTGTCCTGGAAGAAGTTTCCCTGACTTTGGGGAAACACTGAAGAGCTGGTTATCCTGAATTCTCATCTGGTGCAGCTCATGGGGGCTAAACTCAGCATCCTCTGCCCAGTGCTCCATGTCCATCTTCTGATCAGAAGGAAACAAGAAGGCCCTAGGGAACCAGTCAGCTGATCAGCAACAGGGACACAAAACTTCCCCGGGGCCATGGTCAGCGTATTCAGTCCAGCCAGGCTTAGGTCAGCTGGTGGTCACATTACGTTTCATCAGGTCTGATCTGCAGAACTCTCTGCCATTCCTTGCTTGCTTCCCCACCCAGACCCACCAACAGATCTCAGTTGCAGCTTCACAACACAAGCCACTGCTACAAAATCTTAATTTGTAAACATCTCACGGCCCCTGTGAGCATTTCCATACCCCCAGGCAGACCCCAGAAAGAAGGCTGAGCTCCAGCAAGCACTGCTTACCACTCCACGGGCACCACACCCTTGTTCGCCAGCAGGAGCATCACAAGGGTAGGCTCTGAGCCTATTGGGGCAGCCCCAAAGTTGAAATCCAGCAGGTGAGGGGTGTACACTGGAGGGATCAAGCACGTGCTGGTCACAGGAGGGAAAGAAGAGATTAAATTGGGACAGGACGAAAGGTTGGCAGGGCACGACAGGGGAAAGGATCATTCTACACTGGCTCTCTTCTTTATAGTTCTTCTCTGACCTTATGTTGTTGGCCCTTTTGGGTGTAAGGAAGGCCTTTGGATTTTATCCAATCTTTCATATATGCCTAACAAGAGTGAGTGGCATACATGGAGGCTCTGCGAGTCCTGCTTAGCTGAGGCCTGTTTTCAGCTCCCCAGTACAAGGAAGTGACTGACGTACTGGAGCAGGTCCAGTGGAGGGCCACCAAGATGGTTGAGGGCTGGAGCATATTACTTACAAGGAGCGACTAAGAGACCTGGGTTTGTTCAGCCTTATGAAGCAAGGGCTCAGGGAAGGCAACTGTATAAGTTGCAACACAAGGTATTCCTATTAGATACTAGGAAAGAAAGTTTTTACCCTGAAAGTGGTCAAACACTGGAATCGGATGCCCTGACAAGCTGTGGTTTCTTTGTCCTTGGAGATACTCAGCATTGAACTGGACAAGGACCTGAGCAACCTGATCTCGTTGTCCCTGCTTTAAGCAAGGGGTTAGACCAGAGACTTTTAAAGGTCCATTGCAACTAAATTATTCTTTGTTCCTGTGGCTCCTCTCTAGGGAGGGTAAGCAGGGAAGTGGAGGTGAGCAACTGCCTGCAGGGGCTAGGATAGAATAACAGAGTGCCATGCAGCAGTGAGCTGCAAAACAAGCCAACAACTGTGGCACCTCTGTCTGGCTTATGCAAGGGACTGAAAGATCCTCTGAGCCACCTCCTCGTCTCACCTGTGCCTTGTGGGAACTCTGTAGGTGAGCTCGCTGGGAGTCAGGTCTCGCTCCAAGTATTCATTCAGTGTGTCCAAGGAAAAGAGCCTCCAGAGGTGCAACTTGCTGATACCGCTGGCACTCCCTGCTGAACAGGCATCTGCGATGCAGAAAGTTGGGTAGACACCTGTTGCTACAATGCAGCAGAGGGGCTGCTGCTCCTCTTTTGTGCTCGCAAGATCTGTAGCTTGGGAGAGAAAGAAACACCAAAAAGTAGTCATGCACCATTAAGGGGCAGCTGTCCGGGACAGCAAGATGGAGAGAGGCCCTACCCAGACCAAAGAGAGAAAGAACAGGACTTACACACAGTCTTTTCTCTGGCAGCTTCTGAAAACCTCTAAACCACTGACTTCCAGCTGTAGCTTGACTTCCGCATTTAGAAGTCACCAAAAGACTATGAATGTCGTATTTTTAAGCAGTGTATTTACTCAGTTTAGTTCTGCACTATGTGAAAACCCCCTTTTTTGATTTAAGCCTATAGCCTAGTCATTCTACGAAGTGCTCCTTGTTTTCACACTGAAAAATCATAAACGGTTGTTTATATCTTGTCATACCATTCATGTGGCATTGCCATTCTCCACTTTCCAAGCTGGAAACTCCTTGTCTAACTAGTCTCTTCTTGTACAAACATTGTTCCCCACCTCTGAACATCCCTGTTGCCCCTCTCCATGCCTTTTCTAGTTCAACTGCATTCTTTCTCATACAGGGACCAATCCAGATCTGCAAAAAGGACCTCAGCTACATAGGACTGGTTGCATGAAGCTCTCAGAATATATTTCAGGACACATCGTAAAAGGCCATGATCACGACATCATCGTAAAAGGCCTTCCCAGAGGAGCAGAGAATCTTGTGACCACAGCAACAGGAAACTTGGAGCTCGCTCTGTCTGTGTGTTATGGCTCAATCATACCTAGCCCCAAAAGGTGCAGCAAAAAGGAGACGGCACATAGGATCTGGCTCTGGTGAATTGCTCCGCACAGGGATTTCTTCAGGCAGTGAGAAGTTCCCTGCACTGGGAACCTGTGCAGCTCAGCCTGTTATGGCACAGTCTCCTTGGTTGGGAGGGAATGATTTTCCCAAAATACCCATCTCTCACCTGTGGGGGTACAAATAGCATATTTGATTGACCAGGTATAATGCAGCCGACGGGCTGGCCTGACTGTTATTTGGACAGAGGCTTTTGACCTTGCCGGGATCATCCCTCTGGACTGTTCCAGCTCTAGAGCTGTAGGAGAAAAGAGATGGTATGAGCTCTTGGCATCACTGATCTCTCTTACACAACACGCGTGTTCAGGACACAGCTCCCCAAGCCTACCTGCATTCAAGCCACTGCCCCTCCATGCCTAATTGTTAGGACCAGCTTCAGGTGTTGAAGCTGGGATTCCCAGACTATGACTGTAGGCAGCTCATTGGGAGTACCCAGCCTGCCTTTGGCCAGCAAAGAACAGGGAACTTCCCCAGAGGAGGTCCTCTAGAAAGGCAGCTAAGGGTTGCACTCCACCACTTTTTCTGGGAAGCTCCTTTGTTTAACTACCTTCTCTGCTGAGAAATTGCACCTTATTTCAAGGTCTAAATTGGTCTAACTTCAATTGTCGGGCTCTGGGTGATGCTTTTTCTAGCAAGATAGAAGAGTCACCTGTAGCAAATCCCTAAGCGAAGGAGCAGGTACTTCTCAGTCATTGAGGGATCTCTTCCTTCAGCACACACATAAGATGATGTAAATCACACTCACACACAGGGTGAGAGTGTGCACACCCTGCCTGCATTGTTTCAACAACTGCCCTCTGCACACCTGTGCACCTCCATGCAAAAGCACCTTCACATCCTTTGCAAAGTGCGAGCACCAACACAGGATTATAATTGCCATTTTACCAGTGCTGTGCACGGTGGCATAACTCCTTCTGACTTCTGGCTATCTTGTTTCTACATCCCAGGGTCTGGGTAGCCTCTTTACCACTGAATTGTAAGGGAAGCTCATGCAGTGGAAATTCTCTCTGAAGAGACTCCCCTATTTTGTCCTACTTAATTATATGTGCTTCAAGATGGATCTTTGAAATATAACAGTCTCCTAGCCCATGAAAATAATTTTCTTCTGTCCTTAGTAAATGTAAAAAACCCTTGCTGCTTTGATTTTGCTCAAATTTACACGTGTGCAAAAAATAAACTTTGAGCAAAAGAACAGCACAGATATTTTTGATTAAGTGATGGGAACAGGAAGCTACTTATGTTTCCAGATAAACGTTTTGCAAAGTTAACATGACAATGAAATGTTTCTACCACTTACACAGCACAAAACAAGCTGCTTTGCTGTACCCACACACGGAGATTGTCTCATGTCTTCTCAAGCATACTTTTATCATATAAAACATGGGTACCTTAAGGCACTTAAGACAATCAACGCAATCTAGCCAGCAAGCAGCCCAACCTCCCAAGTTCATGCTAGAACAGTTTTGCAGAAAACAGGGGAAGGCCAAGGCCCCATCCCATGCTAACTTCCTTACAGTACCCAGTGGATCGCTGCGGACCTCCTCAGGGTCACAAGGCCCGGTGATCTGTTGTTCCACACTGAGGATGTACTTCAAAGAACAGATCCCATCATTTAGCAGTACAACGCTGCAGCTTTGCAGGTCACCAACCAGAACATTTCCAAGGTCCAGGTGCTCCTTTTGTGCCTGGAATTCAAACCCACCGTGCAAAGGTCACTATTACACGTCGAGCATAGCGGTCGAGTATCGCCACCACTTATCTCTCCACGTGCTGATCCCTTGGCACTCACAGTGCAGTGCAAAGGGCTCCCTTCTCTGTTTAGGACCTGGCATGTCCTGGGAGATGTTCTAACGGGGCTGCAAGGGGCTCAATCTGTCCTCCAAATGCTTTCTCCTACTGTTATTTAGGCTGCTTGCTGGGTAAGATGCAGCACATTTGGGGCTGTGAGGACACTAGCTGGCCAGCTGCACTTGGCATAAGGGCTGAGCTCTGTCTGCTGGTCCTTCCATGACTGCATTAAGAGTCTCCCTCTCTTTTGGCTAGTCATCCACTTACATGCAATTTATACTGACTGAATACCTCTAAGACCTTTCTACCCATCCATCCAACATGATTGACAATGACTTATAAAATATTATTTTATTAGCTCTGATTCCTTATGAAACCTGCCTGAAAATGAAGGTGCCTGCACAGATCTGCAGATAATAGGAGGAAACCTACATTGTGGCCACACAACTTTAACAGCCAGATCCACTACATTTAGAAATTGGACTGACAGCAGAACAAATGGAGAAGGAGAGCAGACAGAATGAGAGGAGCGAGCTGGGAGTCCCAAGGAGCCAAATGGCTTGCTCAGTGCAATCTGGAACAGAGGATTTGGGATTGATCTCAGAGGATGCAGGCAGGTCACATTTGAACTGGCAGGACATTTACATCATGCTGTTGCCATTAGGCTGCCAGAATCAGCTCTGTCATCTCCACCGAAAGCAATGTCTGGGAATTTTGCTGTAAATCCTTATTGGTTGTCTCCAGTACAGATTGTGTAAAAAGGGGAAGCCCAAGACCCCCATTCCACCCTAGCACCCCTCCTACTACCCAGTGGGCCCCAGTTCCTTACCCTGATGGTGCCCAGCACCCCCTCTCCAACAATTCGTAGGGCATAACCAACACTTCTGGGAGGCACAGGGTCTGGGCTTTTCCTCCTCACAAACACCATAGCTCGCAGCAGATACTTGGTCTCCTTGTCAGGAGTAAAAGTCCACGCCTGAGCCTGAAATCACAAGAGGGAAGGAGAGCAATCGCAAGAGGGAAGGAAAGCACTCACAGGAGCTCCAGACCAGAGCCAAGCCTATACACCTCAACGGTTGCATTCAATGCACAGCCCCTTCCTCCATTACAGCTAACCTAGTCCTCTACAGACAACTCTGGAGACACTCTCACTTCAATCCTCCAGCATCTCTGCCTGTATCAAAGGTTCATATTGGGAATGCACATTCAGACATTCAAAGCCAGGCCGTGGAGATATGCTAGTCCTCACTACTCTCAAAAAGCACCTGAATTTACAGGTGGGAGAACAGAAGAACATCATAAACCCTCTCATGCTCTCATTTGTCCTCCGTCTATTAACATTTCCTGGTGCACGACAAAGTTGCTGCTGTGTTAATGCCCAGTCCCATCCAGGGTATCGTTATCTAGTGCCTGTTTAAGACCCATTTGGTCCTGTAGTCAAGGAAGATGTCATCATGTTTGGGCAAATCCACATTGTGGGAATCAGCACGACTGCAGATGCTGGCTAGCAGCCCAAACTAAGACACTGACTGGTATTCTCCAACTTTGGCATTAATGACCAAACGATTGGCACCCCTCACATTTCTGCCTTAAACACTCCTCAGCTGTATTGTAGAGAGCAAAATACAACTTTGGTAGAACTTGAACTTACCATGGCTTCATAGGGCTGGAGGATCCCTGCAGTGGGGCTGACAGACAGGATCTTGCTGTCAGACTGATGGATCTTCCATGTGAAAACCATGGGTAGCCTTGTGCAGTTTTTTATGGTGTACATTCGTGTAGAGGAGGTCCCTATATAGGCAGGCTTGAAGTAGAGAATTCCATCCCCTTCTAAGAGCAAAAGAAGGGACTCCCCACAACTCCGGAGAGCAATCTCCTGTGGAATTAAGGGAAAAGTAACAGACATTAGCTAGAAGTCTCAGCTACTTCTGGAGGGACCTTGCAAAGATGTTGCTCCTTCCAAGAGAGAAGCAAGAATAAACTGGGTCTGAAGGAGGAGGGGAAGGACTTTAGGTTGTGCTGTCAAGGAGGACCCTGAGCATAGTATAGTGCATTCCAAGAGATGGAAACCCAAGGGAACAAGGGTTCAGGATGTCTGGCACCACAAGCACCTTCTATCTGCAGTGTTGACCCTGCCTTAAATGTTGAAAATATTCTTTCATTCCTATTTCCAGAGGAAAAAACCCAAACTAACAATTAGGAGATATAACAGGGATCGCAGTGCAAGTCACTGTGAAGACTACAAGGGAACAAAACTTTGCTCACCATCTTCTACTTCCCTGTCCCTACCTTGGTGTATCCAGGATAAGAGTTCAGCTGCAAAGGCAGGACATGCTGCTGCGAGATTGTGTTAACTGGGTGAGTGGAGAGAAAGAAAATTTGGTGGCCTCCTGGAATGATGTGTCCTGAGCAGGGCTTAACCAAAACAGAGGGACAGGCAGCTTGGTTCACACTGAAGGTTATCAAAGAGGTGCCCGTGTTCAAGAGCAGCATACTGCAGTAAGTATCAGTGTTGGGAGCCGCAGGAGGAAAAACCTGGTGGAGACATGCAAGAAGGGTTGTTTGCACTGGGTTTAGAAAACCAGCTTAAAGAAAAAGCTTTCACTATGTTGAATTCCAGGTTCCAACAAGCACTATCCTGAGTCTATGGAGAACTTCGTAACTGCTTCTCTTCAAGGAAAGAAAGGAAATCACCCAAGGGTATACAAATTATGGTCTTTTCCCTTCCCACAGTGGCCCTCATCTTTCATAGGCTCATGGGACCAATGAAGCTACTTGCCATTATGCAATGCTTTCTGTTCATCCAATAAGTGAGCTGCTTGCTGGGGCCTGCAGTCTCTGCAGTGATCTCCTGGATTAAGAATTCCAGCAGGCTGGAATTTGCTCCAGCTCATGTATATCAGATACAGGCTGCGTGTCCTAGACTAGCTGAGGAGATTTTCTAAGAGGTTCTGAAGACTATACCTACTTCCTAAGGTCAGATCTCACTTTACCTCATAAGAACAATACTTTCTTGTGCTACAGAAACAGCAGGAAGAGCCAGGGAAACTTCCACTCTACCTTGCAACCACTTCTCTTCCGTAAGCGTGGATTCTTGTGTGCTGCCCTCCATCTGCCTAAATGCATGCAGAGTGTTTGAGACTCCTGGAAGGGGACTAAGCTCCCTTGCCAGTGCCTATGTCCACTTAAACAGAAAGGAAGGAGATCCCAACAGCTTTCTTCTCAGAGCTAATGAGATGCTCAGTGCAACCTAACACACTGGAGGCTGGGAAGCTAACGCAGGAGAAAGAGCATCCTACTTCTGTACCAAAGCAGGAGTCTCCACACCATCAGAAACCATCTTAGCCACATCTCAGGATGGTGCAATAGGAGACAAAGTAAAGACTTCAGAGGTAAACACTGAGCGTCTCTGCAAAGATCCAAACGTCAATCAGTTACACACCTTGGGGACATCCAGGATGTACTGTGGGATGAAGTGCTCCCGTTCTGCTTCATACGTGTGTGCTCTCAGCCTGACAGTCAGGCACCAGGATGGACAGATGGTGGCCTCCTCCTCAATGTTGCTGTAGTGTCTCAGCACCTGCAGGCACACAAGGGACAGAACAGAGTGCATGCAGGAAGGGAGTGTGGCAAAGTGCCTTCAAGCGCATGTACCATCACAAGCAGCAGTTTGTTTCAATGACATCCCTGGGGCTGAGGAATTGACTTTTTCAGGGAAGGACTGACCAGTGCCAGATGAGGAACATGAGTGCTGCTTTCCCATATAGCTACGTTTTAGACCCAAAAGACCAGTGAGTGGCTTTCAAGCAGAAGGACCTATCCAAGCTATTCTGTGATACTACAAGAGTTGCCTTAGGGAAGGAGGGTCTACAGACACTCTAGTGCCATTTGAGATACTTGCAGATGCTAAAGTTAGCACTTAACAGTGAGTCACTGAAAATAATAATCTATCCTTTACCTGAGCCTAAGAAACTCCTGACTCTAAGGTTGCTCCCAGATATCCTCCACACTGGCTTAGAAGGGAAAAAAATGCAAGAAAATTAACCAACAACATAATGAAGATCCCTCTCACCTACCAGGAAGTTTCTAGGTGCTAAAACTCCTGCAATTGCAGCCTTGTGTAATACGAATCCCACATCACATGGGAGGAGAGGCTGCAGTGATATACAGTGCCTTCGGCAGCTTTACTTGTGGAGGGCTAGACACAAAAACCAAGTTACTGCCCATCACCCAGGCCACAACAACCATCCTTGTGCAGGCTCCCATCTATGCTAATAGTGCAGTAATTCACAGTAATTCCTCCTTCAGTGAGGTGTACATTACTTCACATTCACTGGGGGTAAGAGCAAGTGTAACTGTCTATATGCATGAGCTGTGGCTTGCTTTGCTGATTTATCTTTGCCAGGACACAGGTGAAGGAGAAATTTTAACACACCAGTGTATCAAAACAGCAGCCAAAGGAGTTAAGAGAGATGCCTGTTTGCCAAACCCAAAATAAAAGGTTCCATTTGAATTTTAACTCCCCCAAAAGCCTTTAGCCTGCAGTCTCTTGCCAGGCCCTCTCTGGAAACTGGTCCTAGTAATTCCTACTAACCTTGTAGAAGGCAAAACCTTCCAGCTCCGCTGCATAGAGACTGTTGAGCTGAGCGGGCTGGAAAAGGACACGGAAGGCTGAAGACTTCAAAGGTGGGATGTCGCAGATTTCGGGGCTCACTCGGAAGGCACTGCCGTGGCTCGGAGTCCAGGCAACAGTGATCTTTCCTTTGGTGTGGTTGGTCACACAGAGAGGAAGCGGTTCCACCTTATGGAGTGGCACGCAGCAACCAAAATCATACTCCCTGGGGCTGACGCTAACATGAGGGGGAAACAAGGCCAGGTCGCTGCTTACACCATCATAGAAATATTCAGTCATGGAGTTGGCTTCAAAGTATTCCTTGGGAGGCTTGTCCTGAGGGATCTACAGGATGGAAACATCTCAGTGTGAGCAGGGGAAGTGTGCCTGTGGGACACACCAGGCACTACAGTCCTGACTGCTTCACAAGCAAGAGGGCATGCAAGATGCAGTTTGGTAACAGTTCCCAGGACAGCTCAAAGTCTAGGCTTCAAGGAGGCTCCTGTTTGTAAGCCAGTCCTCAATCTGAAGCTACGTGAAGCAAAAGAAGACCCTGTGATTGAGTTAAAGCCAGAAAGTGGCTTAGTGGCTGAGCTTGGGCAAGACACAACTGACGCAGACAGTGTTGGTGTGTGCTGGGAACATTAACAGCAAAGATACTAAAGAATTCAGTCTGGCACCTGCAAGTCCTTCTAGATCTGTCTGGCCTGTGCAACAGAAGACCAACATCTGCAGTGAACAGCATGGGAGTATCTTAGATTCCAGGGAGGGCAGCTCATACCTCGGGGGGCAGCATGAGGGCTCCCTTTTCATCCATCTGCAACTTCCCATCCTTCAGCATCACACTCAGGATATCAGGGGGGTAGAAGGTCAGTCCCCTCACCATGTTGGTTCGGTACCAGGAGAGGTGTCTTGCCTGAAGGATGGCTGGCTTAGCTATGTCTGAATGGCAGGTACCAAAAAAGTCCACATACATGGGTTCCTGGGAAAACACCAGAAAGGCTTATAAGAAATAAACTGCCCTTCTGTGATTGCTTTGAGAGTTACACCATCCTAGTACCTTACTTCCAAAACCATGCCTGGGAAAGGCTTAGCATCTGCAATGTTAGACTGCCATTTACTTTATGTCTTGGTGCGACCCAAGACCTTTCTTGAAACTGGAGTGAAAGTTGAAGGCATTCAGTGCACAGCTGCGCAGCTGAATTTAACTCAGAGACCTAAATGGACAGGAGCCACTGAGGACGCACCTCACCCCACCCATAGGCATTACTGACTGTCTGTCCGCACCAGCCCTCTGCTGCTGGTAGGAACCCACACCATGGGGATTCTGCTCAGCAAGAGCCCAGGACAGGTAGCAATGGAAATGCAGTGGGAAGAGATTTCCAGGGGCTACTAAGTGAGAGAGGCCAGCCCTGGTGGGTTACATTGGAAGAGCCCTCTGACCTATCACAGTGGTGAAACCACCCTTTGCCTCTCATACCTGATGGTGGACAAGGCACACCACTCTGCGGTGATAGCTGATGGGGTGAGTAGGTCGAAAGGTCACCTTCAGCGCTAGTGTTGTTGTGCCCTCCAAGACTCCACAGGGGCGATCCAAGGAGAAGACACTCCCTCTGCCATCAATATCAAACTGGTAATAGGCCGGGACATCTGAGATGTTGCTGATTTTCAGCGTCTGCATCAAACTTTCCCCAAGATTGATCCAGTCGAAGTCCACAGAATATTGGTGCAGGGACACCAAAGGACCTAGCACAACAACATGCAAGACAGATCCTGGACCTGTCATAGCTGCTTCTGTCAACATGTCACAAGCCACTGCTGCACTTAACTTATCTTCCCAAACCAGAATCACCTCATCAGCAAACCCACCAGTCCTAGCAAACAGCTGGACATTCGCTTCCAACAGTCTCACATCTGTCTCAAGCAAGTATAAACCCCCAACCGCACACCAGGGACAGCCTGGATGCCAGCAGAAGGTAAGTATATGACTGAGGGCTGTGACAGTCCCTAGTCCTTCCCCAGGCACTCGCCCTTCCCCTGCAGTGCTAAGAAGACGACAGGGAGAAACAGGGAAAGCTTTCACTCTGGTACCTTTACATGACCCAACCACCTTCAGGACAGTCTGCAGGAGGGATCCAGCAGATATGATAGTGAAATAGTCGGTACTGTGCTCTCCTACTGTCTGTGGCTGAAATCGTATGCACAAGACCAGCTTCCCTTTGGCAGGGACAACACCATGGGACACATCACAGGAGAAAACATGATCTCGAACCAGAGGGTCTTTTGCTCTTTCTATCCTACATGGTGCATCTACCTGCAAGCAGAAAAGAAATAGGTTAACGCAGGAGCCAACAGGAGCCAGAATAGCTCTGAATGCAGGACACTAATCAGTGAAGAATTGCAGTTTTCAGCAGAGCTGAACACCACCAAGAACACCAAGGCTACTGCAGCCCAGCACAGAGATGCTGTGCAAACCTCTGCAGCCCTTTCTTGCTGGAGCACTGCCGGCAGCAAGCTCCTGCCATATGCTCAGAAGTCAGTGGGCTGCAGCAAAATGTCCTGGTGATCTCTGGGGTTGGAGTGTCCCTCCTGGTAGGGGGAGAATGTCTCAAGGTGTCCTCAAGGGCCAAAGTAGCCTAGGTGACTGCTGTGACCAGGAGGACAGGCAGGCAGATAACTTATTTCTCTCCGTCCACAGTCCCACCTTGTCTGGGGATTTTCTTTTCACAAAAAACAAGACTCATGCTCTGACGCCTTCCTCAAACCCCTTAAAGAAGATCCTCATCCTTGCCTGGGGATGCTGAGCACCACTGCAGTGTGAATAATAAGAGTACAACAAACGAGTATGTCTTTGGCACTCCCAAGTTGCAGGGCCTGTGGAGGAGCCAGCACTACTGTCATCCAGGTCACTGGTCTCTGAGTACATCCAGCTTTTAATGGGGCTGTGATGGGCTGAGCTGGCAAAGAGAACAAGGTGCTCAAATGCAGCCCACTTGACTTTGAGAGCAATCCACCAGGTTACAGTCCACTGAGAAGCAGCACACCAGAAGACCCATCAGCTGCCTGGGATACATGCATGCCAATTTGAGACCGCCACAGCTGCCACGCAGGACTGGTGGGCTTGTCCAGGGTAAGCAGGAGAGCTGCAGGATGTGAAGGACAACAGTGGCTGCCTGATCTGGACCAAGCGCAGTGGGAAGCAGGCGGGAACTGCCATACCGTGCTGCAAATGGGTAAGTTTCTAGCACTGTAGCTGGAAGGCAAGGGTGAATGGCCTGGTTGGTAGGGGAAGACTCATCATCTCTGTTTTATTCACACTCCCACTTGGGTTATTTTCACAGCATTAAGGGAGATACTCAAGACCACATACCCCAGGGAAACATGCCAGCATGCCAACTTCTCACAAGAGGTAGTCTCTCTCTCCACATACCATGGACATGTTGAAGATTTCTACACACTTCTCCACAGTTGTCCCCACTGGCACTGATCCAAAGCATAGCACATCCCGAAACTTCCCAGTCTGTACACCTTCACACTCTTCCTCTGTCACACTCACCCGCAGGTAGGGGTATTTGGCTGTTAAAGGGAATTATATACTGGGTTAAGAAAGAGAGGTGGAATCTCCATCCTTGGATATTCAACGCTCAGCTGGACAAGGCTCTGAACAACCTCAGGTAACTCTGATGTTGGATCTACCTTCAAAGTTGGCCCTGCTTTGAACCAAATAAGCTCCCTTCCAGCCCTAATTTACACATCTTTTATTTGTCAGTGGCCATATAAGGCACTTCAAGCAAAGACTTGCTAATGAAACCATTGCTTATTCTAGCTTGCATGCAGAAAGCTTTAGACATTTCCCTCTGGCTATCTGCCTAGCAGGGACAGACAGGAGAGACTGAGTGCAGACAAGACCAGGAGTTTCTGGAGGTTTTTGCATTGTGCCAATGAATTAATCTCATTTCTTCCCTCTGTCAGCTTAAGCAGGCTCCAGAAATGCCAGTTTGGCCAAACCATGCCAAAGGGCATGTTGGACCCTACTGTCTCTACTGTCTCTTCAGATCACACTTCCAAATTGACAACAGGATATTAGAGAATTTCACAGGCCGCTTTCAAACCACAGGCTTCACTTGCTCACCAGTGGCTTGAGCCAACTGTGGCATAGCCTCCCTGTGGAATGCTATTCCACAGTTAGGGATGATACGCATTTCTTTCAGTGTTCAATGCAAGATAGACTCACCCAGGGCTTTTAGCTGGATAGTCCTCTTTTGTTTCTCTTCACCTCCAAACCAGCATGTTGCTGCCACATCATACACCACAGCCACCTTGGGTTGGAAGACCACCTTGACCATGCACTCAGCACCGGGGTTCAGCATGCCGCAGTCAGGAATCATGTAGAAAGGGCTAGGCGTCTCCCAGGCAAACACAGTAACAAGATCACTAGGAAATGGAGATACGTTTTAAGTAGATGAATGGATCCTTTGCTGCCTGTGCAATCACACATAGGATGGACCTTTCCCAAGGTTAGGATGTGAAGCAACCAATGTCAAATGCCAGAACCCCTAATGCATCTGGCCAAATAAGTGATGCTGGGAAGAAATTTGTCTCTAGTCTCTGCAAATGCTCTGTTCACACTTTAATGAATCTTAGCTATTACATCTAAGAACTTTATTAATGGCCGTAAAATTTCTCACCTTCACCATGTGACAGCAAACAAATCAGCTCCAGAATGAAGTATTTGCTTTTCCTGTATCTAAGTTTGCTGCTATTCAATTCCAAATGAACATTTGTTCTTCTGTTATATGCCCAGGTGAGAAGAGAGGACTGAGCTGTTTTCCTAATACCTCATTCAACTCTCCAGAACCCCCTCTGCTTTTTTGATTTGTGCAAAGAACATGACATACCATCAGCTTTTTATATTTTATTGATTCCAAGCTGCATGTTACTTACCATCCATATCCTCCACTACCCTGGTCCCCTCAGTCAGCACAAATGATTTCTCTAAGGGGAGAATAAATCACTTGAAATGGTTTCTGGCTGATACCTTGCTCTGCTTAAGGTACACGTGCTCTCTGTCCTTTCCACCCTCTTACCGCATCAGCTGACTGCTTTGGGAAGCACAGGCCATTTTGCAACTAGTAAAGGTTATTTTGCTCTCACTGTAAATGGTTGGAAGTATACCTCCTTCCTACCTAGGAACTTCTTCACTGTACTCCTTCCTACAATACTGACTGAATTACTGTCCTTCCATTATTAAAATAAGATAGTCCTTGGTAACTGGGAGCATAATTTGCTCCTAAATGAGGAGTTCAAGCCATAGAATACTGCCACTGCTTTGGGCAGCTCCATGAACCTAAGAGCAGGCACTGGAGAGACTCTCCAACTTCCGTATCGCCTGCCTCCAAATCAAAGAGGACAGCTCAAGCACCGGCAACTCCACTGTCATGCCTACGGCATTCCTGTGCCGAGGGAAGAGAGATCAAGTCACAGAAAGACTAAAATGTTTCCAGCTAGTAGCTCATCTCTCCCTGCCCACACCAGGCAGGCTCTCCTGTGGATGTGGGATCTTCTCAGTGGGACACTATGCTGGTCCCCAACTACTGCCTGTGCATGTGTCCTGGTTTCGGCTGGGATAGAGTTAATTTTCTTCCTAGTAGCTGGTACAGTGCTGTGTTTTGGATTTAGGGTGAGAACAATGTTGATAACACAACGACGTTTTAGTTGTTGCTAAGTAGTGCTTACACCAGTCAAGGACTTTTCAGCTTCCCGTGCTCTACCGACTGAGAAGGCGGGAGGTGCACAAGAAGCTGGGAGGGGGCACAGCGAGGACAGCTGACCCAAACTGGCCAAAGGGACATTCCATACCATGTGCCGTCATGCTCAGGATATAAACTGGGGGAAAGCTGGCCGGGGGGTCCACTGCTTGGGGACTGGCTGGGCATCAGTCGGCGGGTGGTGAGCAATTGCATTGTGCATCACTTGCTTTGTATAGTCTTTTATTATTATTATATTTTATTTCAATTATTAAACTGTTCTTAACTCAATCCACAAGTTTTCTCACTTCTACTCTTCCGATTCTCTCCCCCATCCCACCGGGGGGGGGGCAGAGGGAGAGTGAGCAAGTGGCTGTGGTGCTCAGTTGCCGGCTGAGGTCAAACCACAACAGCATGAATGGTTGTCAGCGTATGCTGGAAACAGACAGAGGTGAGGTGCCAAGGTGTGCCCACAGTGAGATCTGACCTGTACTACCATTTCTGCTGCCTTTTCTGCTATGACCTCAGAGGAGGCAGAGGTCTGCTGCTTGTTAAGGCAGCCAGCAGATCTAATAACAACTGAAATGAGTTGCATTCATTGGAGAGTCTAAGAAGGTGGCAAAATACCTGACAAAACAGAAAGAGGGTCTGCCCAGCCACATCTCACTCACCCAATGTTGCGCACAGGGAATGTTGTCTCCGTGACATTGTGGACAGCACAGATGGGCAACTGGACAGCAGCTGGGAAGGACAGGCAGGGGCGTGGAAGCGTAGCACGCAGGGTGACAGAGAACTCGCCCTCAGCCTTCTTAAAGCAGACGCTGTCTTCATACTCCCTCTGCACAGAAAAACAAGGGAAGACAGGGGTTAGACGGGTTCCATCTTGCAGGCACCGCAGCTCCACCCATGAATGCCCGTCACCTTCACCTCTGAGAGCATTGGGGAAAAATGATCAGCGACAGAGGCACCAGGGAGGCCTCTGTGCAGAACAGAGAGTGTACGAAGCACTCGGAAAAGGCAGGCAGTGAGTAAGGTACTCGGGTATACTCCTCACTCTGTCAGGGAACACACAAACAACCTCAGAGACAGCAGCTGAAGACCACATTTGTTTCACCTGATTTGTTTTGATGCAGATTTCTTTCAGTATTTTCAAGATCTCAATTCAGCTTAACTGAAGCATGTACAACCTCTCCTTGAGGTCCACGAGCACAGAAATACTAGTCTTTGATTAAGTGCTTTGTCAGCTAGAGGCCTAAGCAGATAACACACAACTTAAAGACGCAACGTTGACAGCACTGTGTACACATAGCCCCAGGACATCTGCTAACCAGCTAAGATAGAAGGAATTGAAAGATACGTGTCTTCCATGCTCCGAAGTCGTCACCTCTCCTGAGTACCGCTTATACAGGTAAGGAGAGACCTTGGGCACTGCAGCACACACAGTCTTTGCTCTCTCTAAGAAAGGGAGCCTCCTGCTCCAGTGATTGATGTGGTGCAGACAAACTATTCACTGAAAATGGAACAAGGCCAGCAGCTTATTTCATAAAGGGAACACTGAACAGTCATCAGAAAACCATGATACTAAGAGAGCAGGGTACTGGGATTCTGCCCAATGATCACGCTCTACGGCTAGGACTGAGATACACATCAAAGACATAGCTGTGAATAAGAGTCAGAGATCAACACTCAGAGCCAAGACAGACAGACACGAGGAACAAGCTGAAAATCAAGAAAAGGGGCTGGGTAAAAAGAATAATTGCTGTTAAAAACAAAGCTTAAAGAAACCCACCCCATCGAAAAGAAGGGAGGCCCTTGACATATCCCTTATAGAAAATCAGTAGCCCTTCAATGTACAGGCTTTGGGGTCTCCTGGAAGAAAGCAGAGGGTGAGTCCCTCAACCCAAGGTTCTGCACTAAAACCACCCAGCTGAGGTTCCCTGTGATCAAACCAAGTGTGGACAGTTCAAGCACTTTATCTTACTGATTTCATGGCCAGAAGCAGCACGTGAAAAACTGGGAATACTTTTTGTGAGGATCCCTCTCATAACTACTGGCAAAATCTGCAGAGAAATCAGGGGTTAGGGCTCCCTCAGGTGAGAAGATGTGGGGAGAGCAGGAAGGTCACGCTGCCCAGTCTTTCCATGCTAGAACCTTCCCTAAGGACCGATTCATTCAAGTGAAAACAAATCAGAAAGGACAAGAGAGGCAGAGGCCCGCTGCCCCCCCAGAAGCCAGCCTGAGCACTGAGAGCAAGTTTGATGTTGCCACTTTACCTTTTCAGTTGGCCGGAAAACGATGGGCAGAGTTAAGGACATACCAGGGCTCAGAGTGATCGGCTGTGGAAAAACAGTGAAGAAGAATCGCGTGGAAGGACATCTAGATAATGAAATCAAAACAAGAGATTTTGTCTGAGGGCATACAGCTGTTGTTAAGTTAGACAGCAAGAAAGAGAATAAAGAATCAAAACCTCCAGACCCCACAATTAGAAGCACTTTACACACCTGACCCCAAGGGTACCTTGGGAGTGAATCAGCAGAAACAGGGGCAGAACCCAGGTGTCCTGAAAACCCATTCCCAGCTCTAAGTACCTACCCCTTCCTTGAACAATATTTTACATTCTCAGGCCATGCGGCATGAGCAAAACACATTGGGCAGAAACATTTGAGTTTCAGAGCAGGGAAGGTCACAGGGAGTGCTGGAGTGGCTCAACATCCAGTGGGATTCCCAGGAGCAATGGTTTTAGGACACACGAGTGACTGGCTGGCATACATCCACAATTAAAATCTCACTAGACTGGAAATGCTTCACAGACAGAAGTATCAGCAAAACAGAATTTTAAAAAAGGCATTTCACTTAAAATACTCCTGCCAGGAACAAGGGCTGTGCTTCTGAATTAGCAGGTTTCTGTCCTGCTATGTAAGTGTGCGTGCGCTGTCTCCAGCACATAGCCCAAAGGGAGAGGGGGCAGATGAATCCAAGGAAAGGTGCTAGTAAGACTGATACAGCAGGAGGGATGAAGATGCAGTGAGAGTGTGAGGAGTACAAAGGAGAAAGAAACTTCCCACGCACCTGTAGCTCAGCTTCTGGGTTTTCTCATGAACATTTTTCAAGATCAGATGTTTGATCATCTCTTTTCCGAGTTCCCAGCCACGCCACCTGAGTGTTTCAGCCACCTCAATGCCCCAGAATACACCTTTCTTCTTCTTTGCCTTTCTTGCAGACAGCTTAGGAAGTTGTAACAGGGACATTAGCACTTTGGGAGGGAGGAGAAATCAAACAGCTGTTTCTCTATGCTAAAAGTCTCTGACTGGCAAAAGGACGGGAGGAGCCACCCTGCGGCAAAGCTCCAGGAGTCACCAAAAGCCTTGCTCCAGGAGTCCAGAGGGGACACCTCCTGGCCACAGCCCAAACAACAGATGCTAAAGGATATCAAGAACGAGGGAAGCAAAGGCTAAAGGGTTTTTTGATTTTCTCCTCTCCCTGCCCTGCCAGTAAATCCACCCACGACAATGGCACCCTTTGCTCCACCACTCACCTTCCTGACACAGCCACAGCACAGCTTCCGAAAAGAGTCAGAGTTTTGGGGCTCGCCATGCGCCTGAGCAAGCATCTGAAAAACAAGAGGAAAAAGTCCTCACGTGCGCTGCTCCTGCTTCCGGACAGTCTTTGCTGCCAAGACCTGGGCGCTCCCAGAGATCCAACAACAACTCCTCGGGCTCAGGAAGGCACACCTCCCTGCAGGGGCTGTCGTGTCCCCAGTAGCGTCCCCGTTTTGCCAGCGGAGTCCAGCCCTTGCCACAGACCACGCAGTCCCCAGGCTGCCGCAGCTCAGCGGTCCCCTTGGCACAGACCGTGACCCCCCACCTCACTCACAGCTCAGCCCCCTGTGGCAGAGCTCTCCTTGGGCCTTTACAGCACAGCCCTGCCCAGCCCGCTATAGCCCCACAGAGACCAGTACAGCAAAAACCCTGTAGCCCAGCCTGGCCCTCTAAAACCCAATATAGATGACTGTGGCACGGCCCTGTTCCCTACAGCAAGAGCCTGCCCAGCTCCCTGGGGCACGGCCCGGTCCTTTATAACCCTGCCCGGCCCCCGGAGCAGAGCCTGGGCCCCGTGCCACCGCCGCCGCCCCCCCGCCCCGGGCCCGCACGGCCAGCCCGGCTCCCTATAGCACAGCCGGGTCTCATAGCACAGCCCAGCCCAGCCCGGCCCCCGAGAGCCCGGGCCACCTCGGGTCCCGGCCGGCCCCAGCCCGGCCCGGTCCCGGCCGCTCAGCGCCACGAGGCCCCGGCCCGTGTTGCCATGGGGACCGGACGCGGCGGCGGCGGCGGCATCTCCCGGAGCAACGACGGCGGCCGCCTCGGGTCAATCCGCCCGCGGGAAGCGGCGGCGGCGGCTGGCGGCGGGGGCCGCCAGAGGGCAGCGGAGGGACGCGCAGAGCCGGGGCGGGGGGCGGCGGGGAGATGGAGGGGGGCGGGGGGCAGGCGGGGGGTCGCAGGGGGCAGATGGAGGGGTGGAGGGGGCGGATGGGGGAGCTGAGGGGGTGCAGAGGCAGATGGAAGGGTGCAGGGGGGAGATGGGGACCGGGGGGAGATGGCGGAGTTCAGGGACAGGGAGATGGAGGGGGGCAGGTGGCAGACGGAGGGGTGCAGGGGATGCAGGGGTGCAGGAGAGAGTTCAGGGGCGAGGGGTGATGAGGATGGATGCAGGGGAGGGAGACAGGCGCAAAGCTGAGTCAGCAAAGGGAGTGCCATGAAGTATGTGGGTGCATGGGATGGGTGGGTGAGGAGGCTGCGGGGCTAAGAGGTGGGGATGCTGGGCGGGGGGCGAGGGGGCATGGGGTGCAGCAGGCTGGAGAGTGCTGGCACCTTAACAGGGCCGGGTCGCCCCGAGCTCCTTGGAGGATCAGTGACACAAATAAGTTGTGACCATTGCCAAAAGCAGTTACGGGGCCAACACCAGCAAATGGGCAGAGGTACACAGGTCAGGGAGCCCTGGCTGCACAGGCCCATCAGGTATCCCGGGTATCATTCCCATGAGGCACCACCACCACCGTGGGTCACTCCTGCATCTTCCCAGGGCCCTGGATGTCCCTCAAGGAGGGGGGGACCCTTGTGTCCCCGGTGGGGAGGGGCAGACACCCCCTCCGGGGTGCACAGGCAGCAGCGTGGCTGAGAGCAGGGCTGGCCACATCCCACAGCGCGGGGAGGGTGCCAAGGCAGAGGCATGAAGGAGATGCAGCTTTAATGGCATTTGTCGATGTTTACAACATGAGTCATCCAGCTAAGCAGCCGTAAATCAGCACCCCAACTCCCCCGGCATCAGTCGTGTCCCCTCCTCTGTCCCCCCAGCACTGGACGAGTGCCTGGCTCCTGCAGAAACAATCTCATAAATAACAGCAACTAAACAAACCCTCCTGCAGCCATGGAGGGCCCGTGTGTGCCAGGCGCGAGATGAACGCCTCCCATCCATCACTTTAATGGTTGTACTCTGGAAATTAAACCTGTCACAGCCCATCAAGGTGAACGTTTTAAGTCTGTGACATCCCTTCAGCTCCCCTCCTCCTTCCTGGCACTCTTTTTTTTGTCGCTTTCCGTCTCTCCTTTTCCTTTCTGCTCCTGCCATCCCTGTCCCCTCCATCTCACCCCCACCCCGGTGTGCCCAGCTCCAGCCTGTGGTCCTCTCCATACTCCCCGGCTGCCGGAGGACCAGGTTGTATGTCGGGTGGTAGATGTCTTTGGCCCTGAGGCTCCTGCAGCCATGGGCTGGCATCTGCCAGCATCCCCATGCCCAGTCCTGTGTGCCTGCTGGGGGGGGCCACAGCTCCCCTGGGGAAATGGGTCTCTCCTGCCCCACTGTCCCCACAGGGCAATGGCGGGGAATTGGGTACCATCCTTCCCTACTTCCCCCTCCCCTCCTCCTTTTCTTCCCTGTCTTTTTTCTCCCCTTCCCCAGATTTATTCCTCTTCTGTTCTGTGTTATGCCAACCATCGCCGGCTCCTGGCACCTGGCCCCTACCCTGGCTCTCATCTCCCCCCTTGGAGCAAGGGCTGCACCCTCCCCAGGACCAGAGCTCCCCCCCGGGCAGTGCCAGAGGTCCGGACACCTCCTGCGTGGGCAGCCGAGCCCTGCCGTACCCTGGGATGGGTTGCCTGGGGACAGGGGACCTGGGCACCGGGGATGCCAGACACCCGGGGGAAGCTGCTGAGCTGCCAGCAGCCACTGCGGGTCACTGTCACGCCACACAGGACTGTCGTTCGTCCGTCCATCCACCCATCCATCCATCCATCCATCCACCCATCCATCCATCCCCATGCTCCTGTCTCCCATCATCTGCTTCCCCTGTCCATCCCCCTGTCCCAAAAGCATCACATCTGTCCCCCTGCCCAGGGTGCTGCCCCCTGGCCCCACAGCAGCCCCAGCCACTGCCTGGTGTTACCCAGCCCTGCGAGGTGTGACAGCCCTGCACCAATGCTTACCTGTCCCAACCCTCACTGACCAGCTGCTGGAGGTGACCTGGGGCTCCGTGGGGGCTGCTGCCCCTTGGCAACTCCCACTCCCACAGCAGGTCCTGGGGGCAGGCAGCCCTCCCTGCCACTCTCAGGCAGGGACAAGGAGAAGAGAGGAGGGGACAGCAGGACGTGGGGCAGGAGGGAGACACCACGGGCTGCCTGGGGATGGGTCATCCCAGCCCAGCCTGCCCTGCTCCTGCAGCCCTACATGCACTGGGGTGATGAAGCAGGGCTGCCCCCCCGGGCTGAGGTGGGGTGGAGAAGCTGGGCATTGTGGGGCTGGTCTCTCTGCCTGCACAGCCATCTCAGCATCCCCAAGGGGAGGCCCAGAAAGTGTGCAGGAGGTATGGGAGGTCTATAAGGTCTGCCAGGACCCTACAGCATCCTGAGGATAAGGGCAGCATGCTCGCTTAGGGGGGTCCGGGCTTAACCCTAGTGCTTTTAGGGAGGTGGCAGAGGGTGTCTGTTGTCATCCTGCCACCAGGGCTTGATTTGAGCCCAGCCAGAGCGAGCAGGGCCCCAAGAGGATCATGGAATGAGCCCAGAAAGGGGCTGAGTGGGGTTTAGATATTGCCATGGGAAAAGGGGGGCTCACCACAGCATTGAGCCCTCACAAACAGCCTGAGCACCACCCGAAACCCAGGAGGGCTCCATCCCCACCTCACTTCAGGGCAATGCCACACCAGTGCAACCAGGCTGATTGCAACATGGAAAACAGCACTGCTGCATCAGCCAATTAATCAGCTCTGCTTTGCAGGGCAGCTTAATTTTGCCTGGCAAAGCATGGACCCCATGAGGGAGGCAGGATGGAGGCAGGGCAGGCAGGCAGACACGCATCCTGGGCATCCTCCTTCCCAGCCCTTCATGCCGCCAAGGGGAAGGGCAGCCAGCATCATGCAGGGATGCGCCGTTCCAGGCACTGTCATATCTGCAGGGAAGGGGTAGTGCACAGTTGAAGGAAGGTCCGGGGTCTCTCCCCTCCAGCTGTGCCAGCGGGGCTGCCAGCTGTGCGAGTCTGCTGTCCCCACCCAGCTCCCCAGGGACCCCAGCAGGGCAGCGCGGTGGCAGGAGGGGTGCAGAGCCTCCCATCCCCTAAGGAAGAGCACAGGCATCCGTATAACAGCTTTATAGGGGAGGGATGTGGGGACTCCCCCAGATACACACAGAGGAATAATTACGAGTTAAATAGGATCCAAACACACATAAGTTAAAGGAGGGGGCAGGTGCCCTGCAGCCCCCACAGCCCCGCCTGGGCACAGTCTGTGTCTGCCAGCAAAGAGACCCCCAACACCGCAGCCCGGCCCCTCTCCTGGGCCGGATCTGTCCGCCTTTCACAACACAGAGCCGATCTTCCTCTCCGTGGCACCCATCTCGTCCTCTTCTTCTTCTTCTTCCTCCTCGCCCCCTGAGCAGGAGGAGTCCGGGCCATAGCCCAGCTCAGCGGTGCTGCGGTGCAGGAAGCCCGAGCCGGGGCTGCGCCCCATGAATTCGGGGCTTTCAGCAGCTTGTCCCCGGGGCTCGCCAGGCAGCAGCTTCTCACAGGCTTTGCTGAGCCCTCGTTGCTTCTCAGCCTCTGCCTGAGCCCCCTGCTCCTTGGCTTTGCGGCTCCGCTTCCACTTCATGCGGCGGTTCTGGAACCAGATCTTCACCTGCCGAGGGAGAGCCCCCAGGGGAGAATGTGTCCCCCTGCCCCATCCTGTCCCCACTCACCACCTCGCCTTCCCTGCATGGAAGACCCCCCAGAGCCTCTTTATTTCGGGGCATCCTGTGGTGCTACGGGTCTGCGAGGAGGCTGAGGATGTCACAGGGAGAGGAGTACTCAGGGGACTGCTCCCTTCCCCCTGCCCAGCCTCTGCAGGGGGGGAGTCAGGGACAGAGGGGACCAGCAATCCCCAAGGATGCCCAAGGACATGCATGGGGACATTAAAAGAGGAGTTTTAGCCCCACAAAGAGCCCCCCTCTCACAGTGTGGGAAGGGATGGGAAGGCTCTGAAATCTAAGCTGGGGGTGGTGGGTAAAAAGAGGAGCAGTATCTCTGGGGGCCCCTTCACAAGAGAAGAGCCTGGAGCCCATCAGGCAGGTCTCTGCAGGAGATGCCCTGGGAAGGGGTGCTGATGGGGTGTGGCAGCCAAGCAAGGGCCATCAGCATTGCCCACGACCTTGACTTCCCACCCTGCAGCACAGCCCCCCACCTCCCTGGCAGCTGGCCGGTACCATCCTCCAACCCCCCCAAGACCAAGGTACCTGCGTCTCGGTGAGCATCAGTGACGTGGCCACCTCAAAGCGCTTGGGTCTGGACAGGTACTTGTTGAGCTTGAACTGGTTCTCCAGCTCCAGGAGCTGCTGGCTGGTGAAGGCTGTGCGGGGCCGACGGCACTTCCCCATCAAGCCAGACTGTGGGGCGGCTGCGGGGCAGACAGCGGGCAGGGGTCAGGGGACAGCGGGGCTGGGGGGGACATCCCCTCGGCAAGCCCGGGATGAGAAGGAAGGCGAGTGTCTCTTCTATCATCTCCCGTCCCAATAATGGCTTTATTGCCTGGCTGATAGGAACCAGTGAGATACGTTATCAGGCCTTGGTTTGCAACTGGGATCAGTCCTGTGACTGAAATTAAACCTCCTTTTTTATTGCCGGGCCGTGCAGGTGGCTGCCCAACTGCCAGGGGCTGTGGCGGCAGGGCTGCCAGCGAGCCCCGCTATCTCGCCCGCAGCCCTTGAAAGCAGCGCGGCACTGAATCAGCAGGCAGCGGGAACAAAGGGACCTTTGAGAGTCCAGCATGGGGTGGCTGCTGCGTCGTGTTTGATCCCTGCTTATCTCCTCTCCGCTGGCTTTATTATCCCCCCGGGGTTCAGCTTTTACTGCTTCTCCCAGCACCACAGTGGCAATCAAACCCAGAGGTTTGCAGCTGGGAGTAAAGTGCCGGAGCAGCGTGAGGGGGGCATTAACGGGAAAGGTCTTTGGCACATCCCCGCCACCACATCTCGGGGGGCAAGACGCAGCATCGTGGCCCCAGAGACATGCCCTGCTTGGCAAGGGTTGCTTCAGCTCACCCACTTTGCAGGGCATGGGGCATCATCCATGTTATCTCCCCCAGATTCCAGCTTTGATCCCGATCTGCCCATCTCCCGAGGTGTCCACCAAGCCCTTCACAAACACAGTGGTGACGCATGAGGCAGGAATTTATGAAGGGGGCATTAACTGATCACGATCCGGGTTTGATCCCAAGTACCTGGATGCTGGGTGGGACGGGTCAAAGAGGCAGAGCCTAGCTGGGCTGGGGCTCTACAAACTCCTCGTGGGAGCAGGGATGGACACAACCCCTCCTGCACCTGCAGCCCCACAGTGCCAGGAGAGACAGCCCATGGGACCCAGCTTGCAGCCGCTGGCCGGGTAAACTAGGGACCGGATAGAGGCATGCTGTGCTGATGGCTCTGACACACATATGGTGTGTTATTTTGCACACAAAACATATTCAAGGCTAAAACCAAATGAGAGGCTCAAAGGATTGCCAGGACAAATACAAATGTCAGATGAAAGATGGCTCAGCTCTGCAGAGCTCGGCTGCTGTCTGGGCTCTGGCTGGCCATGAATGGTCTGGCTGTACAAATCCTCAGTGGAGAAATGAGACCAAATGGACCCAGGAAGGCTCCCCTCGGCTAAGGAAAGGAGGTGCCATGGGGACCAGCATCTGCAGCAATGGGGCAGCCCTAGCTAACACCCCTTGCAGCTCCTCGGGGGTGAAGACCAGAGACGCATCAAAAAGAACTGGAGGGGAAATTTATTCATCTGACGTTGACACGGAGCACAAGACAAAGCATCCCCAGGCAGCATCTGGCAGCTCAAGGGCTCCAGCACCCAGCAACCCCTCTTTGTTGCCAGAGACGGGAGGGTGCACTGGGGCACCCGGTGCCTCAGTCCCTCCCTGAAGCAGGGGCTGCTCTGCACAGGCTGGCTGTACCAGGTCAGGGAAGGGTCCCTCTTTCTGGGCATGGTCTGTAGAGGATGCTTCAGGGAAAGAGAAGTGAAGAGGGTGTGCCCACATCCCAGCATCCAGTAATCCAGGACTTCTGTGCTTTTTGGAGCTGAAGGCTGTTTTGCCAGGGGTGAAAAAAATATCATGTTGCAGCCTGAATTCCCCAACCCAAAGCAGAGAGCCCAGGGCACTGCATCCTGGCTCTGGCAAGCACAGAAATCCTTCAGACCACTCCAAAAGGCTCCTCTGTGCCTCCTCCTGCAAGGCCAGCTGTGGCCAGACTAAAAACAGATGTGGGAAGAGTGGAGGCACAGAAGTGAGTCTCGACCCCCAAAGCTGTGGGAGTTCAATCTGTCCAGATTCAGAGGAGACTGGAAGGCAACTTTCTTTAACAACAACCCCCCAAGAGACTCACTCTTCCCCAGGTAAGATGATGAGGACTGCTTGGTCTAGCAGGGAAAAGAACAGAAAGTTTGCCCAAAAGCCAGATAAATCCGATCATGATATCGGATAACTGCCAATGCAGGGGACCGACTGCTGGAGCACGGTCCCTCTGCCAGCCCCAGGTTCTCCATCTCAATTTCTCCAATTTGGGCTCAGTGCAGTGGTGTCCATTACAAACCTTGTACAGATCCTGACTTCCCTGGAAATCCATCCTGCCTCCTGCCCCAGCGCTGACAAAAAAATCCCTCAAATCCTTCTGGGGTGTTCCCATACAGTTCAAGCCACCAGCAGTCCAAAGTCCAGCCAGGTATAGCTGGCCACCTAACCTGTGATGTCCTCTGATAATACACTCTTCAGCAGCTACAGTTACCCATCACCACTGCTCCTCACCATGACTCATTCAAGATTTTGCCTGCAAAATGAGATGGGTCGAGCCCAAACTGGCACAGCCTTAAGATCCACCTGACCTTCAGCCACACACAGCAGCAGCTTGGCGTGGACCTGAACCACCACCATCTCCAGCCTCAGACCTGCTGTCACCTTCCCTGAAGGGCTCCGGCTCCTTTGCGTGGGAAGAGTATGGAGGGAAGAGGGTCTTCAGCTTCTCATTGGGGAAGGAGCAAAGGTAGGAGGAGGAAGTGGAGTCTGAGGGTATGAGGTAGGTTCCAGTTTCCCATGCAAAGAGGAAATGATGCCTTGTGGCTACTGGTAGCTCCAGCCTGTCTTGCCAGTGTGCTTGGTGGAATCCTGTCCTCCCCTGTCCTGTGGCAGGCTGCCACGTGGACATGGACATCATCCCCCCAGGGCTCGCCTCTCCCAGTTCCTGCCAGCTGAGCTATGAACCCATCCACATCACAACCACCCATCCCACAGAAAGAATAACTCTTCAGGAAGGCTCTCCCCCTTATCCAGCTCCTACCAGAAGACCAGCGACTGCCTCAGCATCACACCTTTGCTTGCCAAAGGATTTTGTATCTGCTCAGCCATCTCCTCCAGTCCTACATCCAGGATCAGAGCTCACCTCAATATCCCTTCAGCCTGGCAGGGCTTGGACCCCCTGATGGGTGCCTGGCATTTGGCTGCAATATCAGTAAATAAATTGCTTGGCCTGGAGCCAGGAATGCCCTCTGAGTCTGAGGCCAGGAGCTCTACAAGTCAGCTGCCTCCTGGATAATTAGATAAAGCTTATAAAGAATTGTTGGTTTATTTGATACAGTTCCGTCTACTTGATAACAAGGGTAATCCTAGGTTGATATTAACCCACTTGGTTTTAATTTGGTTTGTTTAGCTATAGTTCACTTAACTTTGTGGGCTAGCAGATAAAGGAGAGGAAATTAGCACCCTGTCTGCTTTGGAGGTGTTTCTCCAGATGTCAGGGCTGGGAGGGGGAGAGGTGGTCTCACCAGCATCGGGGCCATCACCAGAGGCCTCTCCTGGCCTGCTGGCAGCCCTGACGGTTGTCTGCGGGGCAGCATGTGTAAGGGCACTTGCTACCTCTGGTAGCCCCTTGCTTGCTCCACCATTGACCCCCGATTGCTGCTTGCCAGCTGTTTTCCAGCCTGTGTTTCCTGCTGACCTGCCAGACCACTGTGCACCTGGTGAGCCTTGGAAAGTGTTGCTTTTTGAAGCAGTTTGATATGACTTGTCTTGCCCGCTCTCCTAGCCCAGCACAGCCCATCAGCCAGCTCTCCACTGCTGCGGGCAGGATCTGGCCTTGGCTCCAAGCCATCAAGGTGGTGAGTGGATGATGCAGACAAGCGGGGTCCCAGGAAAGCCATCTGAGCACCAGGTCCCCTGCGGGGAATCCTTTGCTCTTCCTGAGACCCTGCTCTCCACTCCTACAACTCTCCTCCACTCCAGGCAGGTCTCTGCACTTGGGTCCCACCACCACGCTGCATTTCCACACTGCTAGCCAGGGCAAATAAATCACAGCTCCCAGAAATACTGATAGGCACGGCACCCCGCTGCCAAATGCTCCCCCTGTGCAGTTCAGGAGGTGCTCAAAGTCCTAGGACAGGGACCCAGGCTGGGAGCAGCAGAGCCCGGGCAGGCAGCATCCCGCCGGCTGCAACGAGGGCATGCCTGCTCCTGCGCTCAGACCTTCCTGCCCAGCCCTCTCACTCTGCATTGCAGCAGAGGCAGCTAGGCGCTGGCTGCAGCTCTGCAGAGGCAGCTAGGGAGGAAGGCATGGCACCCGCTTGCACTGCAGCAGGAGCACTTCTCTGAGCAACCCCAGCAGCCAAGCCCAGGCCAGGTTCCTAAGGGTACCCACTGCCTCAGACCATCTCCCCAGCATCCTACCTCCCCCATACATAGGTGAGCATGTGCAATGTATCCCTGCAAAGTTTGCAGCTTCAGTTCAGGGGCTGTCCTGCTCCTTCCTCCACCCTGATTGTCCCCAGGAGACCAAACTAACAAAACATCTGCAAAACACCTCTACACAGGCAGCTAAAGAAGGAATTCATGATTTAGTCCTGGAATCTTCCATAAATAAATCACAAGGGTGACCTCTCCCTGGGATGCCCCAGAACATGTCCTAGGAGGCTTTCAGATGCATCTCTCCCAAATATCTGCCCACTGCTACATGGAGAGCTAAACATGACCAGCACCAGCAGCACGGACACTTGTGCTCAGTCACTCTGGAAACCTCAGCCAGGCAGGTCCATCCGTCTGTCTAGGCTGAGTGTTGGGACAGGGCACCCAGGAACCACAGGCATCCCAGGAGCCCTGTGCCAACAGCGGGAGGCTCCTGCCCAGCCCACCACCCTCCTCAGAGAAACGAGGAAGGGCTGGGCAGGCAGCATGTCCTAGGCAGGTGCCCCTTCCTGTCCCTGCATACCCACGCCACTGTCCCCGTCCCCACGCCACAGCCAGTACACTGGGGTAATATGAGCCCAGACCCAGCCATAACATGCAGCTGGGGCCAGTCCTGGTGACTACAGGGACAAGGCACGCTGCAAAGGGACCTGCTTTCGGAGCTTGCAGCGAGCCCACAAGAGGAAAGGCTGAGGACACACTTAGGAACCCAAACATTCCCAACAGACTGAAACAAGGATCTGAAGATGGATGAGGAACAGGGTCTGATGACAGAATCTACACAGCAATGAGAATAACACGAAACAAGGACCAGGGGAGCAGGATTCCTGGGAGAGCAAGCATGGAGAGAATAGACCCCAAGCCAAGCATAAGTCCCCGAAGCCAGAACTGATGTCCATGGGGAGGTACAGGCAAGTAGAGCAGCTGCAAATACACCGTGTCTCATGCTTTTGCTGCAGGGACGCCTCAGCTCAGGCTCTGCATCCAACTTGGTCCCTGTGCTTTGTGAGGGGAGGACATTTGGAAGGAATTTGGAGGAAAACCCTGAAAGCAGTCAGGATGGAAACCTATCTCAGAGGAGATGGAAGCAGCCGGGCTGTGTAATGGGGGAAGGAGAAGGCTGAAAGGGACCTACAGACCTTCCTCATGTGCAGACCAGGCAAGCAAAGAGAGTGGTGAGTGATTTGCTGTGTTTGGCATGACAAATCTTGGGAGCAAACTGGAGCAAGAGAAGTTTCACAGCAGGAAAATTGCTGAAGTATTAAACCGGAGAGCCTGGGAAGAGACAATCCCCACTGCAAAGGGCTCCCCAGAACTGGGAGCAAACACATTTCATCGAGGATATGGATTGGGGCAGTGGTCACTGATTTAAAAATCTACAGCTTTGGCAGCTTTTGCCACATCCTTGTTACACCTCCATGTGTCTCCTTTGCCTCTACCCTGCTTTGGGCTCTCCAGGGCCCAATCCAGCAGATCTTGGGTCAGAGACTGCTTTTCTTCTCCCTGAGCTATCCCAGGAATCTAGCCTAGTGCTTCCCACAAGACCTGTTGACACGCTGTTCCTGTGCATCCTAGCACAGCCCAAAAGCTCCCTCCACAAGCTGTTCTCATGCCCATGATTTGGGATTTGTCTCCTTTCAGCAGGATTTTGGAGACAACCAGCTCTGGAGCGGATCCTGCACGTGAGTTGTATGGGGCTGATGCACAAATGCAAATTTGATGCACAAATATCTCTACATTACCCCAACCAGAAGCTGCGCTCAGCACCAGAGGGGCAGGTGCAGTGTTGTGATCCCACTCCGGTGAAACACAACCCCGCATGAAGCTATCCAGATGCTGAGATACACCAACAGACCCAGACCCTGCGAGGGCAATGTGGCCTCTGCAGAGGAGCAGGAAGGTGTTTCACCACCCAACAAATAGAGATTTTTTTCTTTCCTGCTCTTAATGACATGCTTGAAGAGTGCACACAGCCTGTAGCACTGGACCCTTATTCTACACCCTTAGGTGCCACCACCACTTCACAGCTGGACCTTTCCTACAGCCCACGGAGAGCCAGGGAAAGGGAGACAGCCCGGGGAAGGGAACAGCCTCTTTCCCTTCAACCTGCCCAGGTGTAATTTGAGGAAGGAGCAATGAATGGGATGTTTCATGTTAATTCTCCATTTTTGCACTACTATTCATCCAGCCAGTTTATTAATTAACTGACTTATCCAGCCTTTTTTTTTTTTTTTTTTTGGTGTGGTAAATGGGCTCCCAGATTATTAAGACACTAAACTCAGCTAATAAATCCGGCTACTCTGCCAGGGTTTATTAACAAGCCACTCTTGGTTAATTGCCCACTGGCCCCGTCTTTGCGGTGACCAGACTTCCGCTCACCCCAGGCAGAGGGCAGGGTCCGGGTCACACTGCCAGGGGTGCCAGTGACAGTCCCCGGTGTGACGAGAGCCTGAAGTCGGTCCTTGTGCCGTCCGTGCCCTGCAGGACCCTCCCCACCCGTGGCCCAACATTGCAGTGCAGGATCCGGTGCCTGCCCGCAGCCCCGGCCGTGCCCACCGTGCAAAGGGCTGTGCACGGAGCCGGCACCCTTCTTGCATGCCAGGAGGGACCGGGGCTGGGCTGGAGCTCAGCACGCTGCCGGGCTGCCCGGTTCCCGCAGCTCCCGCCAGCACCGGGCTCACCGGCCCCGCGGAGCCGGCCCCTCGCCCCCCAGGAGCCGAGCGCGGCGGCGGGCAGGGACCCGGAGCCCCGTCCCTCCCCCGTCCCGAGGGCCAGATCCGGCCGCGCATCCCTCCGTGTCCCAGACCCGGCGGGCGGCCCCCGCCGCAGGGACCCGGGCGGGTTCGTTCCCAGCCGCACCGGGCGGGACTTATTCGTTTCCCGGTGCCGGTTCCGGCCGTCGCTTCTTTATTTTCGTTTCCTTCCCGCCGCGGCGGAGCCCAACGAGCCCGCGACGGCCGTGCGGGGCCGGCAGCTGGGGCCGGCGCGGCTGGCCCGGCCCGGGAGCGGCTCTCCTCTGCCGGCACCGGGGCGGGCAGTGCCCCTCGGGGCCGTCCCGCAGCACCGGACGGGGGTAGGACGAGACTTTGCCCTTCAGATCGGGTTCCCGGGGCCCCGCAGCCCTCGGAGGTCTCCGGAGCGCGGGTCTTGCCCCCCCCGCCCCCCGCCAATGGGACCCCCAAACCTGCCCTGCCTGGGGAGCGGGTCTAGGCGCAGCAACAGCCCCGCACTGGGGTCAGCCCCGAGGCCTCGCCGCCCCCGCCAGGCTCCCGACCCGAACCTCCGGGGAGCCGCGAAGGGGCGGCCTCGGAGAGCCTCAGCCCCCCCTCCCCGAGGGGACCTGCACCTCGTTGTGCCGGCGGGGACCCCCGGGGGTTGGAGGGGGCGAGAGCCGCGTCCCGCTCGATGGGAGGGTCGGTCCCCGGGTCACTCACCGTGGAAGTCGGAGAGCCTCGGCACCAGCATCCCGGCTCGGATCCAGTGCTCCAGCGGGAAGGAGCCGGCCACGGCCGCCTTCAGATGCTCCGCGCCGGGCGGCGGCAGGTGGGGGATGCCGGTGTAGGCGAAAGCGGGGTGCTGGCTCCCCAGGGCCGGGAGCGGGTACACGGCGGGCGGGTAGAGGGCCGGTAGAGCGCCGAGCCCGGGGCCGGGGAGGTGCAGCAAGCCGGGCTTGGGGACGAAGCCGGCCGGGGCGAGGGGCGCGGCGGCCGGGACCGCCCGCGGCGACGGGGTGTCGGAGCGCCCGGCGGGGCCGGGGCTCGCCGCGGGGCTCCCGGGGCTCAGCCCCGGCGGGGAGGCGCTCCGCGCCGGCTCTTCAGCCAGGAGCGCCTCGATGCGGAAGTTTTGGGACTTCTCCATGGGCTTGTGCATGGCCCGGCCCCGTGCGGAGCCGCCGGGCCCCCCGGCACCCCGCCGCTCCCCTGCCAGGGCACAGCCCGGCCGGGCAGCCCCGGGCCAGCCCCGGCACCGGCAGGCATCCACCCGCGGGGCCCCGCCGCGCCGCGCTCCGCGGGGCTGCCCTCAGGGGCAGCCCTCCTCTCCGCTCCTCCTCCCGGGCACTCGCTCGCCCGCCGGCACCGGGGGGGTTTTAACCCCCCCTCCACCTGCCCCAGCTCCCCATTGGCTCCGCGCCGGCCCCCCGCCCCGCCGGCCCGGCCTGCCTCCCCGCGGGCCCCGGCCGGGCTCCCCGCGGGCTTCCCTCCTCCGGCTTCCTCATCCCCCGACCACAGCAGCAGGGACACTCTGGGGCCTGACCCAGACCGCTCTGCCCCTTCCCCAGCCTCCCAACCCAGCCCAGCCCAGGTCCACACCCAGGGAGTCCCCCCAGCCTGCAGGACCTACTGCCCAGGGCGCTGAGCCCATCGTCCTGATCCAGAGCAAATCTCGCTTTCCTTAGAGCCCCACGATGGGGAAGGGGGGTCTGTGGTGGTCTGGAGAGACTAGGCGGACTTTGGCACATGTAGGCAAAGCCCTGCTGGGCTCCAGTGGTGCCCTGGCTCTGCGGAGCCCCCAGGCACTTGGGGGGCAGAGCACCTGGCTGGGAGGGCAGGAGAGGTGCTCACTCACCTGCAGGCTCCGCACCCCGTGCACCAGGGATCACCGGTAATACCCAGCTGTGCCATTTCCCGTTGCACCCCTCTGGGCCAGGGAGATCAGTGGACCTGAGCTGGACACACACAGGGGCCACCACCTTCCATCACTCATGTCTGTCCAGGATGCCAACAGAGCAGGTGCCTACAGATCGTTACTCATTTGCCCGGTCTTATCTTTCCCAGACAAGACACAGCTTGGAGAGTGGCACCAGGGAAGGGCAGAGAGGAAAGCCTTGGCTGGTCTGGGAGATGCGGGTGAGCAGGAGCAGAGCTGGCCCAGACCCCCTGGCACTGGCCTTCAGGGAAAGGCAGAGCGCATACGAGTGCATCTGTGGTCTCTGGCATCGAGGGTCTGTGTCTGTCTATCTCTGGGTCCCACCTTTTTGTGTCATGCTGACACAGCGAGACAAGCCTCTGCCTGTGTCGGATGATGGGTCCTGCTCTTTGGAAGGCAAGTGAGGCAGCCTCTATTGCCCTGCCTAAATATTATAAAGGCTAAAGGGAACTCCCATCCCTGTATTTCTTACCCCTTCAGCATTTCCAGCGCTGCTGCGTTCCCTGAGCAAGAGATGGGTCTACCCCCCTGTATCCTGTGTCCCACAGAGGCTGCAAGCAGATACCCACAGAAAAGAAAGGCGGGGGCATAGGGGGCTTTCCTCAGCCTCCTGTGTTTTCTCTGCTCAGTAACCCCAGGGGCTTCTCTTCCCCGTGCCCATCCAGTCTGGTCTGGAGCCTGCTGAGCTCCCTGCACACATCACCCCGCTGCAGGGAGCTCCAAAGGTCCCACGTGTGGGACAACTTCCTCCTTCCATTGCCTGAGCCCAGCACCCACAAGCTTCACTGGGTGGCCCCAATTCCTTGTGTGGGAACAGATGCACAACAGCCCTTTTCCAGCTGCCTCCCTGGGAGTGAGGAGGGCAGGAATCAGCCCCATGGACAGCCCAGAGCTGGATTTGCTCAGAAGGGGATTTGGGGTTGATGTCACCCCACAGTAACACACCCTCCCTGGACTTCAGGGTACTGAAGGTGGAACAGTGTCCCTTTCCACCCCCAGCACCCCTGTGCCTGCTGCTATACCCCCTTCCCACCCCAAAATCCATCCCGCTCTGCTTTCCCAGGACAGAAGCCAATGTCCCTGCCAAGCAAAAGGACCCTAAGCCCTTTCCCTCTCCTGCCATGTGAGTAGCCAGCCCTGCCAAGCAGCAGGCATGGGCAGGACAAGATTTGGGGAGGAATGGAGCAGCCTGGCTCCCAAGCACAGGGGAAAGCTACAAGTATCCAGGAAACAGAGGGTACAGCAGAAGTAGGACAACTCTTCTGCTGCAGGTCAACAGCCTGCAATGGTGACAGTGGCAAGGAAAGAGCCACTGCTTCCTTATCCGAGATCTCAGGACTGGCTCCAGGGATTGCAATGGCTTGTTAGCTTCGCACAGGGAACATGCCTTAAGACCCAGGGCAGAGATTGGGGCTGCTGCACTGGGGCACAATAGGGAAGTCACCACCACAGTGACCACCATGGGGTGGCAGACAGGCAAGTTACCAGCCCAGGAGAGCCTGGGTAACCCTTGCCAAGCCCTGAGACAATTTGTGGCTGTACCCACTGTAGCTCAGGCAGTGGGAGCAGGGCTTGAGAGAGGCTCGTCTGGGGGTCTGGGTCACAGCACCGAGTCATAGCCTTACTGTCCTCATGGAAGTCCCCTGCACTACCCAAGGAGGCTCTCCAAAGACAAGGAACTCCTCCAGGGATCAGCAGCCCAGGCTGGTGCCCAATACACTGATACCAGGGTGATGCGAGTACAGGCAGCCAAGCTGCAGCCTTTGAATTGCACAAACAAGAAATCTTTGCAGACACCAGCCATAAAACCTGGGTGGAAACATTCTGATAAAGAAGTCTAGGAAAATCATGGAGGGAGTTCCCTCCTCCAGGTGAGTCAAACCCAGACACTGGGACCCTGCAAGAGGGTTGTCCAGGGCTGGAGCAGCTGGCACACAGCCCATGCCACGCAGGGCAGAGAGCTGGAGCCCAGGGCTGTGCACAGGAGAGCTGTGCCGGGCGGTGGCCAGCAGAAGGGGCGGGATGCAGGCAGTGATAGATGCCAGGGTGCTGATGAGTTCACAGTCTTCAGGGTCATTAATCAGATCAGAGCTGGATTAAGGTGTCCAAGGTCTGATTAGCTTCATTTCCCGCCTCAGGAAGGAGGGAACTCTCTTCCCCATCCATCAGGTCCTCTGGTGACAGCTCACCTGGTTGCTAACTAGATCCGAGGACTGTAATAAGTGAACGTGACTGTGGCCTGGCCCCTTACCTCTGCCCAGCATCCTTCCTCCACAGAGGATCTAAGGCAACACCAAACATCAGCCACAGGTAGCAGACACCAGGATATCAGCCAGAGAGACAGCTTGTTCCCACAGCCTGGGGGTGCAGGGCACTGCGGACGGGAGCTGCCCCAGGAAATCACCCTAGTTCAGGAAGAGGTGGAGTTTAAGGGGGGGATGTTCCCAGCCAGCACCATATTGCTCCCAGTCCCCCCACAGCTCACCCTGTGCTGTTGCCCCAGAGCCTCCTCTGCTCATCCAGTGGTAGCAGAGCCCTCCCAAGGTGACCAGCTCTGTGAAACAGGCCAGCAAACACCACCTTGCTGCTGTGGAAGATCTTGGGCACATCCAGGACAGATCTCCTGAACCCCATACAGAGCTAGATGGACCAGCTCGAAGCCCTGAACCAGCCAGGGTGCTTCTCCCATCTCCACACCCCTTGCTGGCTCAAGCCCACCCCGTTAACATCTCCATTTGTCCCCTGCCTGATGAACCTCGTGTTGACTGTGCCCTAAAGGTGCCTCCACATTTAACCACTTAGTCTACTCCTGTCCAGCAAGTGCAGACCAGTGGGAGGTCCATGCTGCCCAGGCAGCAGCAAGGTTCTTCAGCTCCCTCACCTCTCTGGGAGGGCCCTGATCACAAAATCCCTCGCTGGGCAATGGGCAGCACCAGGAGCATTCACACAGCCCAGGGCTTCCTGGGATTCTTTCATTTACCCAGGCATTTGGGGGGATTTTCTGGATGTGCCTCAGCTGGACATTCAGAGCCCGGTCTTTCTTCAACCACCTGAAAGCAGCAATCACAGCAGCACCTATGTGGGTGTACATAAGCCCTGCAAAGCCTTGTATTGCTGACGTGAAGGTGCCCAGCTAGACAACTGGAGCTCTTTTTGCTGTGTCCATAGCCTCAAATGGATTGTCTCCATGCAACTTCCATCCATGCGAAGTCAAGCAGCAGGAGTAAAACGAGAAGAGCAAACACCCACATGGCTAAAGACACCCAGCTGTGGTGCACGCAAGTTTTTGGCATCCATAGAGACCCACAACACTACCTACAGCAATTCACATACTTCCCCAAGCTGTCTCCAGCAGTGCCTGAGCTCTCAGAAATAAGCCTTGGGGGATCACAGCTCATATCTGGGAGCACAGTTCAGTTTTACAGCCCCACCACTTCCTCAGCGTCACCTTGGGAAGTAACGTAACAGCCCTCAGCAAACCCAACTGCCCCAAGATCAAAGTCAAGGGTGCCGAGGAAAACCCATACCCTGATAAAAAATTACCGACTGGGACCAGACTTTAATTTTCCCAGGATCGAATCCTTATCCTAGGCATCAGATGAAGACATGACCCATGCTGGGGCTGTGTCTTGATTTCCACCTAACCTGTCATTTTGGCTGTTCCTAGATACACAATTTAGCACCAGGTCCTTCTTGTGGGTTTGGGTCATCTCCTGCCTTTAAGTCAATAGAAGTTACCTTTGAGACAGGGACCAGTGCAGGAACCTGTGTGCTTAGCCCATCCCAGAGAGTTGACAGGCACCCTGATTTCTGCTCAGGCTATAGCTTTTAAGCCTTAAAAGAGCTCCCTGTCCTCAGGATGGCTGTACCCGCTTGCTAAGCATTAACCGCTCCCCAGGTCACAGCCCCCAGAGCTTTCCATCTTTAGGAATTACTTCCCTGTAAGAGGCCTACAGTGCAACAACCTTGTTTAAAGCAGCTCTCAGGAAGCAATGGATCTTGCTGCTCTGGGTCTGGTGCCTCAGGTCATCTTGCAACACTCCGAAGTCCCAAGCCAGCTAGTGGAAAAATACAGCCCAGAAGCATCACTGGTGCTGGAGATAGGCTGTAAGCCTGCTCGCAGGTGTTTTCTACAGCCCCTCTCATGGGGGAATGGCTGGGAAGTGTCCCACTCTCATCCGTGCTCTGCAACCTCCAGCCCAGAGCAGGCTGAGCCCCTGGTGAGAAGCGCTAGGTGTAAGAGCCCCTGGCCTGCTCCAGTTTGGGGTGTCCTGGGTTTTGTGGGAGCCCTGACTACTGCCTGCAGCAGGATGCTGCCCTTCCCCTGCCCCTCCCAGCAGGGCCACCCACTATCTCTGGAGTCTGGAAAGCCACAGGAGGCTGGTGGGGAAGGTAAATAAACTGCCAGCCCCGTAGTGATTTGTGGCTAAATGAACAGTTGAAGTCACCTGCAAGTGGCCTGGGGCCTGTTAACCAACCAGATAATGGGACTTAATCAGCCCTGCAGTGGTGGGAGCTGAGCCCAGCCTGTGTCAGACCTGGCACAGCCAGCCCCAGGGTCCCAGGCTGCTTGGTGGGCATCCCCTCTGCAGAAACACTGGCAGAGGCATCCACAGCATTGTCATGGGAGCAGAGCGGCTGCCTGCAGAGCCCCACAGAAATGCTCGCAGGGTTCCTCATCTGTCTTTAGGGGTCTCCCCCTGCTCTGGTGATGGCAGGAGACAAGTGCCAGGCAAGTTGCTGAAGCCACCTCATTCCTTGCTTCCAGGGGTGCTGTGCTCAACCACTGCCATGCCCTGTCCCTGCCTGCATCCCCTCCTGCGTGGGTCTGCCTGCTCCTGCCCACCCCAGGTACTTCTGAGCTAGCCACAGGCTCCCTAGGGCTTCTCCGTCCTGGCACATCAGCTGCTCAGTCCAACAGGCAGGGGATCTGTCCTGGAAGGCAGAAATCCCCATGCCTCCACCCACCTGCCATTGCACGGGCTTGGTGGGGTACACAGCTCCCCCTGCCCACCTTACCCAGCCTTCGCACCTCCCTCTGCACCGAGCCCCAGGTACCTGCCCCAAGCGAAGGGGTTAACAAGCAAAGCAAACACGGCTCAGTCCCTCCTAGACAGGCCTCCTGCAGGGATTTCTGAGCAGCTGTTTATTTAGCCAAGCAATTCCTCAAATAACCAGCCCCATCTCTGATGGGACATGGCAAGGCTGAGCAGAAAAACATGTTAACAGCTCCCATCCTTGAGCAGGGGGATGGCAAACCAGCATGGGAAGGCTTGGAGGGCAGGAAGGGTGCCTGCCCCCAGCAGAAACAGCCAGGGCAGCTCTGAAGCGTCACACCTGATCCCAGCACACGGCCACTGCAAAGGGCTGGGGCACCAGCATCCTGCAGGATCAGGCCATACGGCTACAGGGGACAGGGAGGGGATGCCCTAGGGCTTCCCTCTATTAGCTGTTGGCTCAGCTTCCTGAGATGCAGCGATGCACTACAGAGGTGCTCAGGCTTGGGGACAGACAGCTTGTCCTGTTGTAAGTGCATGGCTTGGAGAGACAGGTACAGACAGACAGCTCAGATCCATTTCTTGCAAGGCCCCAGGGTCTGACTGCTACAGTTCCAGTCCCATTGGCCCCTGACCCCTTTCCTCTTAGATCCTGAAACATCATGAGCCCACAGCACCCACCCAGAGATCTCCTCCATCCTACTGCCCTCAAAGTGAGCTCTGGGCTCAGCCTCAATGTCTGTTCTCACCCCAGGCCTTGGCTTTTGGGGGATATGCTAAACAGCCATTAACCCCTACAGCCCAGCATCATTCAGGAAAGCAGGGAAGTGACTGAACACACAGCATCTCTCCTGCTGCTTCCCTGTGCCCCCGCTCCCACAGCCCTTGCCCAGCACACCACCCCAGCATACTGTGTCCAGTGCCACATGTCCCTGGCACAGCCAGACTTTCCTCCCCCCAGCACCCCCACCACAGGATCCCCCAGCCCTGCTTTTTCCTATCACCTCCAGGTTCTTCTGGTTTTGCTTCACTGGGTCTTGTCCCAGGGCCAGAGCTGATCCCTGGGAGGGAAGGGAGCCAGGGCTGGGCTGGGGGGGGGGGGGCAGCACAAGGGAGGGGTGTGGGGTGACTCCCCCAGCAGTACAGCCTTACCTCTTCCCTGTTAATGGCCTTTCCATGGATTCAGCTCCTAACCTGCTCCCAGGGTGACCGGATAAATCAGCTGCTCCTCCCAGGACCTTGGGCTCTAATTAATGTCAGCTCATTAACGAGATAACGGCCATTTATTACCCTGTCTCCCTGGCTGCTGATTAACCCTTTCCCAAGGCAGGGGCAGGGGGTGGTGATGCCATGGGACAGGGATGGTGGGAGCGGGTGACGTCTCTGCAGTGAGACCCAGGGACACCTCAATAAGGGGGGGACCGATGGAGGGACAGGCAAGCAGGACTGCTGAAGGACTGAGCAAGGAATGGATGGGACAAGATTTGGGTTTGGGACGTTTGGGTTTTCTTCCTAGTAGTATGGTAAGGGCTTGGTGGATTAAAGCCTTGAAGGAGCTACCAAGACTCATGGGCTCCCCCCGGGTTGCCACCGTGGCCTCCAGTGCATCCCTGTGCCTTGGTGTCCCCAAGTGTCCCTACCCCAGCCCATGGGGGAGAGCGTGACCAAAGCACAAAACCTCTGTACATCCCTGGCCCTCAGCCCCTATTTTGAGGAGCTGCCGCACAGTCCCACAGCCGGTGGGTAGCCACCAGCATGTCCTTGCCTCTAGAGGCAAAAGCAGCCCCAGCTCCATCTCCCCGGTGAACTGCCCTACTCCACAGAGCGGTGGGGCAGGACGATCTGCCCCAGGGCAAGAGGGAGCCTGTGACTTGCCCTTGACCTGGGCCTGGGCACAGAGGGCAGGAGCAAGGGGGCTGGGGTGGGCACGGTGCCCCCGCCCGGCAGTCCAGCACTAGGCTGTGGGGGCTAATGCTCTCCATACATCAATCATGCTGCTCGGTGGCTCCCTATTAGCGGGAACAGCGGCTGGTTAATCAGGCTGAGGGCTTCAGCTCGTTAAGCTGACACCTCCGTTGCGAGAGTGAGACATGGGGGCACGCAAGGTGCCACTTATTTATTTTCTTCTTTCCCAGGGAATATATTAAACAAATTAAATTCCTGGAGTGTTGGGTCAGCACAGACGGCTCTGCGCCTGTCCCAGCTCCACCTAGCTCAGCCGTGGGGAGGGGACCGTGCTCTCCAGCCTGCAGCAAGCCCTCGGCACCGCTGCAGGGCCCTGGCCCCCCCCGTGCCTCCCCAGCCTCTTACAATAAGACACAGCCCCCCTATTCCCCCTATTTCCCTCCCTGGGCTGTGCTGCGACCACGGCTGCCTGGTGGTGCTGAGCATGGCTAGTGTGTGGGCAGGAGACCTTGCAGGAAATGCAGACCATGATTTTGTACGGAAAGTCCCCCAGGAACCTACCTGCTGTCCCTGAATAGGCTTCCTCGGCCCCGCAGGGAGGGGAGCTGTGGGGCACCCTCAGATGCTTTTGGAACAGCTTGTAATGCTCCCTGCTCCAGGGGGAGCCAGGGGCTGGTTTCAGCCATAGCACCAAGCCTTTTTCTTTGCACTCTGGTATTGGGGACATCTGGGCTAGTGGCAGGTTGGCACTGCAAGGTCCCTCTGCAAGCAGGAGTGCTAGGAGGGAGTGCACTTATTCTCTGTAAAACTTGAGTCTCCATCACAGGACTCCAGGAGCTGGGGATTTAGAAAAAACCACTGCACATCCCAAGAACAGCTTTCACGCCATAAGCATTAACATCATTGGCATTGGCCTCAAATTGTACAGAGCCGTGAGAATAAGGGTCTTTGCTGAAGCATTCCCCTGCACTGGACCCTTCACCTGCTTCAGCATCAGTTGCCCCTTCAAAACCAAGTGCTGTCCCTGCTCAAACCCCCTGAGGGTTGGGATGACGTTTCCCCGCTGCTAGGCTGCTCTGCTCCACCCCAGCACTGGCTGAGTTTCAGCCCTGCTCCGAGTCTGGTTAGGTGACAGGCATGGATGGAAAAGTTGCTGCAAATTAGTCATTAGTCCCTGGAGTTGTTTATTTATTGACCATTTGCAACTCTTCCCTCATCACCACCTTTTCTCTCCCCATTCTTCCAGCAAAGTCAGTGGCAGCCTGTCCGGCTCCGCTGTCCCACCCCACCCCATCCCATCTTGTCATCCCCATCCCTTCTCAGAGCCCGGTCCCTTCTACTCAACCTCAGTCCTTCAAGCGCCTCTTCATTTCAGGAACGGACCCACCTTTTGCTGGTGGAAGGGTGACTCCCTGGAGGTTAGTGAAGAATTAGAAATAATTTAATTTACCTCCCTGTTCGGGCACTTTGATGAGCTGAAAGGCCCCTTGTCAGGCAGCGAATCCATCTTCCTCCAGCCTTACATCAAATTTCATTCACTAATTAGAAACTCCTGCCCCGGAGCCTGCAGCCCCCACCCCGGCTGCCCCTTCTCCCCACCAGCACCATTATGAAAATAAATCGTTCCATTAGCCACATTGTTGTGGCTGTGGGGCCCAGTGCCGGGAGTTATTAGAGCAGGAAGGAGGGCATTGGATTAAGACGAATGATTTATTAAGGAAAAGGACCCTGATTAGATTCTTACTTGTCCCCTGCGCGTCGGCGCATACTCACACACCCCCCGTCCCGACGCCCGGGGCACCCCAGAGCCACTCGTGGAAGGTCAGCGCCGGATGGCTGCGGGGTTTCCCCCAGGGACGTATCCTGCTGGCTGCTCCTGTGGCGCTGGGAGCCCCCCGTCTCATACTGGGACAGTGTATGAGGTAACGGCTGATGCCGGCTGCCAGACCCTCCGCACGGTCCTAAGCCGCCCCTGCCTGCCCCTCCCTTGTACGGAGGGTGGGGGACCACCAGCATCACCCCCAGCTCTGCCTGCCCTGCAGTGGGTGCTGGGTGGGTCCTGCTGACCAGGGAGGGGATACGGGAAGGGAAAGGTAGGCTTTGGTGTGTTAGCTCCGTACCCCGTGCTGTGGGAGAGGGAGCTAGAGCATGCCCCTCCAGCGGGAGGGTTGGCAGGGCTCACCCTGGGTGGGGGGAGAGGGTGTCAGACCCCTCCGTGGGTCTGGGGTGCTCTCTGCACCTGGGAGATGTGGGGTGGACACGGCTGCAGAGGTGGGCACTGCCCCGGGGTGCCCGTGTCCTGTGGTCCTCACAGTGCCCATGCTGTCACCATGAGCCACGCGCATGTCCCCCAGCCTGTCCTCTGAGGGGATAGAGATCAGGGACATGGGGACACCTGGATGCTCCAGACACTGCCTGGGATATAAAGTATCTGGGCTAGAAAGAGAGTCATTTGGGGGATTGGATAGCGATGCTGAGAGCTGGGGGGTGTCCAAGCCCAACTGGTGAGGTGGTGGGCATGTGTCTGTCCAGGGGATAAAGGTACGTGTAAGGGGCTGGATACGTGCATCTGTCTGTCCATCTCTGTACAGGCACAGCAGGCTGTGGTGTGACTCCCAGAGGCTGCTGCCTGCTAAAGCACCTCCATCCCTGCGCGGGGGAAGCTGCCAAGCGCAGGCAGAGGGTCTCTGGGGAGGGGCAGGCAGCCCCATGCAGTGGAGGGAGGGCTCCCAACGCTGTCCCCACACAGGTGCCACGGTTGAGAGAGGGGCAGGAGGTGGGGGACTCGGGGCAGAGAGGGAGGTGGTGGAGGCGTTTGGGGCACAGGATGGGCTCCACAGCCCAAACCACCCTCCTGGAGCTCCCGTGGGCCTGGGGCCAGGTCGCTGGGACCCCCCCTAAAAGCACTGCGGAGAGCAGGGTCCTGCCCCTGGAGCAGCAGCACTCCGAAAAACCATTAAGCTAAATTAAGCTAATGCAAGTGAGAGCAGGAGGCTGGTACGGGCTGGTACGGGCTCCCTCTGCGGGCACCCGCGGGCTGGCAGCATGTGGGGCTGAGCCGGGCTGGGCAGCCTCTCCTGGGCTTTTTTGGGGGGTGCAGCTATGGGTCAATCTGCCCTCACCAGGAGGAGGATCCCTGCAACCTGCTGTACTGATGCCTGCAGGTCCAGGTATTTCGGGGTGACCCCCCCCCATCACCATCACAACCCAGGCCATGGGGACCTGGTTGGACCCAGAGCTCCCGGATGATGGGGACAAACCACCTCCTTGGCTGGAGATATTCCCCCCTCCGCGGGGAAGGTTTGGTCTTGGGAGTCCCGCAGGATCCCCACCCTGCTGTCGCCTCCTGCCCACGCTGCTCAAAGATGCAGTTCCCCACAAACAGGAGCTGCTTTCGGGGTGCTCCGCTCCCACTCCCCGAGCCCCAACGCCCCCCACCACCCCTTGCCGGGACCCCAGCACCCAGCGTGCCAGCCTGGGGCCGGGAGCAGGGTTGGCTGGCGCTGCTACAGCAGAAGGCCACAGCGAGAGGGACAGACGGGAGAGGCGGGGACGGGGACAGCGTCCCCCCTTGTTAACAGCGCCGGACCCTGTAGCCTTTTCAAGGCTGTGAATAGGGGGTGGTACCTCTCCTCCCCTGAATTTGGGACTGGGGGGGAGTGTGTTGGCGCTGGTTTAACACGCTCAGACAGGGCTGGAGGGATGGGGGGGACACACTACCCCAGATGGGAGCATGTGGGGGGTTTCTCCTGTCGCCACATGCCCTTCCTCTCCCTCCCGCCCACCATTCACATGGTAATGAGGACAAATTGATGGAGAGACATCCATTGTGGTACCCTCCAGCCCGGCCCTTCTGCCGGCCACCCACCAGCATCCTCATCCATCACCACCCAGCAGAGACCCTGATGGGAGCCCCCCGGCAGGGGCTGGCACCCTGGGAGATGGGACTGCTTCAGGTGCTCACGAGCAGTGGGGCAGCCCCCAGGTTGCCCTGGCTCTCCCGGGGCTGAGTGATTAGAAAGGGGGTACATCCAGGGAAGGAAGAGCTCCACATAAGTCCTGTCTGTCCGCTGGACGTCATTTTGTCCTCACCATCCTCACTATGGGGCTTTATGGGGCTATGGGGGAGTTAATGGGGCTTCAGGAGGGGAAAGACCCCAGAATCTTATTTATGGGTCCCTCCCTTTCTCTGGCTGCCCTGGGGCTGGCCCAGAGCCAGGACCCACCCACTTTCCCTGCTTCCACCCCAAAGCAACCCCCCCAAAACCCTTCAGCATCCTCCTAATGAGGCAAAGAGCTGTTCCCTCGTATTCACTGATACCATAAAAACCTAGGCCTGGAGATGGGCTGCCCACAGTGCCGCGGGGCACCCCAAAGGGCACACCCTCTCCCCATGCATCCCCTGCCTCCAGCTCCCCCCGCCGTGCCTGCAATGGCAGCCTGATTGAAATTTCACTCCATAAAGCGCCTCTCGAAAGCCTGACCCCGTGGCCCCCCCGGGGACCAATTTGTCCTTCTCTGTAATAAGAACCTAATTAAATTAGCTCAGCCGCCTCGCAGAGCCCTTAAATTAGCCACGGTGATGAGGGCCCTCGCTGACAGCCTGCTGCTGAATTGCTCTGCACTTGCCATGCTGTGGGGTCCAGGGAAAGCCCTGGGGGGACCCTGCCCCCAGCACCTCCAGGGAGACCAGGGCAGGGCAGCTTGGAGATGGGGCAGGGGGAACACAGAGGGGTGCGTGTGTGGGACAGGTATGGGGAGGCTGTGTGGGGTGCTGGCTGGTGGTCTTCCCTTCTGCTGTCATGGGGTGGAGGGGGCAAAACGGCTGGCAAGGGGCGAGGGGACAGAGTCAGCAGTGGCTAGCGCTAGTGACATTGTAAACCCAGTGTACAGGGTAGGGGGTCCATCTTCTCCAGGAGCACTGGGTTAGTGGGTGTTATGGTGATGGAGATGGTGGGGAAGGGTGTCCCAGCACAGCCGGGCACTGGGGCGATTGGGCCCAGACTGGGATGGAGAGGTGTCCCCGGCAGTCTTACGGTGGCTGTCCATCCTACATCCTGCCCCACTTGCCCTAGTTTCCAGGTGGCCCCAATGACAGCTTGGTCCCATGTAGGCTGGGTCACTCCTGCAACCTCCAGCTGCCCACCTCCCCTTGGTATGGGGGAGTGGGGAGGGAGAGCTCGCCCTTACTGGTGGGGGGCACTGGGGTGGCCAAATCTTGCTCCTAGAGAAGCGCAAGATGCCCTGCCTGCCCTGTTTATGATGGGCAGTAAGCATCCCTGATCCCTGCCTGCCCTCCCCACACCAGAGCTCGGAGTGCCCGCCTGGGAGACAATGGTTTTATTGGGCCGTGTCCCCGACCAGGAAAGGTACATCCAGTGAAGAGACAAAAATACACCTGCTGTCGGCTGCGCTTGCGCTCCCTCTCTTCGCCCTGGACAACAATCACCATAAAAACTGTGCTTTAAAATAATCTTTAAATAATTTCTGCTTTTTGTTTAAAAAAAAAAAATCACCCCCCCAACCAAACAGCTTTCCCCCATGCCCGCTCCCGTCTCACCCTGCACGCGCCCACACTGCCTCCCATCTATGGTACATACAAAGAGCAGATAAATAAATAAAGACGCGTGATGCTGCAGGGGGGACGCAGCTCACAGCCTCCCCCCAGCCCCCTTACCTTCACTAACATGGAGCCAGGAGAGGCCGAGGCTCTAGCTAGTATTTGGGGGGGACACCGTTGCTGCAGCACTGATGGGACTCCCCCCAGGTCCCGGAAGCGGGTGAGCAGCAATGAGTTACCCTGAGGGTTTGGGGTGCTGGGGGGTTGGGGAGGTCAGGCCAGGCAGGGTTTGGAGCTTGGTGAGTTTTTTTAGCTTTGGGGTGGGAAAGGCATGGCTTTGGGCTGAGCCAGCTCAGGGCAGGATGCCGGGAAGGCAAGGGAGGGAGCGCTTTCCTTCCCCCGACTCCAGCAGGCTGGGGCTGCGGCCCCAGCTCTCCCTACCCCTGCTCCCACCAGTGCGTGCCCATGCCTGGCTGGCACTTGCACCCTCCTGTCCACACACCTGCCTCCGCAGCCCCCTCTTGCCAGCCAGAGCCCCCTGTGCTGTCACAGCGTCCCCACGGGCATGCCCGGCTGGGTGGCTACCGCGCTGGCTTTGGGCAGAGCTCAGGGTCCCGCTCCCCAGTCTCTCATTCCAGCAGCACTTGTGTCACCAAGTCAGGGGTCTTGTGCCAGAGCTGTGCCAGCCCCTCCAGCCCTGCCTGTGCTTGGGCACCCCAGGCATACAGGGGCTGGTTTTGGGTGCCGCCCTGCACCCGCAGTCAGGGCTAAAGACAAGGCACAGTCCCAGTACCTGGGTCACCCTCCTCCCAGCTGACATGTCCCAGGGGTGGGAATAGCATCTCCTGCCCTCCCACCCAGCCTGCCTAGCAAAGGGCCCTGGGGCCCCCCTCCCAAAGCCTCCCCACTGGGTGCAGGCAGGCTGGGAGCCCCGCGGGAGCAGCCTGCAGCCAGGGGCTCTCTCCTCTTCCCGCTCCCCCTTGTCTATCAGACCTCTGTTGTTGGCTAATTCTGCACACGCACACGCACATCACACGCACACACACAAATAGCAGCATGTGGATCCAGCCGGGGGCACCCCCACATCCGGGGGAGACCCTTAGTGCCTCACCCCTGCCCCCAGGAACAGGAGGTGAGGAGGGGGCGGTGAGCATGGAGGACGCACACCGGGGAACCCCGGTGCCCCCCAACTGGGAGGTGGCTGTGCCCCGAGCAGGCAGGGCTGGAGGCAGCTCCCCATGGGCACCCAGCTTTGGGAGAGCTGCCCCGCAGCCACCACCTCCACCAGCAGTGCCGGCTGGGGCGCACCCTCAGCTCTCTGCCCAGGGTACTCCCAGTGGGTGGAAGCTGTCAGGGGGCAAGAGCAGCCTGCCCAGGCGGTAGAGCAGCCCCGAGTACCAGTGCACGCCATCCCCCTGCGCCCCTGGCCACCCCATCAGGCTGTGGTAGAGCCGGAGTGGCCAGAAGGCCAGCTGTGCCAGATGTTGCTCCTGCACCAGGGCGAAGCACGAGGCCACCATGCCGTCCACCACCAGTGTCCCGTGGCGTGTCAGTGGGGCATAGGCTCCCACGTCCCTCCGGTTCCGCACCCCCACCACCTCGGCGGGCTGCAAGCCACCCCCCCCTGCCGCCACCAGCACAAAATGTCCGGGGCGCACGCGGCTGGCAAAGGTGGGACGGAAACGGGCAGCAGGCGCCGAGGCGTTCTCTGCCACGAAGAGCAAGTGGGTGGGTGTCAGGGCCAGGCGCCGGGGTGGCTCCCGCGTCTCGATGACATGGAAGAAGGTGAGGGCACGGGGCTCCTTGTCCAGGAAAGCCAAGAAGTCGCTGTAGGTGGGCCTGCCTGCCCCATCCATTGCCAGCACCCGCTGGCCCGGGCGCAGTGCCCACAGCGGTGTCCGGGCACCGTCCTCCAGCGTTGCCAGCGCCCTGCCGGGGAAGCAGCCCCCCGTCTTCGCAGCGGCCGAGTGCTCTGCGCAGGGAGAGAGAGGACAGGAGGGTTACCCATCTGCCAGACGCCCAGCATCACCTTTCCACGACACACAGAGACCCTCCGAGGCTGCCCAGCTTTGCCCATCCAGGGATAACCCTGTCCTGGCATCACCAACGTGCACGTGTCCCCTACACACCCCCAGCCACCAATCCAGCCTCCCTGGGCACCTGCTCCCCCAGCCACTGTGTTACTGGGAGTGGCACTTGGGGGTTCAGGCCACGCATGGCAGCACCTGCTCCCCACTGTGGTGTCAGGGTGCTGGGACTGCTCTGCAGAGCCAGGTCTCGAAACCCTCCTGGCAGGGGGAGCAGGGCACAGCCACAGCCCTGAATGTGCAAGGCAGTGCCAGGGGCCACCTGAAGCTCAAAAGATGGGAGGCAGAGCCCTGAGCCGGTGGCAGGCTGAGGAGCAGAGTGCCTGGTCACACTTGGCAGACCCACAGCATCCCCATCCCCTGCAGCACTGGGCCTGGGTACTGCCAGGGAAGATGCTACAAGGAACTGTGCAGGGTGCAGCACCCTCCCCCAGCACCGCAGCACCCCCCACCCTGCACTGCAGCCCCGCTCCCTTCTCCCGCCTGCTCACCCTATGCTCCCTGCACCGCTGATGCCAGCTGAATCCCTCTCTGAGCTGCAGGGAGATGTCACAGCCCGTGGCCATCATCAGGCAAATGCCACCAGCCTCCTGGGCAGGGCTTCACTAGTGGTTGTCACAGTGTAAAGCACCCAGTCTCTCTGGGGCTTGTCTCCTGGGATGGTGGCACAGCAGTCCTACGCCTCCCCAGATGAAAAGATGCAGCAAGTCACTCAGTGTCGCCAGGGGCCCATCCAGCCAGACATTGGCATCAGGGGCTCAGCACTAGCAGGGGAACCCTAGCTTCCCAAGGAACGGTGCTCAGCTCCCACAGCAACCCTGGACCCCCAAGCCTGAGCAACCCCCATCTTAGGGTCTATTTGATGTCCTTCCACTATCTGCCAGGGGCAGCTCATCTAGGGTCCTGCTCCTGACCCTGCATGGTCCCAGCTTCCAGCTCCCAGTCCCCCTTGGGACGCTTTCCCAGTTCCCCCATCTAATCCCTGAGTGTCCCCACCCAGATGGCACTGCCCCCCATCCCTCCCCAGCTTCGGGCAGAGCCAAATCCCAGCCCCCAGGCCCATGAAGAGAGGCATCCATCTCTGGGACAGAATCCTTTTATTGCTCAGACGAGGTGCAGCATCCGCCCCATGCCTGCCCCAGAGGCCAGGTCCCAAATCCTGCACCCCGCGTCCCCAGGCAGGCGGCAGAGCCGTAGGGAGGGGCTGGCAGGAGGGCGGGAGGGGCACCTGGCAGAAGCGGGGGGGGGCACAGGCGCTGGGCATGAAGGGGTGTGCGGGTGCAGGGGTGGGGCTGAGGAGACACAATACATACAACAGGCCATGCGGCCATCCGTACAAAAATAAAGGCCATTTACTAAGAGGCAGGGGCAGCCCGGCTGCCCTCTGTACACAGCTCTGGGGGGTATGTGTCAGGATATGCACCCCACAGCCTCCACCACACCCCCCAGGTTCCCCATGGCCTCGGTTATAAATATGGGGGACCCAGAGCCCTGGGGAGCTGCTGGGGAGCTGCTGCGGAGCAAGGGGGCTGGGGCCAGCCTCCAGAAGCCCTCCAGGGCCTCAGGGCCCTGGTCTGCTGCCTTGGTCACGGCATCCCTCTTCGGTCAGTCCAGGGGAGCATCCTGGGATTCAAGAGCCTCTGTCCTTCTGCAGGGGCACAGCCCCACTCCTCTGGCCAGCCCCAAGACTCTGGGGTCATGGTCCTTGCTTCGGAGCCTGGGCCCACTCCTCCAGCCAGCCCCACAGGGCACCCTGGGGCATGGGAGCCCTGGTCCTTTGCCCACGCTTTGTCCCTCTTCTTCGGGGGCGCGTTGCTCCCTCTCTGCGGCACGGTCGCCCCACCTCCATCGCTGGCTGGCGTTGCGCCCGTCCTGGCATCGGCACGGGGGAGCGGGTCAGCGCGGGGGGGCAGGCTGGCGTCTGGGGGTGTCAGGCCGCTGACCGCGGGCTAGGGCAGTAGGACAGGCAGAGTGCGGTGGGAGCCAAGCCCAGGGACAAGAGACGCAGGGCAGCACCGGTGTACCAGCCCCAGCACAACTACGGCACAGCGCGCAGCACATGGGTGTGTGGGCACGTGTGTGCAGCCACAGCCCTCTCCCTGTGCGTGTGCATGCGTGTGCAAGCGCTCTGGGTACAGGCACGGTTCTCCAGCGTGGCAGCCATGTGCCGGCACGGTGCCGGTGTGCGTGCAGCCGCCGAGGCTGCCTCTGCGCCCACGCAAGCCCACTCACAGGCAGAGACCTTCCCAGCCTGTCGCGACATTGGCACACATGCATCCGGCCCCCTCCTGGGATGTGGCCGCGGGGGTGAGTGTGGCCCTGCGTGGCCGGTGCCGTGCGTGGGCCACTGCTGCCCTCTGCCGCACGTAGCCAGCGCGGCCGCTCCGGCGGGAGCTGCGCGGGGCCCGGGGCTGCAGCATCCTGGGCAGGGCAGCTTCTCCCCGGGCTGCGGGGGGGCCTTGCACCCCACGCAGTCCCGTCCCGGCCACGGGCAGGGCCTGAGAGCAGCCGTCCCCCCCTCACTACACCGCACGGGGGGGGGGGGGAGCGAACACCACCAGCGACGATAGCACCCCTCACTCCAGTCCAGCTGCCTCTGCCCCCAGCACCTCCCAGCTCTGCTCCCCTCTGCAGAAGACGCTGCAGAGCAGAGAGCTGATCCCAGGGCACCCTGGCCCGTCCCTGCCTGGGTGTCCCTGTCCCCAGCCCTGGCCCGTCAGGGCTGGACGGATGCTGCTGCAACAGCAGGAGCTCAAGAGCAGCCAGCGGTGGAGGAGGGCAGGGCTGGATGGGGCTGAGCGTGGGCAGCTGGGCACTAAGGGACTGCAAGGGCAGAGGCAGGGGAGACAGATGCGATAGGCAGACTGGGGGGACAGGGGACATGGGGTGAGAAAAGGAGAGGGGTAGAGAGGGTGGGTCAGGACGCAGGTCCGTGGGAGCTAGATGGGGAATTTGCCCCATGGCACTGCTGGCCACAGGTGTGTGACTCACTCCCCACCCAACTGTCTGCCCTAGATAGGGAAATCAGGCTGCAAGAGCCAGCACCCCCCCAGGAGCACCCCACCCAGCCAGCCAGGCTCCCAGGGCACGCCACAACGCCGGGCTGGCCCCCAGCCCCGCTCACTGCCCCCCCCAGGCCTTACCTGACTTGACGGAGCAGTGGATGTGTGCCTTGGACTCGTAGTAGACCCAGTCGAAGCCAGCCTCCACAGCCAGGCGAGCCAGCATGCCGTACTTGTTGCGGTCCCGGTCCGAGGTCGTGATGTCCACGGCTCGACCCTCGTAATGCAGCGACTCCTCCGAGTGGTGCCCGTCCTCATCCCAGCCCTCCGTCACCCGCAGCTTCACCCCCGGCCACTGGTTCATGACGGAGATGGCCAGGGAGTTCAAGCGGTCCTTGCAGCGCTGCGGGGCAGAGGGGCAGAGTCAGTAAAAGCTTTTTGGAGGGGGGGGTTAGCTGCCTGGTTGGCAGGTTGTATCCCACCATGCTTTCACAAAGCCTCTCTGGGTCCCCAGAGCCTTTGGGGACTGATCCAGCAGTGGAAGATCCGAGAACATGAGGTGCCTTGTCCATCCTGTGCCCTCCAGACTCCATGCAGTGCCCGATACCCCCTTGTATGACACAGCATCTCCCAAGTGTGTGCACCCCAACAGGGTACCCATCTCTCCCTCCATCTCTCCCCCACTTCCCGGCTCATTGAAGAGCCTGTTGGGCAGCAGAGCCTTGGTCAGGGTAAAATGCCCTCCCTGCTCCCAGGACACCTCCCCTGCACTAGCACTGCCCCAGGGGGTTTTAGCTTACAGGAGGAGGGTGCGGGAGCTGAGACCCTGCTGCGTCCTGGCTGGGAGGATCTCCCAGAGTCCCCAGCACTGTCCCCAGGCACAAAAGAAACAACCTGCCCAGTCCTCAGCACAGCTCTGCTTGGTATCACTCCTCAAGTCCTGAGGCACAAGGACACAGCGCTGGGCAGCCTTGTAGCTTCATCCAGCCTCTGCTCATGTGGCAAATGCCAAACCCACCCAAAAGCCCTGTTGTGCTGGAGCAGAAGGGATATGGGGTGAAGCCCCCTCCACCTCTCCCTGCCACAAAGGCTGAAAAGCCAGGTCTGAGGAACAGCAGCAGATCCCAAAAGCCCCAGACCTGGTGGCCACAGAGGTCACACAAGCAAGGCAACTGCCCTGCCTCATTCCCCCCATGCTGCGGTCCTCCCCAGCAAGCAGAGGGATGCCAGCCCCGAACGCCTTCACTGCAGCCCTCCCAGCCTCGGCCTGCGCTGCCCGCTTCCCCCAGCCACAGCTGCATCTCAGCGAGGGACCGAGCCCCTGTGCGCTTGGCTTGCAGAAGTACAGCCCGCACTTGTGGTCCCTTCCCCTGCTGCAAAAAGGATGGAGGAGAGCTAGAGAAGGTGTGGGAAAAGCAATACGGGAGCTTCTACACAAAACCAGGTGAATGGACTGTGAATGTGCAGCCTGGAAAGGAGATGCTGGGGGGTCCCAGGGAGCATTATAAAATCAGAGTGAAGGACAGACCATTCAGGCCAGTCCTGGGAGGCATTAAAAGAAACGACTGGGCAGCAGCCTAAAAACCAGCCACCACGGGGGACGTTTTTGCGTGATGCCCAGCTCAGCGCTGGAACTCCCCACCACGGGATGTCATGGGTTGTGAGACACAGTCACGGTGAGCATGAGCCAGGGCTATAAAACCTGACGCTGGCTACACCTCTGGGCTCAGAAATGCCCCAGCACTGGTTCTGCAGCGAGCTGCCCCCCAAAAATGTGGGCCCTCACCCTATCCCCAAGTACCTGCTCCCGTCCAGGGGAGATGGGCGCTGCTGCTCTCGGTGAAACCCGCTCGTGCTTGGCAGGGTCCGGGCCCTGGGAAGGGCAGTGCCAGGCAGGCCTTTGCCCCTCATGGGGCGGGGGAGCACCTCTGCCCTTGTCCCACGGCTCCCTGGGTGTGGGGAGATAAGCCAGGAAGGTGTTGGACAAACAGTTGCCAGGTAAGGGGAGGAGGAGGAGGGAGGGGAGCGACTTTTGTCCCCGTCCAACACAACCATGGTGCCACTTGGCACATGGCACAAGCAGCTCCCAAGGTCCCTGGCCCCACGGGGACCTCGCAGAGAAGGGCAGCAAGGCGGTTCGGGGCTGGAGGCAGGCAGGGGGCCCTCAATGCCTCCCTGCATCCTCCAGGCCATCACTCCAGGCGTCCCCTTGCCACTGCCACACCAGCACTCTGCTCTGGGCACCCCTCCTGCCCTCACTGACAGCCCTTCTGTCCCCCGGGGGCACCCTGCCCGCACACAAACACCGAGACCCTCCAACCCCTGTCCCCTCACCGGGGACACCGCCTGCCACCAGCCCCTGGGGCAGGGCCACCCTTTCCTAGCGGGACCCACCTGGGCTGCCTTGTCCCCTGCATGTGCCTCTGCCAGGGCAGCCCCAGCCCAAGGGTCCCACCTTCCCCTCCCTGCCCGGGGCAGCGCCCAGCTGCCTGCCTGTCCGCCCGGCTGGGCACACAGCGGCAGGCAGGGCCCCGGAGCACCCTGCCCCCGGGCTGCCGAGACGGGCGGCTCTGCCTGTGCCTTTGGTGGCCAGCAGGTGTCAGAGCACGGGCAGGGAGCGGGCAGGGACCGGCAGGGAGCAGGTACCGACGGGCAGGGTGCAGGCAGCGACGGGCAGGTAGCAGGTACCAATGGACAGGGAGCAGGCAGGGACAGGCAGGGAGGGTCGGGGAGGGAGCAGGTGCTAACGGGTGGGGAGCAGACACGGGAGGGCAGGGCAGCAGCGGGCAAGGAGCAGGCATGGATGGGCAAGGAACAGGCAACTATGAGGAGGGAGCAGGCAGGGATGAGCAAAGATAAGCAGGGAGGAGGCAGTGATGGCAAGGGCAAGCAGGTGGGGATGGGAGGGAGCAGGCACAGGAGGCAGGGAGGAGACAACAACGGGCAGGGATGGCCAGGGATGAGCAAGGAGCAGACAGCAATGGGCAGGGGGCAGGCATGGGTAGCAGGGAGCAGGCACAGATGGGCAGGGACGGTAGGGCACTGCCTGCCCAGGGGCTCTGCTGCCTGCACAGACAGGTAGGGAGGGACCAAGAAACCCTTGGGCATGGGCTGTCCGCAGGCTCTGTGCTTGCTGGGGGGCTGCAGGGAGAGCCCACCTCCTCCCCACACACAGCCCAGAGGGGCTACAGCATCCTCGGGGACCAGGGTGACCATGCCTGCCTGCGTGGCATGGTCCCCCTCCTGCCTGGGGGTGAACACAAAGTCTCGCAAGGTGATGGCAAGGATGTGGAAATGCCACTGTGGCCCACGGGCCCTGCGGGGCCCAGGCTGGAGTGGGATGTTCAAGCTCAGCCATGTGGCATGGAGTCCTGGCCACGGCTCACCAGCCCCAGCGCTGTTCTGGTGCCCAGCAGGGAGGCTGAAACCCATGCAAGAGGCATATAGCAGGGTTTGGGGGGAGGGCGGGTGGTGACAGTGTGTGACGGGGAGCACGGCTTGTCCCTGTAGTGGTGCAGGTGACTGGGCATCCCCAGGCCAGATACAGGACGGGGCCCTGTGCCACCACGCTGAGCTGGGTGGCTCTGTGCTGTCCCATGCACATCACAGTGGAGACCCTGGGGATGTTGGGCTGGGCTGAGCAGAGATGTTCTCCCCGCTGACCAACATTGGCATCTCCCTTCTTGTCTCCAGACTGGGGACAGAACCATGTCCTGTGGGGGAAGCCAAACCCCTTTAGGGGAGGCAGCAGGTCTGGAAGGAAGGGCACAGCTCCAAGACGGGGCACAGTCAGCAGAGACCCCAGGGCCATCTCAGGGAAGGTACGCGGGATGCTCAGGTGTGACCACAATCTCAGCAGCGAGGTTGTGGATGGAGTGTGCTTGGCCACAGCTACCCCCATATCCAGAGCCTCACCAGGAGAAGAGGGGTCCCACTAGCATCTCCCCCCCCAAGGTGAGGTTTCTTCCAAAGGAAGCCAAGACTCCTATCCCAAGGTCTCCATGAGAAATTCCTCACCACTGCAAGGATGGTCTCCATGCCAGTTGGGCCAACAGTGGCTGCAAGGGGTGATGGCTGGGGTAGGGAGAGGCTTGGGGTTGGGACTCCATGGGGGCAGGGGGCCCGGGACATTCCTGGGCCAGGCTGCCGGGGAGAGGTGAGGCGGGCTCTGCCTCCAGCCTTATCTCAGCACCTCCGAGTGGGACCAGCGAGAGCAAACACACTGGAATTCTTGAGGAAGATGAAACGATAAAGGGAAGGCGGGCAGAGAGCAGCACTACCCACCCCCCCAAGCAGGCGGCATCTTCCGGCTGCCTGGGACACCCAGACCCTTGGACTTGGGGAAAGAAAACAGGTTTGAAGTGAGTCAACAGCAGTAAAAGCCAGCGCACTGGGGGAAGGGACAAGGAGTTGGGCCAATGGCCTTTCCCAACCCATAGCAACACAGGGCATGGTGCCAGCGCCAGAGCTCCTACGTCTGGGGACATCTCCCACAGCCAGGGGCCACAGGACAAGCCCAGAGGGCTGTGGGATGGCAGCAAGCTACCAGAAGTCATGCCACCTCCATAGCAGTGGGGACAATTCCCTGCAGAGCTGCCCAGGGCACCATGGTATCCATCTGTGCATGGACATGCAGTGGCCAGGGATCCTGCTGGGCTAAGAGCCCTCATTTGGGCATGCCAAGAAGACCAGGGAGCTTCCAGGTACCCTGCTAACAATGCAGCAGGACAGCGGGAAGTGTGGGGCTGACAGGTGGGACACAGAGTCCTCCCTCTCCCGGGGTGCCGGGGGGCACTGGCTGGGTTAGGGAAGCCAGTGGGACCACTGTCAAGAGCAAACACAGCCAGAAGCACTCTCTTGCCTCCAACTCAAGCAATACGATGTTACCCGCTTCCCCGATGCATGGACCAGTGGAGCTCACCACTTCCTCAGTATCCCTGAGGCTGTTCCCCAGGGGATGTAGGCTCCAGCCCAGCCCCAGGGCTCCAGTGACAAGCAGTCATGACTTGTGCAACTCCCCAAGCTTGGTGCTGCCTCACAGCGGGTCTTGGTCCCTCTGCTGCAGTCCCCAGCCTGAGAAACACCCTGGACCATGGCCTTTGCCCTCAGGGACCTGCCCCCGGGGCACATGGGGTTGCAGAGCCGTCAAGCCAGCACCCAAGCCACTTCTCCTCCCGTTGTTACCAACACCTCGTCCAGAGACCATGGCCAGAGCCCCGCTCAGCGCCTGCCACCACGGCCATCCACACTCACCCACCTGCCAGCCCCAGACCCGGGGGATGCAGTGGTCAGCGGGGCAGCCCCAGCTCCCCCCTGCCTCCCCTGGGAGCTTGCTCGGGCTGTAACCCAGTGCTGAGGCTGGTGGCCAGGTTTCTTAGCAAGGCCATGCGGCTCCTTATCTGCATTCCTGAAACCCTCAGGCATTCTCCTGGCAATATTAAAACACAGAGTAACCTTCGTCCAGCATCACCCCCCCTCCACTGCCGTCCTCTGTCCCCCCCACCCCTCCTTCCCGCTGGCCCAGGGCACTCGTAAGCTGACTGCAGCAGGGCATTTGCAACAACAGGTTGTCCCCGTCCCCGAGCGCAGCAAGCTGAGGGCAGCCCCCATCAGGCACCCTTCACCATCCCACCCGGAGACACGCGGGAATGGGGCACTAAGGCACGGCACAGGGTTTTGGCAGCAGAGCGGGACAAGGACAGCAAGGGTGCTCCTGGAGCCCAGCTTGCTGCTCTGCCTACTCCCCTCCCTGCCAGCACACCGGGCTCTGCTGTGCCTCTCGGCTCCAACAGGCAGGCTGTCTGCTCTGCCAGCCGGTAGGCAGAGCAGAGGGGCAAGGGCAGGACGGGTGCAGCGGGGCAGGGTGCTGCCCGATCGGGGGACAGCGCGGCACAGCACTGCCGGCTCGGGGGTGGTTTGGCAGGATGCTGCCGGATCGGGGGCCGGCAGGGCAGGTTGCTACCAGATCAGGGGCAGCGTGGCATGGCTCGGGGAGCACCAGGGCAGGCTGCTGCCAGCTCAGAGGACAGCCGGACATGGGTTGGGGGACAGGAGGGCAGGTTGCTGCCAGCTCGGGAGGCACAAGGACACACCTCGGGGTGCAGCAGGCATGGGTGCCACCGGCTCCGAGGGGCAGCGGGGCAGGGTGCTGTCATCCCGGGGCACAGGGTGCTGCCGGCTTGCGGGTCAGCGTGCTGCCGGCTCCGGGCGCAGGGTGCTGCCGTACCAAGGCGCAGCGGGACGGGCTGCTGGCCGCTCCGGCTCCGACGCGCCCAGCCCAGCCGAAGGGGCAGAGCTTTGCAGCGCCCGGTGAAGGCAGATGTCCGAGCTGCACAGCCGGCAGCCCGGGCCGGGCACCGGGATGCCCGGGACAGGACGGGGAAGCCGCAGCGCCGTGTCCCCCGCTGCTGTCCGCGCTGCCCCAGGAGAGCGGGGCTCAGGGCGCTCCCGGGCAGCCCCGGTGCCCGCAGGTGCCCGGCGCGGGCAGGAGAAGCGGGCGGCGGCGGGGCCGTACCTGGGTCATGAGCCGGTCGGCGCCGGTGTTCTCCTCGTCCTTGAAGATGATGTCGGGGTTGTAGTTGGGCGTGAGCTCCTTGAAGCGCTCCGAGTTACGCGCGATCTTGCCCTCGTAGCGGCCGCTGGCCCCCAGCGTCTTCTCGGGGACGTTGGGGCTGAACTGCTTGTAGGCGAGCGGGATGAGCTTGCGGGGCGGGCGGCGGCGGCTGCCCACCACCCTGCCCGGCCCGCAGCCGCGCACGGCCGGCGCCAGCAGCAGCGCGCACCCGCTCAGCAGCAGCAGCAGCCGCGCCGGCTTCATGGCGCGCCCGGCGGCCCCGGGGCGGCCCGGGGGACCGGCGGCTCCGGGGGCCCCGCTAGGCTCGGCCGCCGCTCCCGCCGCCCGCCCCGGGGCTCCCCATGCGGCGCGCAGCCGGCGGGCAGGTGCCGGTGCCGGTGCCGGCGGCGGCGGCGGCGGGGCGCGGCGGCTGCCCGGCGCGGGTGCGCTCCGGCTGCCCGGTGCGGCGGGCCGGTGTCGGCCCGCTCTGAGCAGCCGTGGCCCGGCGGCGGCAATAAATAGGGAAGGGCCGTTTGTTTTGGCAGGCGAGCGGCCGCTTGCGGGGCGCGGGGCGCGGGGCGCGGGGCTCGGCGCTGCCGGAGCCCCCCGCGGTTTGCGCCCCGGCGGTCAGCGCGGCGGGGCTGGAGCCGGAGCCGGAGCCGCCGCTGCCTCCGCTCCCCGGGCAGGAGTGAGAGGGGAAATTGAAGAGATCCGGGACCGGGAACCGCCAGGACCGCACCCTGCCCGTGTCCCAGCCTCCCAGCGCCCTCCCTCTCTCGCCTCCTCCCCGCGGAACCTGCCCCGGGCCGCCCGCAGCCTCCTCCCCCCGGCCGATCCCCGCGGCCCGCAGCCCACCCCGCCGGGGGTGCCCGCCGCCACCTGCCCCCCGGGGCAGCCCCGCCGCCGCCCCGAGGCGCGCCTGGTCCGCCGCACCCCCCCCCGGGTCGTCCCGCGGGGACTCCCCCGCGGCGGCGTGGGCGCGGGGTGGCACCCCCGGGGCTCCGGCCCCCGCCGCGCCGCCTGCTCGCCAGGGGCCCGGGCCTGCGGGCGGGGATCAAACAGAGCAGGGAGGCAGCTGGTTGAAATTTAACCACAATATTCTCGCTCCCCATTGTTTCCAGGGAGGCCCGATATTTCCACAACAGGATTATGGCATCTGATTAACTCGCTGAGACAACAATGAGGGGCTGGGATGGGCTTCCCCTTCTAGCTGCCAAAAGGGGAAAGTAAATACAACACCCTGATTTCAGGAGCGAGGGCTTGCAGGGCCCCCCCGGTTCCCCCCCAGCTGTGTGCCGGGGAGGGGTCCAGCAGGGCTCTGCTTGCACCCCCTCTGGCTCCTGAGGACCTTCTCAGGTAAGGCAGTGCCTTGGGATGCCCCTGCACACACAACTCTCTCAGGGATGTCCCCTCGCCAGCTCTTCGGTGGGCACAGGGCATGGGTCACTCCTAGGGATACACAGAGAGGCCAGGCTGGAACAGCTCGGCCAGAAGTCCAGCTCTGGCTGCAGAGCTGTGCTGGCCTCAGCAGGACCAAGCAACTTGGGCAAGAGGGATGCAGGCTGGGGAGCCAGTAGCACCCGTGGGCTTGGGATGCTGCTATCCAGTGGCCCCAGTGGACCATTTTCTTTGCAGGAGCTGCAGGCAAAGTGCAGTTGGCCAGAGGTGTCTCCATCAGGTTTTTGTACTCAGTAGCCACACTCCATCAGGTTTTCGTACTGGTTTTGGGTACCAGAGCCTCTGTGAAGTCCTGCTGCTGTGCAGGATGGTGAGGCTGTCCTGCTACTCCTGCACATGATGGAGCAAGAGGGTCTGGCCAGCAGCCCCAGGCCACCCCACTTCCACATCTGTTCAGCTGATCCTTCCAGTGGAGCATCCTTAAGGGCATCATCAACAGAGAGAGCAGAGGGGACGCGTCACAGCACCACTCCCCATCCCTGCCCCTGGCTTCCCAGGGCTGCAGAAGGGGCACAGTTCTATGTGCATCACGGGCACAGGAAAATTGGAGCCTGGGCTAGGACCACAGGGTCCTCCAGGCTGGTTCACACTCCCACCAAAGGAATGAGCCCAGCTCCTCACCTTGCTCATCACTGCCATGAGGTAGTGGGGAACAGGATCATCTGGGGTGGTGCTGGGTCTGAGGTGCAGCACATCCCCAGGCAGAAGTGCCCTATGTCTGCCGGTGACCAAACCCAGACCTCCAAATAACCTCTGCAGGATGCCAGCATGCAGCGTGCATGTCACACACATCTGTCCCCCTCCCAGCAGCTCTGGGCTGACAGCAGCCTTGCCCAGCCCTCACTGGTACAACATTCATGTCCCACAGAGGCCCAGGGCTGCAGGCAGGGTGTTGGGTTTGTCTGTGAGAGCAGCTCCTACCCATGCAGGAGCCCCAGCATCCTGCATCAGCTCTGGCCACAGTGAGCAGTGACAGTGTCCTGTCACTGGGTGCAGATTCCATCGCCTCCCAATGCAGCAGGGACCTGCTGGGCTGGCCTGGCTCCTGCACGGGACGTGGGACACAGGAGAATGACTCCCACTCATTAACAGCTCTGTGATGATGAAGGGCAGCCCCCCAGGAACTGCCCCAGCTCCAAGCACCCCTGGTCCTGCCCCAGCCCTGCTGCCCTGTGCTGGTGGCAGGGGCGGCTCTGCAGCTGGGAATGCTGCCCCAGCCCTCAGCAACCCCTTCCAGGGGCACTGCGGCAGATTGTGGGAGCACCGCTGCCTACGGCATCGGCATTCCCAATACCAGCCTGTGTCCCTGCCAGGCAAAGCCTGCTGGCACATGGGGCCAAGTGGGACAGGAGCCCCAGGTACGATAGGGCAGCCAGGGCTGGGTGTGCGGGGAGGGGGCTGGAGGCTGCGACAGGTTCTGTCGTGGGGCGTGAGGGGGGATTTCTGCTAGGGGGGGGCGGGATTTCTGCTCGGGGACCTGGTGGGAAGGGACGCTTGCTGCCGCAGCACTAGGTCACAGGGAGGAATTACCTTCCAGTGGAGGTGGGAGAGATGCAGCGTCCGTCCCTGTATCACACAGCATCTCCCACAGCGCTCAGCCGCTCTCAGGCACTCCCGGGACGCCTGGCCACCACGCACTGCTTCTGCCTGCGTCCCGACCGTGCCCAAGTCCCTCCTTCCTCTGCACCTCGGCTTTCCCCCCCAACACATCCCCCTATCCCTGCCCCGAGCGGGAGGGCAGCATCCCGCAGACACCTCGGGGGGGCTCCCAAGGCTGCCCGGGGGAGGGGGCACGGGGCTGGCGCAAGGCCCCGCAGGACTGCCCGGAGCCGGGCACCGCGCCGGGCTAGCGGGCGAGCGGGCGGCGGAGCCGGGCGATGCAGTCTAGGTGGTGCTATTTCTCTATTTTTGCACTGGAGGGGTTTGGGATTTTCCTCTCCCTATTCGCTGCCTTGGTCGTCTTCTTCTCCTCTCTCTCTCTTTTTTTTTCTTTTCCTTTTCTAAAAATACTTGACAGCGATTGAAAGGTCCCTTTAATCGAGGCCACAGAGCCCTTATTAAGGGCACGGGTCGGGGTGCTGGGCCGTGCCCGGCATAACGGCTTCATTAAACCCTGCGAAAACTAATATTTATGGAATCAAATTTATGGAGGCCGAGGCCGAACTTGTGGCCTTTAATGTGTGTCGGGAGCTCAAATCCAGCCGGCTCCAGGGAGGAGGGGGTGGGGACAGGGAAGGAGACCCCAGCGGGACAGGATGGGACAATGAGTGGTGACACCCCCTGGAGCCGGCAGCAACCTGGGCCAGGGAGGCACCGGTGGCCCCATGCTGGAGTCTTGGGGGCTGGGGTCCCTGAGGTGGCCTGGGGGGCATCGGCAGAGCTCTTTTTCCCACTGATATCTTCACTTTCCTGCTTTTATCTACCCCCCCGTCCATGCTTCTGCAGCCCCACCTTCCCTTGCCTTGGGAGCAGGGTGAGTGGAGCAGGATCTGTCCGTGCAGCAGGTCTTTACCCCCAGCCCATGTCTGCCAGGATGCTCGTCCTTCCCTTGGACACAGAGCCACAGGGCTCCTCGGGGGGACTTACTCTGCAGCAGGACAGGGCTCTTGAGCAATGCCCCTGCAGCATCCCTGGGACTGGCTTCCCTGAGTTGAGCACCCCAGGGAGAAGCAGAGACGCAGCCTGGGTGCAGCTGGCAGCCGGGATGACCTGGGGATGCAGGTGCTGGTTTGCACCACCCGCTCCCCTAGAGAACCCACCAGACACTGGCACAGCGGGATGGGAATGTGCCCGGCCCCATGTGATGTCCCCTCAGCCCCAAAGGGGACCGACAAGCCAAATGCCCTCGCTGGGGTGATAAACCCTCCTCCTGCACGTCCCGGCTTGCACAGGGGAGCAGCATGAACCCCAGACCCAGCAGGGAGCTGGGGGACCTGGCTTGGAACAGAGCAGATCCCAGGCCTGGAGATGAAGCCCACATGGGTGGAGCAGAGGTTGCACCAGGGGACAACCTGGTGACAGAAGACACATGAAACATAAAGCTGCTAAACTGCTGCCCTGGTCCTACCCAGCTGGTAGCAGGAGCCTCCCTGGGGGCAAGTGCCCGGCAGGCAGACCCAAAGCTGCCAGGGTAAGAAGCTGGCAGATGGGGGAAGGCAGGATACGTAGCTACGGCTGTCGGCACAAGCTCCTCATCCCATGGCTTTCCCTTCTCACCACCCACCCTGCCCCGCACGCTGCTCCCTTGGAGAGGAAATATAAAAAGCAACCGGCTGCTCTCACGCTGGAACTGGCCAGCCATGGCCCAGCAAAGGCCCTTTCATTCCCCTTCCACAGACACAGGGGCTGCTCCGGATGTTTTTGTTTCCCCCTTTGCTGCCTGGGAGAGCAGGCAGTGTGACTGCGGCCAGCCCAGCCCCGGGGAGCAGGGCAGCTGGGGGCACGGGTCCCTGCCCCAGGAGAGCAGCACCACAGGCTGCAGCCTGCCTGCAGCAGTGCTGCCTGGCTCTCTGCCTGCTATTTTAGGACCCGGCTCGGGCACAGGAGTGGGGTCTCAGCCCCAAAGGAAGCATGTAAAGACAAGGGTTGGGAGAGGAGAGCAGGGATTAAAGGATGGATGGATGGATGGATGGACAGACGGGTAGGGTGTGGAGGGGCAGAGACTACCTCTGCCCAGGGGATACCTATGTCCTGCCACAGGACTACCTATGTCCAGGGAGCATCTGTAACCTGCTCCAGGGTTGCTCCCAGGCAACCTGCTCAGTGGCTTGGTTGTCCCCTGCCCCTTGGAGGCCAGAGGATGGATTAACCCCATGTCACCTGCCCACTAACCCTGGGGGAGCTGCCTGCATATGGAGGGTGGCCCTCGGCCACAGCCAGGCTGCCTTTGCCAACCCGCTGCTACAATGGCTCCTCCTGGCTCCAGGAGGACATGGTGTGTCCCTGGCATGGGACAAGGAGAATGTGGGCTCCAGGCCCTCCAGCACCTTGTGCCCTCAGGATCTGGGGGTCCCCTCATGCACACCCCACCCCACATGCTGCTGCTCAGGGTGAGGCACAGCACTGGCTGGGAGCTGCCGTCCTGCCCCACAGCAATGATCTACTGTCACCTCCTCACTGTCCAGAGCCACTGCAAGACCCTAGGGCAGCGGGACTGGCCTGAGGGGGACCCAGCAGCACTGGGGGCTGCACCCCTGCCTGGACACGGCAGGCCCAGGGGGGACAGAGCAGGAGGAGAGGGATCTCACCCAGACACAGCCCTTTATTGCAAACCCACATGAGAGCAGCCAAACCCCACAGCCCTGCTGGAGTCCCTGCTGCCCCACACCCACCTGGCAGCATCCCTCCCACTCCCCCCGGTCCAGTGCCGGCTCCATCATGGGGCAGCCTGGGCAAGCTCCACACCAGGGAAGAGGCAGAAAAGAAGTTCCTGAGACAGTGTTGAAGAGAGGAGATGCCCCATCACCCTGGCTGGAGACACCTTGGGAGGGGACCATGCCCCAGGCCAGGGTCTGCCGGGAGATGCAGGCAAGGAGGCAGAGGATGCACGGGTGCTCTGCACTGCCTCTCTCGGATGCTGGGGGGAGCAGAGGCCCTCATAGTGGGTGGCAGCAACCTTTCAGCTGAAGAGCCCCTTTGCCTTCTTCGGTTTGGCCTTGGCTGCAGGCAGCCGGGGCTTCTGAGCTGGGGAAGAGGATGGCTGGAATCAAAGCGGAGGCAGCGTCAGTCCTCCCCGGGGGGTTCACGCAGGATGGGTGCGTGTGTGCAAGTGGTGACACCCCCCCACCCCCGTGGTTGTGTGCAAACCACACACACGTGTGCAATGGACCTACATGATACCCAGCCAGGATGCATGGGGTAGGATGGGCTAGGAACTGAGCTGAGACCCCCAGCCCATCCTGGAGCAGTACAGGGTTGGGATGCAAGGAGGGAAGGGAGGTGCAGGCCCCATCCTGCCACTGGTACAGAGAAGCTGTTTCTAAAGCTGCGCTCACCATGGTTCCCTCGCTGGAAGATGCTGTTTCATCCTCCTGGGATGGAGGCAGCGGATGGGGGTGCCCTGCAGTTTCTGCAGCGGGCGCTGGGCCCTCGGAGTCCTCTGGTACCGGCAGAAAGAGATGCAATTTGGGATTGAGATGAGGGAGCGCAGGGCATTGCCCAAACCCACACTAGGAATGGCACCTGGGTGGGGGAGCTCAGCCCATGGGGGGAAAGCAAAAGGGGAGACTGTTGCATGGGGTGAGCTGCACCCAGGGCCCCACTCCCCTTCCTCTGAGATGGGGGCTCAGCTGTGGGGAGGCTGGGTGCTTCAGCCTCTCCCCATCCCACGGCCACGGAGCTCCTCACCTGAGTGCTGCCGTTTCCGAGCCTGCTTAGCCTCCTGCTGCGTCACCGCCGCGTAGAGCTGCCGCAGAGCGGAGGCGAACGCCTGCCCCTCTCCCGCACTGCAGATCTGGGGCAGGCTCTGTGGGAGAGAGCAGAGGCATTGTCACCCTGCCAGGAAATCACCTGCCAGGAGCCGGTTCCTGCCAGGACACCCTGCCACGGTGCTGCAGTGGGGCAGAGAAGGGGCTGTGCATCCGTCTGCCCATCGGCCTCCATCTGCTTCACCCCAGGGACTGCGTCATGGCTTGCAGGGCCAGCCAGCTCTGGCACTGGGCAGGACGTGGCTGCTCCCCAGCCGTGCACACACACACACACGCATGTGCACACACCCGCACACCTGCTGCGGCCATTGGGCTGCCTTCCCATTCAGAGGCAGACTGTGGGAGGCTTGCAAGTCATTCATGAAACGGTGGAGATAAGATCGCACAGGGAGGGAAGGGCTGCGGCTTCCCCAGCGGGAGCACTGCAGGGGCCGTGGCTGGCCGATGAGGGCAGCGAGCCTTGCACAGGGGCAGGACCTTGGCACGAGGTGGGGACAGGGAACCTCTGCCTGCCACGGCTGCCTCCAGCGATGTCTATGCAGGCAGCACAAGCTATCCCTGGTGGCCCCATGGCAAGTGAGGGCGATGCGGTGGCGAGACGAGGGATGCCCGTTTGCTGCCAGGCTGCCAGAGGAGCTCCTGGCTCCCTGCACACATTTTTGTCTCCATCCAGGCTTGATTCAAGGCAGCCCCCCCTCTTCCTGCCCGAAACCCCTGCCAGGGCTGCGGGATGCCACCCTCACCCTCTGGGCCATGCCAACGTGCATGGGGGACCTTGGCTCTCATGACAGGGAGGCTGGCAGGCTGGGCAAGCGCCATGCTCCACTGGGAACCTAACAGAGCACATGGCCAGAAAACAAACACACGCAGGGATGGGGAAATGCGTGTGTGCCCTGGAGAGGGCAGCTGTGTGGGGGTGCATGGGGCGCGGTATGGGTGCGTGTGTGCAGGTGACTGTGAGTATGCGTGTGTGCATGGGGGGCTGTGTGCACAGCCATGTGTAGATGAGCATGGCTCTGGGTGCGTGTGTGGCTGGTTGTGTGTCAGTGTATGTGTGTGTGTGTGTATGTCAAAGGTCTGCGCACTAATCTCTGCTCCGCTCCACACTGAGGCAGCAGGAGAACAAAGTGTAACAGATAAGGCCAGATGATCCTCTCTGGACCAGGGGAGCGGGGAGGGCATGGGGACGCTCAGACCCACTCAAGGCCAGAGTCCAAAGCCTGGCCCTGGCTTCCCAGTGGCAGAAAGGGCAGGCTTGAGCCCCCCTCGCTGCTCCGTGCCGGACAGGGATGGAGGGCAGGGCTGATGCCAGGATGGGTTGGCTGGTGCCCAGAAAGGCGCCTTCCCCACAGGTCTCATCCCTCCTGCTGGAGCTGTGGGCATGAAAGGCCCCTTAGCCGTAGGACACGCATGCCACCGGGGTCTGCTTTTTTGCCAGCTTCTGTGCAGGAGCTCCTGTGTCCCTGCCCACTGCCACAGGAGGGAGCGATGCTCTGGTCCCAGCGCCCTGCCAGCATCCCCGGGATTGCTTGCCACTGGGCAAACACACCTCCCAATGCCTCCTTGCCCGGCCTCTGAGCCCTGAGCTATGCTGGCCCATCACAAGGTCCCAGGGAGGAGGAGGGATGCTGAGCACCTCAGATACCCTGAGGATGCTCTTGCCCTGGATGTTTCAGCCCCACGGGGCCAGGGTTGCACCCAAGGTTGCAAAAGCAGCGTCCGAGGCCAGAAAGGCAATTGCACTTCAAAGGCAGGAGAGGGGCTGGCAACGGGTGGCCGACACAGCCCAGATCAAAGGCACAAGCTGGAGTCATAATTCAGAGAAAAGCAAACAGCAGCTCCCAGGAAAGCCGGGAACAGTGGTGGAGTGAGCAAAGTGTACTAGATAGCACTGTGCGGGTCAATGCCCCGGGAGGGCAGGAGAGTCCCCTGCAGAGCCACCCGGCCCTGGGTGCCACTACCCTGCTGCCTACCCCCTCTACCCACTACCGAGGGGTCCCCAGGGAGCGCCAAGGCAGTGGGGCAGGCTGTGCACCCAGGAGTAGGGTGCTGCCCACCCCCCTCGGCTCCAACCCAGCTGGGACGCGGGCTGTGGCGCAAGATGGCACCTGGGACACTTCCAGAGCCCCAGGGCTGCCCAGGCTGCTCCTCTTCCCAGCATCCAAGTGAGGATCCAGGCAGGGCAGCCACTTTCTCAGTGCTCAGCCCCAGGTGCCCAGAGCCAGCACAGCATCCCCATGGTATCCCTGGGGATGGGACAATGCTGTGGAGTGGCCACCACGCTTGTAACCATCCGGTGTCCCCGAGACCTGCACACACGCACCTGCTGGGGTGGCACCCTGGGGAGGCGCTGGGAGAAGGGTGCCCAGTACTGCCAGCCCCCAGGGAGTGATGGACATCTGGGGTGGCACAGGGGTCTGCAGGTACAGGGCACCCACTGCCCATGCCTCTGGGAAGGGCCCAGCTCCAGCAAGCCTGGGGTGGAATTTGGGAGTCACCGGCCACCTCCTGCTGCTGCCTTTCCCGGCAGCTTGAGCCCGTGGGCTCGGAGCCATTGGGCTGCTGGAGCTGGACTGTGCTGGGACGGGAGGGCCGCGCTTCACAGCCCCGGAGGGAAATGGGTTTATAACCAGAGCTGGAAGTGTTTCCCTTGCAGAGTCGTGACTCAGCAGGGAGCGGAGCGTGCTGTGCCAGCCACCGGCCACCTGATGGCCCCGGAGGCTGAAACGGACAAGGAGGTGTCCCCAGAAGGGGCTGGGTGGGTGACAAGCCCTGGGTACCAGTGACTTTCCCTTCCCTCCTTGCCCCACTGCCCCAGCACATCCCCAAGCTGAACCCCGGCGCAGGCAACTTGTTGTCCCCACTGCGACGTCAGCCCTGGCCTCCGGTGACTTGTTTTTCTCTGATTACCCATCTCTGGGATAAACATGATGCCAGAGGTCCAGGGAGCGGCACAAGCAGAGAGCTGGCACCCGGGGGAGTGCCAGCCGGGTTGCCCCATGCTGCTCACCGGGCACTGGGGAGCGATGCCCAGGGAGCTGGCACAGCTTGCCCCGCGTGTTATGACTACCTGGCCACAAGGCCAAGAGGGATGCCCCGGTATCAGAAGTGACTCAAGGCTGCAGCAGCAGCACGGGACGCTCCGCAGCACACCCTGAACCGTGATTAGCCCAGCCAGGGGGGCTGCCCAGCGAAGGGGGCAGGCACCTGACCTCGCATCGGGAGCAAGCCGTGCTCGCCGGCGGCCCCACAGCGGTGGGGGCAGCTCATGGGGAGTTGGACTGCAGCCTCACTCGGTGTCCCCCCATCCCAGAGGGCTCTGCTATGGGGCAGTACCCCAGCGTGGGGGGGTGGCAGGGCCAGTGGTGGGCGGGGTACAGCATCCATCTCCCAGGCATCCTGCCTTCACCCACCCCTGCCCAGACTCCCTTCTCAAGAGGCCATAAGAGACGACAATTTGGATGTCCTCTTGACAGCGTGAGCAGGAGGGGCATGTCACCCAGCCCGGCACCGTGCCACTGATGCAGAAGTATCACCTTCCCCTGGCCCGGGCCCGGGAAGGGTTTTGCAGGCAGGCTGGACCGTACTGGGCCCCCACGCTGGTGCCAAGCACCAGAGTCTAAATCGGTCGTGCTCAAAGCCGGGGACTGACCCTTTCATTATCACACCAGACGTTCGAAGTGGTCACCAACATTCTTCGCTACAAACCCCACATTCCTATTTTTTAATATATTTTTAACTGGAAAACAGAGCGAACGGGGCCTGTTTGGAAATTACAGCCTGGCTGCTGTGGCTTGTATGTCAGATCTGCCCACATTCCCGTGGCCAGCCTCAGCACATGCTCCACAGGGGCACACTTAATAATTCCTGCCGGGGCCGGGAGCCAAGGGGTGTGGGCCGGGGGGGCATGGCTTCCCTGGGCTCTCCTTGCCAGCAGGCTCTGCGGAAGCGGCGTGGTGGAGCAGTGGCCCGGGAACGGCACACCAGCTCTCCGGCAATGGGCACGGCTGCTGCCGTGCTGGCACGGGCGAAGCCTGGTGATGCTGAGGAAGGCGAGGGGAGCTCCATGGCCTCGTGGCCAGGCCGCCCTCAGCACTCTCCCCTGCCGCAAGCTTTGTGCGTGCTCCTGGGAACGGGTCTGGCATGGCTCACTGGATGCACGCAGGGCATCTCCGCCCATGGTTGTGCCAGCGTCAGTGAGGCTGGGCAGGGATCCACCCTGGGATCCAGGTAGATGAGCACCACCCTGTGCTAGCCGCTCACGCAGCCTCTGCCAACAGTGCTGGACCAAGGGATCTCACCAGGATCTGCCTGCGGGAGAACAGAGGTGAAGGGGGTTGAACTGCTCCCTCCTGGCTGGAGTCAAGGGCATGCAAAGGGGCAGATCATCCCCCTGGGATGGAGCGGGACACAGCAACCTGGCCTCCCGCCCCAGCTCCCTGGTGGGGCAGTGACCGTCTCCTTCGGGGCAGAGCTGCCCCAAAGCACCCCAAGCTGCCCCAAAGCACCCTGAGCTGCCCCACACTGAACGGCGGTGCCCTTTCCCAGCTCCTCCAGCCCTTGGAACTGCTCGCACACGCTCACCCCAGCTTGCAACAGTCCCTGGGGCGCTGCGTACCGCAGTGGCGGACAGCTAAGGGACCTGCCTTGAGCTTGCGCTGTCCCCATCACCCCCTACCACACATGTCCCTGGGGACGTGCAGCAGCAGCAGCTAGGAGAGCTGGCGGTGCTGCCAGCCCGCCCGTGGAGCAGGCAGGGTCAGGATGGCCAGGGCTTCCCAGGCAGGGAGCCAGGCTGAGCACACCTGGCAGGAAGCGGCGGTGCCGGCAGGGGAAGGCAGCCGGAGAGCTGCTGAGAGGTGAAGGGGTCACCCCGGGGAAGAGCGGGCGGGGAGGCCGGGACGGCCGAGCATCCCAGCCTGACCCAGCCCAGCCCAGCATGGCCCGGCACTCCTCCCAGTGCTGCTCCGGCCCTGCTGCGGGCAATGTTTTCCTTTCCCCCTGACTTTCGGGGCCTTTCCAGCAAGCAAATGTCAGGCGCATAAAGAGCGGCACTGTGAGCGGAAGATGGAGCGAGAATGCCTGCCCGCGTCCCTCCGTAAGTGCTGTCTCACACTTCATCAAGGCAGCCTTTGCAAGCGAGGCACCCGCTTAACAACCAGCAGTCTATGCTGGTCGGCGACCGCAGCAGCCCCACCGCTCAATACCCTTTTCTTTTCTCCTTGTGCTGTTTTCATGGCTTGGGTTACAGCTTTTCTCGCAGACACTGAGCGGAGGGGTGCGGTGGCAGTGGGGGCTCTGCATTGTGCTGCCTCTGCGCTGGGGTGGATGCAGGTCCCCCCCCATGCGGGGATGATGGGGGGGGTCCTGCCCCTGCCCTGCCCACCCACTGCTGCTTCCAGCTCCCAGGGATAAATCCCAGGGAAAGGAGGGTCAGCGGCAGCGCAGAGGTAGGGCAGGAGGTTGCAGCATCTCCTTCCCAGCCATGCGAGGACCAGCCCACGAGGAGCAGCCTGGGGCTTGGCAGAGGGCTGGTGGGGGGCAAGGGACTCCAGCCCCCAGTGGGCACAGCCCCTACCCCATCACATGTGGAGAGAGGCCATCCCGTCACACTGCCCAGCAAACCCACGGACATCCGAGCCCTCCCGCTGCCCACGTGCCAACAAACTCCCTGAAAAAGAGTGGGGTCCAGCAAAGCAGCCCTTGCTACAGGCACCAGCCTTGCCTCCTGGCCTGGGCGACCCCATGAGAAGCTGGGCATGGCTGCCCAGGGGCTGGGGGCAGCTGCTGGTGGCACCCCCAGATCAAGCCTGACCACGGGCACTTGTCCTTCCATCCAGCAGCCCGTAGGGCAACAGCAGGAGAGCCTCCAGGGCAGCTGGTGTTGGGTGCCAGTTTGGCAAGGGAGCTGGGCAAGGAGGATGCCCTGAAGAGCAGCAGGTCCCAGCACATCAGGACTTGTGAGGACTTGCTGCTGGCTTCCCAGAAGGCAGAGCCACAGGCTGATGGCACCTACGGGCATCACCTCTGCCAACCTGGCCCACCACTGGCACGGGGTGCCTTCTCCAGGGGCCAGTGCTGGCAGGGGAGGTCCTGGGCAAGCCCAGAAGCAGAAGACATGGAGACCTGCTGGCCAGGGTCCCTCCTGTCCCAGGGGGACAGCTCAGGGACCCCTCTTCCCTGAGAGGAAGCTGGATGGCTCACACTGCCTTGTTATTTTAGGGTGGCTCAGTGAATGTGGACACATCACCCAGGCTTATTATTGTAGGGTTTCTCTGCAAAGCGTGCCAGCTCATGCGGGTTTATTATTGTCTGCCCAGGAAAGCTGGACACATTGCGCTGGTTTGTTATTGTAGGGTTGCTCAGGAAGGCTGGCCAGCTCATCCCGACTTGTTATTATTGCGCAGGGCTCGTGGGGGGCTGGCCGGGAAACTTCCTGCAAAGTGGGGTGACGGAAAGGGAGCCACACCTGGTGAATCACAAGGGTGCTGTGTGGTGATATGGAATAGCAAGGGGTGGGATCCAGCACCCCGGCTCCACCTGGTGAGGACAGGCCACTCATTCATGGGCACAAACACTCGTGGCTCCCCTGGGACCCATGGGGCAGTGGGGCTGGTGGAGGCGGCAGGAGCATGGGTCAGGGCTGGGGACTGGCAGACCAGCCCACAGACCCCTTGAGAAGCGAAATCTGGGGGTGACGGGGGGAGACCCATGGGGACGCTGCACCCAGCGCGTCCCTAAACCTGGCACACAAGGGATTAGCTGAGCTAACAGGGCCCAGAGCGGAAGCTGGGGCTGAGCCAGGTGGGATTAGGGGCTTGGGGGGGAATCTGGGCGCGTTCAGGAGTGGGCTGAGCGGGAGGCAGCAGCTGCTCCACCCCGGGGGCTTTGCAGTTCCTCCCAAGCACGGGCGCAGTTGGAGGGGCAGCCCCTGGGGACGCTGCCCCATCGTCACCCGAAACTGCAGCAGGAAACATTGCTGCGTGGGGCAGGGGGGCAGCAGGGCTCGCCCCTGGGCTGGCTCAGGCGGCTCCCCAGGCACATGGCCCCAGCAGGGCTGGGTCTGACATGCCCCAGAGGCCCTGGCACAGCCGCTGGCACAGCCACTGAGTCACTGTCACTTCCCCTTGCTCTGCGACAGCCCATGTTTCCCAGCCCTGGCAGCCTGCTGGTGTCCCTCAGGCAGTGCCCAGCTGTGGTGGGTGCCCAGGTGTCCTGTGGGCAGTGCCCAGCTGTGCCGGGTGCCCAGGTGCCCTGTGGGCAGTGCCCAGCTGTGCCAGTGCCCAGGTGTCCCATGGGCAGTGCCGGTGCCCAGGTGTCCCTCAGGCAGTGCCCAGCTGTGCCAGTGCCCAGGTGTCCCATGGGCAGTGCCGGTGCCCAGGTGTCCCTCAGGCAGTGCCCAGCTGTGGTGGGTGCCCAGGTGTCCTGTGGGCAGTGCCCAGCTGTGCCGGGTGCCCAGGTGTCCCACGGGCAGTGCCCAGCTGTGCCAGTGCCCAGGTGTCCCATGGGCAGTGCCGGTGCCCAGGTGTCCCTCAGGCAGTGCCCAGCTGTGGTGGGTGCCCAGGTGTCCCTCAGGCAGTGCCCAGCTGTGCCGGGTGCCCAGGTGTCCCACGGGCAGGGCAGTGCCCAGCTGCTCAGTGCAGATGTTGGTCCCCGGCCAGGCAACAGGATTGAGTGTCAGGCAAGCTCTCCGTGCACAGCAGTGGCGGCAGGAGGCCAGGCTGCCCTGCAAGCACACAGCCCCTTCATTCATGGCAAAAAATAGCCCCCCAGGGTGTGGTCCAGCCTGGAAAAGCCCCCTCCAGCCCCGTCCAGCCCATGTTTATTCAGTACGGGGGGGACGCGCTGCCCTCCCTCTGCCCGCTGGCCCTGCACGCCATCTCCCTGCCAGAGCAGCCGCTCTTGGACGTGGTTCCCTGTGTCCCCCCCAGCCAAAACACACAGGCTGGGGCGGGGGGAATGGCAAACCCCTAAAAAGCACTGGGTTTGTCTCCGGGAGGAGCAGCCCCCGGTGATGTCATGAGAGTTTGCGAGCGGCCACATGAAAGGGACTCACTGCCCAGGAAATCCACAGGTCCATGCTCTGCCAGACAAGTCAGTGATTCTTCAGTGGGCCAGGAAGGAAACCTCGGGGAGCCTGAGCCAAGCCTGCCCTTGCCCCGGGGACAGAGCCTGCCCCCAGCCCCATGGCCCCCCAGGGTCCCCAACCCTGCTCCGCAGTCCCCCCTTACCCCTTTCTCAGCATCCACAGTTCATAGCAGCCCAATCCCTGCCCCCAAATTGGTACCCCTGATTACCAATCCCTGCCCTGCTGTCCCCAGGGCACCAAGCCTCGCCCCGTAGTCTTCCAGCATCCTAATCCCTGCTCTGCAGCCTCCAGAATCTGGACCCCTGCCTCACAGACCACAGACCCCAGACACTCTCTCTCTGCTGGCCTGGGGGGCAGCACCCCCATTTCCATGGTGATCCATCAGGCTGGGAGCGGCGGGTGATTTAGGGCCAGGCAGTGCTGCCACCAGACAACAGGGATGCAGCAGGGCAGGGGATTCTCTTTCGTGAGGGATTACGCTAGGGACAGCTGGGAACACACAGACGCAGCCCCCCCAGCCACCTCCCCAAGAGCCAGCCGGGATCTCGCCCCGCTCCAGCAGGCACTGCAGACATGGGCTCTGAAACCGAATCCGCTGCCCAGGGCCTCCCCTCCCCATTTCCCACGGGCGCAGGACGAAGCGGCTGGAGCGATGGGGAGGCTCTGCCTTCCTCCTCCTCCCCACGCAGGAGACACCCCTGGGCTCCCAGCCAAGCCCAGAGCCCCAGCTCTGCACCCTACTCTGCCCTGCACATCCCCACCATGGATCCTGCATCGTATGGGAATTGGCGACGGAACTGCCTCCTCTGCCCCATCGCCGGCTGTAGCCCAGAAGGAGCCGAGTGGCAAGTGAAGATCAGGGTGGTTTTGACTTCACGCCCCCAGTGCCTCCCATGCACCATTTTAGGAGGCTGCAAGCATCCAGCCCGTCCACCTGCAACTTGCCCACAGAGACGCTGTCCTGCTCCACTTGCTCCACCTCCCCCCGCACAGGCACAAGGTGACAAGACCTCTCTGCACCCCCAAAGGTGCCTGGGGGCCAGTGCATACCCCAGGCTGGTGCCGCGGCACATGGGGACACCGGCTGGGAAATCCTTCATGGAGCAATGGGCATGGGCGTCTTCGCAGCACGGTGCTGGGGCGGAGGGCTCTTTGGGGCCAGCTGAGCGGTGACAAAGGACCCTGTGACGGAGACCCCACTGCCCTCAGCAGACAGACGCTCTTTGCAAAAGGGCCAGCTCCGAGCAGACCACAGCCTGGGACATCTAGGATGTGGGCATCTGCATCCTGCTGGTACCCAAATCCGTCCATGACAGCGCTGGGCTCACAGAGGGGACAGGGCCAGTGGAGAGGAAACAGGAGCCCCCAGGGTCAGCGCAAGGCTCGCAGGGCTGCTCCCTCTCCCCAACGGGACCGGGGTGGGATGTTTGCTCCCGCTGTCCCTGTCCCAGCGAAGAGAGGGGACTCAGTCTCTGGAACTGTCAATCAGGCACCTTTCACCAGAGCTAAAAATGCACTCTCAGAAGGAAAACAAAATAAAAACACAAAACAAAACAGAGAGGTGAAAAATTCCTTGACATTTCTCTCCTGCGAGTCCCCAGGGCCAGCAGAGAGGCGAGAGCCCCCGGAGTTTGTCAAGCAAACACTTTCACACCCTCGGCCGCGCTCGGCACGCTGCCGCTGGAATGCCAAATATATATTTAAGCCCTGCTCATCAAAGGAGTCTGTTCGGAGTCGGTCTCGGGCAACGTGCATGTGGGTTTGGCCCGGAGCGAAAACCAGAGATGCTGAGAACATTTCTTGGGGATGGGAGACAGCTTGTGCGCGCACACACACGCGCGCGCGTGTGAGATAAATGACAACCTTCAAGGTTGTGTGGCTGTAAGGTCACGGGCTGGGCACGAGATACCTGCCTGCTGCGGCACTCACTCTTATCAGCTCCTGTCGCACCACGGGGTGGGGATGTTTAGGCTGGAGGGAGGCCAGCAGCCATTCTGCATTCCAGCGCACTATAAACTTTGTCAAAGCTAAATGAGCTCAGCCAACAAAGCTGGGGTCCGGGGAGATGGGCAGGAAGCGACGCTGTGGGAGAGGACAAGCTTGCCGGGACACAGAGGTCTGGCCGGGGCTGTGCACCCCGTGAGGAGGTGATGAGTATCCTCAGCCCGGGCACAGCACTGTGCAACAGGGAGGCGCAGATACAGCGCTCCTGCAAGTCCAGGGTTGGTGCTTGCTAGGGTGCCATGGCATCCCTGGCCGCTGCATGGATCTTGCTCTGCCTCCCCCTGGCACTAGCTGCACCAGGCAGCCAGCCCCAGCCCTCCCACAGGGCACCGCTGCTCATCTGCTGCCAAACCACCCCCGGCCCCTTGCTTGGAGGAGCCGAGGGCAGGGGGACGCTGGCTGCATCTGCCCCACACCATGCTGCCCCACAGCTCCTCCTCCCAGCCACAGCTTTGCTGGAACAAGCTGTCTGGGCATGGCAAGGAGCACTTTGGGAGGGAGGTTGCAGATAACAAAGGGGAGAGCCCTTCTGCATGGACCGCTCCTGTTCCTCAGCTCCCTCCCTTGGGAGCATCCCCTTGGTTTGCTGCAGATGGCCCAGGGACCTATGCCCAACTCACGGACCACCTCAGAGCTGGAGAGATGGCAGAGTCTCTGCCTTCCTCCTTTTCTATATGGGGTTTGCTCCCAGCCATGGCAGTGCCGTGGCATTTGCAAAGCCCTGGTGCTGCCTGCAGACCTGAGATGCTCCTGCCCCATCTCTGGAGGCAGGTCTGGGAGCTGCCATGCACAGGACGGGGGCCAAGGCAGGAGCTCCATCTCCAGAGATGATGGGCTGGGCTTTCCCCTCTCTGTCATTGCTCCAGGCAGGAGCGAACAGGTCTTAGCCTAAATCTTGTGTCTAATCCCAGCTGACAGAGCTGCAGGTCGGGGTCTGGCCAGGGGCTGGAGCCAGCCAGGGCAGGAGAGATCATTGCCACGAGCAAACAGAGCACGCTGGCACTGTGAAATCAGGCATTACGCGCCTGTCGCCCGTGGCAGGACCAGCCTGTCAGGCTGCTGGGGAGCTGCTCTGGTTACAGCAGGGGTAATCCCGGCACCGGCAGGGCCTGACCCTGCACAGTCGTGCCCCTCAACCTGGGTTCATCTCCAGGTGAGGGGAGGGATTGCTGAGCTGCGAGTTGGGTTTCAGGCACCTGCTGCTAATAAAACACTCTGTCAGGGCACCTTCGCCTTCTCAGCCCTTGGCGAGAGGGATGGGGTCCCTGCGGTGCTGCCTGGTGGGGGGCACAGAGGGCTGGGGGAGCTGGGAGCCGTGCCCTGACCCTGCCCCACACTGTGCCCCTCCGCCCGGGCGAGCAGACCTCCCCTTGCCGCTGCAGCCCCATCCATCTCTGCCCTGCCAGGTTCGGCTGCTGCAGCCCGAGTCGCTGGTCATTTTCAAGGGCAGGCATCCCAGCCTGTGCCGGGAGCGTGATGTTCCGAGCTCCACCGCTCCCCCGCGGGCAATGAGGAGCAGAGACCTCCCCCAGCTCTGGCGACCGCTGTTTTTTCCAGCCCCCTGCCCACTCGTCACGCTGCTCTCTCCATTCGGGCTTGCATTGCTCCGAAGGGTTCATCCACCCCTTGCCATCTCCAGACAGCAAAACCATACCCTTTGGCTAAATACAGGGTTTTTTAAAAGCCTCACCATTTTCATCCCTATTTTTCTAGGCGTTTTCTTCCATGCAGCACTATTTGTCAGCAGCAGCACTGGAAAACAAGGTACCCAGGGCGCCTGCTTGCAGCTCCCCTGTGCTCACGTCAAATCTCATCTGTCTGCGGTCACTCTCTCCTGGACCACCGTCACCTTCCAGTCTAAAAATTGGTTTCTCTTTAACCTTATCTGTAATAACATGCTCCAATATATTGTCTCCTATATGGTGCCAGGCTAGAAGATCCTCCTCCATAACTTAAACTCCTGTCATCCCCATGGCCCTGCTCTTTGCCAGCCTTAAAGACATCAGAGGGCTCGGCAAGCCAGATTGTGCTTGCTCCTGCCCCTGCTCCCCCTTGCCAGACCCCAGCCTTTGGTGGGGCTGCTGCCTGGCTGGGGGGCCCATTTTCCAGAGTTGCTGAGGCACTGTGCAGGAGGACCTTCTCCCTCCCCAGCCAGGTCTTTCCACAACCTCAGGGGAATGGGGGACCTCTACAGCCCCCCCTGCACTGCCATCAGCTGCCATCATCTCAAAACACGAGCCTGTCACTGGCAGACACAACAGTGACACTCGGGGAGCTGTTTCTTTGCTCCCCAACAACCCCACCTCCTCCAGCAGACTCAAAACAGGAGCTGAGGCTCCTGAGAGAACCTCTCTGAACACATGGAAACTCAAAAGGCAGCTCTCAAAGTAGACATCAGAGCCGAGGCAAGGACTGGGCTGCTCCTCGCCCTGCCCGGGCTGGCTCCTGGAGCTGGTACCCACAGCCCGCTGCCTCCTTCCAGGCTGCACATCTGCAGCCTCCACCCGTGCAGGAGAGCAGGAATCAATTACAGGGCTGGCAAAGGCAGGGCTGCCCCGAGGCTGGCGAGCGGCACCAGCTCCAGCGGCCGCAGAGCACGTGGCACGGCACCGGAGGCAGCCCGCCGGCCTGCGCCTGGGCTGAGCGCAGATGTGCCACTGGCTCATGGGGAAGAGGCAGGGGAACCACTTGAAAGCCATGGTATGAAAGCGCTGGTAAACCAGGGCCACTCCTCTGCTCCTCTGGCTCTGCGTGCTATTTATAGTGCTCCGGGTGCCCACCCCGGGGGATTTCAACCCCTGGGGTGCAGACTTTTGCTAAGCCAGCCCTCCTGTCTGCTGTGCAGCTCCCTGGACCCCCAGCAAGGTCTGAAAAAGGTCCTGGACCCACCTGATAACTAAGATGCTCTAGGGTGGGGTCTCCCAGCCGGGTCTAGGACCCAGCCAGCCACAGGGGCTCACAGCACGGCCACATCAGCCTGCACTGGAGGGACCAGCCTGCATGCAGCACCCTCAGACAACCAGCATGTACAGCAGGAACGTATTGAGAAGCCCCACCACACCAGTCTGGTGACAAGGAGAGACCCAGCCAAGCCATGGTCACTCCTTGGAGCCCCATCGTCAGAAACGCCAGGTGGCTGCGGCTGCGCCGGGGGCAGATGTCCCTGCTCTCTCCAGGGCTGGGTGGAAAGGCTGTGGGGAGGCTCCCCTCAAGCTTGTAGGCTGGTTTCCTTGTTGCATGGGAGGGTGTCAGGCCTTGGCCCCGTGTCCCATCACCCAGCACCTCCTGGGCATTTACAATGGCCTCTTGAGCCATCGCAGGCAGAGGAGAGCTGAGCTTGCACTGGTGAAACGTGATTCTACCAACCCACACCTCGTGGGGGCTGCTGGAGGGCTTCGGGGAAGGTGGGCAGTGAGGAAGAGCAGCAGTGCCATGCCCTCAGCAACTCCCGAAGTGCCAGCCCCGCATCCTCTCCTCCTGCCAAGCAGCACAGGCAGACACGGCTCTGCGCCCAACCCCAGCTCTGCCAGCTGCAGCGTGGCAAGAGTAAGCTGGGGGGAGGGATGCCAGCACCCCCTGTGATGTGGCTGGGGGGTCACAGCCATCAGCAACCCCAGGGCAGAGGACAAGGCAGACCCCTCCGACGGTCTCTGCAGCACAGACACCCACCGTGTGCAGCACCATGGGGCAGGACAACCACTGCAGTGGTGGTGGCAGCTGGGGGACGAGCCAGGCAAACACCAGAGCACCAGGTCACACCGTGACAGCCAGGATGAGGACGCGGGCACCTGGGGGAGCAAACATGGCCGCAGCCCCATGCCTCCTCACCCCTCCAAGCAGAGGTGCGGGGGCTCCCAGTGTCTCCTGAGGGCTGTGGGGTGAGGATGCTGCCCGCAGAGCCCAGAGCCGTGGTGACACCAGGGGCTGGGGGGTAGGACCGCGCCGATTGGGAGCAGGTGGCTGCTGCTGGCATTCCCCCAGCCAGCGGCCAAGGAGGAGCTAAATTTATTCCACCAATATGTGGGCAGCGGGAGGGGACTGGGGGGCTCCTCCAGCCCGTCTGCCCCATGCACGGCGCACGTCCCACTGCCCTCCTTGGCGCTGGCGTGGCCAACCCTGCCCCGACACCAGTGACGGGAACAGAGCCCTTCTGGACCGTCTCTTTGGCACCCGCGTGTCCTGATGACTGGCCCCAAGCGGACCCAAGTCCTTCCTCCACCGACCACAGAGGGGAAAGTTTCCAAATTAAAAACCTAAAACTGGCAACAAGGTGCCCATGGCAGGAACCTTTTAAACTGGCCATTAAAGTTTATAAGTTAGACGGGCACCAGGAGCAAGCGGCAGAGCTGCAGGAAAACAGCGGCCCCTCCTTGAGCAGCCTAACCACGGCTGTCCCCAAAGCCGCAGGGCTGACGTCACGGCATGACTTCACCTCCATCACCCACTGCCTGGCCAGCCCCAGCCCCGTGTTTACCCCTGCCCATCCCCGCCGCTGTCCCTCGCAGCCCGCTTTTCCCTTTGAGGTTGGTCGGCAGCCCCAGGGCCTGGCGAGGAAGAGGAAAAGAGCAGAGAGAAGGAAACCAAACCTCAGCGCCCACAAGGCGGGTTGCAAAACACGGAGCCCCAGCGGCCACGCTGCGGGGATGGCGGGCTCCGTCCCAGCCCTCCCGCCTCTCCCTGGCTGCATCCCCCCTTCCTGCCCCCAAGCTGCTGTCCCTGGGGTGGGAGACTGGGAAGACTCCGGCGGCCAGGGTTGTGCCCGCTGTTATTCTCCCATTTTCCCACAGACAACACACTCTGTGCCCTTGGCAAGACGAGCTGGGGGAGGGTATCGGACCCAATCTGGTGTCCCGTCCTGCCCTGGGATGCTGGGATGCACGGCAGGTACCTGAGAGGACCCAGCCTCCATCCCAAGGGGTGAGATGCTATGAGGTGGGTGAGATGTTATGGGGTGGGTTAGATGCACAGTTGGGAACACGTGGCCAGCCCCAGGGTGAAGCACAGCACGGGGTTTCAGCTAGAAGAGCTTTGGGAGTAGCAGAAACAGAAGCCTCAGGTGCCTGGGCACAGGTCGGGGCAGCCCCATTCCCCTCTCCCCTGCCAGCTCGAGGGCACTTCAGCTCTAGACCTCTCAAAGAGGAGCCGCCTGGCTCGGCTCGGTGTTGCAGGTGTGTGTGGGATGCAGGTTTGCTTTGCACGGCAGGGTGGGAGGGTGGACAGGGGTGGGTAAAACCCCATGGGTAGTGATACTGGAAGAGCCCTGGAAGAAACACTGCGGTTGTTTTCAGAGTGGCTGTGCACGGAGGCCAGTGCCGAGCCCTCCGAGCCCAGTGCAAAGCCAGCGCTGCATGCTGGAACTGGCCTGAACGATGCGCTCAGCTCGGAGACGCATGTTGCCAGAACATGGGTGAGAGCCACAAAAGCCACACGGGTTCAGGAGGGGCAAGGCTGGAGGCTGCGCGGCCGCAGAGCTGCCTGCAGCAAGCCCAGGGCACCAGTCAGAACAGGCTGGGAAAGCCACCGTCCCCATCGGCTGCTGTTCGGAGCCTCATGGGGCACATTTTGCCCACTGTCACCTCCCGGAGAGGTCTGTGGGTTTCATTTATAGACTCGGCCACAGACCCTGGTCCCTGTCCTCTGGACCACACAGTGCTGCCCCTGCATCCGGAGCATCTCCGGGAGCGGGAGCTGTGCCGACCCCCTCTGCGGCCTGGTGAGTCGGTGCATGCACGTGAGCCACTCGCACGCCTCCCCGCGAGCATCGATCGATGGGGAACCGCACACACACGCGCGTGCACACACACACACACACAAACAGGGCAACCTCTGCAAACAACTGCTTGTTAAGTTAAAATTAAACTCTGCACAAATATTGACCTTTGGAGGGGACACAAACTCTGCCGATATATTTACCAGCTTTATAAATGCGCCTGACCACAGAGCTCTATAAGCTGAGCTGGAGGAGATGAGGGCTGTGGAGGTGCCCAAATGAAGTGCATCCCCCCCCCTCCCCAAATGGGGCTCTCCCCAGACAATGTCACTGTGCCCCCCAGCTGCCCCCACCCTCCTCAAAGTCCCCACTCCAGCCTGAAGGAGGATGGATGGTGGGCATGAGGATGAGCTGGGTCCACTTTTCCCCCCCAACTCATGGTTTCTCGGGGGAACAGTCAGCAGCTCACGGGCAGCCCTGGAGCACCCAGGGGAAGCTCTTGTCCCCTCTGGGCTTGTGAAATTGGTCCAGCAGAGCAGTCCTGAAGCTGCCCCTCATCTTCCAACCCTTCCAAACCTCTGCATTGACCAAAGCCTCACTGTCTGGCAGGGGCACCTACTGCCAAACGCCAGCTGCCCAGCATTTGGGCAGGCTGCTCTGCCCACGAGTCCGTGTCCCCTCTGCAGAGCGCCCAGCACATCCTGGAGGGTTCCCATCTCTTGAGGGGGAGCCAGAGCTCAGGGCTTGGTCCTCCATCTGGGAAGGCTTCGGGAGCTGCAGAAACACAAGCAGCCTCTAGCCGAGGGGGCAAAAAGCACCTGGTGACAGAAATGATGCGAAGAGAAGGCGCAGCACTGCTCTGTGGTGGGAAGTCACCCCTCACGAACCCACCAGAGCTCTCAGAAGGGGCCAGCACGCCCAGCTGAGCATACTGGGGGCTGTAGCTGGACTGGGAAAATACTTAGAGCAAGGTGTTTCCCAAGGATGGCTAAACCAGCTCGGCTGTCGTGGGAGAAGTGGCAAGCTCTTCTCACAGCCTACACCTAGGGTAAAGCACAGGAGGCAAGTTGGAATAAAGGGTGGCTTTTGCAGGCAGAGGGTACAAATAGGGTGGCACAGGAGGCAAGAGCATTTCTCAATGATATTAAACTCTTCAGGGCAGTGGGAAAAACTGCTGAGTGCAACAAGTTGCTGTTGAATAGCCAGGCAACGAAGGAGCCATGAAGTCAGTGCTGATAAATGCAGCACAACGGACATGGGGAACAACCCCAGCTATGTGGTGCACGGTGCAGGGCAGATATCCCCGTGTTAATGCAAGGGGAACACACCAGCCTGGGGCTCAGCAAGAGAGAAGAGTATTCTGCACATCCCAAAGAGACCAGGATGAGGCCAGTGTGCCCAAGGCTGTCACTGCCCCTCAATCCTTGGCCAAAGTGGATGACAGGGCAGCGGGCATAGGGTCCAGCCAAGCATGCACCAGTGGGCAGCGGTGCTCAGCGTGCAAGAGGGATGATGGAGGGTGGATTTAGGAGACGGCCCCAAGGAGCTGAGCGTGCAAACCCAAGGCTATGCATAGCGAGGAGAGGGGTGCAAAGAGGGTGTGCACACAGCAGGCACAACTTCTGCGCCAAGAGCAGTGCGTGCACCAGCTGGGCGGTGGGAGGAAGGCTTGTGCCTGCGGTGGCTGCCCGGTCCCTGGCCCCAGGGATGCAGGGAGGAGAGCACGACACATACAGCAGGGGATGCCCAAGTTCCAGCTCTTGGAAATACTGAATAGAGTCTTATTCAGGCTGATGTAAAACACTGTTAAAACACACAAAAATCCTTTGAGTAATGGGCGAGCGGGAAAGAGGCATCTATAATTAACAGTAACTGTTCGAGACGGTCGCTGCCCAGAGACGTGTACTGTGCAAAACCACTTGAAAAGGCCTCGTCTGAAAGGCGAAGCCTGGGGTTTTTCAAGAAGCCCGTCATGTAACGATCCTGGCCCTTCCAAAATAATTCTGCCATATTAAAAAAACCCAAAACCTCAGCTTAATCGCCCTGCAGCACTGGGACTGGAGAGCTCTGAGAAGAGGGGAAGGGAAGCACAACCGGCTTCCAATTAGAGCCTCGTTAGAAAGGAAAGCTGGGGAGCTATTAGAGAGCAGGCCAGGAGTGAGCTGAGCTGAGCTGAGCCAGCTGCCTGGAGACCCACTGCAGAAGGGGTGTCCCCACCAGCCCTGCCCCTTCTCCCCCCTCGGTGGGTGCTCTGGGACCCCAAGGGTGGCATGGTCCCAGCTGTGGGCACTTGGCCTGAGCAGATGGAGAAGAGGTTGCTGCAGTTGCACACCTAAAAGCCCCCGGGGAAGTCCTGGTCCTACACAGGGCAGGGTTTCGGGATGCTCATGGAGCTGTGCAGGGAGCACTGGGGATGGGAGAAAGGGGAATTGGGGCTAGAAGGATGCTGCAGCTGGAGAGGGGAAGTGAAACAGGGGTCTGTGGGCTTCACTGCCTCCTCCCACCTTCGGAGGCACAGAGCCGGGGCCAGAGACTGCCTCAGCCTGCGTGTCCCCGTGACACCAGGATGGGGCTCCCGGCTCTTTCAAGCCCTGGGTCGCAGCTGTGGGGGAAGAGGACAGTCCCGCTGTGAGCGCATCTGTCATCCTGCCCCACACGCACACCTTGCCACCTTTCCTGGCGCCCCAGGTCCCCGTCCCTTCCCACGCAGACCAGTGTCTCCCAGTGCCCGGCGTGCCTGCAGCCCAAGGATGGCTCATGCAGTGGCTACAGCCAGTCATTGAAGTGCCAGAGCCCGGCCAGGTTGACGTGAGTGCCAAGGCATCATCGCCCACAGCACAGGTTCAGCCACAGCATCTACCCCAGGCTGTTTGCTTCATCAGCTCTGGCTTTAATTGTGCCCACCAGCCCTACCTGCCCAGGCCAGGGCACCGGGCACCCACTCGCCTGCCTGCAGCCCGGCTCCGGGGCCGGCCAGGCAGGAGGCATGTTGCCCGGAACAGCCTCCCCTTCCCATCCCACAGCCTGGGACCCATCCAACACAAAGTTAATTTCTAACCATGGGTAACCACCAGTGCCCGAGCTGGGATGATTTATCCCCTATCTGCCTGGGTCGGATTTATGAGCCACACATCCCCTAGGCTGCGATAAAGGCCATGTCTGTGCTCCTCCATCCCCCCCTTCCCGTAGCCCCTCTGTGCGGACTCACTGCCCCCCCACACCCCATTTACAAGCCTTCCCCCAGCACAGAAACCTGACAGCCCGCAGAAGAACAGTAAACAGCATAGAAAATAGCACACGCTGGAGGCCAAGGAGAGACGCGCTGGCCGGGGAAGCCACAAATGGTTTCTGCTTTCGGGACCTGTTCAAGAAAACAGAGTGGGACGTACCCTGGGCTCCCACCAGCCTTCAAAAGGGGAGAGGGGGTCTGCTATTAATAGCCAAGCCAGGGTACTGCTCGCATGCAGGGCTGGGTCGGCTGATGCCACGGCCGTGCCAGGGATGGCCGAGCAGTGAGGAGCGGTCCCTGTGGCATTGGCCGGAGGCAGCACTGGGTGGGAGTGGGCATTTCCCCTGCAAATGGGAATTCACACTCAGGGTGGAAAATTCCTTGGTGTGTTGGTGCAGAGAGAGGCTGGGAGAATCAGGAACCCAAAGCAGGGCCAGGTGCTGCTACCTTTGCCCCTGCCATGCGGCACTGGGCAGGGGGTGCCAAGGGAGGGAGGGCTCATCCCTGCACCCACTTGCCCCAGTCCATCCTCCTCTGCAGATGGTGCTCGGCAGCCCAGCACCTGGGCATGCTGTCATGGGGATGCCCTAGATTTGCACTTCAGGCTGCTCCAGGGTCTGACCGCAGCGGTGATGAAGGTATGTGTCACCTAGCTTCTTTTTAAACAAGGTCCGAGGCTTCTCCCCCTGTGCCGGGAACGCAAGCAGCCACTGAGCAGCGCTGGGCATTACTGCAGTGCCGGCAGCCTCTGCAGCATGCCAAAATGTGCGGAGAGCTGAATGCACCTGGATCCATTTTCTGTCCCTCTGCCAGCCAGAGGCCGCCTTGCCGGAGCTTGCATGCTCTGTGCACATCACAGCAGCCGAGATGCTCCAGAGTCTTGTGTGGCAGTGTCACTGCCCCGCCAGCCAGGATGGCATCACCCTTTGCACCACCACTGAGGGCTTCCAGACCCTGCAGCCAGATGGATGCACAGCCCAACAGGCGGGCAATGGGCCAGATCCTGGCAACTTGGCCATACAGATTGTGGTCCTGAGCTGCACCGAGCAGCCCAGCCCGAAGCAGCCCCCTGCCAGTGGCAGTCAACTGGGGAGGGAGCAAGGGGCAGCAGTAACAGCCTTGGGGTTTGCAGGATGAGGCTGCAAGGAGCAGGATGGATGAGGCTGTGGGCAGCATCCCGGCTCTCAGGGCAGGCACCGCCAGCCCCCCGCTGTCCCCCAGCCCTCTGCAGCGCTGATAGCGGCAGCCCCGGCAAGGGAGAGAAGAGAGCCTTGTTCTGGGGCCAAGACTAAGGCGATTCAGTGCTCTGCTCCCCTGGGGTTTCTCAGGTGAAACCTGGCTCTGTAATGGCTGTGTCTGTAAAACGTATGGAAATGCCCATAAAAACTGTATCAAATGCTATATGGATATATATGGATATATGGAGAGAACTATGAAATTAGGAGCACGCGGGGAATTGGGCAGGACGGCTCCCTCTGAGCCGTAAAAACACACAAGTGAAAGGCAGGGGAGGCAGCAGCGCCAGGAGCCGCGCAGACAGGCCGGCACGGCCAGGAGCCAGGGGAAGGGCACCCCGGCTCCATGCTGCGCGGCTCAGCAGAGACCTGCGCCCACGGAAAGCCTCCGGGATGGCGGGACCTCTCCATGGGGCTGCAGGGGACAAACCGCTGTGCGGGGCTGGGGAAGCCTCGCCAGGGCTCCCCAGCAGCCCAAACCCTCGCTGTAGGCAGGGGCAGGGGGGCCTGGCTGTGGGGAGACCCCAGCAGTACCCCTGAACCAGAGGCACCTTGAAGATGAGCTGCCAAAGTGATGAGCAGGAGGCTGGATAGGGGAGATGCACAAAAGCACAAAAGCACAAAGGCCTCTGCTGTGGATGACAGCAGCCCACTGCAGTATCAATGACTGTGAGCCATCGGGAGCCTAAAGTGAGGGATGAGAGGACAGGGGAGAGGTGCAGGGGCAGTGGGAAAATAACCACTGATCCCAATTCAAAAAAAAGAGCCGGCACCGACTGAGCACGGCGGAGCAGCCAATGGCCACCCCGGAGATGCAGTGACCTGTATGTCCCTTCGGGGATGCCCTGTCCTTGAGGGCGAGTGCCAGCACGGGAAGACGGCACAGCACCGACTAGAGCAAGCAACTTCTGTTTTTGCTCCAAGGGCACACACCAAATGCAAAGCATGTGTGCAACCCCAAACATGCAGCGCTCCTGAGACAGGCCCACAGCACAAAGAGCTCTTGAGGGGTCTCTACTTGCCTGCTGGGCTTCATGCCCTCCTCTGCAGGGGTAGTGATGCGAGGACATGGGCAAAGGGACATGCCGAGCAGCAAGCAGAGTCTTGCTGCCATCAGCATCCCATCGTATATACCTGCCATGAGCCAGCCGAGCCCCTATGATCCTATATAGCAGACGTCTTTTCCTACAATCCCATCACTTTGAGAGCTGAGGTTTTAGGAAAATCTCTAATATCAACAGGTTTTGCAGCAAAATCATAAATGAATAGGCAAACAGAGGGCCCTTGCCAGGGAGTAAGCAATAAATGATGAGACAGGAGGTGAGCTGTGGCAGTTTGCTGTCACCACTGATGCTGTTTGCTCCCCGTACCACATTGGGCAGCACCCAGTTGGCTCCAGTCCTTCTTGCCTTGCCCCAGTAGGGGCCGGGGAGCTGGGACCCCACACCCAGCCCTCTGCCGCTCCCATTGAAAACTTTCTTCTCCTTGTAGCCTTCCTAAAGCAGAAAACAGGCCCAGAACCCCTAAATTTGGGGCCTAACCCCAATCATCTGCCCTGATCTATTTGCCCTGAGAGCGATGAGCATGGAGGGACCTGTGCAGCAGGAAACCCAGGGCGGGATCCAGCCGCAGGCACATCCCTGCTCCTAACCCACATGGGACTGATGCTGTGGCGATGGGGGAAAGCTCCTTGGCTCCTCCACCCGGCATCCCTGCTGCGTGACAGTCCCTGTGTGTCTCCCCGCTGCGCCGCTAACCAGGGCGAAAGCACGATGCTGATACCAGCCCTGCTGCCCAGAAGCATCCCTGTCACAGAGGCGGCAGCCAGGGCGATGCAGAAATGCAATGCCAGGGCTGCAGAGAGGCAGTGCCCGGGCTGCAGAGATGCAGTGCTGGGGTTGCAGGGATGCAATGCCAGGGTTGCGGTGATGCAGTGATGGGCTGCAGAGATGCAGTGCTGGGGTTGCAGTGATGCAGTACCCAGGATGCAGAGATGCGGTGCTGGGGTTGCAGAGGTACAAAGCTGGGATGCAGAAATGCAATGCCGGGGCTGCAGTGATGCAGTGCCCGGGATGCAGAGGCAGTGCCATGGCTGCAGAGACGCAGTGCCGGAGCCGCAGCCCCACACAGCCGGCAGCAGCGGGCCATCAGGCAGCCACTGACCGGAGACAGGGCGCCATCTGCTGCGTCCCTGTCACACGCCAGTGCATGGCGTGTCCCCAAACCCGCCAGCACAGAGCCAGCTGCCGTACCCAGCCAGGCGGGAGCGTGCTGCCTGCTCTGCTCACTGCTGTCCCCTTCTACCTGCGGGCATGACAACCAGGAGAGGTCACAGCCCGGCACAGGATGGGTGCAGTGCAAGGTTTGGTGCTTCTGGGGTGCTAGGGCAGCCCACAGCACTGGGGGGGGTGGGGGGGAGTGACAGCACTGAGCTGACACAGGGGCCTGCAGGGACAGCTCGGAGAGCTCGGCCACCTCCCCGTGGCTCTGACACCCAGAGCACCCATTTTCTGGCAGTGTGGTGGTGATGAGGATGCAAATGCCTCCAGGCTGTCTCCTGTGGGCTCCAAGCCCCTAGTGCTCAGGCTGGGGGGGAGTTAGGATTGTCCTACAAAATAAATCCGGGAAGCAGGGCAGTTAGGTGGCCATGCAGGGGGACATTGGCAGCAGGAACAGTTAGAGAGGGACGGAGAGGGATGGAGGGGACGGGATGGAGTGTTTCAGGGGACGGAGGTACCTGAGACCATCCTGGCACTCTGCTCTGCATCACTGGGCTCAGACCCTGCCAAGGGCCTCCAGAGGCACTAGGCAGCTTTTGCAGGACAGGTTTAGGGGGTGCCCCACCAAGGCAGGGGTGCCAGGCAGGGACAGGGCTGCAAGGACTGGAGACCATGCCAGGCTGCAGGGGAGGGCAGGGACACTGGAGGGTCCCTGTTCCCAGGTACTACCCATAGGTCTGCCTGGCTTCGAGCTCAACTGGGTGGCCACAAAACGGGGCAGCACCCAGGGAGAGCCTGTCCCCAGATCCCCATGGCAGAAGCACCCCACAGCTCAGCCTGTGCCAGCACCCAGGGCCATCACTCCTGGCACCACATGCTCAGCCCTGGCCGGTGGCAGGTTGGCACCTCCAGCTCTGCATGGTGCCACCTTCCCGGGCACCATGCTGACAAGCAGGTGGAAATCAACACGCAGGGGCCGCGTAGTCGAGGGATGCAACATGAATATGGATGAGGCCAAGTGGGCTCATGAATATTAACGCCCGTTGTGGATTTCAGGAACACTAATGCGGCACAAAGATCTAATATTACTCTTGGCCATGCAAATGCAGCGATATCCTCACGTCAACCCTGACTGCCCACTGCCAGGACTGTGCCAGGTGTGCCCCAGCTGGCAGGGCCGGGAAGGCATGCCCGGACTCAGCCCATGCCCCCCGGCACTGTGCCCCAGCACTCCGGCAGCCCGGGGGAGTGGGACGGGAGCCCTGCTCTCTCTGCAGCCCCAAGGTCCCGAAACGCAGGGAGGAAGAGCAAGGCGGGCAGGGAGCCAACTGCTCTGCAACCTTGGCACCTGTGCCATGCCAGGCACGTGTGGCCGCAGCACCCTGGGAGCCAGCCGAGGGATGCTGCCTGGGGAGTAGGGGAGTGCGTGGGGCTGGCATACGCCGCGGCTGGGGAAAATTGCACTGACCGGCTCCAGCTCCTCTGGGCAAGGGGCAGCCCAAGCTGGCAGGGTCTACATGGGCCAGTAATGCTTTAGAAAGCACCGTTGATGAAGGTTACAGAGCCAGAGGGAAGATTCCCCAGGGAGCTGGGAGTGCCTGAGCATCCTTCCAGCCATGCCACCGGCAGGCTCCAGGGGAGGGGAGGGCAGGCAGGGCCTCGGAGAAGCACAGCAACGGCAGGTGGGATGTGACTGCACTTGGGACACACACCTCCTCTCCCTGTCCTTGGGCAGGATGGGACCTGGGGAGCCGCTGCCCTGGGGCTTCCCGAGGACCCCAGGCCAGAGAGCTCCGAGGCTGGGACCTGAGGACCAGCAATGCTGAGGGCCATGGGGATCTAGGGATGCTCCCCCAGATCTGTCCTTCCTCCTTCTGCCCCGATATTCATCTGCACCTCCCCTCAGCAGCCACATCTCCCAGGACAACACTGCTGCCAGCAGGGACACAACTGGGAAGGATTTTAGGGGTGTAAGCCTTTTGGCTTGGTAGAGCATCCCACTGCATCCCCCCAGCTCCAGGCTGGAGAGTTCCCCAGGCCACCTGCGTTCCCTTGGTGAGGCTGGCAGCCCCGGGGCCGGCGCGGCGGTCCCCGGGCACGGCGGCAGGCTCCCGCGCTCGGCCGGTGCAGCATGAGGTCACACCCAGGCCCGTGAACCCGGGCAGGCACAGGGGGACCCTTCTAGTCGCACAATTACTATATTATGTAGCACTAATAAAAAAAAAGGGGGGGGGGGAAAGGGCTTGAAGTTTTCTTAGTGCTACATAGTAAAGTATTTATAGAAAGCCAGGCGTGAATGGGCCGCTCACAGGCCACACTCCTCCTCGGCGTCAGGATCTCCAGGAATTATTCTGTGCAGTCACATTGTTGTATTCACCCAGAGATTGAGTTTAATTACAGACACGCGGGCGAACAGGCTGTCAGTGTTCCAGCCTCGCCGGGGAAAGGGCAACTGAGCTCCCTTTAATGAATGTATTTTAAAAAGGCCCAAGGTTGAAATAGAGAGGAGGAGGAGGGGGACTAGCAGAGGCAGCGCTGGGGGTGGCAGGGATGGGGAGAAGGGGCCACGGGGGGGATGCGGGGTACCAGGAGAGCCGCAGGGGCTCTCTGGGTGGGGGAACAGGGCTGGGATGCTGGGGAGAGGATGGGGACGGCGGGCACGGGCTGTGTGGGACACACAGAGCAAGAGGCGCGTGGCCCAGATGTGGCCAGAGCTGCTCGCAGGATGCAGGGCCCCGAGCATCTGCTGTGCACGGGATGGCAGATCCCTTCGGAGACCCGGAGGAGCTTCCCGAAGAAAATGGGGGGAGTGGGGAGGGCTCCCAACTTATTACAGAGCAGGGTATAAACAGAACAAATAAATATAGCGCTGCTTTATTACAAGGCTGGCCAGCTCTGGTGGCTGGCTGATTACAGGGCAGGCTGCTCCAGCGCTACGCAAGCCCAGACCTCAATAAAGGCCAGATTGGAGCTGCCTTTTGCTCATTGACAACTTCGGCGCGCTCCCGCCGTGCCGCTCAGCTCCAGCGTGCCACTGGCTGCCCCCGCGCCCCAGCACAGGGCGAAGGGGAAAATAAAAGCTTAAACAAATAGTGAGTAAGCGATGAGCAGGGGAAGGCGGAATCAGCAGCCTTGCAGACAAGCACTAAAAATACAGTTTATTTTCCTAAGGAGCCAGCAACTTCCAAAACTGGAGATTTAAACAAAAAAAAAAAGGAAAGAATAAAATGCCATAAGAATTATAGATCCATGGCGGGGGTGGGGGAAAGACCCAAGAACAAGGAAAGAAAAACACAGTGATGAGTAAGACACACACATGACGTACATAAATACACCGAGACGGAAATGCATAAACCTCCTGCACACAGAGGCACACGCAGGCACACGCAGAGGCACACGTGCGGGGCCGGCTCCCGGCAGGGATGGAGCCAGCCCGTGCTTTCTCCTCTCCTCTCCCCGGGGCCGAGGGCATTAACCTCTGCACACACGCACACATCTTTCCAGGGCTTGGGCTGAAAGGGCACTTTGTCTCCCAGTCCCCGGCACTCTCTACACCTGGGCTCCCAAGCCACCACCGGGCAAGGCGGTGGCCACTGTCCCCGAGGGCTCCCGCGACCACCTCGGTGCTGAATCCCTGGCACCCGGTGCAAGCCACGGACCCCACGGTGGGGCGGAGGGTCGGGGCACGGACCCAGCCAGGCCAGGAGCCTCCTGGACAGCAGCCGAGGCAGCCCCGTGCCCGGGCGGCCGGCCAGCGCGTCAGCCCCCGGCGTGCCCGCAGGAGGTGAGGGAGGGATGGAGACCGGCACGTCCATGGGGCTGCGGGTCAGGAGGCTTTAAAGGAGTTGATTTAGTATTGTCCCACCTGCCCTGAAACAGGCACTTGAGCAAGGGATGGAGGTTGCCTCGGGTCATCGTAGTGCTGAACAGAGCCCTTATAGCGCGGGGCAGGAGAAAGGGGCTTCTTTGGGATGAGCCGGCTCCCCTGGGCACAGCTGCATGGGACTGCTGTGGTCCCACATGTCCCCCATGCGCAGCTCTGCCAAGGAGACACTCCCCCAAACACCTCCCCACAGTGATGGATGAACATCACCCTGACCACCAGCCCCACCAAAGTCTCTACGGTGCCTCGGTACCACTGCACCCTCCCCAGGGCATGAGTTTGGGAGAAGGGGCAGGGCTGGAAGGGAAAGCAAGCAGTCCCGGCGCTGCGCAGCCTTCATCGGCGGTTTGCAAGGGTCCCTTCCCTGAAGGCATCACCATGTGCCCCCAAGGGACCTCGGCCCCCAGCCCCACACACTGCCCACCCCGCTCCGCAGCAGAGCCTGGCCACAGTGCTCTCGGGGAAGTTGCGTGGGGCAAAACGAGATGCAGCAGAGCCCCAAATCTCCTTCCACGCCCCGCACGGGATGGCAGCACCCAGGCCATGCCAAGGCACCTGACACCTCTGCACTTCTTCTGCCCTCACCATCCACCATCACCTGCACGGGCAGGTCCCCCGCCGGGTACACAGTGCACAGTGCTCACACATGGTGAGCCCGGGGCTGGCGGGGCCTGCTGCAGCAGCCCCCACCGCTGTCCCCCCCCCAGCCCGGGGAGCGGAAAACGGATCTCTGCAAGGAGTAGCTCATGCGGAAGCTGTTCGCATCCCGTAGTGCGGGCTCAACGGGTGAGGAGCAGGGCAGCTCCCGGGTCGCCGGGTTATCGGATGATAACAAGCCAGCACAGCCCGAGCACGCGACTTCCAGCAATGCAAGGCTGCTTCCTTTGTTTTGGGAAAACAAGAGGGGAACAAGACCTTTTCTGGCACGTTCTTGCCCGGCCTGAAGCTGTCCCCCACTTGCACCGGCTTGGAGAGGAGCTGTCCCCTCTGCCCCACTTGCAGCAGGAGGAGGGGGCCGGGGCCAGTCCTCACCCTTTTCACCTTTCCCACCTCCATGAGGAGCAGGGCTGGAGCCAGTGACCCACCGAGCAGGGCCAGACAGCCGCTCCTTGCATCTGGTGGGGGTCCTGGCTGTCTCCTGAGCCTGGCTGTGCCACGGGCTCACAGCCCGCCAAAGACCAGGTCCTGCCTGCATAAGCCCATCTCCCAGGTACCCTGAGAGGGCGATGCTAAGGCTCGGGGGGGCCAAGACACCCACGGTTTGGGCTGCGGGGACCCTACCATGGTAAGGTTAGCTCAACACCTCCCCCATCCCCAAATGCGGGGCTGAGCTGTGTATCGGGGCAGAGGAGTGGCACAGGGCAACACAGGGCTCGGGCAGCCATTCCCACCTTCCCCTCCATCCCACGGACCTGTTCCATCCCTGCAGCGGTACCCCCCGCTCCCTGGAGAGCTGCGGGTTTGATGGGGGTGTGGGAGACCCCTCCACCCCTTCCCCAGCGGAGGAGGAGGAGGAAACATAATAAGAAAAATAAAATTTATAAGCGAGGCAGTAATTACAGTGTGGCTACAAAAGGCTGCCTCCTCAGGGCCATCATTATGTGGCTAAATTTAACGCCCCGCGTGGCTGGTCGGGGGGGGGGGCTGCGTCCCGGGGCTCTGAGCATCCACACAGACGCCGGCTCCTGCTACCTTCCCTCCGTGCCGTCCAGGGCAGCACAGCTGAACGGCAGCCAAGAAAGCCATAAAGCAGGTCAGAATTTTTTAATAGTCTATTTACCAAGATGCTGTTTTTACTGCCGAGGTTTCTCTCGTTTTATCTCTGGCTTTTTTTTTTTCCCCTCGCTCTCTCTTTTTCCCCTGACTCCTGAACAGACTGGGCTGTATTTTCTGTTTTAGGTTCCTCTCTCACTTGCTCTAAATACTATTTTCAGAACTCTAATTTTATACGGTATGTCCCTTTTTTTTTCTTTCTCTTTTTTTTTTTTTTTGGTAAATATTTGCCATGACTAAGCCAGGACACATCCCGTTTAAAAGGCTCCCATCCCACAAAACATCAGCCCTTTAATGACATGAATCTCATTAGCTCTCCCCATGAAAAGAGGTATAGAAAGGGAGCATCACTCAGGCCCTCTGAGTTCCTGTATCTGCACAGACATATATTTAGCCGTGTGTACTGTACAGTCACAGGAGGGGACAGTCTGGGCACACGCACACCACCTCATTCAGCCAGAGGGACCCAGAGCGGGGGCCCCTGGGACCAGTGGGTTTTGGGATATCCGTCTGTCTGGAGTGGGGTTGGGAAGGGATCTGGGCCCAGCAGAGCCGGAGCTGGTCCCCAAGAGCTGGCGGCCGGGCACAGAGGAGCCTCAGAGTCCCTCCAAGCTGGGATTTGGGATCCTCTGAAGGACCTTCTCCAGCATGGGGGGCCAGTTGTGTAGAGCCCACCTGTGCAAGGACCAGTGCTGCGAGAAGAGCCCAGGCACTGCCCTCTCCAGGCCCTCAGCCCTACCAGCTAGGTTTGGCACTGGGCAGCAGACGTTGGCTGCACGCTTGGAGCTTGACCCCAAAGGGCCAGCACAAGGTCCCAGGAAAGGTACTAGGTCCGACAGGCCAGAGAGGTTTCCTTACTGAGGTGAGGGTCTGTCTGCACCCACCTACAGACACCCAACGCAGGAGCTGGCAGAGCATCTGCAGCCCGGGTGCAAGCACAGCATCCCTGGGGAGCAAGCAGAGATCCCAAGAGCTCAGGCTCTTCCAGCCTTCCTCCCAGCAGAGGAGGAGGCTCTGTCTCCATCCATAACAGCATCTTCTGTTGGGGAACCTGTCCATCCACAGTCCCATGCTGGGTATGGTCAACCCTACTTCAGTATGGTCTTCACTTCCCCAGCATGGCCATCCCTTCCTTGGTGTGGTCTTTCCTTCTTCAGCATGGTCATCCCTTCTTTGACATTGCCATCCATTCCTCGGCACAGTCATCCCTCCCTCAGGATGGTCACTCTTTCCTCTTGGTTCAACAGCTGTCTGGTACCAGAGGGTGAAACCCCAGGAGATGCCACAGGCTTCCCCATGGCTGAGATGTCACCCACAGAGCCTGAAGCCAAACACAGCAGGAGAGGTCCATGGAGAAGAATTTGCTCTCTCTTTCCCAGATCCTCTCTGCATTTTCCCTCTCATTTCTAGTCCAACCAGGTTACAGTGCTATTCCTCAGCCCCACAGCACCCCTACCATGCTGGCATCAGGTAAGCGTGTTAGCACGACCTCCTCCTCCTCCAGAGCTGTCCCCAGCAAGCCAGGTGTGAAAGCTGTGCAAACGTACTGCTGAGCCCGCAGCATGGGGCATGGCTGTGCTCATCACATTCACATGGGTGCTCCTCCACATTTTGGGGGAGACAGCAAGAGAAATAACCCCAAGAAGGGCTGCAGACAGTGCACAGGCCAGCGCTGCTACAGATCCTGCACTGACTGAGCAGCACAAGCTCTCCAACCCATAAATAAACCTGGGGGGATTTCACTTCCCTGCTGTTTTCTTTAAATTGCTTTAAAGATTTGGTTTCGGCAGCTGAGGAGACCCAGCATTAAGCAATACCACCAGCTCAGGCAGCAGATGCCCACAGTCAAAAGATAACACACCCACGCTGGCTGCATGCATGCTCTCTGGTTTGGGACCCTCTCCCCCACAATGGGGCCACATTTCCAAGCATTTCCACAACCCGAAGAGCAAGACACGACTGGAAGGGGAAACTCACACCTCCCAAGGCGCATGGCTCCCGGAGCTGGGGCTTTCTGCAGTCATGCCGGGAGCCAGAGCCCGTGTGCCGGGCAGGGCTCCACACACGCATGCCCCGCTGAGCCAGGCTCCCCCCCCCGGCCCCCAACAGCCAACATTAATTCATTAACAGTCCCATTAACACCCAGCTGTGGTTTCCCCCCAAACTCAGGCAGGGACCCGCTCCCCTGTGACAGCTGCTGACAGGCCAAGTTTCCACCTTCAGCCCTTCTGGAGCTCTGTATAAAAATAAGCGGGGCTTTTTTTCAAAAGGAAAACTGTATTTCCCCTATCCACACGCCCGCGCACACATGCAGGACTCGCAGCAGGAATTTGCTCCAATTTCCCCCACCCACAAACACATCGCCTTTGGCCAGGGACCAAACATGGGCATTTTCAGCCCAAAATATCAGGTTTTTCAGCACCCAGAAGACAAGAAGCTGGCATGACCCTGAGCTGAGCTAAATAGGGCGCGCACTCCCCGGCCAAGGGGTGCTGGGAGACCCAGCGAGGCTCCCACCGGGGCCTCATCCAGCATCCCCAGCAAGGCAGCTGCCAGTGCTTCCCGAGGAGTTGCCTTCCTGGCATGGCTGAGCATCCTGTTTGGGATCTGGTACCCAATTTCTATTTTCCCCCTTTCATCATCTTTCCCAGACAGCCGTGAGCACCAGATGCTCCAGCATCCCAAGGAGATGCCTAGCCCAGCACCTACTTGGGACCTGCTACCCAACATCTATTTTCTCCTTTTCCACACCATCGTCTTTCCTCGACAGCTGTGAGCATCAGTTGATGTTCAGGAGGCAAACCCTGACCCTCCAGAAGCCCTGGACCACCTCGTGCCCCAGAGGGGCTGATATCCTTGCCCTGCTGCACCTGGCTGCACACCAGGCTCTGCAGCCTGTGTCGGCAGCACAGGAGCTGGCTCTCTGGGGCTCTCACTGGGAAACTGGAGACCAGGGAGCAGAGACCTCCATGAAATGCAGCCCCCGGGGGATCAGAGCACTGCTGGGGGCTGGCTGGGTGTGCAACCTTGGGTATGTCACCAAAGGGGTGGCTTCAGCTCCCTGGAGACGACAAAGCAAGGGCCACCTATCTCCCAAGGTGCCTGGCCGCTAGCAGAGCGCCCTGCATCCCTTTGATCTGGAGGTGTTCGCCTCGCCGAAAGCCCTCTAACTACTCCTTCCTTTAAATAGCAAAGCTCAGAAATGCCCTATACGGCTCCATGTCTATACGTTGTCTATATATTTGTGTACACACACACACGCAACACAGAGATTTATTCGTGTTTTCAGAGCGGTTCAGGATACATTCCAGGACAAAATTCCAGCCAGCGCTGGAGCCAAGAACATCAGTGGCCCCGGCGTTTGCTGCCCCCTCTGCCTGCGCACACACTAAATACGGAAAGGGAGAGGTATAAATAGAGAGAGAAATACATGAATGGCCCTATTTCCTTACGCAGATACATAGGACATGAAGGTCCGAGTGGAGTGGGAGCAGGCAGCCTCCAGAATCCGATGGCTGTGCCCCCTGGGGTGCAGACCAACCCCTCCCCGGGTGCTGCTGCCTGCCCAGATGTGCCCAGCTGTTCAGTACCACCTCTGCATGGGCTGGCACAACTGGGCATTGGCCCAAGGGATAGGGAGGGAGCAGCTCTCAGAAACACCGAAAAAAGCTGCCTGTGAATGTCACAGGAAAAGGGGCACAGCTGGGGGTGTGGGGGGAGCTGGGGAAGGGCTCAGGACACGCAGGGACATGGTGAATAAACCTGGCAGCTCGCTTTGGGCACAGCGGGGGTGCAGGGAGCTGGGGAAGGCAGCACTGGGGGTGCAGGCAGCACTGCTCCTCTGCCCTGCCCGTGGCTGGCAGAGCCGGTGGGGACGGCAACGCCCTGGTCCAGACCCCATCAGCCGGGGACGGAGAAGCCGCCACGTCCCTTGCTGACACAGAGCAGTGCCTTTAGAGCCCCGTCAAAGTCCACCTTGTTCTCCTCCCAGAAAGGTCCTTTGCTTGTAGGAGCCACTGCCACATCCTGAGCTGAAGGGCCGGGACAGGCAGCTGTGGGGCGCAGCGGTAAGGGGCAGACTGTGCCCCGCACCTTCCCCCCCACCAGCCGTCCCCGCATCCCCCCTTTGCCCTCCTCTAACCCAAACACAGCCCCAGCGAGCTCAGCCTGGCGAGGCTGGGACCCCAGATGCCTGCGCGCTTCCCGCTGCCCCCTGCGTGCTCCCCAGGGCTGGGCAGCTGCCTGCAGCCACGGGGCCAATAATGCCCAAGATGTGGGAGCGGGGCCGGGGGTGGCGGCGGGGGGATTGCTGCTCCGCTTTCCGGAGGGGGAAGGGGCTCTCCCCCTTCAATGCTCCCGTTTGAGCTGAGGCCTGGCACTGGCTCAAACCACCGCTTGCTGACACGAGATCAATCATCCCCCGAGTTGAGCTGCTCCTCGGCAGCGCCGCGCGGCTGGTGCCCATGCACCGGCCTCTCCCGCAGGAGCGGGGTCTGGCCCTTCTGCCAGATGGCCTGTGACGCCCCTCTGCCTGCTTGCAGCGGCACTTGGCACAGCATGGCGTGGCGTGGCATGGCACAACATGGCACAGCATGGCACAGCACGGCATGGCATGGAGAGGATGAGGAAGACTCCGACTGCAAAGGAGCGTTCCCTGCATGTGCCAGACCACATGCCGCTGCAGAGCCAAGGGCTGTGCAGTGCCCCAGGGCGGGTGGCTGTGATGGCACTTGTCCATTCCTCCATGCCCAAACAAGCCACCAGGTGATGCTGGGCCGAAGTGGGGCTGGGACCAAGCAGGCAGCTGCCCGTACCTGGCCCAGGTGCCACCCGCTTTCTGCAGTGGCAGTGCCAGAGCTGTGGCCAGGCACGGCTGCAGTCACAGGGGGTCGGGCTGTGAAGCCCCCCCACATCCCCAGCAGGGGCATCCCCGCGAGGCTCCCAGGACAGCAGCCGCTGCTGCTGCAGTGCATCCCCATCCCCAGCAGATGCAAGGGCTGGAGCAATCACGGACAGCCTGGCCCCAGCCTGGCTGCTGGGGGCTCACTCCTTGCCCGTGGTCTGGGCACTATTTTGGGCAGCCTGCTGCCCCAGGGCGCCCGTGCCAAGTCTGGTTTTAGCAGCATGCAGCTCCACTGACTCACTGCTTGTGCAAGCGGCCTGTGGCTGCCGGCGGCAGCCCAGAAAGTGCGCCCTGGCCGGGCCCCCCTCACCTGATCGGGCCTCAGCAAATAAATAAATAAAGCCACAGCACCACCCGCCACGCGCCTCCACAGCAAACACCACAGGGGGCCGGTGCCCGTGCAGCAGTCGGCCCCCATGCAGTGATGAGCGCCTGTGCTCCTCCCCAAATGCCCCACTGTGGGTACGAAGCACTGGGGCCTGGCCCCCGTCCCCTTCAGCTGTCAGATGTGGCACTCTGCCCTTTGCACCCATCAGTGCCAGCATGCATGCTCCTGCTCTTGTGCACACGCTCGTGCTCTTGCGCACGTGCTCACACTGAGCACGAGCGACCCTCTGCTTGTCCTGATTGCAGTAGCATGCAGCTCCTCGCGTACACGTCTGTGCAAGGCAGTGTGTGCCCCGCTCCTCCCAGCATGGCCGCAGCCCACCACGTTTCCAGCGTGGGACCTAGACCCCAGGGCAGCAATGAGGTAGGATGACCAAGGCTTGTTCAGGAATGAAGCAAGGACCCCACAAGCGACCTCAGTCCAGAACAGGACACAGGCACCCATGGGTCTCGCTGGACAAGCACAGCACAGATGCTTGGCTGCGCGCAAGAGCTTGCTCCGCTCATCCGAGCATCCCCAAAAGCCAGCCCCACACTGCCACCTCTGCCCCGAGCCAGCCTGCCCGGGGCCTTGCAACTTTCGCACCGCTCAGCCCTGCTAGCAACAGCGCCGCAGCCGCTGGTTCCTTCCCCAGCCCTGTGCCGAGGGAGCCCAGCCCGGCCGAGTGCCTGCGGCATCTTCTCCCCTGGGCTGTGCACCCTACGTGCGAGCAGCCCATGTCATGCCCATGCTACCGGCCCCGCTCTGGCCCGGTCACAGCTGCAAAGCCGCAGCTACCTTGCACTAATTAAAAACATCCCTCGTTGGAAGGAGCCAAAGGGCCGCTTCCTCCCCACTGCACCGGGCTGGCGTGGGTTTGAGGGATGCTGTCCCCACCCTGCAAAACGCGTGGCCCACCACCGCCTTTGCTCTCAGCCAGACCGCAGCAGCTCTGCTCCCCAGGGCTTATTTTTAGCACCTGTTAAAAAGGAGAGGCAGGGCACTGGAGGCAGGCAGCATGTAGGCAGGTGCTCAGCTGGACCCTGGGGCGGCAACGGCCAGTGGCTCCGGCGGGCGCCCCGGCCGCCCTCCACCTGCCCCGCTGGCCCATGTCCCCTCACGGGAGGGGGACGGGCGCCTGGCCCCCGTCCCAGCCCCGGTGGGGAACAATAAGAGGGATGCTGACCCCCGGGCGCCCTGACGTCAGCCGGCACCGCCGCCGGCACCGCCGCCAGCCCCAGCTCAGGGCTCCCGCTCGCCCTTGGCCAGGGCCGCGCTGGAAGCCGCCTGTTTGTTTATCTTCCTCTCCGGCATTGCTTGTTTTGATGGCACATCCTCCTCCTCCTCGCCAGGCCCCGGGGTCGAGCCGTGAACCCGCTGCGTCCTGTTTGCCGAGGTCCCGCGCTTGGCTTGTGGAGGCACGGAGCAGCCACCCCTGCGCGCACTGGCCGCGGCAGATAAAAATACGCAGGGCGAAGCATCCTGGGGCGCGGGGGCTATATTTGCACTGATGGTATCAGTGAGTTTGTTCCCGGCGTACCTGTCCCTGCCCTCCCCGGGACAGGGGGGCACGGCGCCACAGGGACCCCCTGACCCTGCCCCCCTCGCGGAGCCGGACCACGGGCTCTGGCAGAAGCTGTGTCATGAAATGCCAACCACAGCCAGGCCAGGGCAAGCACTCAAAACCATGGGTGGGCACCCCACGCTGCCCCGTGGGGTCATCTCTGCAACCCAAAGGGACATCTGGGGACAAAATACCCCCGACCTGCTGGGTCCTAGGCTGCTGGGAAGGGTGCTGGGGCAGCCCTGGGGTGCTGAGCCCTCTCCAGCCCCCTGCTCTTTCCCCTCACAACGTGAACCCCTGGACTTGCCAATAAAAGCTGCCGGCTTTGCCTCGGCTCGCGCGCGGCCGCCACTCTCCCTCCAGCTCTGCCCAAGCCCAGGCAGCTGCTCAGCAGTGAACCCTTGCCAAAAACTGCGTGTGTGAAAGCGTCGTTTCCTAAACGTATAAATATTCCCAGAGCTTTGCTGGAAAACTCCCCATGATTAGTGAAAATGCCCTGGACAGCTGAGTGCACGCAAGCCCAGGGAAAGGGCACGTTTAAGCTGAGAGGTGGGAGCGTCCCTGTGCAGCTCTGCCCTGGGGGACTGGCAGGTCCTTTCCTCTCCATGGGGGATGCAGCAAAGGTTTGGGAAGCGAGCAAAGCCATGGAGCGCTTTCTCGCATCCCGCCAGCCCTGCGCCACACCATCACAGCCTCTTTCCAGCCAGGAGGTGCTTACCACTACCAAACATCCACAACCTGAAGCCCCATTTCCCAGAAGGAGAGGCTGGAAGGACCATCAGACCTCTCCTTCTGACCTTCTGCCCACTGACGTTCAACCACGCACATCCCGAGACCGAGCCCAGCAACTTGGGTTTCTTCCAGGTGGGCTCCCAGCCCACTTTTGGAGACTTCAAGAAATGGAAGATCAACCGCTGCCCTTGGGAGCGTGCCCCGATCGTTAATCGCCTGCGGGAGCAAACCCAAGTGCCTCCGTCCTAGCTCCAAATTGCCTGGCTCCAGCTCCCAGTGCCTGGCTCGTGCTCTGCCGCTCTCCACGAGATTAAAGAGAGCCCTTCACTAACCAGCGTTTTCTCCTTGTAAAGACACTCACGCACTGTAATCAAGGCGCCTCTCAATTTTCTCCCTGATAAGCTAGACGGAGCTCTTCCCTTCCAAGTCTCTCAATGCCGGGCTCATTCCCCAGCCCTCAATTCATTCCTGTGACTCCATGCTGATTGTCCGGCGTCTTTTTGAAAAACCAGACACGGGAGTTGGTCGCAGCATTCCCGGCTCCCCGTGGCATGTCCCAAGGGACCCCAGCCCCTCTTGCTGCTCCTTTTTGGAGCTGGCAAATGGAGTACAAATTGCCTGGGGGCTCTGAAATACCTGCCCAGAGACAACGAGATCATCCAGCCCACCCTTCTGCTGCAGGAAGAGAGGGGAGACTGGAGTGAGCAGCCGGATTTGGTGGTGGAGAGCTGCAAAGCAGCTTGGTAGCTGCAAGCAGGTTGATGTTCCTCACTAACACAAGACCTAGGAGGCATCAGACCACGTTCAAACCAAAGGCAGCAGCTGCTCGCATCTCATGGCTCATTACCGTGGTATAGTACATGGGCCAAAAGCATCATCAGCGGGTTTATAAAGCAACGGGATGAATGCAGAGAGGACAGATCCCCACAGGCAGTCTGAACACACAACTTCATCCCTCCACCAGCCTCTCCCCCGCAGCCGGTGCTCAGACCTGGCTGCCAGGGGATGCAGAGGTGGAGCATCTCCCAAACCCTCCCATTCCCCCTCTGGTGCTCTGGCCGCAAGATGCTGCTCCTGGGCTGTTCCCGGGACACACAGCACCAACTGCCCTCCCATCTTTTAAGTCTCTGCAGGATGAGCTCCCCACCAGCCACTTTTGCACAGCTTTGTGCAGGGCTGCATTGCTGCCCTCCTGCCCGCCTCGCCGCCCCAGCAGCCGCCCGGCACCACCGAGAACCTTCCCTCATGCCCCACACCCTACCAGCTCTGCGAGGACTCTCAGTTTCAAGCCTGACATTCATCTTTAGCAGATGTTGTTCAGCCGACCCTTGGACAAAGACATCCTTCATCATCCCCCGATCCTGGCACATCTGCCTGCATCCTTCCAGCGACAGCACTGAAACATTTACCGACTGCTTCTGCCATGTCTGCTCCAGTATCAATCATTTTACCACCTCCGTCTACTAATAAGCTTATCCCATTGCTGGGAGCTTGGGGTTTTCTCCTACTACACTAAATAAAAGCCTTTCCTTCTGTCCTTCGCCATGATTTTTCCCTGATGTCTTTAGCTTCTGTTATCCATTTTATACACTTCATAATTTCTAATTTATATTGATTGCTATCTACTCCCGCTCTCCCATTTGTTATAAACTGCTCTTTTATTTCTAATTGCTGCCTTCACTTCGCCGCTGAACCAGAACAGGCTCTTGGCCAGCGCTGCCCTCTTTCTTGATTGTGGAATTGTGGCTTTTTGTGGCTTCTGAAATTCTTCTGAAAGAGCTCACCATTTTCATTCACATTTTTCTATCTAAATGTTTCCTCCGAGCTGATTTCACTCATAATTTTCCCCCTGCTTTGGGAAATTAGCCCTTTCAAAGCATGAAGGATATAAATTACTGTTTAGGAATGTCCTTTCTTTGCCCAGGGTGAATGTAATCTGGTCATGATCATCGGTCCCTAGGCAACGTCCAAGTTGCAGTCCAGCAGTGAATTCAGCTCTATCCATCATAACCGGGGGGAAACGAAAGTTGCCTGCGCTGGATGCAATGCCTCCCATATAAAAGAGGGATCGTCTCTAATTTTTAGAAACTCTGCAGATGGTTTATTGCTGGCTGTGCAAGAGCACCAGCATGTGTCTCACAAAGTGATGTCCTCTCGAAGCCCGTGTGACACCACGGACACCCTGGCTGTCTCCCTGGTCCCCAGCAGACACTGCTGCTCCCCACTCCTGCGCCTTCACAGCGAGCACAGGAACACTCAGAAGCATCCTGAGACTTTTTGCATTGATGGGCATCAATCGTTTCTGATCTTGCCACATTCGTTTGAATCATTTTAGTGCTTCTGTGATTACTTGCAGTAATGAAAAAGGATCAGAGGAGAGACCCTCTCCTTCCAGCCCCAGTTTCTCCAAAGCACATGTCTGATTTCAGAGCAGAGCGTGCCAAGGGGAGAGTGGTGGGCACAGCACGGATAACAGGTTGAAAGGCACTTGTCCCCACAATGCGCCACTGCAAAGCCACCCCTAAAAGCAGTAGATGAACCAAAAGGAGCAGATGGCTTCTCCTCATTCACCTGCTCCCTGCCTGCCATCAGCATCGGTGTTTCAGGTCCACGGCAAGTGTGGGAGGTGGATGAGGATGCCCCAGCGATGGCATGCTCTTGTGGAGCAGCCAGCCTGGCTTGCACGCCCGGCAACTCCCAGCAGCCAGGCAGTGGCACCAAAACACGGTGCCATGTCCCCATCCAGCCATGCCAGGTGTGCCCCCAGCTCTGCTCACCCTGCAGACGAGGTGCAAGGACACAAGGAGGGCCATGGGAGAGCCAGTGGGCATTACCCCTCTCCAGGCAAGTCCAGCCATCCCCACCAGTGCCCCCATCCAGCCTGGCACACCTCACACTGGGGCTGCTGGTGCCGGGTCCCCACCACCCCTTTGCCGAAGGAGGGAGGACTTGCACTGCTCCTTACCTCAGCCATGAAGTTCTGCTGAAACGTCTCCTCCTGGAAGGGCTCTGTCCGCAGGCGGTCTGCAAGGGAGAGCAGAGATCAGCCCGGGTGGGTCTGGTCAGACGTTCCACCCCGGCTTCCCCTTCCCCTACCCATGGGGCGAGGGGGCTGCAGGGGAACAGCTCCAGCACGCTCACCCCAGAGCCAGCGGAGAGGTCAGCAGACCCCTTGGGCTGGGGACACATCACCCAGTTAGCAGAAGGTGCAAGGACCACAGGGAAGTGGGGGAATAAGGTTGAGCCTGTTGATCCACACAGCATCCAGGTAGCAGAGCCCAGAGCTCACCCACACTTGTCCCAGCACCTTCTCGCACAGAGGAGCAGGGGACAGCGGCAGGACATGCTCAGCACCATTCCCAGCTTGAAAGAGCTGCCTCGATCTGAGCACTGCACAGCCACGTTCCGCAGGACAGGGGAATGGTTGTCTCCAGCTGCTTTTCTGGAGGGGTGAGCCAGCCTGTGTCCTCCTCTTGCAGGACAGGGACAAACCCCTGTTATCCCTCATTCTTCTCTGTGCCCCCTTCAAAGCACTAATTTTTCCCCATCATTGCTAAAATGTTGTCTGGAGAAGCACCTGGCCAGCTTTGCTCAGCAGCGCTGGTGCAAAGCTTCCTCCCAGCTTCCTGCCCTGCCCAGGCAAGGGACAAGAGAGGCCGCCTGCCCACCAGCATCAGTCCCTGGACAAAAAGCGGGTTGTCCTGGCTGCTCTGAGCCTTGCAGAGCCAGCACACAGCAGGAGAAAGGAGAGCATGGCCAGCTGGCGCAGCTCTAGTGCAGCTGCAGCGCAGGTCCAGGCTCCTGTGGTGGGGTACCTGCCATAGTGCAGGGTCTGGACCACATCACCTTCCTGGCCATGATACACAAGTCAGGGTTGGCCCCCACCAGACCCCACATCCTGGGGGAGGCAAGGTTCCTGCGGAAAGGCAGGTATCACCTCTGGCAGCAGGACAGAGCACGGCGCTAGCAAGGGATGACCCAAAAAACAGTGCCCAGCCATGGGTGGAGGACAACCCCCCCTGGATGGTTCCCCCAGGCAGGTGCTGACCCACATCCTACCTGAGGGGGCTTCCTCCCACCCGTCCCCCCCGATGGTGAAGCAGGCTGGGCGCTGGAGGGGGGCCCACGCACACGGCTGTGCTTCCAGTGTCAGGGAAAGCCAGGAGCCCCTTGGTTGCTCTCCAAGCGCTTGGCGAGCTACCATGCTCGGGAAGGCAGCCTGACACTGCTCCAGGGCCGGCCCTCACTGGCATCCCCGCTGGCTCCTGGGGAGCAGCCAGGTGCTCTCGGCAAAGCGGAGAACCCCTTGGCGACTCCCCAGCTTGTCCAGCTACTGGTCAAGGGCCGTTCCTCCCCCAGCTCTCCCCAGGGGCTGCTCCCCAGCCTTCTGGCTACCGTCTCGCTGTCGGTGCGGCTGAACATGAAACACAAGCCTGGCTGGGTAATAGCCAGAGGGAGCAGAGCATGCCAGCCCCGTGCTAAGGAGGAAACTCGTTCCCTGCTTGCTCCTCTCTTGGCCCCAGGCATCCCTCCTCACCTCTGCTGAGAGCGGCCCCGCTCTCCCTGTAGTCTTCGATCTCAGCATCCTTCTGGAGCAGCAGGGAGGTCAGCTCTTGCACCTGGTACTGCAGCGCCAGGCTCATCCGAATCAGGGGCCGCACGAGGTGACAGGACACCTAGGATGGAGGAGGGACACTCTAGGGAAGGTCCAGGGATGCACGCAGCTGTCCATAGAATGGTCAAAGCAGGGCAGCCAGCAAGGTCCTAGCAAGAGCTGCACTCCAGGTCATGCAGGGCTCCCCAAGATACCCGACATCTCACCCAAATCCAATGGGAAGCGGTCAAAAGACATAAGCTGTGAGAAGGGAAGCAGGATGCTGCAGGACATGTGCCTCCATCCCAGCCCCATCCTTTCACAACTGGGGACTGCAGCAGGGGAGAGCTTGGGTGGGAGAGCCTGATGGGGACAGGGAGCAGGGGTGGGCAATGCTCCACCTGCCATTTGGGGTGCAGCAGGAGGCAGAGAGCCCCCCCATGTGCCACCCAGACACCCCACCCCCCCGCAGCTCTGCGCACCCCAAGGCATGTTCCTATGCAGGAAAGAGGCACAGCTGGGCGAAAAACCAGAAGGACCTGAGGTGTCAAACTGCGGCTCGAGGAACCGGAGAGACTTTCCCAGGGAGGCGAGATCAAAAGCAGCAGGGATCCCAATGTGCAGGACTCGTGCAGGCTGCAGCTCCCCATTACAGCCCACCGTGCCCACCCTTAGCTTATGGCTGCACAAGCCCCGTGCAAAGCCCTGGGCACGTCACCTGCCCCAGACCCAGGCTGTGCTGCCCTGGCCCTCCAGGTGCACAAAGCAGCCTCCTGCCCATCACCTCCCGCAGCCCCTGGGAGGGCATTAGGGATCCCCCCACCCCAGCATGCCCATTGCCTTTGTGGCCAAGCTGAGCCCGCGGGTGAGAGAGCAGTAAACCCAGCATTGCTCTTAAAGCCTTCTTGCTCCTGCGGCGAGCCCACGGTGGGCTCTGCACTCTGCTCACCCCCAGGCACGAGCCACAGAGGTGAGGGCCATCAGCCACCCGAGCGCTCAGAGGGCACCGTCTGCTGCAGAGCTGGGATGGGGCAAGCAGCGGTTTGCCAGGTGGGCTCCGTGCCTGTCTCGAGCCCCTGGCCGGCTGCTGAGTAGAGTTTAGCAGGGCAGAGTTGGTCCCCATTCCTGCATCCACACCAGCCACGCTCAGCACCCCAACTGGTTCCCACCTCCTGGGTGCCTTGCAGACATTCAGCACGATTCCAAGCAAAGGGAGAGGAGCAGCTACCAGCCGAGAGCTTGGGCTTTGCACCTTCTCAGCTCAGCCTCCGCGCTTCTTGCCCAGGGAGGGACAGCAAGTCCCTAGGGCGAGCCAAGCCAGGACCCCGAGTTTATTTGCTCCCCAGTTCAACCTTGAAAGCGAGGACAGACACCCTCACAGCGGCTGGGGAGCCCAGCTCTCCTCCCCATGATGCCCAAGCACAGCCGTTCATGGGGGGAGAAGGGACGTGCCCCGCAGCAGGACCCCGGGGGACCCGGCGGGAGGAGGGCGCCGGGGATTTAGGGCGATGCCTCCCACGGCCGCCCGCCGGCAGCGCAGCCGCAGGGCCGGCCCCGGGGCCGCGGCTGCCGCCGGAGGCTCCCGCCGAGGCGGTTAGCGGGTGCCGGGCGCCCTCTTGTGCGCGCAGGGCCGCAGGGCCCCGGGGTGCCGGGGGCTGTGGGGACCGGCCCGGGCAGCCCCGGCCCCGCAGCGCCCGTCCCGCCTGCCGGGGGTCCGGCGGAGGTGCTGCCCCCGGGTGCTCAGCTTGCGACACCGGGCTCCAGGGGCTGCTTCCCGAAACCCAAAATGTTAGGCAGCCCCGTGGTAAGAGCAACGCCTTAAAGGCCGGGGAGACTCCACTTTAATTCCCTCCGTCGTGACAGACTGCCTGTGGGTCCTTTGGGAGTACCCACCACTCTGCCCCGCTTCACAGCGTGCACCAAAGGAGAACAGCATCACTCTGCTATGTGGGGCGCTGGCAGGGCATCATCCCAAACTGGAAATTTACCTGCTGCCCTGGTAGCAGTGTGTGCTGGGCTGTCCCTGCCTCCCTGCAAGGCACCAACCAAGGTTCCAAAGCCTCAGTGGGAAGAAACGGGGACAGTGAACCTGGGGAGGGGCAGCAGGCAGAGCCAGGCACCCTACAGCCACCAGCACGGCCCGAGACCACCCAAAAGCCTCCAAGCATTAGGAGACAACCCTTAATTTTGGCCATCCCTCTCCCCAAACTCTCCGCAGCTTTGCTCACCATCTCCACAGGAGCAGGGCAGCAGTGGAAGTCCCAGTAGAAGGGCAGTCCCGAGAGCTCGCTCTTCACGTGCAGGCTGAGGCCGCCGGCAGTGTGGTGGCAGGAGAAGGAGGTGGTGGCGTCCGGCTGCCCTGCCAGCAAGGGGCACATCAGCTTGCACAAGTGGTGCAGGAAGGAAGACACGTGGACTGTCAGTCGCTTGTTCAGCTCCTGGGGAAAGGCAAGGTTAGGGGTACAGTAACACTCCGGGGAGTTCAGCACTGGGAAAAAAGTAGCAGAAACTCCAGCACAGAAGGAGCCAAACTACTTCTGTGTGTCCCAGCACTGCAAAAAGCCATCCCTGGGCCTTGGCTTCCAGCCCTACGACAGGACATTCCCCACCGGTTCTCCCAGGCCAGCTGAGCTGGGAAGGCTCCCCTGCCCCGCCAGCCCAGGAGGGTCTGGGTGGTGGGCAGGGTGCAATGGTCTCCACTAGCGCATCTGCCCCACATGCCACCACGAGTGTCACAGGCTGGCCGAGAGCTGTCACAGCTCATCTAACCTGCCAGAGCTGGGGGATGGCTGCCACCGCATGTGCACCCCTCCTGCCACCAGCCGCTCGGCACAGCCAATCCGTGACAGAGGGACATGGCAGACAGGGGTGGCACGTGGGGTCCTGGGCACATGGGCTAAGGTGAGGGGATGAGGCATGGCCCCATGTGTTTTGGGGGCCGTGCTGACAGGACACCCTGTGGGAGCCTGTGCCTGGCTATGAACGTGACCAGGAGTCTCTCTGTCACTGGTGGGAAAGCAGCCTTGTTTCAAGCTCCTCCTTAGTACACTGGTCCTGGGGAAACCAGCTGCCCATCCATCCCACAAGTGAAACGAGTGTGCTGGCCTCAGCATGCAGCCCCAGTGAACACCTGGCTGCCCTGGGCATGCTAAATATCCTGGCCCACTCTCCCAGGAGGTGGGTGCTCGGCCAGCCGCGGTGACAGTGCTTGGGCAGAGCCACCCAGGGACTTCCCAGGCCAGGTGTTTGCACCCAAGCCCTGTCAGATCCAACAGCCATTGTGTCACCAAGCAGTTTATGCTGGGATGTCAGCTGCTGCGAGGAGAAAAGGAGGTCCCTGGACTTTCCAGACACTCACCTTGGACCTTTGTCCCACAGCCTCGGCGTCTGCACTCTCGTACCAGACACTGCTGAGGTCGGAGATCAGCAGGATGTAACCAGTATCCCTGAAGCATGCTTTGGCAAGAAAAGCAGACTCACCAAAGCAAACAGAAGCCCAGGGCTGTGTCAAGAGGCTGCTCTCCAGCTCCTCGGAGCCCTCCATCTGCAAGAGAACAATCAGGTCTCTGCCTCACCCCCTACCCAGGAAGACCCTGTTCCCTGGGGTGGCCTCACAGGGACCCTCGGTCCCTGCTGGCCCCTCCACGATGCCAGCCCCACCTTCGCAGCCGAGAGGTGAGGATGCTCAGCCAGCTCTGGTAACACACATCCCTGCACATGCATGCAGCTCTGCCAGGGTGGGAATTTTGAGGACATCTGTGCAGGGCAGTTCCTACCCCAGCTCACAATAAGCACCCCAAATGCACCAGCAGATACACGGCAATGTAACTGCTGCCTCCCCGGCATCATCTGGTGCTTGCTGCCATTAATACGGCGAGACCTCTACATCCAAATTAACATTTAAGCTGCCCCGCTTGCACCAGGACGGGCAGCAGGACACTGCAGCCCTCCTACTTGGACATCCCATCCCCGTGTTCCACATGAGCCACACGCCGTCCCCTGCCTGCACTGACGCCGGCAGAGCGCCGGCAGCAGCCCACGCCACTCGCGAGCACTGCCGCTTCCCGCTCCTCCCTGTGACAGGCTCCGTGCCTGCCAAAACAATCAGGGACCCGGGATCCCTGGGGTGCCTGCAGGACTGGGGCTCTGCGGAGCTGCGGAGTTACCCAAGGGCAAGAAGAGCAGGCCGGCCAAAGGCTGTCGGGGCGAGGGGCTTTGCAGAGGCAAGCAATGCCGGGCCAGAGGCGAGGGCCAGACTACGGCTCCCAGCATGCTGCTCTCTTCCGTGGCGTGCGACGGGCTGGGGCATGCCGGGATGTGTAGCAGCACGCGCCACGGGTCACCGGCACGGGGAAACGGCCACGGCTGTCGCTTCCTCAGGGCCCCGGGAGCGACTGCTCCTGCTCCGTCGCCTGCTGATAAGGATGGGGACCCGAGCTGGTGCGTCCCTCTCAAGCATCCCCAGTTGTCACAGGAGGTGCCACTGCCAAGACGCCGTGCAAAGCGATGGGAACTGAAATGCCTTAAGACTTTGTTTTGCACTTGCTCCTGTTATGAAATGTCCTGGTACACGTGCCCAGCTGGGGACAGCCCTCAGGCTGTGGGCCCGGTACAGCCCAGAGAAGCAGCAGCAGCCGGGGCCTCCTGTCCCTTGGCCCCCGGTTTATTCCTCAGCCCCAGCAGCCACAGGGTGCCCACGCAGGCACAGCACAGGGCATGCACCTGCACTGCTGCTCTCCCAGGCTTGCATTGGGACTCGGCTGCTGCACCCCAGCAAGCCCTGCATAGCTGGGGCTGCAGGTGCCTGTGTCCCCCATGCCCGGGGACTGGGCTCACAAGACATTGCAGAGCAGGGCTGTGCCAGCCTGGCAGGGGGCCGTGGACACCACACACCCCCACAGCGTTCCAGCCTCCTCCACACTGAGCACAGCCCCATCCTTGCCCCAGACACTGACCCCCCCCCAGCCCCAGCACCCATGTGCTGACTGTGATCCCCCACCTGCACCCCATGCATTGAGGCCATCCACCCTGCACCCACAAACTACCCTCCCCACCCATGCACCGCCCATTTGCACCCTATTCACACACACCCACTCACTCCCTCTCCCTACCGTGCAGGCTGCAGCCACCCTTGGGGCGAGGCCAGGGGAGGGTGGTCATCCCAGAGGGTTTGTGTCCCAGGGAGGTGCCAGGGGAGGTGGGAGCAGGCAGGGGCTTTGGGGTGCAGGACAGATTGGGTTGCATAGCCAGGTTAGGGTACAGGAGGGTTTGGGGAGCAGAAGAGGGTGGGTTGCAGGACCTAGCTGGGCTTTGGGCACAGCTGGAGTGCAGGGCCAGGTTGGGGTGCAGGGCCCAGGTGGGGTGCTGGGCAGGGTGCTGCCTGGGTGAGGCACTGGGTGCACAGGGCCCAGCTGTGGGGATCACAGGCAGATGGAGAAAGGGGGCTCACCCCTGGGGACCTGCACGCATGGTGGCACCACATCCCTCCCACCCTGCAGCCACCTTTGGGTGTTCCTGGGCGTCAGGGGGCTCCTTGGGACCAGGTGGAGGGGGCAGCCACAACCTGGAGCTGTGGTCCAGCCTGAGCACGTCACTCCTGTGGACCGGCTCCATCATCCTCCCAGCCCAAGTCCATCCTTCCTTCAAGCTTGCACCCAGGGCCGGCTTGCATCACCCAAGGGCTGCAAAGCCCCAGCCTTTCCTAGGCCAAGGTTGAGGTTTTGCAGGCCGGTTCAGACTGGTGGAGGCAGCACTGGGAGCACAGGGCCCTGTCCATGGACTCTGATCTGCTGTAAACGCTAGAGCAGAGCTGGTGCGGACTCCGCTGCAGTCGGCGTAACCGGCCAGCAGCAGGAAACCAACCCAGGCACTGAGCTTAATCACAGGGGTCAAAGGTGATGTTCTCTTCCCCAGAGAACCGCTGCTGGCTGGTTTAGCAGCAAGAGCAATACCTGGGGGGCAGTTAAGTGGTGAGCACTCCTGGGACCAACCCACTGCAGGTGAAAGGGGGTTCACTGTTTTGGGGAACAGAGCTAAGCTGCACCCCCAGCCTGGGGCATCCTGGTGTGCCAGAGCCAGGGCATTAGTATACACCTGGTGCTGTGGGCGTCAAGGGGCCATGGGCACAGCTAGGACATGGCAGCGAGGAGAGGGAGAGCCAGCCCTTCCCGAGCACAGTGCCAGTGGGCGAGCAGAGCCCAGGGCGACAGTCCTTTGGGGCTGAACAAAGCACCGAGCCCTTCCCCAGCTGCATCCATGGGGTGATGGTGGGCTAAGGGCACCCACATCCCCAGCTGCAGTGGCACCAGGGGAGGGTAGGCTGGCATCTCCCAGGCAAATCCTGACTGGAAAGGAAACCCCTGGAAAGGGCAAAGGTGGTTGAAGGTTTTTATAGCTCACTCCCAAGCAGGGAAACGAGGTGTGTGCTGGGAGCATGCACAGGTCCCTCCAGTCCATGTGGGCTTCAGAAACGAGGAGCAAAGTGGCTCACAAGCTGCCTTAGGGGCACAGCCCCGGTCCCCCATGAGGTGTCCCTGTGCCGCAGTGTCAGGCCACAGTGTGCCATACGGGCATCTCCGTCTCACTCGGCCTCCTCACTGTCTGCGGCTCCCCCGAGCCGGGTTTGGGGAGGAGGTGCGTCCCTTCCTCTGGTGCAGCGGTCCCCTCCTCAGCAGCATGGCTGCCCTCCTCCTCTTCCTCCTCCTCCTCGCTCCCCGGGCAGAGGAAGCAGCAGGGGAAGGCTTTGCAGGAGGATGGCAGCAGCCTCCTCAGCCCAGCAGGGAGCCCATATGCCTGGCTGGCTTTGCCCCTCTCTCCATGTGGGTGGCGATCGCCTGCCCCTGCTTTCTCAGGCGCCAGCTCGGAGAGCAGCCCTCGCTCCTCCGGGGTTCCTGCAACCAGAGCAGTGGGCAGTGAGATGGGAGTGCCTTCCTTCCGCTGCACCCTCCTGGCCCACACCAGCCCTGGGACCCCCAGCACGGCTGCCTGGAGGCAGAGCCCGTGGTTTGGGGACGGTCCCGTGGCCAGATCCAGCCCTCAGAGCAGGGGCTCATGCAGGCATGCTGTAGCATCCCCTCACCTGAGACTGTGTTCTCTAGGAAAAATGACAAGAAGCCGGTTAAGAAAACAGGCACCATGAGCAGGGAGAGGAAGAGGAGGTCCAGGGGCACCCAGCCTGCAGGGACAGCACCAGAATCACCTGGGATATCCCAACCCAGCAGCACGGAAGGGGCAGGAGCTGCTGCAGCAGATCCAGGGGTTGGAGAGGGAGTTGCCTGCTGCTGTGAGCCACCCCAGCCTCCCAGGACATCGGAGACATGTGGTCACCATGCCACAGGGCCCGAGGCTTTGCTTTGCCCAGGGAACGTCCCTGCTACCTGTGGCCAGGTGAGCTGGAGCCGCGCCGAGCCACCGTGGCACCAGCAGTGCCATGAACATGGCGAAGCCAACGATGAAGATGTTCCTCCCCGAGTCAATGTCCGCGTACTGGAAGTAGGAGATCCCCGTGCCCACGGCCACGGCGTAGGTGACACAGAGCACCCCTCCTGCGAGGGGCAGGAGTCAGGCAGTGCCAGGCAGGCTGCAGGCACCGCAGTGCAGGGGAAGGGCAGGGTACCCACCGTGAACCGCCAGCGGGATGCGAGTGAGGAGCCCTGCCAGCCTCGGGGACATGCCCAGCACCACGCATGCCAGCGCGCTTACTTGCACCGAGGGGCGAGAGCCAGCCTGGCAGAAAGGAGGACGGGAAAGTGAGGATGGGGAGTGTCACGCCCCCACTGTGTACCCCCATCCTGCCATACAGACCTGCCTTTCACCCCCAGTGCTGGTTCAGTGACAGCCCGTGTGCCACGGGTGCCCCACACCTACTGCTCCATTGCTCCGCCCTCCCCATCCCTTGCTGACTTTCCTCTCCCCACCCTGGGTGTACCTGCGTGAGGCCGGTGGCACAGGCGTTGGCGATGCTGGCAGCCGTCCCCCCTGGGGTGCCCAGCAGCCCTGCCAGGAGGCTTCCCAGCCCTTCTGTGCAGAGCCCCCGGTTGCAGGCATGGGGGGCCAGCCGGGGGGCTTGCAGCAGCCTCCCGCACAGCACGTAGCAGCCCACCGAGTTCATGCTGCAACCAATGGCCATGGCGATGCCCACTGCCAGCGCCCGAGGGGTGAGCAGCGGCCACCCCCACTCGCCTGCAGCGGAGGGAGAGGGGATGGGTGACAGGGGCCCTTGCTGAGGGCAGATGGCTGCACCCAGCCCTGCCACCCCCCACCTGCGTAGGGGATGCGGAGCCAAGGGGCATGGAAGGTGCTGTTAGCCCAGGAAAGCTGTGCCACGGCCAGGTCCAGCGATTCCCAGGGGACGTGGAGATGGCTGAGGATGGCACAAACCATGCAGACACCAGCAAATGGGAGCAGTACCTGCAAGGCAGCAAGGGGAACCTCAGCAGAGAATTCTCCTCCCCCTGCCAGCACCCCACTTGCTGTGCCCCAAACAACAGGCCCCTGTCCTGTCACTTCTCCCAAGGAGCCATGCCACATCTCCCCTTACCACTGCAAGGAGCATCCCAGGCTCTGCTGCTCCAACACCTTTGAGCACAGATCCCCTGTGCTCCCCCAGCAGCACCCACACCCCAGAAGCTGCACCAGGACTTCCCCCTACCTCTGCTCCCAGCACCCAGCTCTGCTCCAGGGCCACTAGGTCCCACCTAACCCTGCACCAAAGAGCCAGGCTCGGGGAGAAGCCTGGGTGCAGCGGAGGGGGCAGGGGAAGACAAGCCACGGTACCGAGAATGTGCGCAGGGTGGGGACGGATGGCTCCGTGGAGCCCCCCTGAGCCTGGGGCCAGGCGCAGAAGGGCAGGCGGCAGGACCCCAGGTGCTGGGAGAAGGTGACAGCGAGGAGCACGAGCCTAGGAAAGGGAGCACAGCTCACCATGCAGCATCACAGCAATGGGGCCCCAAATGCATGCCATGCACCATGGGGATGCCCCATTCCTGTCCCCATGGCAAAGGGAAGCCCAGGGGGCTGCACACCAGCATGGCCGCCAGGCCACGTACAGCAGGGCTATTCCCCAGTTAGTGGAGCAGAAGAAAGCGGCCTCCTTGTATGCGGACAGCCCGATGATGGAGAGGCTGGGGGCCAGGACCATGGGCCCACAGTGCTGGGCTGCCCATCCGCACATGCCGGACACTCCCAGCACCAGCTGAACAAGCCCAGAGACCAGCACGGCTCCAGACACCTGTGGGAGGAAAGGATGGGACCCGTGGGGCAGGATACATGGAGAGCAGCCCAACACACCTCCTTGGCCACACTCCCATCGCCCCAGTAGCATCACCCATTCCCCATTCTCCAACCATGCTCCACTCACCCCAAGCCCAGAAGGACATATGCACCCACATGCACCATGACCTCCATTGCCTTTGCACATCCCCTTGTGTCCCCCCTTATTCATGGTGATCCCCAGGAGGGCTGGAAAAGGGACTGGGGGAGCAGGGATGCAGGTGACATCTAGGGTGCTGGTGGAGCAGGAGGACAGGGACCCCCAGCCCAGGAGCACCCACCTCTCGCAGCAAGGCAACCCGGCTCCCTGCGACGGCGCAGTGCGGTGCAGGGCACGTGCTGGCCATGGCCGTGCCTGGAAGGGAATTTTGGAGGGATGTGATGCGTGTGTATGCTGGGCTCCTGGAGCCGTGTCCAAGAGCACACAGCATGGAGGCTGCTGGCTGGAGAAGGGCCAGCATGCCAGCATCCCCATAAGCCCTGACCCTGGGGAGGCGACCAGACGCATTGTGCTCAGGGGTGAGTAGGGTGCTGTGCACCATCACCAGAGGGGCAAGCAGTGCATCTTGCTACCCCATGCACCAGGCACCTCGTCACTGCTGTTCCCCTGGCGCCGGCATGGCCTGGGCCCCGTGGGACGCAGGCTCCAGGGTTGTGCTCACCGTTCCTGTCCGTGCTGGCACCAAGGGACAGGTGGGAGCTCAGCACCATGGCAGGGACCAGGTACTCGAAGGATGGGATTTGAACCAGCGGCAGCCTGGGGAAGGGGACAGCAAGGGCACGTTAGGGAGGAAAGAGGGGACAGGGCTGCTGCCAAAGCCCTGGCTGCCAGAGGAGCGAGGGATGGGAAGGGAAGGAGATGAGAACCCCAAAGTGGCAGGAGGTCACCCCATATCCCAAATGTGCCCTAGCACATCCCAAGCGGCAGCACATGGGATGCGTGCAGAGGTCAGGGGCTTTGCCAAAGCACACACCCAGCCCCTGCGTGGGGCGTGGGCAGCACGGGCACCAGGTGGTCTGGAGGAGCTGTGTATGGTGCTGGAGCAAGGCAGAGAGGAGCCAGAGGGAAAGCACAGCAGTTTTGCTAGAGGGACATGTGAGAGAGGAGGATGCAGTGATGTCAGGGAGGGGACAGCCTTGCAGGGCAAATGGTTGTCCTCATGCCCCTTGCCACCTCCAGCAAAGCCTGTCTTCCCATAGCTTAGGAGGAGACAGAGACATGCCCTGCCACGGTGCCACCCTCCTCCTGGTGACAGCTGCATCCCCTTTGTCCCCCTTGCTCACCGGCTCCCCAGGCTGGTCTGCAGCACCGTGGAGATGCCGCAGGCAAAGAGGCTGCGTGCCAGCAGCTCGCTGGTGGCCTGGGCATGGGGCGACTCCTCGGGCAGGGTGGGCAGGAGGAGGAGGTGGAAGATGCAGAGCAAGGAGGCCTGCACGACCAGGTGCTGTGTGGGGAAGCGAGGCGGGGGGGGTCGCAACTCCCTGCGGCACCCAGACCTGCAGCCCCCTGTGCCCAACCCCTCTGAGCAGATGCATGCTAACTGACACCCCCCAGGCGGTGCCCACCACTGCCCACTCCCCTCCCAGTACACCCTGGCCAGAGCCCCATGCACCCGTTTCCTGGCAGGATGCGGCCCCTGCCCTGGGGTGCCCTGCCACCTGCAAGGACCCCAGCCCTCTCCCCCTCACCCCATCTCTCTGGCTGTTCACTGTGGTCCTCCCTTACCTGAAGGGCTAAGCAACAGCTCAGCATCCAGAACCACATCTTCTGCAGGGAGCAGGATGCAAGCATGGGGCTCCTGGCGCCAGGCGCTCCGCGGTGGCCCCCATTCATGCTGCTGCCTCCCCACACCACTCCTGGTTTGCGGTGCAGAGGGGGTGAGTGGGCTCCCCCTCCCCCCCCCCCCGCCCTGAGGGCTCCTCAGAGCCCTCACATGGCTGAACTTCCACCTTCTGCAGGAGCTGCCCCAGGGTTAGCCATTAACTTGAGTTGGTGAGTAACCTGTCCTTGCGGCCAGGAATGCAAGTGTCACCCTGGGTTGTCACCACAAGGGCCAGGTGACAGCCACCCACGGCCACGACACCAGACACTGTTACAGTGCCAACTGCCCACAGCCCAGGTCCCATCCCTGCCTCTTGTGGTACACGAGGCAGGGACCAGGGGGGCCACGGCACAGACAGCTCTTCCTTCATGTGCTTGGAGCATCCCCACCAACAGCATCCTCCAGCTCCAGTGTGCCCTGCCTGTGCTTGTTCCTCCCCAGCACGGCATCCCCCTGCCCTCTGGGTCCAGCCCTTCCTCACCATCGGGCCCCGAGGAGCCCATTAAAAGCTGCACAGCCCCCCCCCCAGGTCCTGCCATTCCCCTCTGTGGGCACTGTGCCCACCCCAGGAGGATCTCTGATGGGGGTCTACCACATCCCCCATGCTCCTAGGAGGAGGGCACTGAATCCTGCCGCTGCAGAAGGATGCCAGAGACAAGAGCTGCCCGCTTGGCTGGGAAGGCTCCCAAGGGAGCACAGGCAGGGGATGCTCGTGTTTTTGTCACAGGGCAGAGGTGGCTGTGCCAGCGACCACAACGGCAACCCTGTCAAGCCCTTGCCGCTCGGGGTTCACTCATTAACTGAACAGACTTTGGAGAGCAAAGAGCAGTGGAGTCCATGCATTCCCTGCATTCCCAAGGATGGGGGAACCTCGCCCTCTCCTGCTGTCCCTGCCTTCTGCAGGCACCAGACCCGACATCTCTCCCGTCCCCTGTCACCAGAAAGCGTGGTCCCTCTTGAGCCCTGCAGAACAGGCCTCACTGCTGCTGGGCTCACTTGCCAGCACCTAGGATCTGGCTTGCACCCTGGCTCAGAGAGCAAGCACAGCTTCATCAGTGGGGCTCCGCAGTAGGGGACCCGTGCTGCCAGCACAGAGCGGCTCAGCAGGACAAGGCAGGTGCACAGCAAGAACTACTTTTATTGGAAGAGATTTGCTTCTACAAAAGAGTGAAAAACAGGTGTAAAATCCACAGTAAAAAGAAGGGGCATGATGAGCTGGGCTGGTCAGCAAGACAAGGTGCCTTCTCCCTGCCCTGAGGAACAGTCAGGCACCGTTTGCTCACAGCCACAGACAGCTGGGGTTTGGGATGGGGTCACAGAGCACCCCAGTTTCAAAGCACCCAACACAAGCAGGATAAGGAAGCTCAGCCTTAACCACACCTCACCACCTCCAAGCCCAGCAGGGCACAACCTTTCCCTGGGGCACAGCCACGTTGGGGTCCACTCTTGGTGTGACCCTTGTGCCTCCCGAGAGGTGGCCTGGCAGGCCCCAAAGGGAATTGCTGCTATGACCAACCAGCTCGGGCCACTCGCTCTCCCTTCCTTCTACCTCCTCTCCCCTCACCCAGGCACCTCACCTCCTCCCAGAGCACCCCGCCCCCCCATTGGGGTCACTGCCCCAGCCCCTACACCCTGCACACACAGCCCCAGCATCCTACATCCCACACACCACCTCTGCCCAGCACCACCAAGTGCCATCCACTTGCTGTAGGAAGAGGTACAACAGCCCCCTTGCCCTAGCACCCCAGCCCAAGGGCACACCATTTCTACCCTCCAGCTAGTAGGTTCCCACCCAGCACCCCAACAGCAAGTCAACTCTGCCCCAACCTGCCCCAGCAGCCCCCAAAGTGAAGGTCACCCCTGCCCTGGGTGGGGGGACACAAATGCTGGTTTGGAAGTAACGCAGGGGCCTCCAGCCCCACGCAGCCCCAGGGATCAGGGGTCCTAGAAGTGCAAGGAAGTGAGTTGTGCCACACTAGAAGGGAAGGGGAAAGGGGCTGCTGCTCTGCACTCCTAGCTGGGAAAAATGAAGCTCTTGATTCTGCTGAGATCCATGGCAGTGTGCAAGGAGCACTGCCTCAGCCCCAGGGGGTCCAGCCAGTCCTTGCGGTTGGGGGCTGCATCCCATGTGGGGCCTGCACCAGCTGAGCAGGTATGACAGTGGAGCGCTGGAGGAACCGGGAACACGGCGAGTCCGAAGGGGCCAGGCTGGCCGGGGGCTGCGGCAGGGGCAGTACGGTTAGATCTCTCACAGGCGGTGGGTACTCTCCGGAAGGGGCCTTGCGGGGGGCTCCTGTGTTGGCCTAGATCAGGCACCTTCGGGTAAGACAGAGCTGTCATCATGCTGCCCCACAGGTAGAGCGCAGTCGCCGTGACACCCCCGTGATGCGACTCCTCGGTTGTCTCGTTCTCCCCTAGGCAATGGGTGCTGCTGGCTGGAGAGACGTCAGGCAGCTCGGGCTGGGGCTGGTCAGGGGCTGGGGCTGGGTGGGCATCCAGCTGGCAGCCGCCCTCCTCAGGGAACAGCGCAGGCCGGGGGGCTGCAGGGCTGACGCTCCTCATGCACATGGACCAGTGCACCACAGTGACAGAGGCGAAGATGGCGGCAAAGCCAGTCAGGTACACCACGCCCAGGAGGCAGGCCAGCTGCAGAGAAGCCGACGGTTAGCCCAGACCCTCCCAGCAGCCCTCCACAGCCAGCTGTGACCCAGCATGGCCATGCATGAACCCAGCAGCCGTGATGGCAAATGGCACAACCAGCACCAGGGCCAGATGCCAGCGAGCAGGCAGCCACGCTGCTAACAGCGGGTGGCACGCAGCCTGTTCAAAGCAGGGCCTAAATACCACAAACCAAAATGCCCCTCTAAAACCTAACGGTCCCTGTTTAAAGCCCCAGCCAGCACCCAGTTCCCTCCATGCCACCGCCGTGACCTTGCACCATGACTTGTGGGGCTACGGTCCAGCACAGGCCGCACACTAACCCAGCACCAGGCTGCAGTGCCTCAGGCAGCACCGCTGCAAATCAGCATCCGGCTTCTGACAGCTTCCCTTTTCAACAGGGAACAAACCAGGCTGCTGCTCCCAGTGGAAGAGAGGGTCCTGCTCCAAACCCATGGCCTGCTGGGCCCCACGTTCTTGCAAGCAGCTGCTGCCCCATGCCCTTACCTTCACCACTTGCTGGTAGAACTGGCCCAGCACATGCTGCCACATGGACTGCTCCATGAGGACACACAGATCCGTGTAGGTGAACCAGCCACGCCACATGCCCTGCTTTTCTGCCACGCTGCAGGAAAAAAAAGGGAATGGTGGATGTGGCACGGACCTTCTCCATCGAAGAAGCTTCAGCCCAGGCAGGCTTGGAGAAAACCCTGCTCAAGGTCTACGGAAGGGAGCTGCAGAGCCTGGCAAAGGCTCACAGGTACCCCAACCTCTTATTTCACTACAGCAGGACTAGCTCTGAGCAGGGGCAGAGCCAGGGCTGCGCAGTGGATGAAAGGCTCACCCCCACCCCCACCCCACACACCTACCGTCCTTCCAGCCAGCTCAGCACTTCAAACAGCTCCCGGGGGTCTGTGTAGAGACTCCAGTCCTGTGGGGACAGCAGTGAAAGGTCAGCGCAGTCAGGGCAGGCCACCCAGCACCCAGACACATCCTTCTCCATTTCTTCATGGGAGTACATTGGGGAAAAGCAGAAATCCAGACTCCCCTTAATGCCTCCTTTCCCCCAGTCTGTGAAATAGTTGGCCGCAGTGACAGCCCCACTTACAATGGCGCTCAGGAAGTTCATCTCCAGTGTGTTCATGGTCTGGACGTCCACCTTCCCTGCTGCTCCCCACTCGTCGTTGAACACCTCCTCCTCCTCCCCCTCATCATACAGGTATTTACTAGCAACCATCTAAAAGCAGCACAAATGACAGTATCTCAGTCCCCCCCCGCACTCCTCCAGGCTTCCCTCCAACCCAGTGACCCCCCCAGCCCACACCGCTCACCATAGAGATCAGGAAGAGGTCTGAAGATGAGATCTGCTGGAGGTATTCGGGGTTCCGGTGCCGGAGTCTCTCAATGTAAACCAGTGCCAGCATCATGGAGCAGGGAGAGATGCAAGCTTCCCTGTGGGACAAGGCAAGAGCCAACCCGAAGGTTATTTGCGTGCTACAAACATCCCAGTCACCGCAGCACAACTTGGCTGCTCGGTCCCCATGTAGGCAGTGGGGAGGTTTAGTAAATAGCTAGATGCGTCCCAGCCTTGCCAGCTCTGCGCTGGCTGTCCTGAGCTGCAGCAAGAGAAAGCGCAGGGGATGCAGGATGGATAGCAGAAAGCCCTGGCTCCTGTTCCCGGGCACAGCCAGCTCCGAACTGGGTAGCCCTGCCTGCAGCCAGGCACGCTGCAAGGGCTTGGCTGCCAAGAGCAGAGCCAGGGTTCTGACCTGGCTTGCCCAGTGAGCTGCAGATCCAGCCAGTACAGACTCCCAGTAGCAAGAGCACCCCTGCACCCCAGAGAGCAGGACCAACCTGAAGTGGGCCTCGCTGTGTCAGGAAGCCACTGCGCCTGCTGGCCTTGCCACCCACCCCCAGCTCCTCTTTGACACTAATCAGGCCTAAGCACAAAGCCAGTGCTGGCCCAGGGGACAGCAGCGAGTCATAGGCGAGACCAGAGCTCCCAGTTCTGACACGGGACATGAAGGGACAGGTTTTGCTTCTTACCGAGATACATGAGACACGTATTTCTTCTGGAGTCTGCGGATAGGGCTGGGAGCCACTTTCTGCAGCAACTCCACAGCAATATCTAGGACAGAAAAGCAGCAGAAGGGGTTAGCCCTATACGGCACAGTCCACCCCCCACCTTCCCTTTTTCCCCCCACAAGCCCATTGAGTCTTGATGCTTGCTCAGCCCCTCAAGTTTAATTTAAACTATGAAGGTAGGACAGGCCTTATCAAAAGTCAGGGATGAGGGAGGAACAAACAAATAGGCAGGACAGCCAGACCAAAGCAGGAAGAGGATGTGAGCGTCCAAGGCCCAGCGGCAGTGCCAGATCCAGATTAGCATGTCTGCGTCACGGGGAGTTACCAGCAGTCAGCTGCACAGAGGGGCTAACACCCTCCCCTCACCCCACAAGACCTCAGGCAGCCCTTTCGGAGGCTTTCTAGGACTTGATGTCAACTCCAGGTCTTCCCAGTCCTTTGCTCCCCTCCAACCAGCATCCTCCTCCTCCTCCTCCAGAGCTGGTCAGCACTGACCCAGCTTCCTCCCCACCACAGCCCTAGTGCCCCCGAGATGATGGTGGACAACATATTCATGCAAACAGGAGCCTGAAGGCACTAACAGGGCATGGAAGCAGCAATATGGTATAACTGCAGCTCCTCACCTCAGCCTGTTTCCCCACCCACCCGCAGACGTGCCTCAGCATTCAAGCACTGAAAAGGCCAGAAACTGACGGATGGTGGCAGATGGCTTCAGCAGCTCCCGTCTCGCTTCTCAACGTGATAGGACCAGCTGAGAGCATCCCAAACAGCACTACAGTCTGGTGCTTGGCAAGAAGCGTCTGCCAGGCAACTCCAGCTCCCTTTTGCTGCCGAGCCCTTGGCTGACAGAGTCGAGAGCAGAGCTCATCCCAGCAGCCTCACATTTCCAGCTCCCAGAGGAAGCACCACCACACAACCTCTTCTGTCCACATCCCTCCTTTCCATGTCTTTCCAGCAACTAAGAGAACGGCTGCAGTCCCACAGGAATTATTTGCCTGAGAGCAGCCACCAAGCTCAGAAACGCACTGGGACCTCCCCAGGTCATTCAAGCCACACCACTGCTGGGATCCACAGCCAGGCAGACACAGCTCCAGCCACCCCATCAGCAGCTCCCAGCTTCTCACACTGCTGCTGCTCTCTCTGCCCTGCTTGGCCACCCTTGTGCTGAGCAGGGGGACACACACTGGCCAACACAGAGACAGCAGCAGGGCTCTGAGGGATAGAAAGTACATGAGATCCCCCAAGGCCTTGTCCTGACACCAAACCTAATCCTTCAGCTCACAAATCCGACCCATGACAACGTGTCCTGCCCTAGAGGACACGGAGAGCAGCTGATCGCTGTCCCTGTGTTGCAGCCACAGCATGCTGAGGGTGGTTTTGGCTCTTCCTTTCCAGAAGGAACAAACTCACTTTTCAACCTCCTTCTCCTCAGCCAGCCCCACACTGCCTCCTGCGTCTGCCCCCCAGTGCCAAAGACCCCTTCCAGTTCCTCCTGCTACTCTGGACTCTCTCCACAATTGCCTCTATCTCATCTGAAGAGCAGCGCCATAAACTCACCATGTAGCAATGGCACAGCTGTACCAAGACAGATGCCATAGCCCTAGGTCCCGTTTTTTGACAGCGGCTGATAGCAGCTGGCAAAGGAAGGCTGTAAGAGCAGATAAGCTCGCAGTGATATTCTCTGCGCGTCACTCCTGCCCCCAGCTGCTGGAGCCGAGGCATTTCCTGGGTATGAGGCAGTCTTTATAGTTAATAGCCCTCAACAGAGTCTTCTTCCATGAATGTGCCCTTTGAACTTTCAACACTGGTAGCGTCCTGTGGAACAGTCCCATCTCGCACCCGGGTGTGACGCCAGCCCCAAAGGGGAGCCACGTGCCTCCCTCGCACCGCCCACATCAGAACTCGTGACTCCCAGCAGCACCCAGGCAGCTTGGCTACCCTGCCTGGCCCTGCTTCATCACCACACCCCCAGCATCCCCCTCCTCGCAGAGGTACATCACACGCAGCCTCTCGGCGACTTCAGACTGTTTCCCCAAAACTACCACCAGAGTTTTGAATGCAAGCACACTTCCCTACCCGCTCAATGCCCCCTGCAAGCTCTGTGAGCACGGAGGTAAGGGAACCACTAATGCGAGTCCACTGTGAAGGCCCTCCAGCAAACCACTGCTTGCCCTTGACCGCTCCTCTCCGCCATCACCTGCACCAGCTCCTCAGTCTCAACCCAGCTGTGTCCTTCTGCTCCCCCAGAACACTGCTGAATCAATGGGAGAAGAGAGATTTGATCCCGACAAATACACAGCAGGAACTTGTCCCCTTGCTGCTCACAACTAGAAGTTAAACAAACTCCCCAGTACCTTGCAGAGCACAAGAAGTTGTCCAAGATACCTCTCATCAGGGACAGGGACACAGCCTTCACTGCCAAGGAATTCACAAGCAACCTAAAGGAATCTGCACACCAGCAAGGTGCCAAAAATGCAGCAGTGGGCCAGACACGGCAATAAAACAGAGAGAGCAGGAGCCATGAGGCTCTGGCATCCTGCCCGCTGTGCTGCACACAGCGAGGAAGGCTGGGCAGGGGTGGGATTTGGCGCTGGGGAGGGAGCGGGTGACTTGTTGGTCTCAGCCCCTGGGCTACCTCCAACCCCCTTGACTCAGCATTCCCATCTGGGGACACTCAGCAACCCACCTGCCACGGGACTGGAGAGATTATCCAGGCTGCAGTCTTTGTCCCAGCCATAATAGAGCCGCTTCCGCACCCTCTCGCTCAGCTGCTGGTGCCTGGGCAGGAACTACAGGCAGACAGGGGGAATGTGAGAAAAGCCCTGAGCGCTCCCCATAGCGGGCTCTCCACCTCAACCCAGCTTAGGGGCACGACGGGCCGGGCAGGGCCCCCAGGAGCTCAACCAGGGGCCCGGGTGTGCGGTCACACGGGGCTCTCCGGGGCCCGGGTTTAAGGAGGGAACGCCCCAGGGGCCTGCGGAGGTGCGGGGCTGGGGACGGGTTGGGCCGGGAACACCGGGCACCAGCAGGGGTACGCCGAGGGGCACTCACCGTGAACTCCTGGAAGCCGCTGAGGGAGAAGGTGCCCTCCTCGTCCAGCAGCAGCCCGTCCAGCTCCATCCCGCCCGTCCCCGGGGCAGGGGCTGCTAGGTCCCCTCCGGTGAGCCGACGGGTGCCGAGCCCGCTGCGAGGGCGCAGAGGCGGTCCCCTCCGGGGTGCCGAGCCGCTCCGAGGCCGGGCTCGGTGACCAGAGCGGAGGCCGCGGGTGCTCTGCTAGGCCGAGCCCTGCCGCCCTCCTTCCTCTTCCGGTGCAGGGGGCGTGGCCTGAGGCGCGCCTGCGCAGAGCGCCCCGCCGCTCCCTCCCCCCAGGGCGCATGCGCGGCCGGTCCCTCCCCGCCGTAGGGCGGGCTGCGCATGCGCGCGGCGCCAGCGGCCGCCGGTCCCCGTCAGGCGGTACCGCCCGCCCGGGCCGGTGCAGAGTTCGCCGCCCCCCGCCGGCGGTGACAGCGGCCCCTCCCTTCCCCCCCCCCTCCCGCAGCCATGGCGAGCGGCCGGGCCGAGGAGGCGGCGGCGGCGGCGGCCGAGGAGGAGGAGGAGGAGGCGGCGGCGGCGGCGGCGGCGCGGCTGGCGGCGGCGCTGCGGCAGCGGCTGCGGGGCTGGGAGGCGGCGCTGGCGGCGGCGCAGCGGCTGCTGGTGTGGGAGAGGCCGCTGCACAGCCTGGTCACCGCCGCCGCGCTCGGCGGGGCCCTCTGGTGAGCTTGGGCGGGGGCGGACCGCGGGGGGGCCGGGCCGGCAGCGGGGCCTGCCCCGCCGGGGCCGCGCGGGCTGGGCGGGCGGCTCTGGCGGCAGCCGGGCGGCTGTCGGGGGGCTGCTCGTCCAGCCCTTGGCGGTGGCAGTGGTGCGTGCCCGCTTGTGAGCCTTCGGGGTCGATGGCGATCCCCTCTGGGGTGCCTGCGGCCTGTGTTTCTGCAGCCAAGCTGATGGCCGCTGCACCCCGTAACGCCGTGGGATGTGCTTAGCCAAGAGTAACCGTGCTGTTTTCCCCCGACAAGCATAAACAGGCCCCTCCCTGAGGGGAGAAGGTGCCAAGAGCTTGGGCAGGATTTGCCCCGCGATAATAAAATGCAGCTGGGCCCAACTGGAGGCTCGCCCAGGCACGCTTCTGGTTAATTTTTGCACCCGTGCTTTATCGGTTCGCTTCACCCTGTAATCGTGGTCAGTAAGCCCCATGGCCTCCTGCAGTGGCAGGCTGCTGTGTGGCATTTTATTTAAGCCCTGCTGCTCGTTAATCTTTTTCTGTAGGGTGCTGATTTTTTGCGCGAAGGCCGAGGCCACTCGGTTTGGGCACGAGCATATTCCCCCTGCCCTGCCTTCCCTTCTCCTCCGCCTCTCGGGCAGGGCAGCAGCAGCAAGAGGGAGTGTGAGTGGCAGAGCCCAGCTGTGGATGGGAATGAAAAACATCCTGTTTGTTTGTATAAACAGTGAGTCAGTTTTACTGGCAAAGAAAGCTCTCAGCCAGTGGCTTTCCCAGCAGAAAAGGTCAAAACTGGCCGGGGAAAGAGTTAAACGTTGGTTGCAGATGAAATAGGAAGGGACAGACTCTGAAGTCAGAGAAGGGGAAAGTATGTGACCAAACAGCCTTTGAAGTCACTCTGGGGAGGCTGCTTACATTCTGCTCCCTCATCCACATGATTATCAGAGGCGTACATGGTAGCCGGGTACTTAAATGGTTTTGGACTCCTCTACCAGCTGGAAAGGTCTGAATGCAGAGCTTTGAAGTTAGTGGGAGGGGGAGAAGCGTGCTATGAGATGGCAGGGGTGGTAGAGAATGATGGCTAAGGGACTGTGCGTAAAAAGGTCAAGAGGAACAAAGAGTGCCCAGAATATGGGATGGCAGAGAGAGATTTAAATATCATGGAGGGGGAGGAATTATTTACGGCCCTATGGAGGATTCAGCCAGCATCCTTCAACTGCAGTCCGTAAATGAGGCGGAATAGGAGGAAATTCTTCCAGAGCTGACCTGTTAATCTACAGAATTGTTGTTCCATGGGAACGGATAAAAATGTTGTTGTTTAGGTCATTACAGGTCCTGTAAGCCCTTGGAAAGCGTGCGGCTTTCATTCTGTGCTGCCCAGTGAGACAGGTCTCTCTTCCAAGTCCTCTACCCCTGACTGTGGCTTGGTGGGGAGCGTATCCCTTCCCTGCGCTGCACGGCGAGATGCTCTCCGACTCTGATCAGTCTGGTGCATTTGAGATTAGTTATTGGCAAATACTTGCTGAAGAGGAGCAAGGTAAAATAGCGGAGCAGCCCTTACTTTCTGGAAAGGAGTTTTCATTAAGAGAGAGAGGGTGAATGCATTTTCCCGGCAGTTGTTTCTGGAGAGACTTAAAAAGAGCTCCTCTGAGCTGAAGGGAAGTGCTGATGCTCTTGTTTGGAGGAAAGGAGGAATGGAGACAGCCTCTGCTGGCACAAGTGCCACCCTGGGACCTTTGCTGTTGAATCTATATGGAGCGGGGAGATAAACTCTTTGATGGTGGGATTGCATGTCTATATGTGCGTAGTATTGTGTGAGCTGGTGTTTGGCTCAAGCCAATGTGTTGTTGAGGGACATGAAAGGTTTTACGATAGAGTCAAGTGAGCAACTAAACCATTTAAGTGCTAGGCCCTGATTAAACGGGGAGAAGTTTGTGATAGAAGAACGGACATCTAGAAGCAGGTGCAGAATGTGTTTTGGTGCTACCTGCGGGTAATGCTGGACCTTCTGATGACAAATAGGACTTAAGTTTTCAGCAAACAGGCTGATTCTCAACCAGTCTTCTGCTACAGCAATCTGTATTTACGTTACCTAGAGCCTCCACCTTGAGGATTTGGAGGAACCTGTACTCGTACAAGGGAGCATTACCCTTGTTTTACAACCAAAGGAGGAGCTCAGGAGCAGGGGAGGAGAGCACTGGGAGATGGCAGGTAGTCAGCTGTCTGGTGGTGGGCAAAGGTGCCATTTGAGAACGTGCTGTGGCGGGGGTGGGTGTCTGCGGAGTGCAATGCTTGCTGCAGTGGCCGGCAGCAGTCAGATGTTTCTGCTCTGCCATACACTGAGCTGTATCTGTTTGCTCATCAAGAGCAGTAACTTGCTGCCTTTTTCCTGCCTAACAATTTCTCGTTTGATTTCTAGGTTGTTTTCCTCCACCTCCCTGAGACCCCTCTTCCTCCTCAGCATGTCCCTTCTTGGCATTCTCTTGCTGGAGAGGTGGAAGCCCAGGTTCCTCTTTGATTTCTCAGGTATGTGATGAGTAGCACTGTAGCTAGTGACAGTTCTGGTGTTACCAGCTGCTGGGCTATGGCCACAGCCGGTCCTTTCCTGGCTCTCTCATAGGTCATGTAAGCCCTGTTCCTACTGTAACTGCAGGTTTTGATACTGGTGCTGCCTCTTGCCTATTTGTGTATTAGGATGTATCCTAATACTCTGGGCATGGGGAGAATTGCTCCCAGTGCTGAGAAGTTCTGGGGGTAGCCCATTTTGAGAGTGACTAGCTTGTCAGGGGAGCTGGTGACAGGGATGATGCAGTGTTTCTGCTGTGTCCTTTCTCTCCTGCAAATGTCGTGGCGAAAAGATCATTCCAGGTCTGAGCACATATGGCCAGCTGAGCTGGGAGAAGGAAATGGAGGGGTTGAAGTGTATTGGTTTTAGTTAAGCGCAGCACGGGCTTATGCCCTGAAAGAGGCAGAGCAGATGAGAGCCACTTCTCCTTGCAGCAGGTAGCAGAGTGGATGATGAGGTCTGACAGCAGGGACAGGTAGTGTATTGTACCTGTACTGAACAGCATCTGGTCTCCAGCTAATCGGTGAGTCTGATCACTTGGCTTATCTTTCCCGTTTATTGAAGGGTCTTTGCCAACATTAGACCCAAAAGCAACAGGAGGAATAGCCGCATAACGATGATAGGCATGGATTGGCTGCTGTCTGCTTTGAGTGCCTCCTTCATTGGAGTTTATTAAATGACTGGACCCAGACCTGCCTACTGCATCTACTGCTGCTGTTCAAAGGCAGCTCGGGGCCCTCCATCCCTGCCCCCCTACTCTAGGGAGGGTTTCTGAATGAAAGCCCCTCTATATGTGTGTTTGTAAGGTGCCCTTTATTTGACCTAAAAGGGTACTGACTTAAAGGGTGCTTTCACAGAAGTCTTGATAAGATTAGATATGTTTCAGCTGTAGTCTTGAAACTGTTTGCTTTGTGTGGTTCAGGTAACTAGGCAGCCGAACTGGACTGGCCAATTTAATTTCCTGCTTATTCGCGTTGGTTTTTTAAGGAAATAGTTTAAAGCCAACCCAAAACATCTCACTTGAAACGTGTCCAGAAATGCAAAAGCCTGGTGTCCAATACAGAATGGTATCATTGATGCAGGTGGGAGTAGAATCGCTCCAGCAAGTACCAGGCCTGTAAAAGTTGCGTTATCACAGAAGAAATAGGAAATCCGTACTGAAATCAATCAGTTTATATGATGCAGAGCAGTGAGTACTAAAACAAACAAACAAACAAACAAACAAGGCAAAAACCAGCACACCGGGGTTAGGCTAATCCTGTGTCATCAGCTCTGCAAGAAGTCAGTGCACATCCTACTGAGCCGCACCTCAGTGGTGTTCTTCCCCGTATTTCACTCCTTGCTGCTTTTCTGCTGCTGACAGTAAAGGACAGGGACACCTCTCTGATGTGCCTGGTCAGGTCACAGCCCCGATTTCGACATGGTCCACTGGACCGTGTTTCCTCAGCCTCCGCAAGGAAGGAGCGGTGCTCTGCATTCCTGAGGGGCCTTCTGTTGAATTGGCACTGCTGAATACTTAGGGGTTCTTGTGTGACTCTCGTTTCCCGCTGAAGCAGAGTTGCAGCTTTGTGGCTTTCCTCCTCAGTGCTTCCTGTAAGCCTTTCCTGGAGATTTTGGAAGTAGGTCAGTACCGCACCTTCAAGAGTCGGCACGTATATACACAAACCTCAGCTTGTGGCAGTTCTGTATGTCTCGGGTGACTGCTTATAACGTCACTTCTGAAGGAATGCTAAAACCTCAGCGTGTGTTTTGCAGTTACTCACACACTGTGATCAGGGACACACTAACAGCAGCAAGATGCACAACGTTTTTAGGTCCTGTCAGAAGGGACTGCGTATTTTCAGCTCCCACGCAGGGTATTTTCTCCATGTGTAACCACCTCTACATGGGGTTCCACTTAAATATTGTTTAAGGACTTAGGAAGCACCTCTACTTTCTCCTGAAATGGGTATCAAGTAGGGATGTTTTCTGTACCGTTGTTCGGCAGCTGTGTTTTGGTCAGTGTAGGAGAGTGTAGTGTGGAAGAGCTTTAGCAAAGCCTGCATTGCAATTGAATGCTAGTACTCCTTAAAAAGGGCCCCTACTTTCTAGCTGAAGTTTACACACAGATGAAGAATGCCTCTTGGGGAAGCGTTGAAAACCTGTAAGAGCCAAGGAATCCATCAGCGATAATTTGTCAGTACCAACATGTAACCTAAACTCTTGCGCAGCTGACTGGTCTCCCAGAAGAGTCTGGTGTATGTCAAGTGGTTTGTATTAATCCACAATCCGGTGTGAAATGCCGACAGCAAAATTTCAGCCGGTTATTGATGATCTGAGGCCAGCTGTGGGTGTCCTGCTTGCTGGCTTAGTTGTGCCAGTGCTAGACAGTATTGCAGCACAGGTTGGAGTTAAGCCTTACCTAAGTGAACGTGTCCTGCCAGAAGTACTTCAGGTTTTTTGTGGTTGGGCTGTTCCTCCAACTGGTGTAAGACTTCAGTGCTTTGGGATGGACAGCAGGCAGATTACTCTACTACAGGAAGCAAGACACTGCTGATTTTAAAGACAGCTTGTGTTTTGCCAGATAGTTGAAATCACGGGAACACTCTGCAGCCTGCTGAAATGTTCTGCAGCTCCCCAAAGTGTCTCTGAAACCTTCAGAAGCAACTGAGAATTGTTTCACTCCCTCTGCTGGCATATTTTGGATGGCTTGGATTACTGCAGCCAGCGGGAGAGGAGTGGGGTTCCTGTGCCATCCCACTTACTGTGTTGCTGGCGCATCTGTCCAGCAGAGTACGGCGAGCATCCCAGCACCTCGTTTGGTAGCTGGTACAACCAGTATAGCCAGCCGTCACAGACGGGCCAGTGCCAAATGTTATTTATTTGGTGATTTAGTGCAGGTAGTAGATGAGGCTTTGAGATACAGCTGGATTTCTGCGTGCTGCGAGTAAGCAGCTTTAGATTCCTGAGGACAATAACAAAATACAGCAACCGCGGTTGCGCGAGAGAAGCAACCGCCCCGTGGGGGTGGAGCTGCATCCATAATACTCACTTCGCACCCCAAGCCCCCTTTTTGAGCAGTGCTTGACAGCTGCCCCAGCCGCTGTGCCGAACAGTCGTGGGCAGAGGAGCGGATGGATGGGCAGCCCAGTCTGAGAGCAGTTGACTCCTCTTGTCGGGCCCGATTACTGGAAATCTGGGTCACGCTCTCAAAGAATCGCCTCCTCCCCTGGGCGGATGGCCTCCCGCTCCACTGCACTGTGTGAGCTGGCTGGTGCAGTGCCTGCAGCGGTAGGAGGAGCCTGACATACTTGGCCTGACGTCCTGTGTCTTGGGAGAACAGTGGCAAGGCTGCTACAAGCAGTTGCTCTCTTCTGCGGCTTGAACTGGAGTCTGAAGTCTCACTGGGTGTTGGCAGTGACGGATGTTCACCTCTTCTGTGCGTTTCCCTGGGGCAGTCATTGCCGCTCTTGGGCTTTGCATCTGGCTGATGACTCCAGGGAGGATTCAAACCCCTTTTTGCTCAAGTTGCATTTTTAAGCCCGTTTCCAACAAGTAGCCTGGACTTTGAACATAAACTCCTTATCTTTAATTTAGTCCCATTTACATGGTGACGTGCAGTGTGGGGGATAGGGTCCCACTGATTTTTAGAACCTCTTGGATGGCCTGAACCAAGTTTGCTGTTGGCCAGACAGCATCAAAGATGTATCTGTCCCTACCAGCTTCAGGACATTAGCCTGACAGGTAGAGGAGGGTAGACCTCAAGGGGCCTTTACAGCATGATCAGGGCATGTTAAACACAGGGAACTTATAAAGACTATGTTGCTGCAAGAGCCTTGGTTGAGCCCTGTACATCCCCAGACACTAGTCAGCTACAGCTAGCCAGGACACCCAAATCCATGGGCAGCCAGGCTCATGAGTTCCAGTTGTCATAGAAATATTTGGGTTTTTTTTTTCCTCTATGTATCTAAAGGCAGAGCATAATCATATGTGACCTCTGCCATTGAAATGCTGCTCCTCCCTTCAGTACTGCATGGAGTAAGTCCCTGTTTGATCGTCACTGGGTTGGGTGCAGAGAGGAATGGTAGAAGTTTTCCCTTGCTCTTATCCAGACTGCCAGACCTTAGGAGTGTAGTTATATCTGTGCCTGGCACAAAGGGCTGTCAGGGGACATAAGAGAGCCCTAAAATTAGATAATTATACACAAGACTGCTATTTGTTACTTAATTCCGTGGGAAAGGATAGAGACAGCAGGGAGATCTCTGGCATTTGTACACAGCATCCTGCCAGGGACCATGGTCTGGGCTGGTCAGTGGGAAATGCAGCTCAGACCTGCTGGTGCCGTGTTGAGCTCCGAGGTGGGAGCTGAAGCTTTGCCCAGCTCAGGGACCGTGCTGGCAGCCCTCTGTGAATGGCAAGGGCTAGGCAGCTGCCCTGGGGATGGCACTGCCCAGACACGTGGGACGCCGGAGCAAGCTGTACAATCCCTGCAGCGGAGAGCCCACGTGCTAGCGGCAGGGTGCACCTCGGATATGAGTGTCGTGCCACATGTTTGTCAACACAAGTTGCAAGGTGTGCTGGGGCACCCTGAGACCAGTGCTCTGGCTGCTCCAAGTCTCCGGGCATGCTTCACTGAAGCCTGCACAGCTCAAACTCCAAGCCAGTGATTCCTGCTTGCATGAGAGCACGAAGAAGGTCCCCAGGGTGCATCCCTAGCTAAGGATGATACATCTCCAGCTCTGCTCTGTTCAAGTGGTAAAAATGTCGGGTTGTATTTTTCACTTGGCTGACTAATCTGCTGTGTTCTCTCTACAGCACAGCCATCGGAGGAGCCGGGAGGGGAGAGGTAAGCTCATTGATGTGTTCCTTGGTGAGAGGGGAGAGTGGGCAAGCCTTAATTTAGTGTGGTGATCTCACCTGCCCTTTTTGCTGTTGTTGATAGACTGCATGGCTCCCGCTGTGAAATGTCGGTAGCAGTTTCTCCTGCGCTGGGAGCTGCGTATCAGCTCAGGAGCCAGTTTGAGACTCTGGGGAAAGCTAATGTTCTTTCAGTAGCAATAAAGCTCAAGTGCTTCTGATGTTAGGAACTCTCAAGTTTCTTCCCTGGATCTATCCTGGACTATTTTAAGAATCCTCCAGAGAGAAGGAAATCCCCAAGACTGACTTTTGCAGGCCATACTGTCTGCACCACCATCTGTGGTGGCGTAGCTTGCATCCCGTGTTTGGCCATGGTTATAGGTCAGAGCACCACACTCTGGCTGCCTCAGACTTGGTGCCAGAGGAGGCCACATGACTAGTTGCACCTCCAGTGCTTCTGTCTGCGTGGCTCTGAGTAAAGCGCTTTGCATCTTGGACCTGTGGCATGGGGATGCTGTGGCATGGTGTCTGCTGCTGCTGCTTGGCTCAGGTGTCTCTTGGCTCTCTTCCTGATTAAAGGAAAAAAGTATCTCCAAATCAAGCGTCTTGCATAGTTCAGTTGAAGATGCAGTCAGTATTGTCAAGCCTTTGGTAGGGATCTCCGCTTCCCAGTGCAGCTGTTCCCCCCCCCCCGCCCCAACAAAACAGACCGTGTTCAAAGATTGTCTTCTTGCTCTTGTCTGTCTCTAGTGAGGGGGTGACTTCAGGGGCCCAACCTCACCTGCTCAGTGTCCCTGAGCTGTGCCACTGTCTGGCAGAGAGCTGGGTCACCTTCAGGCTGTACCTGCAGGAACTGCTACAGTACAAGAGGCAAAATCCTGCCAAGGTAAGCTGGAGATACCTACTCTTCTGTGCAGGGGCTTTTCTTTCCGTTATTAGTGGCCTAGGAGATGGAAGAATGTCAAATCAATATTTTTACATTTACTATCCCTGTTTAACATTTGCTGTTCATTCCTTTCAGACTTTGTGCCATGGGAAGCTTAAATAATGAGTAATTTGCTTCCAGTATTTGTAAACTGAAACTGAACTTAACCCCTTCTGTGAATGGCTAGCTATACTTAGTTTTATTTCTTAGCGTGCAAGGGAAGCTCTTAGATTGGGAGTGGGGAGAAAAAAGGGGAGACTACAGTCTCTGCCCCTTTCACAGGCTCCATTCAACCCTTTAAACTGGTCCTACCTATTTTGCTAGCCAAGATTGTAGCTAGCCAAGTCCAAATGCAGTGGTGTTTCTGAGCGCGTGGAAACTTGTCATAAACCATGTTCTGATGGCTGTGACGTGTGGTGTTTGGAAAGGGTTTGTAGACAGGAGTTGCCTCAGCATCACAAAAAGTAGGACAGACCAGCCAGTGGGATTGTATCAGGCTTGCTGGGGTCCAGTGTGCCAAAAGGAGTGGGTTTCTATCACTGCTCATTGCTCCTCTTCTGTTAAAACACTGTCCCAACTACAGGGAGTAGGAGACCAGGACCAAGATGCTCATAAAGCCTGAATTCATCGGGAGCAAAGCCCTTAGGGGGCCCTAGCTTTTGTATACCCTTTCCATTATGAATGAAACTCTTCATTGCTGGATTCAGTCGATATTTGAACCCATGCCCTGGCTTGCAGGGTGTCTGTTCTCACTTCTCCCCCTCCCCAGGAGAATGCAGGACGAGCCCTCAGGGCTGCACCATTATACTTCCACTTTTTCCGGAGGAGGAAGGTCCTGGTCTGGTGGGAGCGTGGGTTCTGCTAATGCTTCTGCCAGCTGGTTTATCGCGTAGCAGTGGCACAGCATCTGGTGACTCTAACAGCTTCCTGTCTCTGTTGGGACAGTATGGACTTCTCTTGAAGTGCTGAGCTCTGCAGGAGAGATGTACTCTAAAATGGCAATTTGCAATATCCCGTCCTAGCCTCAGGGAGCATCATTTACTTCATAAAGAACTGTCCAGTAAAGTTTTGATTCATTTTACTGGGGTCTTGGGTTACCTTGGTCTTCCTGCGCTTGAACCTCTAATGCTTACAGCTTAACCCAACCAAGCTGTCTGAGTTGTGATTGTCAGCATCTGAATGTACTCAGTGCAAAGCTGGTGTACTGACTTTGTTAGGAGCATCCCTCATTTTGCTCTAACTGGGTTTCCTGCACTGGTTGCATAGATGTATCTCTGCCTCTTGTCACTTCTGTTTGTTCCTCTCTCTTCCTTCAGTTCTGCATGAGTGTCTGTTCAGGCTGCCTGATTCTGGCTGTAGTTGGACACTATGTTCCAGGCATAATGATCTCCTACATCATTTGTGAGTATAAGCAGCTCTCTTGTCTGACTTAAGCTGAAACATGATCTAACTGTGCTATTGATATGCTGGTAGAAGCATATTTGTGGTTTTCTTGAGGGGATCTGTGCTAGATTATTAATCAATACAGGCAGTGTGCTCCGGGAAGTCTCTTGCTTTAAGTGTGTGCATGCAGTACAACTTCAAAGTCAGGAGAGGGAGCCGTCGCTAAAACATTGCTTTCCTCTTCTACCCACGGCTGGGGTTGTGCGGGTGAGGTGCCAGAGAAGCAGAAAGCCTCCCAGTTCCTAGAGTGGGCAAATCCATATCGAGAGAGTTGTTAAAGAAGCTGCATGTTTAGCAAATAAGACCTTTTTCACTGTCTCGTGAGTCCCTGCTAACTCTGAAGACTGTTCAGGTGGTCTGCTGCTAACACGTCTGTATATGAGCTCTACGCTGCTACCCTTATAAAAGTTTTGGTGATTTTTAGTTTTAATAATCTCATTTCACGGCCTCTATTGCATGTTGGGGCTGGGATGCAGTGGCTGAAGAGGAAGGCTTACACTTCATCTTAACATAACATATCCTAACAGAGATCTGTTAGGAAAACCTGGTTAATCAAGCAGCTTTGGAATGAGTAAGAATAGCCATGGATGAGGATTTTAGGCAGAGTCAGATGGGAAAGCAAATGCCATTCCACTGCGCTTCCCTTGATGCAGAGTTTCTTGCTGGCGCCCCGTAAAGGGCTGGACTGTGCTTGGTCTGTCTCTCACACTCCCCGCATTCTGTGTTCGCAGTGCTTAGCATTCTGCTCTGGCCTCTGGTGGTCTACCACGAGCTGATCCAGAGGATGTACACGCGTTTAGAGCCTGTCCTGATGAAACTGGACTACAGTATGAAGGCAGAGACACTGCACCACAAGCATGAGAAGAAGAGTAAGGACCCCACTTCGCTCTGACTTTTTCTGGTGCCATGCTCCCAGGGTCCCTAGCAAAGGGACAATGGGAGAGCAGGTCTGCTGGCACTGTGTGGTGAAAGGCTGCAGCGGAGCAGGGGAAAACAGACTGAAACTTGAGGGTTATGGGGAGAGTGACGGGGCAGGTGATCCTGGGAATAGCAAATGAGAGCAGCAGATTACAATTGTCTCTGGGAACCTTGGGCTTCTGGGAAACCTGTGCAGTTTCACAGGGTAGTAGAAGTAGTGGGAAAGTGATGTATAAAGGCATAAAATTCCTTCAGTCTCATGTAAAGCCTTTCTTCTCTTTCTCATAGAGCGACAAGGGAAGAGTGAGCCTGCAGCAGGTGATGAGCCAACAGCAGAGACGGAGAGTGAGAGTGAGGCAGAGCTGTCGGGCTTCTCCCCAGTGGTAAGAGCACAAAGAGCTGTGCAGGAACCAGTCCCTCCTCTCTGGTCTGTAGCAGCTTGAGAGGCGAGGGGTGGTCTGAGTACAGCTGCATTGATAACGAACAGCAGAGCAACAAGTCACTTCTTTGCAGAATCCCAAGGGGAGAAGGGTATTAGTTTGATGAAGGCCGTTGTCTCCAATCTGGGTATTGAGAATTCAACGCCACAGGGCTGGTGATGCAGTAGCAGGACAGGGCGAGCCATGCTCCAGCCTCCTGACCTGTGGAATTGCTTTGGTGGTTATGCTTCATGCTCAGAGAACGTGAGTGTCTCCTAAAGAAATCAACTGTCCTGGTGTAATGTGCAGAGGCTCCTTGCCACTGGAAAAGGGAGATGGGCAGCACTGGTGTCTCTTACACAGGTCCCTGCTCTCAGTCAGACTGGGTGGGACCTTTCTATATGTGCACCGCAGAAACGGACCATGTGTCTTCCTTTACAGGAGCTCTGGGCCTGTAGCTGGGCTGTGAGATGGGAAGCTTCAGCTTCCAAAGGAATGCAGATACTCGAACCGCTTCTACTTGTAGAAAGCTTCATTGGGGCCAGCATGAATGCAAAAGGGAAGGGGTGTTTTGCTCCTTGGTGATCCCAGGAGAGGAAGAAGGATCAAAGCCTTCTGAGACTCCTACAGGCTGATCCCACCTTGTGCTGGCTCTTTCAGGTTCTTCACTGAGGGCAGGCAAAGCTTCAGGCAGTGAATTATTGCAGGAAAGCCAGTGAGCTGAGACACTCCTTCCCTGGCAGTGCAATGAGCACTTTGCCCAGCCCCCTCCTGCTTTCATCCTGTCCCTGTGCAGAGTCTCTCCAGCAAAGGACTCCTGCCTGGAAGCTCTGGTTTGTGCGGAGGTGCCCGTAGGCAGCACTGATAGTCAGACACCCAGGAGTTTGTCCCTCTGCCTTCGTCCCATGCAGGTGGATGTGAAAAAGACTGCCCTGGCACTGTCAATCACAGATTCTGAGCTCTCTGATGAGGAGGCTTCCATCCTGGAGAGTGGGGGCTTTTCTGTCTCGAGGGCTACCACCCCACAGCTGACGGATGTTTCTGAAGGTACGTGATGGGACACTTCGCTGCCTTTCTGACCCTGAGTGTTTTGTCCCAGAAAAACTGTCCCTCCAAACACAGGGAGAGAAGCTAGCTATTTGCAGGGGGGAGAGCATTAAAAGGAGGAAGCAGTAATAGCAGCGCAGCACGCCCTGGCTTCATGGCTGATCATGAGCTGGTCCTGAGTGGACATCTGCCTCTGATTACTGCTCCACAAGACAATGATGTCTTGTCACTCCAGCAAGGGAGCAAGGCCATCCACAAAGTCCCGCAGAAATAATTGCATGGTATAGTCACACGCCCATATATGATGCTGGGTGAAACAGGTCGGACACCCCACCCTGTCAGACTTACAAGCTCAGAAAAAGACTGGTTAGTGGTGAGGAACATGAAGGTAACCGCTCGGATGTGGTCACTTTTGTGTCTGGGGAGGAACAGGCAGGTGATGTACTGTAAGCACAACTTCCCTGACCCTGTGGGTTTTAGTGGAGGGCTCTAGATGCAGAGAGCATGAGCTGGAGAAGGAAGTCCTCTCTGAGCACAGAGCACATAGAACAGGATGAGAAAAGGGACACTCCGTGTGAGTCGTGCCACTGGGAGAAGGGAATAACTGCAGACCCCTTCCTGCTGTGCTCCCAGAGCTGGGAGGATGCCCAAAAGTGAGCCCTGGTGTGTCAGCTGGGGGGAGGTGGGTGGGAGGTGTCAGTGCCCTGGGTCGAGGTGAGGGGACCTGCACCTTAATGCTGGTGCCTTTCAGACCTGGATCAGCAGAGCCTGCACAGCGAGCCGGAGGAGTCATTTTCCAAGGACCTGGCAGAGTTTCCCTCCGTGGAAGAATATCATTCCAGAGACCTGGGACCACAGAGCGATGAAGATGCGTTTGGTGTGCCTCTGGGTCCTGAGCTTGCCCACGCTGCCCATGAGCTGGACTCGGCAGAGAAGGAGGCCGCGGACTCTGACCTCTCCATCCTTCGCCTAGCGTCTCCTCTCCATTTTGTAAATACGCACTTCAATGGGAGCGGGCAAGCGGCAGGAGGCAACGCAGAGCCAAAGACTGTCCCTGCCCCGGGCCTGGGCATCTGCATTGACACGCTGAGCGAGGAGATCGTCACCACTGCCATTACCACGGCGGTGCAGAACACCCTCTCTGCCCTGCTGCGGTCCTCGGAGGCCAGCGAGGGGCCCTCCCTCTCTGAGTTCCTGCCCACCGAGCCCGAAGAGAAACTGAGCTTCCAAGCACAGCTGTCAGAGACCGAAGTGGTGGAGACAGAGACAGCAGCTTCACCGAGGGATGAGGAGGAAGCAGATGACTTTGAGCTACTGGATCAGGGGGAGCTGGAGCAAATGGATGTAGAGCTGGGGCTTGGAGAGGAGCAGGAGACACAAGAGTCTCCTGCCGCTCCGGCTCCCCCCTCTCCCACGCTTGCTGAGCTGCCAAAGCAAGGAGATGAGGAGGAGGCAGCGATGACAGCAACATCTATGTCTTAGGTCTTCTTCACGCACCCCCTTTTCCTCCATCGTCACTGGAAAGAAGGAAGAACTCACACGGTGAACGTGCAGTGGGTTTTTAGATGTTTGTGTCGACTGGGATGGAAATGCGTCAGTGTTAATGTGCTGTGTCTGGAATAACGAATCCTTTCCATCCTTCTAGAGCCCGGCCTTCGCTGGCTGAGCGGGAGACGCCCCTGCCCTGCGGCTGGGGAGGAGCCGGCTCCTAGAAGCCTTACGCCACAATCGAAACACCAACCCCAGCAAACGCTTCCTAGTAATGGTGCAGTATTTTGGTCTGTCTTCTGTTTGTCTTTCGTTTTGCACGCAGAGTACCGAGCTAGCTGTAGCTGCTGCTAATACCCACATCCCCAGTAGGACATATGCAATCTTATTTTATTGGGTTTTTAAATGGCTAAAAGTGTAAATAATTTTAACTTTCATTGGTTTTGTTTGGGGGGAGGGATGGGGTGCACAGTCAAACGTGGCGCTCGGGCTAGGGGAGGGTAAGGGGTCTTTGGAGGGGAGGGTAGCAGTAAGGGGACAAGAGCAGACGGGCGCTGTGCAGCGAAGAGACCCCTTCTGCGAACCGTTGCCATCTTTCACGTCACGGCTGGAACAGGGTGTCGGGCGATACCTGGTTTTTTTCCCTGTCTGGTTTGAGTTCTGCTACTGGGTGGCTGTGGAGTTTTTTGCAATCAATGAAATTCGCTCCTGGCCCTGTTCAGTACTCCCGTTTCTTCCTGCCGTGGCCTCTCCCGGGCATCTCTCGCCGTCCACACCGCTGACCCTGCTAGCACCCCTTCTGCGCTCGGTCGGGCATCGTAGCATGGCACCTGAAGACTTTTGAAGTGGCTTGAAGAGAGCCAGGAGCAGAGGATCCGTGTTTTGTCTCTCCCTCGGGGCCGGGGCGGGAGGGAGGGAGGGAGGGTTGGGCTGGGGCTGGGGACGGGAGGAGAGGGATGGAGGGAAACTCCCCGAGTTTAAGCTGTCCCATTTGGGCAGTCTCGCCTCTTGCCAAGGTCCCGGCCGGCGGGGCAGGGGCAGGGTGGCTCCGCTGCTCGCCCCTGCCTGCCGCTGGCCGACCTGGGCTGCGCCTTGCCCTAAGCCTTCCCTCCCGCCCCCCCATCCTGGGGTAGGTCTCTCTGGAGCTGGCCGTTAGGAAGTGCCTCCCGCGGGGGCTGCTCCCGGAGGAGGGGGAGCGGGAGAGGGGGACCCGCGGGGCGGGAGGGAGGGAGGGAGGGAGGGAGGTCCGCCGGGGGGGGGGGCGGGGCTGAGGATGGCCCCGCCCCGCGTGACGCCGTGCCGGAAGCGGGCGCGGCGCGAGCCGGTGCCGGTGAGGGGCCGCCATGGAGTTCCCGGACCTGGGCGCCCACTGCTCCTGGCCCGCCTGCCAGCGCCTGGGTGAGGGCCCACGGGGGCACCGGAGGGGCGGGGAGGGGGGTGCTGGGCGGCCGGGCCCTGCTCCCGCCCGGGCCCGGCGGCCGCAGGCCCGGGCCTAGGCGGCGCGGACCGGCCAGGACGGGCTCCGCGGAGGGGGGGGGGGAGGCGGCGGGGCGGGGGCCGGGCGCCCGCTCGGTGTGGCGGGGGGTGAAGGGCGGGTCGTGCCGCCCGGCCTGCCCTTGGCGGAGGGGCGCTGGTCGGCCGCGGTCTCCGGTCCTTCCCTCTGCCCGCGGGCGCCCCGCCGGGGCGGAGCTGGCTGCCGGTGCCGGTAGCCCGGGGCTGCCGCCGGCTGGCTCTGCCCGGGTACACGGCTCTTACCGGCGGAGCAGCGAGACGGCAGCGCAGGCAACGGCTCTCGGTCGGAGGGAGCGGGCAGGCACCTCGGCTGCCGGCCCTCGGCGCCGCAGGCTGGGGAGGCCGGACGCGGCTGCGTGCCCGGGGGCCCTCTCCGGGGCCCGTCCTTCCCCCGGGGCACACGGCGGCGGTTATCCCGGGTGGGTGAGCCCCGCGGCGGGTGTGGCAGCGTCGCTCGCCTCCGGCTTGAGGCCGGCAGCCCCCGGGGGTGCTGATCTCAGGATGCTACTCCTGAACCCGGGGAGGGCGTGTTTTGAGGAGGAGCCCTAGGTGTTTCTGAAGACGTAGCTAGGGGCCTGCAGCCCTTTTGTTTCCGTGCTGGGAGAAGAGAGGGAGCGGTCTTGGCTTCGCTGCGGGTCAGGGCTGTGCCTTTGGGAAGTCGGGGAGACCCCCAGGCCGCAGGCGGGCAGCGCTGATGTCTCGGTGCTCTCTGCCCGCTGCGTCTCCCTGCTTCCAGACTTCCTCCCCCTGAAGTGCGACGCCTGTGAGCAGATCTTCTGCACCGACCACATCGCTTACGCCCAGCACGACTGCACCTCTGCCTACAAGAAGGTAAGCATGGAGAGGAGGTCTAATCCAGCCTTGTGCTCGGAGCTGCTGAGTGTTCCCAGCCAGCGATCAGAATAGTTTCTGCCTTCTTTGGTCACTCGGGCGGTCCCCCTTGGGATGTGCGCTGAGTCTGGAGGTGTCCCGGAAAGCCAGGATCTGTATCTCTGCCGCAAACTTCCAGCCTGCCCTCTGCCACTGGGTGAAATGGTTTGGGCATCTCCCGGCCCTGCTGTCTTCCTTCTCGGAGTGTGTGTCCGTGCCTGTCGCAGCAAGCGACAGGGTCAGAAACAGCAAGCTTGGAGGGTGGTGAGCAGGATCTCAAACCGCAGGTGACACTGCGGAAGCTGAGGCAGGCAGATCCTGAAAGGGGGAGAGATGGCCGCACAGCACTCGAGGTTGCCCAGCTACGTGCTCCCAGCCCCCTTTTCTTGTCTCTACAGGATGTGCAGGTCCCTGTGTGTCCCCTCTGCAACACCCCGGTCCCTGTGAGGCGGGGGCAGATGCCCGATGTCGTGGTGGGTGAGCACATTGACCGTGACTGCAAGTCCGACCCCGCACAGCGCAAGCGCAAGGTAGAAACCCAGCGTTCTCCACGTCACTGCTGAGCTCTGCTGGGTCCCAGCCGAAGCCTGGGGGTGGGATGAAAACAGCACACAGCTCGGCTCTGCCTGGTGCCCTCTCCGTTTGCACAGGCCAAGGGCAGGAAGGGTTGGTGACCTGGAGGTGTACGCATCTGCAGAGCTTTGTGGTGTGAGTCTGGGGCTGAGATAGTGATGGGGTGGGGCTGGGCAGCCACATGGGACACGAGGAAAGGCAGGATGAGGATGGGAAACTGCATGCTGTCATTAGGAAAATGCAATCAGCAATTAGCTGCCCCTTCTTGCCGGGAGAGGGAATTGCTGCAGGGAGCTGGCCCTGCAGGAATCCAGCCCAGCAGCAGCTGGAGGGCTCTGGGCTGTCCCCACTGCCCTGGCAGGGCAGGCAGGAGTCCCTGGGCGAGGCAGTCTCTCCTGCTGTGCATTCTGTGATTGTGGAGACCCTTGTCTATGAGGACTGAAGCGCTACTGAATTACTAATAAACTATCTAAAGAAAACTAGTATTCAGAGACAAACTCCAGAGCCCCACAGAAGTGGTGCTGGGAGAGAAAGCTGGTCAGTGCCCAGGGCCTGGCGTGGAGGGAAGGGACAGCCCCAGTCCTGCCGGGTGTCTTCCTTTTCACCGCTGCCATGTCATCTTTCAGATATTCACCAACAAGTGTTTGAAGCCTGGCTGCAAGCAGAAGGAGATGATGAAGGTGATCTGTGACCAGTGCCACAAGAACTACTGCCTCAAGCACCGGCACCCCCTGGACCACGACTGCAGCGGGGCAGGGCGTCCCCTCTCCAAAGCAGGGTGAGGGCCTGGGGACAGACAGGCTGACGGGGACGGGGCTGTGCTTGTCAAATGAGCCAAGCTCTTCCCGGCCCATTGTCTGGGACCACTGCATTCTCACACTCCCTGCCCTGTGTGCCGGGGTGTCCTCCAGCTGCGTTAAGGTTTGTAGAGTCAGCGCAGCTTTATACATCGTCTCTCCTTTCTGCAGCAAAAGCCGCCGGTACTGCCCACGGGCTGTTTTGTTCTTGCTTCTCTGCCTAGTCCCTTATCCTGTAGGCGATGATTTCTGCACAGTGTTTTGAGGAGAGAAACGGCACTTGAAACCCTTGGGCATAGCTGAGCCACAGCATAGGTGCTGTTGGGAGGAAGAGAGGGAGCTGGATGCCAGGGATGTGTCTTATCCAGCTTCATCTCCCTTGGGTACTCAGTGCCCAGGGATGGCCCACGATAGTAAAGCAGTTGCGTCCTGTCTGTCCTAGGCACGCTGCAATTGCAAGAGCCCAGGCGTCCTCCTCCAAAACAGTCACCGCATCAAGCAGTGGAGCTGCCCGGCCAGCAGACAGCCCCTCTTCTCTGGCCTCTGCCAGGTATGGTGACGGCCCGGCTCGTAATTCTGAGGTGGGCGCGACCAGGCTTAGCTTGGCTCCCTGTGGGACGCAGGAGCAACAGCTCCCTGCTTCTTGTGCATCGGCAGGGCTGCGTCCTCGTGCTAGGGCTCCCTGCCTTGGCAATAACCTAGCTTCTCTCCTGTTTGCAGAGGAGGCAGAGCAGCTGCCTCGCAGACTGCCAGCACATCCCCTCCGGCTGTCATGCTGCAGAATGGGCTGGTGAGTGGCCTGGCCTGGGCATTTGGGTTGGGTTTGGGTGGTTCCTGTGCCCTGGGGAGCTACTGCAGCAACTGCTTTGTAACCCATGCTCTGTAGGTGACCGTGGTGCTCCTCAGCTGGGCCTTCCCTGGCAAACAGGGATCCCGGATGCTCAGTGGGGTATCAGTTTTTGCTCTGGTGCCTGCGAATGGCAGCTCTCGGCTGCGCTTGGTGCTCATCTTTCCCTGGAGGGACAAAGTGTGCTGGCTGTTTAACCTGGGTGTTGTCTTTCTGTTCTGCAAGCCAAGGGCAGAGGAGGAGGCTGGAAGCTGCTTTCCACTGGTATTCTTAGCGTGCTCCCTGCACTGGCAGACAGGGCTGCGCTCCCTTGGGCATGGGGAGAGAGAAGTACAGATCTGTCCTGAGCCCAAGGCCTTCACCTTGGCTGTGTCTGGCCTTGGAGAGGGGAGGTGCACCCACCCTTGGCCAGGCAAGACCGTGCCTGCTGCGTGTCCCTCAGGGCTGCCTCCTACCACCTCAGCCAAGCTGGTGACGAGATGTTTTGTTTCAGAGCGAGGAAGAGGCACTGCAGCGAGCTCTGGAGATGTCCCTGGCAGAGTCAGCACGCAACTCAGCACATCCACCCAGGTACAGTCCGGGGACACGTGGTGTCACACCCCAAGCCTACATGTGAGAGGTGCCCGGAGCAGAGTCATGTGGCTCTGGGATGACATTCCTCTCAGCACATGGCTCTGGATGATGCCTCTGTGTGGCTGACGGGGGGGGGAAAGGAATAGTCCAGAGCCATCATGGAGCTCTGTTCAGTGAGCAAGCCCTCTGGAGTGCTGGGAGGGGACAGTGATTGACAGTGACTGACAGCACAGAGTAGGGCAAACCATTGTCTGACCGCTTGTCAGCTAATGAGCGTGGCTAGAGCATGACAGAGGTGGAGTAGGGGTGTTCACAGAGGACACCTGGGAGCCCAAGTCCTCAGGCATGTTACCTGGTGCTGCTAAAAGCACCGTCTTACAGACTGGAGTTAACATGGTTCTCCTCGGCCCAGGATGCTGGCTGCCAGCCCCAGCTGGATCCTCTGGTCCCTCCCCAGCCCCTGGCTTGTTCAGGGTGATCCTCAGTTGCTCCCTGCCCTTAGCTGTCCTGGAGGGTTGCAGTGACAGGAGATCCTGCCACCCCGAAGGGCTCTGAGCGCTGGGCCAGTGAGCCCGGGGCAGTCCAAGGCACACAATGCACCACTGTCCCCAGCAGCACGCAGGAGGAGGAGGATTTGGCACTGGCCCAGGCACTGTCAGCAAGTGAAGCCGAGTACCAGCAGTCGCAGCGGCAGGTGAGTGAGGCTGGCTGTAGGCTCTGCGCCGTGGTGGGGTTGATCCCAGCCTGGGTGTGTCATGGTGGGGTTTTCCCTGGGTTCTGCTTCCCCTGGGCTCTGTCTAGGGTCACTTTTCTCACCAGGAGGGCAGCCCACCCTGGGGCGGTGGCAGCATCACTGCTGAGCACACAGCCCTGGGGACTTGAGCACTGGGTGTGCCCCCTTGTAGGACAGAGGAAGGAGCCCGTCTTCCCTCGCTCACTATGTGCTTCTTCCTGTTCCAGGCGCACGGTTCAAAGCCATCAAACTGCAGCATGTCATAGGCAGGCGGGGCAGGGTGTGCCAGTGGACGTGGGATCCTGCTTGTGACCTGAGGAGCAGCTCTGGCCTCCCACGTGGATGCCGTGGGGTTCTGGCCTGGACACTGATGACAAGAGCCCCTCTCCAGGGACAGCTCTTCTCCCTGGGGGCTGTAGGTGAGCCACCAAACACACACTGACACCTCAACCCTAGTACCTGTATAAAATCGGTGCAGCAAATTGCTGATGCTCCTGGAGAGGTGAAGACGGTGTGGGACGAGGCTGAGCGCACACTGACCAAAGCAAGCAGCAGCCCACGGTGTGCACTTAGCCACAGCTGCTGTGGCCATGTCCCAGCGCTGCGGGGACTGTGGGGTAAGGGCAGAGCCAGCCTGGAGGGGAAGTGCTGTGTGGGGACATCTCTGCGTGCTCGGATGTACAGCTGGGATGCGGCTGCCTGCTGCAGTAGCTGGGGGCTGGATTTCATGCTCTGGGAAGGGCCATGCCAGCCCCTCAGCAAAGAGCAACGGTGGCTGGGACAGTCTCTCACACGGGCATGGCACGGCTGAGTATGCGGCCTCCCGGCAGTGTGAAGGCAGCCCCTTCCCAACTCCCCATGCCCTCTGTGCCTCCCCTGCTGTTTGCATGCACAAGAGCACGTTGGGCCTTATCCGACTTGGCTGGGGCCCAGGACCCCTCCGAGACTGAATGGAGCTGTGTTTCCTTTCTGGTTTAATTTAACAAAGGCCACTAACTGAAAAGTAACCTCAGCAGTGACTTGACTGTGCCAGCGTCGCTCGCGCGGGAGGACTGCAACTGCCTTCCTGCTGCTGGCTGCTCCTCTGCTGCCCTAAATATCCCAGAGCCCCGTTTTAATGCTGCTGGGGCAGGAACACCTCCCTCCTTCCAGCCGTGCTGCAGGGCATCCCCTCCTGAGGAGCAGCAGCAGAGAACCCCTTCTTGCAAACACAGCCCTGAGCCTGGAGCCAGCCCTTCCTTGCTGGTGTTTGGAGGCAGGAGGCGATGCCTGGGTCGCGGGGGACTTGTCCTGCTGGCCTCTTGCAGGGGGGTCTGCAGCTGGGCAGAGCGGTGCTGCTTTCCCACCTGCTCTCTCAAGCTTCCCTGCTGGAACTGCTCCTGCCTGGGGGGCTGTGCCTGGTTCTGCACGGGGCTGAGCTGTCCCATTCCGAGCAGCGTACAGCTGAAGGGGGGTTATCTGCTGGCGGTGCCTCCCTGGGGTGGGAAGTGGGTTCAGTCTGGGCTGAGGGAATGCCGAGACTTGTCAAAGTGCTGCTTGGTAGAAAATAAAAGCATAGCACAAGGCGCAGAGGCACTTTGGGGGAGCGGTTCCTTGGTGTCCAGCCCAGAGCGATGCATCTCTGTGGATGGGTGCAAGTGGGGGGCACATGGGGGGTGAAGCGGGCACCAGCCGCGCTACTTCTTTGCCATTGGAGTGCAGCCCTATGCCATGCTCAGCCCTTTGTGCTGGGATGGGGCAGGCGCTGACAGCCTGCTCTACCCCTCGCTCGCCTGAGCCCAAGGACCTTAACCCTGTGGCAGAGCTGCTGGTCGACCCAAGGGCACAGGCAGTAACCCTGCCTGCCCCTGCCCGGAGCACTCCCCGGGGGGGGGGGGTCCTGCAGGCGCATACCCTGCCCAGAGCACACAGGCACAGAGCTGGGAAGGACCTGGTTTAAGAAACTACACAACAGCAAAACAAACAGATACAAACGTAGTGGAGTGTCCAACCCAGCCCCTGCAGCTGCCGGGGCACACAGGGCCCCAGCCCACAGCCAGCAAAGGGCTCCCTGGCAGCATGGGGGCCTGGGCCCCAGGTCAGCATCATAGCACAGCCTCCAGCTGTGCTCACGGCCCCTTCTTGCTGCCCAGGGGCTTCTCGGTGCGGCGCTCCTTGCTCTCGCCCTCGTCCCCGGCCTGCTGCTGCAGCCACATACTGGCGTACATGCCGCCCTTCTGCAGCAGCTCCTCATGCCTGTGGAGAGAGCATGGGGGTGCAGGGTCCCAAGCTGGCCCCAGAGCCAGGGGAGGGGGTCCCTGTGGGCAGACAGCACCAAACCCTCTCCCTGCGCTCACCTCCCTCGCTCCACGATGCGCCCATCCTTGAGCACCAGGATCTGGTCTGCGCCCACCACGGTGGAGAGCCTGCAGGGGAAGGCAGGGTGTTACCCTGTTTCAGAGGGGAGAGGGCCCGGGGTGGTTTGCACAGTGCAAGGAGCAGCAATCGCAGGGGCTGTCACCTCCCGGGCAGGAGGACACGTCTGTGAATCCCTCTGCGGGGGGCTGGCCAGCTCAGAGAGCTTGGCACCTCCCGGATCATCCTTTTCCCCCATCCCTACCTATGTGCAACAACGATGGTGGTGCGGTGGGCGCAGACCTTGGCCAAGGAGGCCTGGATGTTCCTCTCGGTCTCCGTGTCCAGTGCAGACGTGGCCTGCGGGAGAGGCAGGGTGTGGGAAAGGGACACGGGCAGCACAGGTAGCCGCTGGGACAGGGGCTGCTGCAGAGCAGGGCAAGGCTGGGCTGGGGTCCGCTGCCGTTACCTCATCCAGCAGGATGATGCGGGGACCCTTCAGGATGGTGCGTGCGATGGCGACGCGTTGCTTCTCCCCCCCACTCAGCTTCAGCCCCCGCTCCCCCACTTGGGTGTTGTATCCTGCAGGCACAAGGGCAGGAATGTGCTGTGCTGGTGCCCTCTGGGACAGGGATGGGACCAGGGCTCTGCTGCATGGTGGGGTCCTGCCGGGACCACGCAGCCACCTGGCGCAGCCCCAGCCCATCCCTGGCCAGGGGCTGATTTAGCCCTGGAGAGACCACAGGGAGAGGCAAAGCAAGGCACAGGGTCGCGCAGGTGACCCCATGGGGGATGTCACCCAAGGACACCCGTGAGGGCAGCTACAAGGTCATGGGGGACCCTGGGATGGCAGGGGAGGGCAAGGAAGGGACTGTGGGGGTCTCACCGTCAGGGAAGGAAAGGATGCGGTCGTGGATGTCAGCAGCCCGGGCTGCCTCCTGCACCTCCTGGTCGGTGGCCAGGATCCGTCCATAGCGGATGTTGTTGGCGATGGTGTCGTTGAAGAGCACCGTGTCCTGGGGCACCACCCCGATGTGAGTGCGCAGCGATGCCTGCTTCACCTGGGGAGGCAGGGGTGAGGGCTCAGCCAGATACACACCCCCTGCAAAGACGCCCCCAAAACCCAATCCCACCCCTCAGCTGTGAGCCCAACACCCCGCTCCTCGTGGAGTGTCTGCTCCAGGGTCCCCCCTGGACCACAGGCTCAGCTGCATCTCCACTCTGTGGTGAGGGGACCCTGCCAGCGCCCTGGCCCTTCCCGGGGAGCCCTGGACAGTCTCCAGCATTTCAGCCCAGGGGTCCCGCAGTCGCCCCACTCACCCCACTCCTGGCACAGACATCAACCTTCAAAGGGGCTGTGTGCCTCACCCCTGCCCCGGGGAGATGCCAGTGCCTGCACCGAGCAGTGCTGCGGTGCCCAGAGGAGCTGGTGTCCCCTCCAGCCGGTCCCCGGAGGCCTCCCACCCTCACCTGGGAGATGTCCTGCCCGTCGATGCGGATGCAGCCGCCCCGCACGTCGTAGAAGCGGAAGAGCAGGCGGATGGCGGTGCTCTTCCCCGAGCCCGAAGGTCCCACCTGCACGCGAAGGTAAAGGGACTTGGGAGACCCTAGAGACTCCCCGCTGCTGGAGGCCAGGGGCTGGGCAGGGAAGGGCCAGCCCCGTTGGGGGTCTGTCCTTCCCACCCCTGTACTTCCCAGCCCCTCTTCCCCCATCCCATCCTCCAGCAGTGAACCCACACCCAAGGTCCTGCTCTCACCAGGGCCAGGGTCTGCCCAGGCATCACAGAGAAGGAGACGTCCTGCAGGATTTCCTTCCTGGGAGAGGGAGATGGAGAGGGGCTCAGGGCCACCTCCCCTGCCCCACGTCCTTGTGCCAGGCCCCATAGCTCGACTTGTCCCACCCTGCCACCCCATGCCCGCCGCCCCGTACCCATCCACGTAGCTGAAGTGCACGTTCTCAAACTCGATCCGCCCGGCCTCCAAGCGCAGGTCGCCTGCATTCACCGCATCCTTCACCTGCCGGAGGGTGAGACACGGCCTCAGAGCCAGCCCCTCCCCAGGGCAGGACCACGGGGCCGTGCCAGGGAGCGGCATCCGGGAAGGTGGCACCCACCTCCTGCTCCTCGTGGAAGAGCTCGAACATGTTCTCCATGTCCACGAAGGAATTCTGGATCATCCTGGAAGGGGGCAAAGACCAGAGGGAAGGGTTTAGGGGAGCACATCCCAACCCAGGTGCCCATGGGGAGGGGGACCCCAGGCACCCCCACAGCTCCCAGCGTTACCTGTAATAAGTCCCGAACCAGTTAAGTGGCGTGTAGAGCTGGATGATGTAGGTGCCAAAGAGGACAAAGTCCCCCACCTGGAAGGGACAGGGGAGAGGTGCCCATCACCACCAGCCCCGGGGCACCACCCCGGGCAGGGGCTGCCCAGGCTGGCACCAGCCTTACCTGCAGCTTGTTTTCGGTGACGAAGTAGGCGCAGAGCAGGGACCCTGCCAGCAGCCCCAGGCCGATGACCAGGTTCTGGGTCTGGTTGAGGAGGCCCAGCGAGGCACTGACCTTCCACTCCGAGACCTGGAAGAGGCAAGGTCCTCCAGGATGCTGCCACCTCCAAACCAGACCCATGGTGAGCTCCGTCCTCCCCGCAGGTGCCCACGAGGCTCAGCTCCTTCCCTCCCGACTCCCCCACTGGTGCTGAGCGCCCCGTACCTGGTACTTGACGATGGCATCGTTAAAGCGGTTCACCTCATAGCTCTCCGCATTGTAGTACTTCACCTGCAGGACACAGAGCCGGGGTCAGTGCCTGGATCAGCCCCCCCAGCACTAGGCAGTGCTTAGGGACCCCCCACCGCCTATGGTACCGTCTCGAAATTGAGGAGTGAGTCCACGGCCCGGGACTTGGCCTCGTTGTCCCGTGTGTTCATGTCCCGCCGGTACTTGGTCCTCCACTCGGTGATGAAGATGGTCAGAGCTGTGGGCAGGAGGGGGCTGCATTGGCAGGTGCCCGCCGCCCAGAGTCCGGCGCGGCACCCCTGCACCCCGACCCCCCACTCACTCAGGTAGAGGCTCATACACACGAAGATGATGAGGCCGAACCAGGCGCTGAAGACCGAGGTGAAGTAAATGATGCCGATGCCGATGTCCGCAATGGTGGGGACGATGCTGAAGACGATGTAGCTGGGGGGTGGGAAGGGGGATGGCGCATCAGCCCAGCCCGGTGGGGCTGCCCAGCCACCCCCCGCCCACCATGGGCACGCTCTGACCTGAGCAGGCTGTTGATGCTGCTGGTGCCCCGGTCCACGCTGCGCAGGACCTCGCCGGTGCGACGCCCCAGGTGCCAGCGCAGGGACAGCCCATGCAGGTGGGCGAAGAGCTGCACCTGCACCTGCCGGTTGGTGAACTGCTGCACCCACACCCACAGGAAGGTGCGCAGGTTGCTCACGAAGCCAGTGGAGCCTGCAGGGCACCACAGGACGGTCAGCGGGGACCGGCACCACCGGGGCATGCAACTAGCTCAGAAAGCCCAGCTGGGAAAGAGGGATTTGGGATGGGGCCCCCCCCACTGTCCCCAACCTGGAACCAGCCCTGGCTGCTGCTCCCAGGAGAGAGCAGCAGTGATGGGGGCATAAGGGCATCCCCGGCCACCCCAGCCCCGGCATGATGTGTCCCACGCTGTCTCTCCCCAGCGCTCCGTCCTTCCCGGCGGTCCTTACCAGCACCTCCGCCCTGCAGGAACTTCAGCCCCACATAGATGCAGACAGTCCAGACTAGGGTGTGCCAGGGAGCGCCCTCCGTCAGCTCGTTCACTGGGGAGAGGGTGGCAAGGGTCAGGGTGGAGGGGCAGGGAGCATCGCCGGGTGCCCCATGGGGAACCAGCCCCAGCATGCAGCGCTGGTCCCTAACCCCCTGGACCCTGCTCCTGCCAGGTCCCTGCAGCCCCCGAGATCACTTGCAACACCCCCCAGCACTTGGTGAGGCCGTGGGCAGCCTCACACGCCGAGCTCCAGGCGCCTCACCGATGTTCTTGTAGTAGATGGGGACGAAGACATTGATGGCCCGCTCCAGCCCCATGAGTGCCATGCAGAACAGCACCAGCCCCTGCAGCAGGTGGTTGCCCCTCGGCCATATGTATGGCACCAGCAGCCGCAGCTTTCTCCGGAAATCCTTCCAGGTGGAGGTGGTCCTGCTGGCGTCAGGCAGGAGCGGCTGGGGGAGAGCGGAGCGAGGGGTCACTGCCCCGGCACCCCAGCCCAGCTGGCAATGGCCCCAGGGAACACCCCACCAAGAAAACCAGCCCCATCCTCCCAGGGTCCCCACTCCATCCTCCCAGCAGGGCCGCATCCTGCTGACAGCGGGCAGGGAGCTTGGGCAGTCCTAAACCTCGCTCCTCCCCGTTCTCCTGAAGATGCTGATCCCAGGGCAGCTGTATTTCCATTTTGTCCCCAGCTCCTCCCTGGCCATGTCCTCAAGCTGCTCCGGCCCCGGGACTCACCTGGCTGTTTTCCACATCTCGCTCCTCCTCGTTGACCAGCAGCATGTAGGGCTTGTGGGGCAGCCCCGGGGCCTTCATGCCCAGGATGAAGAGCATGAACGTGCAGATGTAACGCAGCAGCCAGAAGCCGAACTGCACCTGGACAGAAAGCGGGGGGGGTCAGCGCTGCAGCTGGCCCTTGGCACAGCCCGGCCAGGCATGGGACAGGTATGAGCTGACCAAGGAGCAGGGCACAGGGATGGGGTGCAGTGCTGCCAGGGGAGAGGGGACACCCCACGCAGGTCAGCGGGACCCCCTGGCTGAGCACAGCACCTCAGGCAGCACCCAGATCCCTTCCTTCCTCCCTGCTGCGTCTGGCTCTGTGCCCTCCTGCTTGGGGTGCCCCTACCTTGGGGGGAGCAGGGGAGTAAAGAGTTGTGGGGAGGAGGCAGACACCCCCTGCCTCTGTGCCTGGTGCTGGGCCAGGCAGAAGCGGGAGCTGAGCCGGATGGGGGCATGGAGAGATGTGCGATAGCTGGGCTCGGGGCTGAGACATGTGGCAGATGCGTGGGTGCAACCCGGGAGCGTGCACACCCTGGGTATGACAGGGCACGGCATGCATACTCCACCCCAGCACCGCGATGCTGCAGCCCCCCCATTGCAAAGGGCTCTGTCCCCCTTCCCTGCCCACAGCCCCCCAGCCCACCTTCTGGTTGGTGTCCTCCAGCGCCCACCACCACAGCGGGCTCCTCCAGCACACCAGGGTCAGGTTCTCAGCGGCGAAGGCCAGCGCCCAGAAGAGGAGGAGGACGGTACCATGGCCGCGCGTCCGGTCGTGCGCCAGCACCCGCGTATGCTCCAGCTGCAGGAGGGCGACGGCGCAGCCCCAGCTGAGGGCCCAGAGGCAGGCGTGCAGCAACATGTACCCGTAGAGCCGTCCCAGCCCCCCCACTTGCCACAGCAGCCCGCCGAAGGGCTGCAGGGCCAGGAGCAGGGACAGCAGGACCTGGCCGTGGTAGAGGCGGGAGCGGGGGATGTACTTGGGCTCCATGGCGCGGCCGAAGCGGACGTAGCAGACATACTGCAGGGCGCCCAGCAGCAGGCAGACGCTCAGCAGCACGGCCGGCACCAGTGTGAAGAAGAAGCAGGGATGGAAGCCCTGCTGGACCCAGGCCTGGGTGATGGAGCTGTTGCCCTCACAGTAGCCCCCCAGCACTGCCATCCTGGCAGGTCACTGGCTGCGGAGAGAAGAGGGGCTGGAGCAAGGTCTTGGGATGGACTGTTGGGTACGGCTGCAATGAGGGACCCACGGCAGGATGGCACGGCTAAGCAGAGCGGGGCATTCATGGGGACAGGAGCAAGCACCACTGGACACGGACACAGGGGACACACTGCATGCAACTCACACACACGTGCATGCAAGCAGGGCCAGCTTTGCATGGGGATGAACACGAGCACCACATCAGTATCCGCTTGCGGGGCCTGCCAATGCCCTGGGCAGAGGGGGTAACACCGCACTGAGCCCCCCAGAGCCACCTGGGCCCTTGGGGATGCACTCGGACATGGGGGGCAGTGAGACCGCAGGGATAGGAAGGCAGTGGGGTGCTGGGACCGGTCTTGAGCGGGGGGGAGCAATGGGGGCAATGCAGCGGCAGTGCGGGGGGGGGGGGTAATGCAAGGGAATGCACGAGGAAACGCAGGGCAATGCTGTGGAAATGCAAGGGCAAAGGCAGGGGACACGCTTGGGCGACGCGTAGGGGCATGCACGGGGAAACACACGTGCAGGACGAGGGACACGCGGGGGCCAAGGCAGGGGCCGCGCCGGGGCAATGCCCGGGCGGTGCCGGCGCCGCTCGGCCCCGGGACAGGCGGTCCCGGGGGGGCCGCGGCCCCGCTGCCCGCGCAGCCGCCGTGCCGGCCCCGCCGCCCTGCCCGCCGAGCCGCCCGGGTCCCCGCGCCCGCTCACCTGCCCCGGGCCCGCCGGCCCCGGCCCGCTCCGGGCCCCCGCGCCGCCGCCAGCCGCCGCCAGCCGGGCCCCAGCGCCGCGCCGCTCCGCCCCGCTCCCCGCCCCCGCGCCGGCACCGCCGGGCTCCTGCGCGCCCTCCCCGGCGCCGGGACTGCACCCCCGCCCGCACCCCGGGACTGCGTCCCCCGGCACCCCCCCCCGCCCTCGGTGCCCAGCCCCAGGCTGCACGGACCTGCGCCCCGCCCGCGGCACCCTGCCCCGCAACCGCCCCCCTGCAGAGACGGGACCGGGGAGGTGCCGGTGGTGTGGGACGAACTCCCGGGCCGGGGGCCAAGGGGGGGGGTCCCCGAAGGCGAGGCGCCCCGCTGCCCCTTATCGCCGCCGCCAGCCCAGCCCTGCGGCGCTGAGATAGCCTCCGCCGCCCCAGCGAGGGCCCGGCCCGCCGCAGAGGTCAGGCAGGACGGGGAGCTGCCCTCCCAGAGATAAATATAGCCCCTGCCTCCCCCCCCCCGCGGCTCCCGGCCGGCCGGGATTGAGCTCCGAGGAGCTGCCAGCCCAGCAGGAGCGGCCGGCTGGCACCTCGCAGCCTCCTGCCGCCATCACAAGCACCAGCTCGTCCGGCTTCCTCGGTCCTCCGCGCCGCAGCCGGGTCCAGGGGGGCTGTACGGTGCCGCAGAGTGAATGGAGACTCGGACGCGGGCAGGGATGATACAGCCCATCTTTATTAGACGGCTATACAGCTGTACAGCGAGGGCACGGGGGTGCGATGCCACGCTCCCCGGGGACCCCCGTGCCCGCACGCCCCGGGAGGAGATTAGGAAGTGGCTCGCCATGCACACGGGAGGGACACTGACGACACAAGCACAACATGCGGCAAGGACTCCGGCCTGCTCCTGCCCGGCCTATCCCTCCTGCCAGCCCAGGGAATGGCCCAGACTTTCCCCCGTGCCCCAGAGCTCTGCCAGCCTTCAGCCGCGCAGCTCAGAGATCAGCAACAAGTCTGCCGGGAAGCGCAGACACGGCATCCCGCAGCCCCTGGGGAAGCCCACCTCCGTGCAGGGCGGCAGCTCGAGTACCAGGAGAAGCTGCTGGAAAGCCTGGGTTCCCAGGAAATTTGCTTTCAGTTTCCCTTCACCATGCCATGACAGGCCCAAGCAGGAGCTGCTGCAGGGTCATTGCAGCCACTCCTCAGTGGGAGGACCCCAGCAGCACCCAGGTCTACAGACCTCCTGCCTGGTTCAGTCCTGACCCCATCTTGAGCTCTGCTTTAGCACACTTCATTTGGTCTCTTACAGACCCCAGAACAGTCGCAGCTCTGGTCCGTCCCACCCCATTACAGCAGGGAACCCGCCACCGCCAAAGAGCCTGCCCCTGCATGAGCACCCCGGCCCTGCTCATGCCCTGGCTAGCTGGGTGCGCGCACCCCTCCAGCCCTGGGAGCAGCCGGCTCATCAGCACACACCCAGCTCGGGCTCAAAGGGCAGAGGGCGATAACCCTGGCAGGGGAGGAGAGGCAGCCCTGGACTCCAGGGATGGCAGAGGAGGGCCTGCGGTGCTCGCGGAGGGCATGGCGAAAGCAAGCAGCCCCTTCCAGAGGCAAGGGGAGGGAGGGGAAAGCAAAGCCTGGCAGGGGTTAGCTGGGGTGCAGATCCTCACAAGCTGCCACTGGAAGAGAGAAGAGGGAAACCAGAACAACGGTGGGAAGGTCTTGTCTGAGGCCACGCTGCACAGCCGGGATCCTGATCCACCACCACCACCCCCCCCAAGGCTGGGCTGGGGTTTGCCTCTCCCTTCTGGGTTCAGGGCACCCCTCCTTGCCCTCCCCAGGCACGAGCCAGCTGCTTGGCAGATGGTCTCCACAGCAGCCGAAGCCATGGTGCAAGCAAAAGGATGGTTTCAGGAGGAAAGGAGGAGCTGGGAGCCACCAGGTGAGATGCACCGAAGCCTTTGCTTGGGGAAGAGGAAAGGCCCGATACCACAGAAATGGCCACATCAGGAGGACAGACCCGATGCACCACAGCCTGGGCATGGGGAAAAGGCCTTTATCATGCCTGGGGGAAGGGAACCAATACACAGAGCGCAAGACCTTCAGGGTGGGCGCCGAGGGGGCTGCGAGCACTCCTGGGAGACGCCGGGCTGCCCCACCCCGGGGTCTCTTTGGCACTGCAGGAGGGCCCGCTAGCAGCCCACATCCCACAGGTGCTGCGCAGGGGGGAGGATGCTGCCCTAGCCCAGAGGTATGGCACAGAGGCTGCCAGCTGGGAGGGACATCAGGGACCCCACCGACCCTTCCTTGCGTGCAGGGGATGGGGCAGCTGTCACGGGAGTTAGGGAAGAGCTGCAGCATCCCTGGATCCCGGCCAGAGCTGTTCCCACCAGCTCTAGATCCAACCCCTACCCATGCCAGCAGCAGCTGGGGCCTGTCCCTCTGCAGGGTGCTGGGGCAGAGGGGGGGGTGACTGCCCCACTGCTGTCCTGCTCTGGGCTGAAGGGCACAACATTGGTCCTCTCCAGGAGGGCGAACGTGGTCCTGGGCACCTCCCCAGGGCTGCAGGCAGGGCAGGTGTGGTGCTACAGGCTGAGCTAGAGCCCCCACAACAGCTCCTGCCTTCATGTTGGAGGCAGGTCCCAGCTCTGGGCAGACATCTGGAGCTGGTGCCATCTCACATCCCTTCGAAGAGCAGCTGCTGCTGCCACCTCCAAGCCAGTCCACAGCTCCCCACTGCTAGTCCTGTCACGTCAGCTTTCGCAGGCTCTGCAGCGATCCTCCGACACGGACGACACAGATGTGAACACAGACACATGTATGTACTCACACACGCATTCACCCCACGAGTCAGAGTGGCGTTGACTTGACACACGGCTGGACACAAAGTGCCACCGCAAAGCCGCCGGCCTGGCAGTTTTGTCTCTTCGGCAATTGATGGCAACAAAATGGAGCCCGGGACTATCCTGTCCACTCGGGACGGGAGAATAATCAGGCTGACACCACGTCCTGCTGCCCAGGCGGCTCCCAGTCTGCAACCCCCACGAGATCCCCAGTCTACAAGGCTATACCTGCAAGACAGAGAGGGGATGTGGCACCTATCGGGACCAGCTGCCAGCACCCCAACCTGGCATCCCGAGTACACCTTGCCCCTCTCCGCCACAGCCTTCACCCCTACCTTGTGGATCTGCGGTGGAAGCTCATCCTCTGAGCTCTCCTCTGGCACGGGCTCTGGGTGTCTCGCTGACTGCCCGTCCTCAGCCCAGCCCCCCAGAGGGAGGCGGGAGAAGTGTGATGGGGCTCTGTGTACTGTGCCCGGGTCTGCAGGAGAGGCAAAGAGGAAGATTAGCTACCTGGGGGACTGTCAGTCTTCAGGGGCAGGCAGGCTGCTCGTGCCAGTCCATACAGGGCATCGGTCATGGGGCTTTGACCCAGAGCTCAGATCTCTGCCCTGGCTCCCATACCTGTGATGCCACCATATCGCCGCTGGAAGCCGGTCTGCAGCGTGGCTGTCTCCTCGGCAGGCTGCCGTGGCGAGGAGAAGGGGTAGCTGGCAGAGCGAGGGATGGGGACGGGGGCACCCCGCTGAGCATCCAGCTCCTCGTGGGCACTCTCCCCACTCTCGTCGCTCTCTCGCCGGTGCCAAGTGTGCCGCTCAGGCTCCAGCTGGGCATGCTGCTTGTGCAACTGCAGGCCAAAACACGAGTGAGTCAGCTGTGCGGGAGAGCCCAGACACCTGAACACACCCTCTCCCCAACACTGCACACACGCTGGTCTCAGCTCTCACGCTGGCATCCCAGTCACTCCAGACAGGGCACCCCAGTCCTGCCTGTCCTGCCCCGTGCCCCTCTGGCCAGCCCAGCTCCTGGCTGCTCACCTCGTGCATGTAGAGTGCGTGGAGACTCATCTCGGTGGAGGCGTACTCCGACAGGATCATGCTCTGTAGCTGACCCTCCCAGGCGCTGCTCCCCGAGCTCACGGTCCTCGCATCAGCACTGCCATGGGACGCACAAGTGGTGTTTGCTGCCCAGGTGACCCCACACCGCCCAGCCCCTCTCCGCTCTAATGTCAGGCTTGCAGACATCTGCTCCTGGGCTGGGTAGGAACAGGCCCTCTGTAGCATCTCCCCAGATGCACAAGGTGACCAACCCTGCTATGGCACTGCCTCTTCCCTACCAGGGGTTTCTCACCACTGTGATACCTACAGGAGAACACCAGAACCCCAACACTGTCCTTTGGGGCCAGCCTAAGCACCTGGGCCTAACTCTGCTTATAAACATGCCCCTTGCTCTCCCAGGCTGAAGAGACAAATGCCACCGTGCACCTAGGACAACAGGATGGCAAGCGGACAAGTGTTTAAGAAATTTGCAAGGTGTCTGGCTGCCCCTCTCCAGCCTGCAGCTTACCCAGAGGCTGTCATGGCACTGGCACCACGAGGCTGGGCTCCCTCTCCATCCCTTCCCGCTGTCTGGAAGCCGCTGGGAGGCTGCTGGGCAGACTGGAGTGGGGAGAAGGAACGCAGGGCCGAGGCCACTTCAGAGAGATGGCGGGAGGCCTGTCCGTCCCGGCCCATGTGGAAGCCCAGTGCTGAGGAGCCTGCTATCACATTGGCAATCAGGCTGTGAGGCTGCGGAGTTGAAAGGGAGAGAATCAGTGTCCTGTGCAGACTCGGAGGCCTGATCCCCGCCAGCAACAGAACTGAGGCACCCCAGCTTGCTCAGCCCCTCTCCCACCTCACGGGGCCCCAGGACAGCCCGCTGCCTTCTCTAGAAACCCAGCAGCAGTCCCAACTAGTGCTGATCTATCACATTTGCATCCCCAGATACAGCCTAGGCAAGGACAAAATTGCCCAGTGGCCTGATTATGAGTTTGCCAGCACCCAGCAAGCACCCCAAGAACACCCTGCATCCCCCCCGGCCTGGGCACCTCCGACTCCGACTGCAGGGACTGGATGGAGCTGAAGAGGGCGTTTTCGGGGAGCACAGCCTGCTGAGCCAGCGCCACACTGCTGTCCCGGTGCACCCGCTCCTTCAGGAAGCCAATGAAGGCCGTGCTCTCCCGAGGTGGCTGCCACTTGGGGTTGGTGATGGCGAAGTGCATGAGGGACAGCTCTGTCTTGCCGTCCTCAGCCTGCTGGTAAATGGAAGCTTCCGTCTTTCCTGCTGACATCCACTGCAGAGCACAGACAGGTAATGAGGGACAGGATCTGCTTTACACCCCTGCCAGGCCTGGGAATCCTGCAATCAGTCTGGGCAAAGCACACAACACCCAGCATAAGCTGGGCCACGGCTCCACATGTAGCAGGCGCTACACCAAAAGCCTCACACTAGTTCAGCCCTCACAGCCTGAGGAAGAAGCAGCAAGCACAGCGTCTTCCACCTCCGCCCTAGAACATGCATCGCCACAAGGGAACCAGAGAGACGGGGACTAGTCACAAAACACAGAGCTGAAAGCCTCGTCTTGCAGTCTCCAGCTCGCAGCAGGAACGACTACAGCCAACAAATGACAAAAGCTTCCTGTCACAGTGAGTCCACCCCCTCTCTAGTTCATGGCCCTGTCACTAGGGAGTCTTGCCTGACAAGTAACCTAAATTCCCAGGCACAGGAAATAGACGGATCCCCTTTCCTTCCGCACTAGATTTTACATAATGGAAAATGCTTCCCATCTCCCCGAGGCCGCCCCTCTCGTGGGCACAAGCAGCCCAGCTTCTTGAAGTCCATTCTCAGTGGTCATGCTTTCTAAATGTCCAAATATCCCCATTCCTCTCTCCTGAGGACACAGGACGCTTGGTTGTGAAGGCAGGCATGGACATCAAATAAAGAAATGACAAAGCCTGGTTCACAAAATACCAGGTTAATAATCACAGCTGGGCCCCAGAGGAGCCTTCTGGGGCTGGTGACCTGTGTGGGCAGCCCCAGACACTCAGCAGAGAGGCAGGTAGCTGGGCTGGGCTGTGGGCTGCCAGGAGTGGTGAGTTACGGCCTCTCATGGGTCTAAAGGACCAGACTTGCTGGTGGGGATCCCAGGCTCCTCTCCCACCACCCACGGGACCTACCGCCGGGTGGCCATGCTGGCGCACGTCCATCTGGGCAAAGGAGCAGGTGTCGCCCACGCCCACCACCTCCACCGTAAAGTTGCGGAAGAAGTCAACAATATCCAAGGACTTGGGCCGCAGGCAGATGATGAGGATCAGGGGAGTAATGATGGGACTCAGGAGCTCCTCCAGGATGAAGACCTGAGCACAGACATGATGGTCTTAGCACAAGCTTGAGGATGTCAAAAAACCCACAATCCCAAAGCCAGCCCCCAGCTCCAGCCCATCTTCTGGGGCAGGGCGTCTCTGAGAAAGCTGCCTTGTTCCTCTGCCAGCCCAGGAGCTGCTCAGCTCTCTGGCAGCTTCTCCCTCCTGCAGGGATGGGGGTGAGTCCCCACCCCAGCCTCTTGCCAGCCAAGCTCACCGCTTTGTACTGGAAGAGCTGGGCAAACTCGTCCCTGGTCTCATAGCGGTGGGCATTGCCCTGCCAGTGGTCAGGCATGTAGTGGATGTGCGCCAGGATGACTCGCAGCAGCTGCTCTGGGCAAAACACCAGGTGCTGGTCAGGGATGAAAGACCTGTAGGACAGGACAGGGAAACATCACAGCATCGCACCTCAGTTCCTGGGAGATCTCACTCTGGGAGGGCAGGGTAACCGGCCCGTATCACAGCTCCACCTGTAGCCTTCACGCCCAACCCAAACCTTCCTGCCAGCCCAGCCCTCATATCATACTACCACTGCACCCAAGATCACCACTACCCCCTTTCTCCTGCCTGCCCCGACTCTCCCCAGCCGTACCCTTCACTCAGGCAGATTCACGTCCGCTTGCAACCAAAGAGCACGTTTGCATGGATGGTTGTCAGCCCCACTGCTCCTCACAGCGCTGCCAGGAGCACAGGGGCAGCACACACCCACCTCACCTGCACACCGTGATGCCCACCCCGAGCAGGGTGACCGTGGTCAGGACGTGCTCGACCGCCAGCACGTCCTCATCGTAGATGGTGAGAGCGATGAGCACAGCCAGGATGGAGCCAGCAAAGAAGGCCACGTTCTTGGCCACGATGGTGAGGAGTGGGGAGATAAAGCAGTTCATGTACTTGGAAGCTGGCTTGTACCCCTTGCTGAGGCGTGAGTGCAGTTCGTGGTCCAGCTCGTTGAAGTGACGGAGGTAACAGCGGCCGTAGAGAGACCAGCAGCGAGCACCCAGGCTGCCCGGCTCCCGCTTCAGGATTTCCGTGTAGCTGAAGAAGGCGTAGAGGATCTGCCAGATGAGGATGAGGGGGCAGAGGAGGAAGTTAGCAATGCCAATCCAGAGGATACGAGTGCTGAGCTTCTCAGCCAGCTCAAGGCGGTTCCCGGCCCGCTTGTACTCAGCCTTCAGGCTCCACTCGTTCTCAAAGAGTGAGCCGGGCCCCCAGAAGAAGATGAGCTCAAAGTTGTACTTGAGCCCACGCGTGTAGAAGACGGTGTCTCCCAGCAGGGGCAGGCGGAAGCGGATGGGCAGCAGCGACTTGTTCACCATGGCCACCATGTAGTTCTTGAAGCGGAGGATGCGGTGGTAGATGTCCAGCTCCGTCAGCTCCTTCTTGTGGATGCAGATCTGGTGCTCCTTCTGGATCTGCACGATGCGGGCCTGCACCTCCTGCCAGGTGTAGTACGGCAGGGTGGACTGGAAGGGGGCAAGCCGCAAGGTTAGGGGCAGGATGCGTCCAGGGACAGAGGCTGGGCTGAGCCCACTCAAACAGCAGGTCCCGGCGCACGCCTCAGGGTGCTGACGAGGCACATGCAACACCAGGACATGAGGCACTTCCCTGCACCACTTCAGCCTGCAGCGAGCAAACCCCATACCTTGCCCCGGTGCCCTTTACCCCTAGATTAGTGCAGATGACTGTTTCCCAGCCACTCACACGCCAGCTGCCTTGGAGGCACGAACACAGCTCCAGGCTCCCATGGGTCCTCCCAGAGCTGCCATTTGGAGTCAGCAGGGAGACACAAACAGGGGAAGGGACTTAAGCAGTGTCCCAGAGGGAGCCTGTAGAAAAGCTGGGGACAAACCAAGCCCCTTGGCTCACCCCACCTTTCTCAAGACATGGTCTCTCCTCAAAGGATGCGCACACACCTTTTGATGTCGTCCATCAGAGCAAGGACTCTGGACTAGGATATATGTGCAAGCCTCAAACCCCATCTTTGACACACCGACCTCCAGTGTGGCCTTCAACAACTAGGCAGCTCCATGACTCAGTTTCCCCCCCAGTAAACAAGGAAGATGACATTGTCCACAACCCAGGGAGGTGCGAGGATATCCTCACTTATGCCTCCTCTGTTGAAAGGTATCACAGAAAAGGCCATCACTGAAGGATGAACATATTGGGTGGCAGATGGCAGAGGTGCGTGCCAGCAGGCAGAGAGGCAGGCTGGGCAGAGAGGGGTTAACGCACAGAAAGTTGGCTGCTGGAGAAGAGGCTGAAAGGAGACCCATGCGGTTATGGAGCAGAGGGAAGAGCGCTCGGTACAGGTCTCCCGGAGAAGCTGGCTCCGGAGAGGAGCGAAGGCGAGCTGCTTCTCACCACTCAGCCAATGCCTCCCACGTCCCTTCGTGGTCCCACATGCGACCCTTGGCCCAGCTACTTACCATGGGGATTTTGAGGGCATTGATGTAGAAAGAGTGAATCTCCCAGTAGCAGCAAATGTTGTAGATAAATTTGACGAGTCGGTGGATCCAGAAAACCCCAGCTATCACCAGGATGCAGATGAGGAAGCTGTTTGCCTGGATTCTGCAAGCAAGAAGAGGCAAGTAGTGGGAGACAGGCCCCGGGCAGGCACCCTGAGTACCCGAGAAAGCAAGAGCAGTGGCTAACATGCCCTCCGCTGCCCCTACCTTGAACTGCAGACATTTGGAGGCAGGAAGGCATCTGGCAGAGTCACCTTAATGGGCTCACTGGGATGCTGGCTGTGATTTACCGCTTTGTTGGCAAAAAGGATGTCGTAATCAACACAGCTGATAAGAAAGGTGGTGAACGCCACCACAAAGATGAACTGCCTGTGAAAAGAGGGAGCAGGCGTGAGGGAATCGCCCTTCTGCCCCCCAAAATGTGAAGCAGGCAGGGTCATGCGTCATGGAGATGCATTCCCACAGCCATGGCAGCAGGAGAGCTCAAGGGCACCAGTTCCTCCAAGTGGAATGCAGGTCTGGGGCATGGAAAACCCTAACGAAGGGGAGACAGGACAACTGTAAAGGGAACCCTCCCGCCCACCCAGCTGCAGGAGCTTGGCAGATTCCTGTGGCTGTTCCCCAGCAGCTGTCACAGCCACAACAGAGGGGGAACCTGCACTTACATGAGCTCAAAGATCTCTCCAATGAGCATGCAGGTAAAGCCATTCTTCTGATGCAGGTTATAGACGTGAAAGCTACAGTCAAGGAGAATAGTCTGGAGACTGCTTCCCTCTGACGAAGGATGGAGAGGCTTCTGTCTCACTGGCGTCTGCAGCTCCCCAGCCAAGTCTCCCTCCACCACCAATGGAAACCCCCTCACATCCCTACTCATCAACAAGCTGGTTCTCCACTGCAGGGAGAACCACTCTGCCCAGGTAAACCACAGCTGGGATAAGAGGACTTGGCTCCATCCAAGCTCCTTTTTTCCCCCACCCAACGCCCAGAGGAGGGTCTGTCCCAGCACAGAGCAGAAACTCAGCGTGCCCTCAGGCCGCACAAGGGTGGGCAGGGCAGGGCAGGACAACACAGAGACAGGCAAAAATGCATTTAATACCCCCAGCACATGTGAGCGGTACCCCCTGCTCCCAACCCCTGGTAATGTGGTTAGCATAACTAACACCATTTTATAAGACAAGCAGCTATTCTCTGTGACCAAGCAGGAAACCTATTAGTTACTTTTCCCTCGTTATCAGGCCCTGAAGGTCCTGTGAACCAAGTAAACAAACCAAACAGATTTCTTTTTCCCCTCCCTACCGGCCTCAAGATTCCTGGGCGCCAGGCCGATTACTCCCTTCCCTGCTGGCCTTGAAGGTCCCAGGCACCCAGCCAACCTGGTGGCGGTGATGACCCCATCACAGAACAGGGAAGTGTAACAGCACACAGAACACTGTCCACAAAATCAAGGAGTTACAAGTCCTAAGTGGGAATTTGGACTGGAGCTGCTGCTGGACAGTGAGACCCGGGACTCCCTAGTGGCCAGGGAGGCCTCCACCGTCATCTGCTTCCTCCGAGGACTGAGTGAGAGACTCGTATGCTTTTATATGATTTTCGAGTCTAGATTATGATTGTTATACTGACAGAGCAAACCATGTATTAAGATCTGACCCGATCTGCAAAAAGTCCAGGTGATTAGAAACCATAAGCTAAGCGGCGCTATAAAATTTTGTATTACGCTACTAAACATAAAATCCTGTTAAGGAAATAAAGCTTTAATTGTAAATACAACTCAATGATGCCATCACTCTGCCAAGGATCCCTAAAAGAATCTGTCTGTCCCCTCAGTGTCGGGTGACAGCACTCCACAGGCATGGGGGTTCTGCCATCCCCCAGCCCCTCTGGAGCCGTGTGGCGTCCTCCGGGAAGGGGCAGACGCCGCCCCAGCTCCGAGTTACCCCAAACCCGGTGTTTCCACCAGCGCCGAGAGCCCAAGAGGCGGTGGGGCGCATCCCGCCTGAGCTGTGCCCTGCGAAAGGATATGCGAGAGAAGAAGAGGTCCAAGTTTTCGATGTGATGCCACGGAGCTGAAGGAAGAGAAGCGCAGGGTGAGGGGCCCTCCGGCACACCCTGCCTTCCTGCGTGTGGGGCACAACCCCACCTCTTCCCCCCTGTCCCGGGCCCCCCCGAGGCCCCAAACCGGCCCCACAGCCCCCATCCCCGGCTCCCCCCGGTGCCCAGCCTCTCCCCTCGGTCCCTGGCTGCTCCCCCCATCCCCCGCCACCTGGACCAGCCTGGATCTGCCCCCCGCAGCCCGGACACCGCCGGTCCCCAAGGCTGCCGCCGCCTCACGCTTCCCCACCCCGCTCCCCAGCTCCCCTCAGGCTCAGCCCGCCGCCGGCGGCCAGGCCCCAACCCCCGGCGCCGGTGCCGCCGCTCACACTTGGCGCCTTCGGGGACGTGGACGAGCAGGTCGCCGCCGCCGGGGGGGGACTCGGTGGAGGAGCTCTCCAGGCGCTGGTACTGCGTCTCGAAGTGGGCCATGGCGGGGCCCCGCGCCGCCGCCGCCGCCACCGGCCCCGGCCCGGCCCGGCCCGGCCCGCTCGGCCCCCGCCCCGCGACTGGCGGCCGCGACGCCCAATGGCAGTCGCGGGGCGGGACGGGGGACGGCCAATGGGAAGGCGGGGGGGCGGGAGGCCGAGCTGAGCCTAGCGGCGGCCCGTAAGCGGGGAGGATGTGACGTCCGGCAGCTGAGGGGCGCTTCCGGGTCGGGGCGGTAGCGGCCGCACGTGAGTGACGGGGCGCGCGCCCCCGTTACCGGGGGGGTGGGGTGGGAATCGCGGGGGTAACGGCTGGACGGGGCTGATCACGGGGGTAGCGGCCCCGGGGGACTAACGGCATGGGGGGAATCCCGGGGGCAGCGGCCGCGGGAGGGTCCCGGCCGCAGGGAGGGCTCGGGCGGGGGCAGAGGGGTGGCTCCGTGGGGCGGGGACCTCGGGGGGGGACCCGGGGCAGGAGGGGAGAGGGATCCCGGGGGGGCCCCGTCCGGTCACCCGCGGGCGGTTCCCGCCGCCCCCGGGGCCGGGCCCGTCGCTCAGGCGCTGCCCCTTCCGCTGGGAGCAGGAGCGATGCCGGCCCCGGAGAGCAGGTCGGTTTTCGAGGCCGCCCAGGACCCCGTCCTCCTGCGCGGGCTGACCCTCGTCACCGGGGTTGCCGCGGATGCGCGGGCCGCCGAGCCAACGCCAGTGAGCCACGGTGCGTGGAGCTCCGCGGGGGCGGCGGCGGCGGGGGGGGGGGGGGCGTTATTTGGCCAAGCTCATGTCCGCCAGCCCCAAGCCACGAAGAAGGAGCTCTGTCCCCAGCATGGCTTGGGTGGCCGCCCTGGAGCTTGGCCGCGGGAGCTGCCTGGTGGGTGGGTAAATGGGCTTTCCTCGGTGTCACCCCAAGGTCCCCAAAGCTCCTTCTACAGCCACAGGGCTCTTTGGGTGGCTGAGAAGAGACCCGGGAGGCCCCGCGTCCTGCGGTGCAGCCTGGGGAGCCGCCTGTGCACAGTCCTTCCTTCTTCCAGAGAAACCTGCGGATGCCAGCAGTGAGGAGAAGGCCCGCAGGGTCCCTGAGGTGCCGGAGCGGATGTGCTGCTCGACCTGCGGGCAGGTGTTCGGCAGCCGGGAGGAGCAGGTGAGCGGGGACGAGCAGCCAGCGTGAGGCGGGAGTGGGGCTGGCACGGCTGGCGGGGTCCTGCTGCAGAGGCTCAGCCCCAGTGCAGTGCAGCCCAGCGCTGGCTGCTTCCCGAAGCTCCGCTGCCCACGTCCTGTTGGGATCCGGCACTCAGATCCTGCATATTATCGCTTAAAATGCCATTTAATGCAGCTAAATGGTACGTGCAGCTCAGGCCTGCGCCTTTTCAGGTTAACTGTTACGTGGGATGATGCGGAGTCCCAGCATCGGTTCAGCCCTTGGAGTCTGTCACCTCAGGCCCTTTGGTGGTGGGGGTTTCTGTGGACCACCGAGACCCTGCCAGCTCATACCTCTTTCCTCCACAGACTGAGCACTACCATCTCGACTGGCACCGCTTCAACCTGAAGCAGAGACTCCTGGGGCACCGGACGCTGCCAGTAGAAGTGTTTGAGGAGAAGATCTGCACAGGTGAGGAACGGGGCTGCCCTCAGTGGAGCCCAGAGGCCATCAGCAGCCTCGCTGGGGCTGCTCTGTCCAGGGATGAAGCCCCTGGCTACCCCTGCAGCTCAGGGTCCCTTTATTCTGCCCCATGGGGTCTCCTGGGGGTCCAGCACTGCTCCTGAGCCCTTCTGACTTGTTATGGGGAGAAGGGGATGTTCTGCCTGAGCCCTATCTATGCATACCTGGGGGTCCAGAGCCCCAGACGCCTGTCTCCCTGGCCCATGGCCCCCATGTGATATGTAGGGTATCAGACAGGACAATTCTGGGGCCGTGGGCTGGCCCTTGGAGCCACCTGCAAAGTTTTGGGGAGGCTGTGCATTAATCTTTGCCCTGCTCCACTGCTCCATTTTCTTTCCCTTGCAAGGTGATGTTTCCAGCATCTCAGGGTCTGATTCGGAGAGCTCTGATGCAAGCAGTGAGTCGGAGTTGCTGCCTTCTGCCAGTGACAGCCCCGGGACCCTCCAGAACCCCCGCTCCCACAAGGTGGTGCTCCGCAATGCGAAGGGCCAGCTCATCTCTGCCTACCGCTGCGTGCTGGGCACTGGGAAGGCAAGTCACAGCCCAGCTTGTTGGGAGAGGGACCTCAGAGAAGGCAGGTGGCACTGGGGTGTAGACATCTGTATGACAGTCCCCCACGTCCTGTGATGGGAAGGGTGGTCTCTGGTGCCAGGTCAGAGCCCCAGGCTTGCTGGTGGCCTGTTTTTTGGCTCTGGGGTGCTCCCAGAAACCTGCTTCTGGTACCAGCAGAGGGGCTGGTCTCTGTCCTGGAGGACAGCAAGAGGTGGGAAGGTGATCCTGTGGGTGCTAGCAGGGGTGTCTGTGTCTCAGGGTGGCAGTGAGGAGCCAGCAGAGCTGACAGCGTCACTGCAGAGCCTCAGTGCGAGCACGTGCTGGGTTGTGCTGATGATGGGCGGCGGGCACTTCGCCGGAGCTGTGTTCCGGGGGTGAGTACAGAGGGACAGAGCTGGGCTTGCCCCTCTGGGCAGGGTCAAGTGGGGCTAGGCGTTGGATGGCCATCCCCTCCCTACTCCTCCATCGCAGTGCTTACCACACCCTGGGCACCCGCAGCTCCTAGTCTTTGCTTGAGAGTTGGCTAAGCCCAGTTGCGCTGCAAGAGAAGTACTAACCTTTAGGGCCCCAGGGTCAAGCCACAAACCATCCGGGGCCCCAGGAGGATCAGCTCACCTCCTCTCCATGCATGGGGCCCTGTTGCTTATGCCTGCCCCTCTCCGCAGCCCCCAGGTGCAGGAGCACAAGACCTTCCACCGCTACACAGTGCGAGCCCGTCGGGGCACAGCCCAGGGCCTACGGGACGCCCAGACCCCAGGGTCGGCACCCAGGTCGGCCGGAGCCTCCCTGCGGCGTTACAATGAGGCCGTGCTGCTCAAGGTGGGGCTGGACCACAGCACTGGGCTCTCGGCAGGGAGACGTGGTCATGGCTGGCTCCGTGGGGTGGTACCATACTGCTGCTGGAGGGCGTGGGTGCGGTGTGAGCTCCGGAAGGGGGTCAGGGCCCAATTGAGGCCGCTCTGTCCTGAGTCTATCCCTGCTCCAGACAGGAATGTCCCCCACACAGTGTGCTCAGGACCCCATAGTGCCTCCCCTTCCTCCCCAGGATATTCAGGACCTGCTGGCAGCCTGGGCACAGCACCTGAATGAAGCTCAGCGCATCTTCCTCCGGGCCCCGCGCCACAACCGGGTGCTGCTCTTTGGTGGCAGGAACCCACCTCTCACCCAAGGTGACCCTCGCATCTGCCACATCCCCCTCAGCACCCGCAGGGCCACCCTGCGAGAGGTGCTGCGAGTCCACGCCACGCTGGCCAGCCTGCAGGTGTATGGTGAGTCAGCCCAGCCCTGGTGCCCCAGTGCCTGCGGGTCCCTTGTGTAATCCCATGTGTGTTAGGGGATGCTGCCCTATGGGGCTGAGGTGCTAGCTCTCCGACCCTCAGTCCCTGGAGACATGGGGTGCTCCCTGTCCCCAGGCAATGACAGGAGCACCCTTGCTGCTCAGGGAAGGACACGCCACTGGAGGACATCACTGGATCCCCCCAGAAGGGCTGGCAGAAGAGGCGGCGGAAAGCAGAGGTGGATCCCCCACAGGAGGACACGAGTGGTGAGTTGAGCCATGGAGCAAGTGGGGGGTCTGGTGTTACGGCGCAGGGGCCCAGTTTGCAGCCCCGTGACAGGGCCTGGCACCACAGTGGGGATCTGCAGAGCGTGGCCTCGTGCTGGGCAGGAGAAGGGCAGGATGTGCTTGGCTGATAGCCCCGAGTGATTCGTGCTGTGTGTGGGGCCTCAGCCCCTGTCTTATCACGCCCCTCAGCCCCACAGGAGGAGGAGGAAGAAGAGGAGGAGGAAAGCCTTGCAGGGGAACTGGAGACTGTGGAAGTGACGCTGGGGACCTTGGACCTCCGGGAGTTTGAAGTGATGCCCAAGCGAAACCGCAAAAGGAGGAAGAAGAAAGACAAGAAGGTGGAGAAAGGTGAGGGGGAAGAACTGGCCGGGGGCAGTGCAGGAAAGCGTTGGGGAAGGGACTGCCGTGGCTGGGGTGTAGGCTGGCCCTGGCCCTCTTCCTCACCATTTGCTCCCTGTGCAGGGCCCTGTGCCGAAGAGACAGGATGCCGTGGTACCCAGTGTGGGCAGCCTGACCTGGAGCTGGTGACGGAGCTGCAGGGGGAGGCTGGGGCTGAGCCCCTTTCCTGGGGCGATGGAGGTAAGTGGGGTCAGGAGCTGGGTGGGGTGGGTGCCTGCCCCATTTGCTGGTGGCTTTGCAGTGGGGTGAAGAGGACGTCACGCAGGTGCTCAGAGCAGCTGGGTGTGGGATGGCTGTAGTGCAGCCACATGCCGTCGAGTGAGCCGTGTGTTCGGAGCAGTAGGGGGGGCAGGCAGCACCTGGCTAAGCCGGGTGTGTTGGGGGGGATTGGAGTGGGTGTCATCTCAGGAGAGAGGGCTCGGCTGCTGCCAACAGTGCCCAGCAATACCATGGCACATTGCCACAGACTCTGAAGGTGCTGGAGATCCTGCAGTGCCCAAATCCAGCTAGCAGGACGATGCTTTAACTGCACCGTTTGTGTTTCCTAGTCAGACCAAGAGCACCGCTCTGCCCAGGGAGCCATCAGACTCCCCTCCTGTTCTTCCCTCATAGGAGACCCTCAGACCCAGCTCCGCGATGCCCTGTTCACCGCCTGCAAAACGGGGGATGTGGGGATGCTGCGGCACCTCCTGGGTGTGCCAGAGAGCCGGGGCCTGCCAGGAGACAGCGAGGATGGGGAGGGCGCACAGCCCCTGGCTATGCCCCGCTCCCTGCTCAACCAGCCCGTGGACGAGCGCGGCTGCACCCTGCTTCATGTGGCAGCACGGGCAGGGAAGGCTGCGGCTGTGTGCCTGCTGCTGGAGGTGGGGGCGGACCCTGCCCTCAGGTACGGCCGCAGGGCGCCCAGCGGTTGACGAGCACAGCCCCGCTGTGGGAGCCCAGCAACTCACTCCTGTCCCAGCCATGGGAGACTGGTGCCAGCTTTGTCCTGGGGCAGCCGGGGTTGGTCTCTACCAACCGGAATGTCTAGGTTTGTTATGGGAGGCCTAAGAGCTGAACCACTGTTCTCTCTGCCTGCCTGGTCTGGCACAGCGGCAGGCGGGCACTGCCCCAAAATGCTCCCAGGTTTATTGGTAGACGGTTCAGAGGGTAGGGATGAGACCACCCTTTGCAGGGCATTTGAGATGCAAGAAGGGGAGGATTTAGGGGATTCTGGTGTAGGGATAAGCAACTTTCCCCTCCTTGGCTGCGATACCCTGGCCTGCAGTACCTGTTGCACATCTCTGAGGAGTCGCTGGGCTCACAGCCCAGTGGGACACAGGCAGTAAGATGGCAGGGTGAGCTGGTCTTCCTTGTTCTGCAGAGACGGGCAGGAGAGGACCCCCTACTGCGTCTCTGCTGACAAACTGACCCGCAACGCCTTCCGCAAGTTCATGGTGGACCATCCGGACAAGTACGACTACAGCCGTGCCAAGGTGGGTGCCTGCCCTTGCCTTCTGGGGGCTGTGGGACCCCAGAGAAAAGCACCCCTCGCTCACTTGTGCCGTTGCCCCTGGCTCAGTGGGAGATGCTGACTGCGCTCTGCCCCCAGGTGCCAGGACCCCTGACGCAGGAGATGGAGGCCAAGAAGCTGGAGAAGAAGCGGGCACAGAAAGCCCAGCGGAAGCAGCGGGAGCAGGCACAGCGGGAGGAGCGGCAGCGCTGGGAGCAGGAGCAGGGAGAGAAGCAGCGGTTTGCAGCCCTGTCCGACAGGGAAAAGGTGAGGCCGTGCATGGGGAAGGGAATCCAGCCCAGCTGGGGCAGTGCCGATGCGGTGGGCTCTGGGCACAGCAGCTCCCAAGGGCTGGCGGGGCTGAGCTGTCTCTCTGCTCCCCAGAGAGCCCTGGCTGCCGAGCGGAGGCTGGCTGCGCAGCTGCAGGACGCCAGCACAGCTCTTGCCAACATCAGGTAACAGCCCCGGCAGCACGGCTCCGCAGACAAACTCCCACGTGAGCACAGCTGTTCCCTGCCCTTCTTGCTCCAGTCCTCATTTCCAGTCTAAAGCTATTCCTGTCCACTCGATTCCCAACAGTGCCTGTCTAAAAGCTTTCTTTCTCTCTTTCCCTGCCCCCCTGAAATATTTTGGAAAGGACAACTTGGTCCACTTGCAGCCAGATCTATGGCAGGCCAATCCCCCAGCCACTCCTGTGCCCCTGACCCTGCATCCCACGTCCCTTCCCTGTGCCACCCCACAGCCTTCTGGGCAGCCAGCCCTGCCCGTGCTGGTCTGGGCAGGGGCTTTACAACCCCGTGTGGGGCCAAATTCCCCCGTGTTCAGCCTGCCTCAAAGTGCCTTGCCCAACGCAGCATTGCCTCCTGGGAGCGTGTCCTGGCCAGGCTGCTGGGTGAGCCCTGTAGGACCAGAGGAGCCCCAGCTCCCTCATGCTGCTGCTGTCTCATGTCACAGCCCAGGCAGTGAATCCTCTGCTCCTCTAACCCACTTTCAAGTGTCCCCTTCGCTCAGGGCCACCTCTGCTCTTTCTCGCAGCCGCTGCTGGCATTGTGGAGAGTCCCTGCTGGGCCGGATCCCTTTCCATTACCTTGACTTCTCCTTCTGCTCCACGGCCTGCCTGCAAACCCACCGCCGGGCCCGGGCCAGCCACACATAAGGCTGGGGACTGCTGCCACCTGCCAAGGACCGATGTGGTGGAGACATGGCTGAGCACTGGCTGTGCAGCCAGGGAGAGCCTGTGGAGCAGCGCTGGTCGGAGGGACTGAGCTGGCCATGTCACTCTCCAGGGCAACTCTGGCAAGGCTCGGGGCGAAAATGTCACTCTGGGTGGTGACTCTGGGAATGCTACAACCGGGAGGTCCCTACGTACCAGTGTGAGGGGCCAGGACTGCTCCATGGCCCAGCTCCAGCTGGGGGGTCTTGCTGCTGGCTTTCCTCATGGCTACTTCAGAGGCTGCTGCCTGTCGTGGTAGGACAGATCCTGACATATCTGGACCCCGCAGCCCCAAGCTACCTGCAGCCATGCCTGCAGGCACCCTCTGCGCTGTGCTTTGCCCTCTCCTCTCCTGGATGCCATCGGTCTCTCAGCTGTACCATGTTAGCAACTACCTCCTCTGCCTGCATTGTCAATAAAGAGGTGCCTTGACCCCCTAGGCGTGGGGGGAGTCAGCATGAGCACTGGAACTATTTGGGATTAACATGCAAAACAAGCTCAATTCTGAGCCCCTTTCTCCTTAGCACAGACCCTGCCTGGCCCCAGAGGTGGGCAGGAGCTATGGATGTCCGTGCCAGGACGCGTGCCCCTTTCCTAGGGCCCTGCAGCCCCTCCCCTGACCCCTGTGCTTCACCAGCCCCCTGCCATCTCCGCAGCCCCAGCGAGAGGCGATGCCGGTGCCTGGCAGCCCTGCGTTTATTCTGTGGCCGCAGTGCTGCGGCTGAGGGTCTTGTTGAAAAGGGGTCGGTCGAGGAAGAGCAGGAAGGGGGCAGGGGGTGCCCCCTCCAGCTCCAGCACTGTGATGTTGTTGGGGCGGCCAACATGCAGCACCGAGCCGGGCACAAAGAGGGTCTGCTGGGGCCCACGGCGGGGCCAGTACCGGCCCAGGTTGAAACCATTTATCCACAGCTGGCCCTGGAAGATGGAGACGGGACTGAGCTGTGCCCCTCCACCCTCACCCCCTTTCCTGGCTACGCACCACCTTACCTTGCTCCAACCTGGGAACTGCACGAATGTGTCCCAGGTGATGCCAGGTGTCTCAAAGGTCCCAGTGTAGAAGGCTGGCCCTGCTCTGCCCCCGCTGCTTGATTTTAGCAGGGCAGCGTGGGGCCAGCCCTGCTGGATGGCAGTGTCTATGGCCAGGGGGTAGATCAGCCAGTTGCTGAGAGGGCTGGAGTCCAAGGAGAGGTTCCCCAGCAAGCCCTGAGATGGAGCAGGAAGGAAAATGAGGCAGCAGGGTCTGCCATGGGCAGGAGGATGCTTGGCTTCCCCAGGGCACACCCCCGCCGCAGCAGTGAAGGTGGGATGGGATCCCCTCTGAGGGGCTGCACTGCTCTGGCTGCTGTGGCAGCGAAAGTGGGAGAGAGGGGTGCCGATCTCACAGCCTTATTCTGGTCCCGGCAGGTTTGCCAGGGGATGGTGTGAGATTAACCAGGGAGCAGGTCTGGGGGTGGCCCCACCATGGCTGGGGTCTGTTGCGGGTGGCAGGAGAGGGAGTGTTTGGCCACGTGGGTGGCCAGGCCATCCCCTCCGGAGCACCAGGGCTCTCTCCCCTCACCTTGAAGTCACTGACGTTGGCCCCGAAGCTAATCCTGCCCATGTTCTCTAGCAGCACGTCCAGGGTGTCCCCTGCCCTGCCCGTCACACGCAGTGTTGTCTGCCCATCCCGCTCCAGCGTCCCCCGGTACTCCTGCAGCCACAGGGTCAGCACTGCCACCCTGTGCCCAGACCCCACCGCCCCGAACGCTGCTGGCAGCCTGCCAGCGTAGCATCTCGTTGCCTTGCCGCCCCCCGAGCCGGCCCAGGGCTGCCCTCCGCCCCCAAAGGGGGGGAAATTCGGGCCAGAGGGCTACCTCACAAGGGCTCAGTGTGGCTCTCAGCACCCTGGCTGTCCCCGAGACCCTGGCATGGCACAAGCCCCGCTGCCAGCAGGTCCCACAGCCCTCCCGAGCACTGGGCCAGGGACAGTGTGCTCCCGCAGCCTCACCTGCTGCAGCATCACGTAGCCGCGGTCACAGACGCTGTGAGGAGGAGCACCCAGCGTGGCTGGGTCCAGGACGTCCCGGGGCAGCTGTGTGCGGTACACCACAAAGCCATGGGCCTGCAGGACACAGCAGAGCGGCACAGAAAGGGAAACGGGGCTGGAGACGAGCTCTGCTCCTCCACCCCGAAGCCAGGGCAGGGCAGACAAGTCTAGGAGCATCTCCCCCAGTGTTCCCCACTGCACCCAGCCCCTCACCTGCTTTATGGCCTCAAAGGTGAGGGGGAACCGGCTCTGGATGGGCCCGGAGGGGCACAGCACATCCAAGACATCCAGGAGGTTGGCATACTGCAAAGAGAGGGACAGGCGCGGGGCAGCTGGGCCGTGCCAGGCAGGGGCAGCACAGGCCTCAGGGCAGGCACTCACCTTCCGCAGGGCCACCGAGCCGTAGGCGTACTTGGGGGTGGCGGGTGGCATTGGACCGACGGGCAGGGGCTGGAACTGAACAGCAAACTATCAGCTGTCCCCTGGGGCAAGCAGGGAGACGTCCCCTGCCCTGCCAAATCCCTCTGTGTCCCCCTCTTCCCTGGCACAGGCAGCGGTGCCCAGTGCTGTCCCCCTACTCCTGCCAGGCTCAGCACCTTGCTGATGACCGTGCGGATGGCAAACAGCTTCTCAGTGGGGTCTCCCGCCTCCGAGAGGGGGGCATCATAGTCATAGCTGGTGGTCACTGGTTTGTACTGGTCCTTGAAGTCAGCACCTGGCCGGGGAAGCGATGGGAGCTGGAGGAAGGGGCTCTGGCAGAGCCCAGGGCATGGAACCCAGCCCCAGGCTGGCTGCAATGCAATGGGGGGGGCATGACCCAGAACTGGGAGCCCCTGTCTGGGGACAAAAGGAGTCCCCGGGGGGGACAAGCTTGGGTTCAGGGACCCTTGGGTATGTGTCAGCCTGCCCTGTGGGACAGAACAGGAGCCTGAAGCAGGCTCCTCGGGGATGGCCAAAGAAAGCCCCCCAGCCCCACGGTGTGCCCCTGCTCCCCAGGGCAGGGCCCTACTCACCACTCCAGTAGGCGAAGTTCGTCCCCCCATGGAACATGTACCTACGGGACACCCCAGTGAGCCCCATTAGCACCCCAACAGACCCGACGGGGGCTCACCAGGCGTTGCCCCCTCTCTGCTGCACCCATAGTCCCAGCCCTGCCTGCCTCCCCCTGCCTGAGCCCTGTGGGACAAAGGCGAGCAGCGATGCCCACTCCAATGCTGGCAGATGGAAGGGCATCACCCCCCCAGGCTGTGCCCCCCCACCAGCTGACTACTTGCATGTTGACGTTGGCTCCCAGCTGCAGCATGTCCTCCAGCCCCCGTGCCACCCGCACCGAGCTGGTGCTCGCGTGCGCCTCCCCCCAGTAGTCCAGCCAGCCCGTGTAGTACTCAGAGTTCACCTGGGGGAGAAAGGGACTGTCACCTGCCCGGAGCTGGGGCCTCTGGCACCCCTCTGTCAGCCACATCCCCCCTGTTCACCTGCAGCCTGGCCCCGGCACCCCTCTTTGCCTCGCCCCCCCCCCCCCCAGCCCCTCTGCCTCCCCAAAGCTATCGCGGGCCATTCCCCCCAACGGCGCCCATGCCAAGCTCACCAGGGGCCCCTTCGGCTCAACCCGGCGCTGGGCACCAAACGCCTCCGTCATGTTGGAGCCTGTGGAGGTGGTGGGAGGGAAGTTGGAGCAGGACGGAGCTGGGACCCCCATCCCCTCTCCTCCTCCTCCTCCCTCATAGGGGTACCTGGCCCAAAGTCGACGGTGGCGTAGAGCCCCTGCAGCGTGCCACAGCGCAGCTCCTCCGCCCGCGTGCCATCGGTGGTGAAGAGCAGCACCTCACTCCCCAGCAGCGCCCGGAAGGAGCCCAGCAGATGCCGCAGGTACTCATAGTCACAGGCATAGTAGCTCCCGTATTCGTTCTCCACCTGCGAGCAGGGCAGGGGCCGGCACCCAGCGTGTACATGGCAGGGCTGCAGCCAGGTCTCGCCACGCACTGGGATGAGCACCCAGTTCCCCACTTCCCTCCTGACATCATTAGATGTCATGACAGCCCCCAGGTGCGTCCCAAGACTGACCTTCCAGCCCCAGTATGACCCCCAGCTGTGCCAGTGTCCCTCAAACCACAACCGGGGAGGTGGCAGGTACCCCAGAGTCCCAGCCCTTGGATTTAAACCCAGGTCCACAAGTCGGGAGGGATTTATCTAAGAGCTGTGCCAGATGAGGGCATGGTGTAGGGGGTACAGGTGGCTTTTTGGGGCACATCCAAAGATGACCCAGAGCAGGGCAGGGGGCCGGGTCCCACAGCACCCTACCTGCACACTGATGATGTTCCCTCCATGCTGGTACAGGCGTGGCTTGATCTTGGGTAGCAGGACATGGAGCCAGGAGTCCACGGCTGCCAGGTAGCCTGGGGAGAGAGAGGGCAGCTCAGCCTGGCTGCAGCGTCCACCCCAGCCCACCCACAGCCAACCCTGCCAGGAGGAGGATGGAGCAGACGGGGCAGAACCGAGCATGATGGGGAAGTGGAGGTAGAGGATGAACTACGGCTCTCCCAAAAGATGGAGAAGAGGATGTGGGAGACCACGCAGCAGGGCTGGCAGGCGCGTGGCGAGAGACCGGCGTGCCAGGACTGGCACCAGGCTGTAAGGACACGGTGGCCAGAGCCCCGTGCCGAGGCTCACCAGGGTCGGAGGAGCGCAGGACGATGTCTGGTTTCCACAGCAGCCAGGCGGGCAGGCCACCCTGGAGAAACACCCACAGCTGAGAGGGAGGCAGAGAAACCGCTCAGCAGCCCGGGCCGGCACACAGCCGACACCAGGCCAGGGCAATGCTAGTGCTCGGCACCAGAGTGGCATGTGCCCCACAGAGTGGCAGCCTGGGCATGGCTGTCATGGCACTGGGGCTGGCGTGCCAGCCAGAAGGGCCAACCCTGCTGTGCCCTTCCCGGGCCACCCATGACCCCTCCGTCCTAGGTCTGGGGGCTGGGGCTCACCATCTCCCACTCCGCACAGATGTAAGGCCCCGGCCGCAGGATCACCAGAAGCCCCAGCTCAGCTGTCAGGTCCAGGAAGGCTTCCACATCCCTGTCCCCAGCAAAGTCATAAACCCCCGGCAGCGGCTCATGGTAGTTCCAGGGGACGTAGCTGGGATGAGAAGGGAGATCAGCACGCGGGGGCTAAGGGTACCCCAGCACGATGGGGAACCGTCCCACAGGCTGGTCCCTCTGCTCCTGGGAACTGGCCTCCAGCCTGGGCTGAGGATAACAATTGCGGCTGGACTGGGACTAGCCCAGGCTCATGCTTGTGTCTGTCAGGGGCGTCCTGGGGGTCACAGTCAGCCCAGTGCAAGGGCTGGTCCCCGATCCCTGTGATCAGACAACACCCTTGCCTCTGTCCCTACTCCGGGGACCCCAGAGACCCCGAGGGGCCGCGGTGGCTGTGTGCTGTGCGCCATCAGGGCTGCCCCCATCACTTACACCTGCACAGTGCTGAGCCCACTCATGTACATCTTGAGGAGCCGGTCCCTCCAGGCAGGGCGTGGGACACGGGCGTAGTGGATGCTGCCCGAGATGTAGCGGAAAGGGGCACCATCCTTGCGGAAGCAGTCCTCCTCATAATCCAGCTGGAAGGAGCGTGCCGGGGGGGAGGCCTGCGGGAGAGGGGCAGTGCTGGGGTCCTGCAGACCCTCCCCAAGCCCAGCCGCCCCCTCCCACACTCCGTGGGACAGGGACTGACAGGGGCTGGTTCCTGGGGGGCACCCTCCCCATCCTCAGTGCAGGGACAAGGCAGGTACCATGCTGTCCTGGGAGAGCAGGAGGGACAAGCAGGGCAGCCCTTTGCACCACCTGATGGCCCCCCCTCGCTAATCAAACACCCTGCAGCTAAGCTGGTGGCATTTTGGGGGACGGGTGCTGCTGGGGATGGGTGCTGGGAGGGCAGGCAGGGAGCTGGAAGCACAGGCGGGACATTGGGGCGGGACATGGGCTGCAGCAGAAGGGAGCCATAGCAGGAAGAGCAGGGACGTGGGGGAGGAAAGCAAGGCGGATCCCAGAGCCGTCCCACTGGATCCTTTGCACCTCAGCCCTGCGCGCTTCTCCCGAACTTTCCACCCGTGTTTGCTAACCTGTGTGTGCGGGAGGCCTGCCGCCAGCAGCAGGGTGAGGGCCAGCAGCCCCATCCTCGCTGGGTGCTCGGCAGGCCCGGGACGGGGGACGAAGGGGGACGTGGACACCACCATCACATGATCCTTCTCAGCCTGCGCCGGGTTCTTCCTCCAGGTCCTAAGTGCAGGCAGCTGGAACAGCAGCACAGCTTGGGGGGGGAGCATGGGATAGGGGGTGGGCGGCTCTAGCCCCCCGCGCCTGGGCCAGCCGCACATAATCCCCCTCAAAGCCACCACCGCCCGAGGCAGCTCCAGCTGGCAGACACATCCCCGGTGTCCCCCGGGGTGGTGGGTGACACACGTGGAGGGACAAGGAGCCTCCTAAATGTATCACCACCAGACAAAACGCTTTTGAGGGAGCTCAGCCCACTTGTTTCATCAGAGGGGTCATGATGGAAACCTCGGCTATAGCTCTGGTAGGGGGGATGCTGCTGCTGTCAGAAGGAAAGGAAAACGTTCCTGGACCGAGGGCTGGAGCCTGGTGACAGAGCTGGTGACAGAGCTGGTGACAGGGGTGTTGGGGAGGTGCTGCAGGGCACCTGCGGCCGAGGGGGTGATGCCCTCGGGGACGAGCCCTGCTGGGGTGGCCTCGCCATCACCTGCCCGCCGGGGCGAGGGGCTTGGCTCACCGGGGCCAGCTCCGGGGAGCGGCGGGGCTGCGGGCTGCCGCTACCACCGCCACCGCTCGCAGCCGGGGGATGCCACCGCTCCGGGGACACCGCGTTCCACCCCGGTCACAATGCGGGGCGAGCCCGGGGCTCGACGCTGCCCCACCGCCCCCCGGCTCCGCTCCGCTCCCCTCCACCCGCAGCCCACCCGCTCCGGAGCAGGGAGCGTGGCATCACCCTCGCTACGGCACCGGGAACCGGGAAGTCTGCAGCGCCCCACCCGGTGGGTGACGCGGCGGGTGACGCAATGTGTGACGCGCGGCGGCGGGCGATGACGCGGGCGGGCGATGGGGCAGGCGCTGTGCGTCTGCTCCCGCGGCACTGTCAGCTTGGGGGGCGTGCGGTACCTCCTGCTCCACCGCCTGGCAGAGGGGTCCGCAGGGGGGCTGGGGCACGGGGAGGGGCTCGGGCGGGAGGGGGCGTCCACGGGCACGGGGGGGGTGCTCGGGCATGGGGGGGATGCTCGGGCATGGGGGGTGCTTGTGCATGGGGGGGATGCTCGGGCATGGGGGTTGCTTGTGCATACCGGGGATGCTTAGGCATGGAAGTGATGCTCAGGCACGGGGGGATGCTCAGGCGATGGGGGGGTATGCTTGGGTGTGTGTGGGGTGCTCGGGCATGGTGCAGAGATGCTTGAGCACAGGGGGTGTTTGGGCCTGGTGGGGGGAGATGCTTGAGCATTGGGGGTGCTTTTGCATGGAGGCAGATTCTTATGCTGGGTGGCAGGGGTCAGTCATGCCCAGCAGTGTGTGCTTGGATCCATGGGAGTGAGGGTGGTTGGGCCAGTGGGGTTGTTCATGCAGAGGGGGGACACTTTGGGTGCCTGGCAGGTGCCCCAAAGTGGGGGGGAACGTGCATGCCTGGGGGGTTCCCATGGAGAGGGATGCAGGCACCTGCTGCCTTCTGCCCCACACAGTTGAGGCTGGGCACAAGGCCCCGATGTGGGTGCTGCATGGGACACCCAGCCCATGCCACGCTCGGCTCCTCGCAGGGGCTTCAGCTATGTGGACCTGGTGGAGGGTCTGCGGGACGGACGCTTCTATGCCCTGAAGCGCATCCTCTGCCACGACAAGGAGGACCGCCAGGCTGCCCTGCACGAGGTAGAGATGCATGGCCTCTTCGACCACCCCAACATCCTGCGTCTGGAGGCCCACTGCATGGTGGAGAAGGGTGCCAAGCATGAAGCCTGGCTTCTCCTGCCCTACGTGAAGGTGAGGGGGGCTCCCCTGGTCACCTCCACCCCATTGCTGCCGGGAGCGGCAGTGGTGACCGGCTGCTTGTGTTTGCCAGGGGGGGACCCTCTGGAGCGAGGTGGAAGCACTGCAAGAGAAAGGGACCTTCATGTCAGAGCAGCGGATCCTTCTCATCCTCCACGGCATCTGCTGCGGGCTGCAAGCCATCCACAGCAAGGGCTATGCGCACAGGTGGGGAGGCGGCAGCCCCAGCTGGGGGGGTTGGCAGGTGCCCCAGTGGGCATTCAGTGACGTCCATCCCCACAGGGACCTCAAGCCCACAAATGTGCTGCTGGATGAGGATGACCGGCCTGTGCTGATGGACCTGGGCTCCATGAACCAAGCTCACATCGAAGTCAACAGCTCTCGGGAGGCCATGGCCGTGCAGGTGGGTGCCCTGGGACATCACCCCACCAGCCCATTCCTGCCCTGAGCCCTTCATCCCCACCCTCACCCTCCTCTCTGCAGGACTGGGCTGCCCAGCGCTGCACCATCTCCTACCGTGCCCCTGAGCTCTTCACGGTGCCGAGCCAGTGCGTCATAGACGAGCGCACAGATATCTGGGTAAGGATCCAGCCCCCCAGCCCCCAGCCCTCCACCGTGGGGCTGCCCTGACCCCACCATGCTCCAGTCCCTAGGCTGTGTGCTGTACTGCATGATGTTTGGGGAGGGCCCCTACGACGCCATCTTCCAGAAGGGCGACAGCGTGGCTCTGGCAGTGCAGAACCCCATCGCCATGCCCCCCACGACCAGGTGAGGAGCTGGGGAGGGCGACCCTGCTCCCAGGCAGCCCCCTGTGCTGTGCACCATGCAGGCCCCCCCTCGCTGTCTTTCCTCCAGGTACTCGGCTGCCTTGCAGCACCTGCTCTCCTCCATGATGACGCTGAACCCCCAGGAGCGGCCCAGCATAAATGACGTCCTCCACCAGCTGGAGGGGCTGCAGCCAGCGCCGGTGGGCCAGGACACCACGCAGATCTGAGCCCGTCCCACCCCGTGGTGGCGATGTGCCCTGACGATGAGCCAGGGGAAAAGCAGCTGCCTTCGTCCCTGCTCCCCCGTGGAGCCGTTGCAGAGGCGATTGCCGCACTCGGGGAGAGATGCTGCTCTGTGCCAGAGGTGTGTTGGATTTGGAGTGATCTGTGCCCTGGATGCTGCTGCCTGGGACTTGGTCTGTGCCCCAGAACTGTGGACATGTGACCTGCTGCTAAACACGGGGCCCTCGCCGGCTGCTGCCTCCCCTGGGGGTTGCAGAGGAGGATGCTGTGGGATCCCCCAGGTGGCGGCAGCCGTGGCCCTGCAGCTCTGCACCCCAGGAGGGTCACTCCTGCCCGGGGCAGAGCTGCAGTCTGGGTCCCAGTGTGGTGCTGGAGCAAGGTGGGGAGGACCCGGCACTCGGTCCGCCACTGCTCTCAGCGCCAACGTTGCCTTGTGTTCGGAGTAAAAGATGTTCTTGCGGAGGCGTGGATGTGTCCCTGTCTGCGGGGAGGGGATCCCAGCAGGGACAGGAGGACAGCAGGGCACGCTGTCTGGGTTGAGCCACCAAGCGTTGCCAGAGGGGAAGGGCAGCGGAGGACAGCCCCGGTGGGGCGGCGCGGAGCATTAGCAATAAGCAGGGAAAGTTAATCCCTGGCCCCAGCGTGCTCCTAATGGGAGTTAACACAACTCTGCAGCTGGAGCCAGGCGCCGCTGTTCGGAGCCTCTGGGGCTGGGCACTGCAGGAAGGGGGCTCAGCACAGCGCAGGCAGGCGGTGGCAGGGGGGAAGGGACAGCAGCCCTGCTCCGGTGGGGGCGAGCAGAGCCTGGGGATGGCACAACCACCCTTGGCTGGAGAGGCTCACTGGGACACACAGAAGTTGAGCTGCCCGCAGAGGGGGGGGGGTAAAAAAAGAGATGCAGACAAACGGTTTCACAGGGAGGGTTCCCCTCCTTTAATCCTCTCACCACAACACAGCAGAAAAGCAGCTGCGGGGGTTCATGCCGTGCTGGAGGCCCTTGCGGGGTGCACCCACTGTACCGCAGAGCCAGGCATGCCCCTTGTCCTGCACCATGGCCACAAGGACAGGGGTGCCAGGCTGCTCCCACTGCTTCAACCACTCTCCTTCCAGAGAAGCCCACCTACCCTCTGGCTGCATGTGGGAAGAGTCCCAGCAGCTGCGGATTTTTTCCTGCCCAGGCTAAATCTGCTCCCCTGGGCTCCAGGATACAACGCGGGGCCATATACCACATGAGGAAGCAGTACCCACCCCTGGCTGGAGCAGCGAGCGGGGTGGGATGTGTGCCACGGCCCCAAGGGCTCTTACCTGCATGGGGAGCAAGCCGGAGTTGGAGCAGAGCGCTGGGAGGAAGCATAGCAGCACCAGCAGCAGAGCTGAAGCACTCACCACACACCTGACCTGGCAAGAAACCGATACGGCTGGGGGGTTAGTGGGAGACACGGAGGCTCTGAAACGGTTTATTGCAAAGGATTTCTGCAGGTAACATGGGGAAGGAGCACGGTCCTTTTTGGCAGGGGCTTCTCTACTCCTCGCCCTCCTCTTCGTCCTCATAGGAGTCCAGGCCCACCTCCTCGTAATCCTTCTCCAGAGCGGCCATGTCTTCCCGCGCCTCAGAGAACTCCCCTTCCTCCATGCCCTCGCCCACATACCAGTGCACGAAGGCTCGCTTGGCGTACATCAGGTCGAACTTGTGGTCCAGGCGAGCCCAGGCCTCGGCGATGGCCGTCGTGTTGCTCAGCATGCAGACGGCGCGCTGCACCTTGGCCAGGTCCCCCCCCGGCACCACCGTGGGCGGCTGGTAGTTGATGCCCACCTTGAAGCCCGTGGGGCACCAGTCCACAAACTGGATGCTGCGCTTAGTCTTGATGGTGGCAATGGCGGCGTTGACGTCCTTGGGCACCACGTCCCCACGGTACAGCAGGCAGCAGGCCATGTACTTGCCGTGGCGAGGGTCGCACTTCACCATCTGGTTGGCTGGCTCAAAGCAGGAGTTGGTGATCTCGGCCACCGAAAGCTGCTCATGATAGGCCTTCTCTGCGGAGATGACGGGGGCGTAGGTGGCCAGGGGGAAGTGGATGCGCGGGTAGGGCACCAGGTTGGTCTGGAACTCGGTCAGGTCAACATTCAGGGCCCCGTCAAACCGCAGTGATGCTGTGATGGATGAGACGATCTGGCTGATGAGTCTGTTCAAGTTGGTGTAGGTCGGGCGCTCGATGTCCAGGTTCCTGCGGCAGATGTCGTAGATGGCCTCGTTGTCCACCATAAAGGCACAGTCTGAGTGCTCCAGGGTGGTGTGGGTGGTGAGGATGGAGTTGTAGGGCTCCACCACGGCAGTGGAGACCTGTGGTGCGGGGTAGATGGAGAACTCCAGCTTGGACTTCTTGCCATAGTCAACAGAGAGTCGCTCCATCAAGAGGGAAGTGAATCCGGAGCCAGTGCCACCTCCAAAGCTGTGAAACACGAGGAATCCCTGGAGTCCTGTGCACTGGTCAGCCTGTGGAGAGAGACACATGAGATTTCTCTGAGATAGATTTCCTTGTGACCATCTGACTGTTCAGAAGTCCTTCAGGACCTGGTCCATCCCTGCCATGGGCAGCTGCAGAGCCCTCCCAGGGTGCAGCAGGGCTTGCAGTGCGCTCTGACGCCCAGCAGGATGCTGGAGCCCAGCCCAGGGGGACATGTCCCCCCTCTGTGGTCACCTACCAGCTTCCGGATCCTGTCCAGCACTTGGTCGATGATCTCTTTGCCGATGGTGTAGTGCCCGCGGGCGTAGTTGTTTGCAGCATCCTCCTTGCCGGTGATCAGCTGCTCGGGGTGGAAGAGCTGGCGGTAGATTCCAGCCCGAACCTCGTCTAGGAGAGAGCAGGGGAGGGTTGAGCCTGGCGCAGGCTGTTGGTTTGAGCGGGCCGCCAAGCAGCCAAGTGGGTGCGAGCACCCATCCCGCGCTCTCCTCCCAGCTCCGCCTGCCGGGGACATGGCCAAGGACCCACACGTCAGCAGGGCCACCACCAGCATCAGGTTTCTCTGGCAGGAGGTGGCTGCCACCTCCCTGCGCAGGAGAAGCTCAGCTTCAGAGCTGCCTGTCCACAGCGTGCAGCGGCACAGCAGGAGCTGCCGTGCCAGCTGGGCTGGTTTCTCTCAGTGCACATGTGGTAGCAGAGACTAGCAGCACCGCTGCTAGGACATTTCAGGAACAAAAGCTGGTGCTCAGGTTTGTGGCTCCTCCTGGGGAAAGGAGGGCCCTCAGGTTGAACCCGGTGCAGGATACTGCCAGCAAACCACGAGCACCAGCCGCTTGCTGCCCACCCAGGGGGGCACCCCAGGCTGTGCAAACTCCAGCACTCACCGATCACAGTGGGCTCCAGGTCCACAAAGATGGCCCGCGGGACATGCTTCCCAGCCCCGGTCTCGCAGAAGAAGGTGGTGAAGGAGTCGTCCCCTCCACCAATGGTTTTGTCGCTGGGCATCTGCCCGTCGGGCTGGATGCCGTGCTCCAGGCAGTACAGCTCCCAGCAGGTGTTGCCCATCTGGACGCCGGCCTGGCCGACGTGGACGGAGATGCACTCGCGCTGGGGAGGGGGAGGCAGGGTCAGATCCTGGCACAGCTCTGTTCTGCCCGCTCCAGGGAGGGCTCTGCCTGGTGCCAGTGCCACACAGCCACCCGCGCAGGACCTGCTCCGGCCAGTGGCCCCAGGGAGCACATTTTCCTTTGGGTGACCTCCTGTGTGCCCCTGAGGGGCCCCACATGGCTGTCATTGCCCTCGGCCACGCACAGGCACTGTGCCAGGTTGGGAGCCAGCTCTGGCGTCCCTCCCGCCCAGCCCTTGCTGAAGGCCACCAGCGCCACGGACTCTGGTCGGGGCTGTCCTCCAGCAGTGTGGGGGGCAGAGCCTGGCCAAGCTCCCCTGCTTCAGCCGTCGTACCAGGCTCCCCAGCAGCCTCAGCCCCTTCCCCATGCCACAGCAGCCCGACAAGGTGCTGAGCTGATGTGGGTACATACTTAACCCATGAGGAGCAGCCAGCACAGGGGAACCCCCCTGCTTGCTGCTCTAGAGCCAGGTAAGCAATCAGCCTCCTGGGGCAAGAGGCCTTGGGGATGCAGGGGCAGCGGGTGGCAGCCAGGGGAGGGCTGGCGGTGAAGCCCAGCAGGCTCCGAGGCAGCACAAAGACTCCCTGGGCTACGCAGTCCCAACCCCGTGCTGCAAAACCCGTGTGGGCAGAAGTGCTGGGGAGCGGGCTTTGAGCTGGAGATGTGCCTCCTGCGCTCCCATCCTGCAGGTGCAGGCCTGCTCCACTAACCCCCACATCCCTCCTCCACTAGCCCCAGCATCCTTGGTCCCCTATCCCTGGCATCCCTCCTCTGCTACCACTAGCATCACCGCTCTGCTACTCCCGACACCCTTGGTCCCCTGTCCCTGGCATCCCTTCTCTACTACCCCTAGCATCCCCACTCTGCTAGCCCCGGCATCCCTGCTCCCCCGGGCAGGACACAACTCAGCCTGGGGGTGCCCAGGGCTCTTCACTCTGCATTCCCCAACTGTGCAGTGCTCTGAGCAGCGATGGGGACCGTGCCCCGATCCAGCGCCGGGGGGCGGGGGGGGAGGGAGGGGGCTCAAGGACTCCTGCCTCCTCCGGTAGGGCCGGGGCAGCCTCAGCCCGCCGGGAGGAAGGGCTGCCCGGGGCAGGGTCCCGGCAGAGCCCGGTCAATGCTGCGGCGGGCGGGGCGCTGCGCTGCGCCTCCTGGCACGGCCCCGTCCCCCTCCCGAGCCACTAAATATAGCCCCGGCCCTAGGGCGAGGGCAGCGGCGACTGCCCGGTTTGGACAGCGGCCCCGGCCGCTCCGCTGTTGCCAGACCCCCGCGGGACGGGACGGGAGGGACGGGACCCCCACGCCCGCTCCCCGCCTCCAGCCCCGACGGGGTGCCCGCTGCCGCGGGGGGAGACCCGCCGAGCGCCCAGCTCCGGCCCCCGGTGCCCGGCTGGCGCCTCCACCCCCGGCAGCTGTCCCCGTCCGTCCGCGGCCACCGTTCCCCACCGGAGGGGTCACCCCCCCTCCATCCCCAGCGCCGCCCCCGCTGCGGCGGCGGGGGGACCCAGGCGCCCCGCGACCGGTGGCGGTGGGGGGGGACCGGGCAGAAGCGGCGGGGGGGCACGGCTGCCCCCGGGCAGGGGCCGGCGGAGCTGCCCAAGGTCACGGCGGGGAAGGTGGGGTCGCGTCGCGGCGGCTCCGCCGTGCCCGGTGCCCCGGAGCGGCCGCCGGGCGCCCTCCCCGCCGCCGTGCCCGCTGCCCCGCCGCCCGGCCCGCACTCACCATGCTGCGGCGGGGGGTCCGGGCTCTCCCGGCGGCTCGGTGCGGCGGGGCTCGGCGCGGAGCTGCGGCTGCTGCAATCCCCTCCGCAGCGCCCTCTTATAGGTGGGAGGGGCCTTCTGCCGCCACGCCCCTTCATTTGGGTACATTTGCATGCGGGGCGGGAGTACCCACTTCGTGGGCAGCGGGAGCCTGCCCGGGTCCCTCTCGGCTGCGGAGGGACCCCGAGGTGCAGGGGGCCGGGGCTGCTCTCCCTCTTCTGCCGGGTGAGAAGCCGGGGGCATCCAGCCAGGCTGCGGGCAGCAGGTCTGGGCTCCAGCCCTCAGGGGTTACAGGCGGTGCTCAGCCACCAGGACGGGGGGCCGGGGCAGGTACAGCAGCCCCTACCCTGCTCTGTCACCAGCTCCCCCGCACTGCAGGCTCTCTAGGATCTAGGGACACCCCGAGGCCACCTGGGCCTCTAGAGCGGGAGAAAGGAGGAAAAACACGTTAGAGAAACAGGCCAGGCTTTGGAGACCAGGGTGCCTCCAAACCTCCCTTTGCCACCAGCAGTTCGGAAACCTCTGGCCAAGGGCTGCCCTTGCCTCCCGGTGGGGACAGGCAGGCAGTGCCGTACGTCTACGAGACTGCAGATCAGCACGACAAATCTGGGCCGGGGGGCTGGCCCAGCTGCAAAAAAAAAGTCATTGCAGCCCGTTTGCTGTTAATGACTTGTGACTACAGACAGAGAGGCCGCTCCATTTGAACCCTGGCTAGCACAGCCTTCCCCGCCAGAGCCAGGGCTGGTCCTGCAGCTGAGGATGCGTGAACCACCAGCCTGGCTGCTGGCTGGAGGAAAAGCAGAGCCCAGCGCCCCAGCCTTGCATGCTGAGCGCAGCAGGGAGAGGGCTCTGTCCTCGCTGCCAGGGCATGGGCTCACACAGCTATCCCTGCCCGTGGGGATGGGGGCTCTGCTGCCCAGGAGCATGCCAGGAGACACTGATGTGTCCCTCTGCAGCAGGGTCCAGATCAGAGATGCAGGATAACCTTTAAGAGAAAAGGAACAGGACACAATTCCAACTCCTACGCGTTTTTTGGCAGCAGAGTCAGGTCTCTCTGAAGACATGGGGAGAAGATGTCTTTGTAGTGGGATCAGAGCAGTGTCCGGCGTGAGGGGCAGTGAATCCTGCCCTGGTGCAGCAGCAGGCACTGCTCAGTCTCAGCCCGGGGCTCTGGTCACGGGCATGGGGAACAGCGCCAGAGCCATGCGCAGTGGGACAAGTGCCTGGCCGCGCTCCAGGAATCGGTGCAGCCCGGTGCTGGCTCATACTTTCCCCCCCCAGCTGACACGGGTGCATGCCGGGAGGAGGAGGGCAAGGGAGGACAGCCCCTGTGGGTCAATATAGCTGGAGCATTAGTGGTAAGCAGGAAAAATTAATCTCTGGACCCAGCATGCTGGATAATGGGTAACAGAAATCTCCCATTTGCAGCTGGAGCCAGGAGCTGATATTTGGATTCCTGACCACCAGGCAGGGCAGGGAGAGGGCTCAGCACAGGGCCAACGCAGAGGACAAGCTAGGGCAGGCAGAGTGGGGCCACGTACCCCAGGGGGATGACAGAGCACCGGCAGAGCCAGACGGGGAGTAGGCAGAGGTGCTCCCAGATGGGGAACCCCATGCCTGGGCTAGGTGCTTTTCCCATCGCATCACCAGGACTCCTCCGGATCACTTTGATGGACGTGCTTGGGCACTTCCCCAGAGCATGCCATGTGTCCTGGCCATAGTCCCCTGGTATGGGGCTCTTACCTGTGTGGGGAGCAAGCCGGAGTTGGAGCAGAGCGCTGGGAGGAAGCATAGCAGCACCAGCAGCAGAGCTGAAGCACTCACCACACACCTGACCTGGCAAGAAACCGATACGGCTGGGGGGTTAGTGGGAGACACGGAGGCTCTGAAACGGTTTATTGCAAAGGATTTCTGCAGGTAACATGGGGAAGGAGCACGGTCCTTTTTGGCAGGGGCTTCTCTACTCCTCGCCCTCCTCTTCGTCCTCATAGGAGTCCAGGCCCACCTCCTCGTAATCCTTCTCCAGAGCGGCCATGTCTTCCCGCGCCTCAGAGAACTCCCCTTCCTCCATGCCCTCGCCCACATACCAGTGCACGAAGGCTCGCTTGGCGTACATCAGGTCGAACTTGTGGTCCAGGCGAGCCCAGGCCTCGGCGATGGCCGTCGTGTTGCTCAGCATGCAGACGGCGCGCTGCACCTTGGCCAGGTCCCCCCCCGGCACCACCGTGGGCGGCTGGTAGTTGATGCCCACCTTGAAGCCCGTGGGGCACCAGTCCACAAACTGGATGCTGCGCTTAGTCTTGATGGTGGCGATGGCGGCGTTGACGTCCTTGGGCACCACGTCCCCACGGTACAGCAGGCAGCAGGCCATGTACTTGCCGTGGCGAGGGTCGCACTTCACCATCTGGTTGGCTGGCTCAAAGCAGGAGTTGGTGATCTCGGCCACCGAAAGCTGCTCATGATAAGCTCTCTCGGCTGAAACCACGGGGGCGTAGGTGGCCAGGGGGAAGTGGATGCGCGGGTAGGGCACCAGGTTGGTCTGGAACTCGGTCAGGTCGACATTCAGGGCCCCGTCAAACCGCAGTGATGCTGTGATGGATGAGACAACCTGGCTGATGAGTCTGTTCAAGTTGGTGTAGGTCGGGCGCTCGATGTCCAGGTTCCTGCGGCAGATGTCGTAGATGGCCTCGTTGTCCACCATAAAGGCACAGTCCGAGTGCTCCAACGTGCTGTGTGTGGTGAGGATGGAGTTGTAGGGCTCCACCACAGCAGTGGAGACCTGTGGTGCGGGGTAGATGGAGAACTCCAGCTTGGACTTCTTGCCATAGTCAACGGAGAGTCGCTCCATCAAGAGGGAAGTGAATCCGGAGCCAGTGCCACCTCCAAAACTACGAAACACGAGGAATCCCTGGAGTCCTGTGCACTGGTCAGCCTGCAGAGAGAGCCAAGTAAGATTCCTCCAAGCACGGACTTTGCTGGAGGGAAGTTTCAAACTTTTGCTTAGGCAGCCACAGATCTCTCCCAGGGCACAGCGGGGCTCACCCCATGCTCCCACCCCCAGCAGGATGCTGGAGCCCAGCCCAGGGGACAGGTCCCCCCTTTGTGGTCACCTACCAGCTTCCGGATCCTGTCCAGCACTTGGTCGATGATCTCTTTGCCGATGGTGTAGTGCCCACGGGCATAGTTGTTGGCAGCATCTTCCTTGCCAGTGATCATCTGTTCAGGGTGGAAGAGCTGGCGGTAGACTCCTCCCCGAACCTCATCTAGGAGAGGTTAGCACAATGTCAGAGATGTTCTAACTGGCCCTGTGGAAAGGTGGCAGGAGCCACCCTAGGGACTGTCCCGCAGTGGGTTGTTCCCAGAGATAGTGACCACCGTCACTCCCCAACTGAGGTGCACTCACCGATCACAGTGGGCTCCAGGTCCACGAAGATGGCCCGTGGAACGTGCTTCCCAGCCCCGGTCTCGCAGAAGAAGGTGGTGAAGGAGTCGTCCCCTCCACCGATGGTTTTGTCACTGGGCATCTGCCCGTCGGGCTGGATGCCGTGCTCCAGGCAGTACAGCTCCCAGCAGGTGTTGCCCATCTGGACGCCGGCCTGGCCGACGTGGACGGAGATGCACTCACGCTGCGGAGGGGGAGGCAGGGTCAGATCCCAGCCGGGACCGCAAACGCAGTCGCTGCAGGTGGCGAGGTGCACAGCCCAGGCAGGGCAGCCCAGGCCCTCAGCGGCTTGTGCAAGCCACACTGCCCGATAGCCTGGGTGCTTTGTGTTCATCCCAGTCTGCTGCCCTCTCCCAAATCTGGTGCTCTGCCTTCCACCACTGCACTGCCCACCTCAGGGGCCCAGGGAGATGGAGACCCATCTGCTGGAGCCAGGGACACCAGGCCAGCACGTTCCCTGGGCTGCCCCCACCCACAGCCCTGGGAAGCACCCAGTGAGCATCTTCTCCATTGCCTGAACACCCGCTTGGATTAAGGGCTGGAGCCTCGCAGCAGCTGGCACGGCCCCTGTTGCTACTCCAACAACAGGGCTGCTGACTGAGATGACAGAGCATCACCTGGGCACTGGGAGCTGAGGAGGTGACGGCACTGAGGATGGGTGCCCAGCAAGGGGGGGGGATTTGCAGCAGTGAACGGTTGCCATGCTCTGAGGCTCGGCTTCCCTAAATTAGCTCTGGAGGGGGAGGAAGTGTTAGCTGCACTTCTTAACTGAACCAAAGGGCTGAGGTGGGAGGGTCCCCTAGCTCAGGGCTTCAAGGGCACCTCAGGTCCCTCAGGGGAAGTGAGGCTGAGACAGGCTTTGCAGCCTCACTCCATTCAGGTAAGGCATCCCAGAGGCTGCAGCCCTTTCGTCAAGAACCAAAATATTCACTGCCTCAGCCCTGCTGTTGCCAAGGACTTGGATGCGTCATCAGGCACAACCGAGGCGGAGGAGCATCCAAACCAAACCGGATTTCCAGAGCCATGGGTGCCCCGCTGTGAGTCAGCTGGCAGGAAGCCGGTGGAGCCAGCCATTTTGCGCTCAGGAGCACGGCAGCAATTGCTGTCCGAGGAAGTTGCACAAGTCGCAGCAAGTACTGGCTCTGTGCATCTACGGTGCTTTCAGTGCTGCATTTCAGAGGCAGCAGTGACAGTGAGGGATGACAGAAAAATAAGCCCTTGATACCCATGGTGAGAGCCAGAAGTCCATCTCCCCACCTTTCCCAAAGCTGAGGTGCAAGGAGCAGCAAAGTGACACCCCCCTTATAACTCCCAGTAGGTCCATAAAGGTTTTGTAACACAAGGAGCCAACAGTAAGTCCTGAGGAAGCGCCAGGATCCTCAGCAGAAGTGCACAGCAAACACTGTCACAGCTGCAAGCACCTCTGGATGGCCACAAGAAAGGAGAGACAAAAAAGGACTCCTCCCTGGCCAAGGACTTTGTGAGTCAGAGCTGGGGGCAGAGGGTTATGCTGGTCACCGCACTTCATCCTGCCAACACGCAGCAGCCAGGACTGGCTTTGTGGGACCCAGCGCTGACAGGAGGCTGGGCAAAGCCCAGCAGTGCCGGGGACACAGCAGTGCTGGTCACCAGCCAGCAGACTCTGCCTTCTTCGTGGCAAGGTCTGGCTCAGGAAGGGCAGGGAGCACGGCTCCGTGGGGCAGCAGGCAGGGTGCCCAGGCACTCTGGGGCTGGGATGCTCTCCAGGGCAGCCGGAGAGCTCAGGCGCCAGAGCTCGCAGCAGGACCAGCCCAGAGGCTCACCCACAGTGATGCCCACCCGTGGGTTGACCCCTGGTACCCAAGGCGCAGGGCAGTGGGTGAAGCCACAGCTTGCTCCCGGGACTCAGCTGTGGGTCTGCAGCGCAGGGGGCTGGCAGACTGGGCGCACTCCCCCCCAGCCGGAGATGTTACCACAGGAGATGGGCAGGAACCGTGGGTATTAAAAGGGAGGAGAAGTGAGAGGGTCAGCCCAAACGCCAGTCTCCGCACACGGCAGGGTTTGGCTGGTGGCCTCCTTGTCTCGGACACGTCAGACGGGTGCAAGGGGATGCTCAAAGGAGGGAGGCTGCTGAGTGCCTGGGAGGGAGCAGCTCAGAAAAGGCTGAAGCCAGGCAGAGGCAGGGCAAGGACAGCGGGTACTCCCGTCGGCAGCTGCCCACACCTCTGGGCTCCCAGGGGAGCCCCCCCGCGAAGCTATGGGGGTCGCAGCCTGCTCCGGGGAGCGCCCCGCGGGAGCGGAGGGAGGGGGCAGCCCGGGGCCGGCACTCACCATGATGCCGCCGCTGCACGAACTGCCTCTCCCCGGGCTGCCGCAGCTCCGCACGCCGGGACGGCCGCGCCGCCGCCTCCTTATACCGGGGGCGGCACCGGCGCTCCGGGGCGGAGCGCCCCGCCCGAGACGGTTCCGTGCGAGTGCATAAATTTGCGTGCGTTGCGCATATTTGCATACATTTGCATAGATGCGGCTGTGCTGCCCCGGCAGCCGGCTGGGTGCACTGGCGGAGCCGCCGAGGAGCAGCATCCCCCGGGCCCCCCCGCTCCCTGCCTCTCAGGGGCCACGGGAGACCCGGGGGTCCTCTCGAGGGAAGGGCAGGGGGGCATAAAGGTTGGTCTTGCTACGGTTGCCCGTCTGGGCAGAGGGGCTTCCGCTGAGGGGCAGAGATGGCGCCTTCTTGCTGGGTGTCCTGCCGGTGCGAGGCACCATCCAGGCATTAACCGGGACAGACTTAGGGAGCTGAGGAAGGGACGTCAGCAGAGAGCCTGGCTCAGGCCTCCCCTCCTGGTGGGTGGACGCGCTGACGTGATCCCCGGGCGAGCATGGAGCTGGGCCTCTGCCAGCCATCCAAGGCCCCTGAGGAACACCCGGGAGAATTTCTGGAGAAAACACGGGCAGAGGAAACACTTCAGAGACAAGCACAAGCTTTCCCGGCCTCTTTGGAGATCAGTGAGGAAGCAGGAAAACTCTGTCCTGTCCTTTGCCACAAGCCCCTCAAGGACAGTTGTGCCCCAAGGCTGTGCCTGAAAGCCCTGCCTGCCGATGGGCTCCTCCTTCTCCAGCCTGGCTCTGCTTTACCTCCATGGTTTTGATCCGACTTCACAAAGCTTTATGAAATGCCTGGTGAGGGGATGGGGAGAGCTTGGAGCACCTCGAAGGGGGTTTATTGGAGTCTCTCTGCGGTGACTCCACTGATGTCTGGCTTTGCTACAATGAATAATGTGTCCATCCTTTCCACCCCCCTCCAAAACACTCGCAGCATCCATCGCCATGCAGAACCAGCCCTGCCTCTGCCAAAACCCTCTGACTTAATGAGTTTTCACTGAAAGGTGCTGTCATCTCTCAGCTTGCTCCGAAAGTTGAAAGCTGGACCTAAATTATCCACCCACAGTGGCCTTTCTTTGTGCCTGAGTCACCTGGAAATTGTCACCTTCACTGATGAAGATGTGTAAAGTGACTGAAAGCAGCAGTACTGCTGTGAAGCCTGTGCCGGTGTCTAAGCAACACTTTTTGAGACTTGCAGAAATGGCTGAGCCAAGCAATCAGAGTGGGTTTAATCAAACTGGTGAGAAAATGTTTTTTTCCACAGAGATGCCCCAGGTTGTGAGTGCTGCTGAATCTGGACAGGATGCTGTGGCGACTAGATAACTCTGGAAATGCCTAAACTCCTCCCCATGGTATAAATGTCCGTTGAGTGACCTCAGAGATCACTAGATAACACAGACCATGCTGATGCAGACAGTCCATCAGAGTGAGAGAGCAATTGGTAGCACTGAGGCATCAAAATTTGAGCCCCAGAAGTTAATTGGTGTGAAAAGGAGCGATGGGATCATCTTTCTGCGTGAAAATCTTTGCCAGAGTGCTCGCTGAAATGCATGCTGGATGCCACACTTCTGACTGGGTGTCTCCTAGCACCCTCCTTCCTTGCACGGCACCGATTAATTCTGGGGTGTTTGTAGCATGAATGCTTTGTAGCAGTGGTTGGAAGCACAAGCATCGGAGCTAGGCAGCGAGCAGTATTTCAGGCTGCTGTGCAAGACTTGTGTGGTTCACCCAACTTCGGAAGATTTTGTATGACAATCTGGTGGCACCTCGGGGTGTGAAATGATGTGATACTTCTCCAAGAGATGCCTGGATCTGTTTATACACCATTCTGGTAGAGAGCTGAGGGCGAAATGTCCCCGATTCATCATTGCTGCAAATGCATGCTCACAGTGAAAATAACCATTCAGATGCTGTTGTGTTGAACAAGCAGGGCAGCAATGACTGACAAGAGAGCTGTGTCATTCTGAGCTACACATCTCCACGTACCTCTGATCTGAAAAGCCCAAACAGATGTCTAAGCTTTTTTGAAATGCTTAAGAACATCTGGCTAAATCCAGGGAGCACCAATGGGCTGCGTCTTGTCAGTGCCTAACTGCTCAGCAGCCTGCCAGATGCCGGTAGCAGCAGCCTGCAAGCACACGGCGGAGGCTGAGCTCACCCTGGCTGGAAGAAGATTCATCCTGAGGCGACCCCTCTCTCAGAGATGTTACCCACATGTCTAAGAAGACCCTGCAAACGTTTTCAGACCACATCAGAAATCACTAGGTTGCAAGCATTGCTCGGGAGACATTTTCACCATCGCTCAGAACAAAGTTGGACCCCGCACCAGCACCCAGAGAGGTACAAAAAGCAAGCAAGGCAAATTTTAGGCTAGTGAGTCAGAATTCAACCATCTCTTGATGGAAGAGTTGGAAAAACAGATCGAAGATACCCCAGGAGCGGAGCCCTGCACACTGCAAGGGAGACCCCTGCTTGCTGCTGCCCATGGAGCCCAGGAGATCAGCCAGCTCTTAGACACCCTTATGTGAGGAGGGGGAGGCAGCACAATGTATTGCAGATGTGCAATGCCTCCATCAAGGGCAGACACTTGCACTAAAAAGCTCTTCATTACAAGTTATTATGAAAGTTGGGGGTTTTTTTAGTGTCCGATACATTTCTGACCAGAGGAGAGGTGTTGCTGCTGGTACAGGAACCACTGTCAGCAGAGCTTGCAGTTACCCAAACAAAGCCTCTCAGACAGCTGTCTTCCAGAAATAAGTTAAAGTCTGTCACACCTAAAAGCATCCAGAGCTGAAACTGGGGTGATGACCTGTTCAGAGTCCAGCCTGGTACACCCCATCCACACCCCAGTCCCCCCCGCCCCTTCACTGCAGAAAGCCCGTAATATTGTTCCCACTTTTCAGACCTCAGCCCCACCCAGGCTGTTCCAGGCAGAGCAAACACTGTCACAGGACACTTCGGGGACACAGCTCTATCCCCAAGGTAGAAGAGACCACAGCTGTACTGTGGGTTCAGGGAAGAAGCCCAGTGCCCCCACTTTAAGGCTGGCTTGGAGGGGCACAAGGCAAGCACCAGATGATGAGGGGTACTTCAGGAACAGGGCTCCTGTTGGCGTCTCTAACCACAGCCAGGAGCTTCCCAAAGTGCTTGCGTCCGTGCCTGCCCTGCTTACTCCTCACTCCATCCTTGCACAGTTGCTCTGCCCATAATCCTCTTAGCAGCGTGGTTCAGCAGGGAGGTGGAGGAGCCGGGATGTGCCTCCAGCCCGTCAGTGTCCTGTGCAGTTTGCTGTCCAGCAGTGGCTGAACTGGATGATACAGCAGCACCCTGCACCCAGGAGCAACCAGGCAGGAGGGAGCTCCTTCAGCTCAACAGCTCCCAGAGCCCCATATGGCCAAGCACTGCCTCTTGCTTGGCCGAAGACTCGGGCAGCACACCCAGCTGCTGGGCTAGTAAGCCCGGAGAACCAGCGATGCTCTGCTGCAGGGTGAGTTGTGACAACAACCTTCTCAAAGCAGAAAGGCAGCTCCGCGTTTAACACAGGGCGGACAACATTGGCTGGTGAAACTAATGAGTCTGTCGAAAGCATGGGGCTTGACTGCATCTTGCTGCTGTTGTGAGTTCAAGCAAGTCCCGTGTGATGCTAACTGCTCCGGCAGTACCCCAGTGAGCCGTTGTGCAGGGTCCCTAAAGCACAGCTTGCTCCTGATGACGGCCCAGCAATGCACGTCTGATTGCTGCTGCAGTTCTAGCATGACAGCATTTGGGACATACTTTGCCACCCTGAAACATTCTAGCACAGCATGGAGATGGGCAAGAAATGCTCCCTTTGCCATTCCTTAAAACATACATGCCTTGTTAAGGTCAGAAAGGGCCTCTGAGCACCTCATCCTTCGTCTGGAGTAGATGGAGATGATCCAGAGATGAGAAACAAGGGTGACTGGAAGGCTGGATGCCATGTGCTGCAATGAAAGGTTGAAAGAATGGGGACCATCTAGAAGCAGAGACTCAATGAAGGCCTTAAAATATATTTAAGGCAGATGCCGATAGGAAGGGGATTAACTCTTCTGCATGCTCAGGGAAAGAAGGTGCAAGTTTAGGACTTGCTAGCAGTAAGGGTAGTGAAGCATGATTGTTTCAGGGTCAAGGGATCTTCATCAGTGGAAGTCTTTAATAACCCAAGTGTGGCATTTACTGATGGGATGCAGAGCACGGTAGTGATCTGACAGAAGTCCTCTCTGCTGAAGCTGAGCAACAGCAGCATAATTGCTGGTTCAGATAAAATGAAGTCAATTGTGCAACGCCTGCTGCATTGCCCGGAGCGTATGCCGCGTTACAGGAACAATAAAGCTAATTCCAGATCTCGCTACAGTCCTAAGCCCTGAATCACCGGGCAGTGGCAAGAGCAGGGAGGCACTCCCAGAGACGCAGGCAGCCCCGCACGCATGCCAAGCCCCAACCTGCAAGGCTAAAAGGGACCGGCAGACGAGTTGGAACTAGCTCTTTTTCAGGCACAGCAGCCGTGGGTGAGCAGCCTGCCTGGCTCAGAGTCAGCCTCCCTGGCTGCCAGTGTCACCCACCTTTCTTCACGTCCTGGGAAAAGCAGCTACACACCCACGGGAGCAAAATAAAACTGCAGCTGGCTAATTGCAGTGACTTCATATCAGGGCTCTGAGCATGCCTGGTTTGAACAAACTGCCTCCAGGCAGGTGATGGAGGGGCTGAACCTGCTGAGGTGTCCCTGTGCTCGCAGGGGATGCTAGCGTGCAGCTCTGGGGGTCTGCATGGAGGAGCCAGCACTGCTTTTCCTCTCTTCCAGCAGCTCTTGGAGCTGGTGGTGGCACAAGAAGCGTAGGAATAGCTGGAAACAGAAATGTAATGAATTCTGCATGGCCAGGTGATGGTAGAGCTCCTGGAGAGGCACAGGTTACCCCGTCAGGCTGGAGGGGTTCTGCAAGCTCCAGGCAGGACCGTAGGCATGCTGATGAGTCAGTCTCCGTCCCCGGCCCTTTAGGCCTTCCTGTCTTACAAGTTCTCAGGAATTGCAACAAAGCTGTGGTCAGCTCTGTTGCAATGCCACAGAGTGTGCTTGTGTGAGCTGGCAAGCGATGGGGCAAGAAGCGATCACTTCCCCGCTCCCAGGAGCTCACGCCTCGTCTGCGGGACTGTGGCTGAGCCCCCAGCCTCCGGGCAGCAGAGGGGACACAGCAGATTCACGCTGGGCAGCTCTGCAGATGCACCCACTCCTTTGAGGTAGATAAACCACCTCCAGGTGGGCAAGTCCAACATCCCCTGGGAAAGCAAACAATTCCTGGTGTAGGAGCATCTTGCCAACAGCTTTTCTCTGCCCTGGTCTTTGGGGAGCAGTTGAGCCTCTGATGGCTGGACAGATGTGGGCAAGGGGGGTTTTTTGTACGTGGAAGTGGGTTGCATGTAGTGCAAACAGCTTGACGGCCCGAGGGCATGCTGAGAGCAGAGCTGGGCCTGGAGAAACTGGCCCGGAGTCTCGGGGATTACCGTAGAGTCGTTAAAAGCGGAAAGGAGGTGCTGGTGGCTGGCCAAGTGCTGGTGGATGTCAGAGGGAGACAGTTAACGAGCTAAAAGGTGCATTTAATAACCCAGCTGGGCAATGGCTCCCAGGGTGCTCCTGCCCGGAGCTGTTTGTGTGCAGAGACAGTGCGGTATGCGAAACCAGGGCTGTCCTCCCTGCTCCTCCCAGAGCCCTGGGTGCTGGGAGCCAGTGGCCTCAGGTCACTGGGCTGAGAGCTTGCCTTCGATGGCCATCCTGAGGATGCCTGGCTCGAACACACATCTGAGAGCTTCCTAGCAGAGTTAAGTCAGATGATGAGGGGCTGTGCATGTAAAACAACAGCTATTTGGCAGGATTTCCCTGTTGTAAGGACTCAGGAGCCCCGGTTTGCTGAGCTCCCACACCTAATGTGGCCCTCCTCATCAGGACGTGCCACCCCCAGGTGCCCTGTGCACACCGGGGCTGTTGTGCCCTTCACTGGGACGGCATGGCTCTCACACTGCCATTTAATAGCCCTGCATCGGACACAGCCAGGAGGGCTTTACCACCTCCCAGGCAGGAGGATGCAGAGCCTGACAAGAGCCGGGTACCAAGGGCTCCTGCATGTGTTGGGGGACCCTCAGCATCCTTACCAGGCATCAATTAACCATGGAAAACCCACCTCACCAAACAAGCCTGGTTTCAATTCTTGAGATGACAAGTCTGCTCAGGGGAAAGGCAGAGATGTAACCGGCTTGTAGTGCGGAGGGTGCCCCGGGGAGTGAGCGGCAGTGTCAGTGCGGTGCCTGGCGAGGCAGCCTGGGTACCCAAGTGCTGGCTGGCGATGGTGAACCATCAGCACCGGCCTGCCGGGCTTCTGCAGGGATCCCTGCCAGGCACCGCCAGCTTCAGCGCTTTAATCAATGGTCTTGAAATGAATCCCAGATTACCGCTGATAAAGTTTGAGGGTGGCAAGTGGATGTGCAGAGTAGTAAGTGACAAGACTGCCCCTTCCTCCAAATTCCCAAATGAATTACTTTGCATTTCACGGTATTAAAGCAAATTTTGCTGCATTAAAGCAAATTTTGCTGCAACGTGGCCTTTTAATCAGGCAATTCTAAACCATCCCTAACAGTTAATTGTCCCCTTCACTAGCTATTACCCCACCAAGCTTAGCGTTACCCCAACTTTTTCCTAGTAAACATTTCTTATCACTGTGGGCCTTGCACCCACCCCTGGGGTTCCCCACTACAAACGCCCTGAGCAGTGTATGTCCTGGCTAAAAGCACACCTTTGCTGTTGATGCATCTGATGTGTCCTTAGCAATGCAGGAATATAAACAGGCTGGCTTGGCGTGCCGAGATAAATATTCTGGGACAACACAAAAAGTAGATCTGGAAAGACCTTGGGCAGCAGCTATGAGCTGCTATGAGTCCTTCTTCCGTGAACATGGAAAGCAGATTATTCCATCCCTCTGCGGCAGTATCGTGATTTATGTGAATGCTGTTATCATTATCTCCTGCCAGCTTCCAAGTAAGGATGTCATGCCAGCGGTGTTGATCTGAATCAGCCAGACGTGTAATCGTGCTGAAAGGTGACAACAAGTTTGCATAGCAATACCTGCCTTCCCTGAGACAAGGCTGATCAGTACTAAATGCATTTTTCAGTCTTTAATTCTCTGCTGACGTAATCAAAATTAATTCTTCTGTTATTTTTTCCTGGTATTATCAGTAATCTAGAGTTTTCTGGGTCAACCCATTTATTTTCTTAATGATTGGAGTGATTTCTGTCCTTCAGTCCTTTGGAATTATCCTAGTTTTCCTAGCTCTGTTAAAAATTACCATCAGTGGCTCAATAGGACCTTCAGTTAGGTCCATTAATACTCTCAGTGTGGGCCTGATGAATTGAAAATGTCAATTTTAGCAGGTGATGCTTTACACACTGGTTTGTTACAGATGGCATCCAAATTACAGCCTTCTCCACTGCATCCACAGTGTTGCACTGGTATTTAGGCACCGACAGCTATGGAAAACAGCAGAAGGCTGCTTACCAGCATCCTTTTGTGCTTTTTCTTGTTTCCTTCTAATGCAAATGCATTTGCCCCATCTCCTTTTGTATTTTACCCTGCTTGGCTTGTTTTTCGCCTTTGAGCCATGCCTAGCACAAAGGCAATGGGCCAAGATTGGGCATGTAGCTGGAGGTCATGGTGAAGACCAGACAGCTGGTGCCCCCAGTCCTACCAGGCACTGCGGGAAATCCTGGCCAAGCCAGCTGGACACAAGGGTCTTGGTGCTCAGGAGCATGTGGGCATGAGCGTGTTGGGGTGTGTGAGTGAAATCAGGTTTTGCTTTGCAGTAACATCCCTTCCTGTCCTGTGTCAGCTGCAGCTTCTGCTTCCCTCCGCGGCTGAAGGGCTCCCCAGCATTTGGAGGGGGTGCATGTGGTATCAGTCTTTGCATTGCCCCGATCTCCCTTCCCTTGGGGTCAGACCCAGAGCGTGCAGCCCCCAGCCTTACCCGTGGGTGGGCGTGGGGTGCCCTGCTCCCGTGCATCATGGGATTATCCAGGTTCTGCAGCCCACCCTGTTCCCAGCCGCGTGCCGGGGATGGGGGTGAAGCCCCTTGTCACCGTGAAGCTCGGCTGCTGCCTGGGCGTGTGCGTGTGTGCATCACGGATAACCTATTTAGTCATGGGCTTCTGCCACCTCCGCCAGCCTCTGACTCTGTTGATTTAAAATCTGCAAGCACCTCGGTTTTGCCTGGGTTTTGGCTGGGGCAGCAGCCCCGGCGTCAGCACAGGCGAGCACCCCTGCGGGGCAGTGCCTGGGATGCACAGCCTCTGTCTAGCAGATTGCTGAACGCGGCCCAAAGTCATTGCTCTGCTTGAACGAAAGTCACCCTGACTTTGCTGTTTCTCACTTCTCTGTCTTGCTACGCTGACTTCTGCTAAAAGCACCCGGATGACTTTGCCTCCCTGGATACTCCCCAGCTCCTAGAAGGTGCAATTCTAGAAAAGCCAGCTGGGGTGAGAACAGAGCAGCTTGGGGAAGAGACGGGCAGGCGGCTGAGAGCGCGGCCATGGAGACAAACACAAGGAGCATCAAAAACACGAGGGTGTGGAGAAATTGGCTGTGCAGGGAAGCCAGGGGAGCTGGGCGGGGCTGTTCGGATGAGACAGCAGGACTGGGGGTAAAAGAATGAATGTGGATTTTTAAAATGGATGCCCCTCTCAAGTGATGTCTCTGGCTGTCACCAGCCCTCTGCGCTTGGGGGTCCCCACCCCGGCACAGCCTTTCCAGGGGTGAGCAAACCCGCTGCTCCCACTGACCCCTTTTCTGGGGACTGCACGGACCCAGTGGCCGTGCCCAGAGATGGGGAGCATGGCCGTGGCCGCTGCCGTTGTCTCTCCTGGGAGCGGGCAGGCTGAGGAAGGTGACATGGAAATGGCACCCAGGAGCCTGCCTCGCTCTGCTCAACCACTTCTCACCCCACTGGCTCCAGCTCCTGCTCCCTCCCTGCTGCATCTCCACATGGCTGCCCTGGAGTGGGGACCCTCCCTTGGGGAGCGGGGAGAAGGGGAGGGGAGACGGCTGGGTGCGACGAGGGGAGCAGTGGGCACGCGGCTCCCCGAACACATCACTCTGTAGGCTCAAAAATTGCCAAGAAATTTTGCAGTATGTAATTGCCAGTTTTGAGGAGGCTGTGAAAGGGTTTGTGTTCTCCTGAGGAAATCAAAAGCTGAAATGTTGCGCAGCGCTGAAAAAAATATCTGTCTTAATATGTAGTTTGCATAATAATATAGCACGAGTTTATGATGCAATTCAGTTGGCTTCCTAAGAGATGGGGTAACCAGGATAAAAAAAAAAATGGTCCTTCAGGGTCCTGCTTCGCTCACCCAAAAGCTCTTTTCTCAGAAAGCCTCGAGAGTATTTCATGAGCATTTTTGTGACCTTGGAAAGCTAAAAACAGGGTTGCAGCACAGCGGTTCCCAGAATTTGTAAAGAAATAAGGGTCTTCTTGAGGCATGCTCAAGATGCCTGTGCTGGGTTTGAAGCTGGTGTGAGCCAGGCTGGCAGGTGGGTGCACTGGGACTTTGGGCAGGCCTAGGAGGAAAGGGCAGGGGAAAGAGGGCAGGGTGCTGTGGCTGAAGGTGTGCGCCGTGTGAGGCACCAGCAGGTGATGGGCTGCCTCTCTTCGGCTGCTGCAAGGTGGCTGGCTTTGCTCATTTGAGTAGGGGAGTGTCCTGGTTTCGGCTGGGATAGAGTTAATTTTCTTCCTAGTAGCTGGTACAGTGCTGTGTTTTGGGTTTAGTGTGAGAATAATGTTGATAACACACCGATGTTTTGTTGTTGCTAAGCAGTGCTTACACTGGTCAAGGACTTTTCAGCTTCCCGTGCTCTGCCGACTGAGAAGGCTGGAGGTGCACAAGAAGCTGGGAGGGGGCACAGCCAGGACAGCTGACCCAAACTGGCCAAAGGGACATTCCATACCATGTGACGTCATGCTCAGTATATAAACTGGGGGAAAGCTGGCCGGGGGGGCCGCTGCTTGGGGACTGGCTGGGCATCGGTCCGCAGGTGGTGAGCAATTGCATTGTGCATCACTTGCTTTGTATAGTCTTTTATTATTATTATTATTATTATTATTATATTTTATTTCAATTATTAAACTGTTTTTATCTCAACCCATGAGTTTTCTCACTTTTACTCTTCTGATTCTCTCCCCCATCCCACTCGGGGGAGGGAGTGAGCAAGCAGCTGTGTGGTGCTCAGTTGCTGACTGAGGTTAAACCATGACAGGGAGTGATTGTGGCAGCTCTGGGGCAAGGTGTGGCTGGCACAGCATCCTCTCTCCTCCCAGCGCTGTGGTGGGCTACTGCTCAACTCCACACAGCCTCCCCTAAGGACATTAGGGACGTGTAAGTCCTTCTCACTGCATATCCTGGCCTCGTGGATGAGGGACATACGTGCCATGAAGGCAGCAGTGATGTGTTCCCCTGGCTCCAGAGTCCCGGCCAGCATGGGGGTTCCTCTCCTTTCCCTGGCACAGAGGCCTCCCTGCCTGGTGGGCACAGAGCGGGCTGAGACCTGGCAGCTCTGGGGCCTCCTTGTCCCCACATCAGCTGCAAAAGCCAGGGAAAGGAAAGCAAGGTGCTGAGACATGGCTAGGTCCTGGTGGCATCTCCCCGGCTTCCCAGCCAGCAGGATGGGGTCCCTCTGTGGCAGCCTGTGGCTCCATCTAGCGCCCATGCCAGCCCGGCCCGGGCCAGCCCTGCACCCATTGCTGGGCAGATGGGCCAAATCAGAGCCCCTGGCAGCCAGCGAGGGCACCCTGGCCTGGGGCAGTCACCCCAGGGAGCCCACTCCCTGCTCCTGCGCAGGCAGGTACAGGAGGGCAGCGCTGCAATGGCATCCAGGAAAAAAAAAACCAGCAACAGGGAATACTCCAAGCAGCCGCTCAAGGAACTCATCAAGTGCTGTCTGACGGCAGAGGACGGGTCTCCCATCCCTTGGAGAGGAGATGGTCCTTGGCACAGGAGATGCCCTTGGCATTTCACCCGTCCCAGTGCTCACCCAGGCCCACTGCTCATTGCTGAGGAGGGCTTTTCATGGGGATGGCTGTCCTGAAACTGGTCCCTGAGGGGTGCTGGGAATGGCCTGTCTCAACGTCCCGGTCTCCCCAGCCTGCCAGGTAAAGCAGCACTGGGAAAGTTAGGCAGGCTTCCCAGCTAGGGGTTTACAGGAGGTGAGGAAAATATCCCAGCTGCAGTGCAGGGGTGGCGGGGGTTCCAAAAGGCTGCAGAGGGACCAGGCTCCCTCCTTCTCCCATCCAGACAGCAAGAGGGAATAATATGATCTCGATGGCCAGGACAGGTGCACGGATGCAGGTGAGTGGCCTCGAGTCTGCCCATGACCCTGAGGACAGGTGAGAGCAGCCCCTCTGCGGGGACTGCCCAGGCAGGGGCCATGCAGGGGAAAAGTCCACATCAAAGCTCCCGGTGCGTGGCCATCCCCTGAGCCCCAGTGCTCCGGGTGCCTGGGCACCCTGGTGCTGGGAGTGGCTTGCTGCTCCCGGCTGCCCTCTGATCAGGGCTGGGGAGGGCGCAGGGCCGGGGATGCTCTGCCGAGGCCATAGCGGTGCCAGGCAGCCCGGGCTCCTGGCAGGGACCTGCGCCCCCCAGCCTGGCAGGCTGCACCCCTTCGTCCTCCCCCCCCGGCGGGACGGCCTGGGCAAAGCGCTGAGTCACCCCGGCTGTCCCCTCCCGCTGTCCCCTCCCGCTGGCCTTTCCGGCAGGGACTGGCCGGGCAGCTGACTCGGCAGGAGGCCAGGAGCGAGCGGAGCCCGGAGGCTGTCCCGGGTCGGTGGCCGTGCCCCGGTGCGCTCGCAGCACTGGCTGCACCGCTGGGGCCAGCGAGCGAGGTCAGTGCCCCCCCCCTTGCCGGTGCTGCCCCCGGGCACACACGCAGCCCCGGGGAGCGGGGAGAGCCGGAGCGGAGCTCCGGGTCCCAGCGCGCAGCCAGAGGCAGGCAGACCCTGCCGGGCGCTCCCGCCACCGCCTGGTTTTCCCGCAGCGCCTTGGAGGGTCCCACGCAACCCGGCCCCGCTCCCCCCCCGCCCGGGAGGCTTGCCCAGGGGATGCCCGGCCAGCGCACGGCCGGGCTGGGGGGTAGCGGGGCGCAGGGGGGCTGGAGCTCCCGGCCAGGTTCCCCCCCAGAGCCGCAGGGACGAGGATGGGGATGAGGATGGAGACGGGGAGGGGGACGGGGATTGCGATGGGGACAGGGATGAGGATGGGGATGGAGGCTGGAGCGGGCATGGGGACGGGGACAGGGACTGGGATGGGGACAGGGATGGAGATGGGGACGGGGATGGGGAGGGGGACGGGGACTGGGAAGGAGGCGGGGCAGCGGAGAAGCCCCGCTCCACGCTCAACCACGCCTCCCTATGACCTCACCCGCCTGAAAGGCGAGCGCGTGACGTCACGAGGCGGCGGCCCGGGCGGTTGGCTGCAACCGCCGCTCGTCGGCCAGCGGAGCCCGCCTTTAGGCCCCGCGGCGGCCCGGGTGGGGGGGACGCGCGACGCCGGCCGCGGGCGGCCCGGGGCGGGCGGGCAGGGCTCGGCTGCGGCACTCAGGTGGGCGCCGGATCGGGGGGGGGGGGCGTGCGGGGGGAGTGCGGCGCAAGGGGTCACGGTGGAGCGGGGGCATCGGGGGACCGTGGCGCACCGGGGGAGCGGCGCACGGGGGAAGCGGTGGCGGTCCGGTGCGGTCCCTTCCCGTGCTGCCGCCCCCGCCCCTCCCGGTGGCCTCGATCCGCTGGCCGCAGTCCAGGGCTGCCCGCCGGTGGCGGCGGGGGGGGGGGCGGAAACTTCCAGCAGCAGTGCCGGGCCGAGCAGCCCCGGGAGCGCCGTGTTTACAGCCGGGCAGGGGGTGCGGTCCCCGGCAGCACCGCCCCGCTGCGCTCCCAGTGCCGTACTGGTGCCAGTGCCCGCGCCGCCCTCCCCGTCAGCTGATGCGCCCGGGCAGCGCGGGCGGGGGGCGAGTACCGGGGGGGGCGTGGTCGGCACTCCGGGGTCGGGGGGGGCTGGAGCGGCGGCATCCCGCTCCCGTCCCCGATCCGGAGCGGGTCGGCCGGTTGAAGTGCCCCGGGGTGCCCGGGGACGGGGAGGGTCCCCGCTGAGCCCTTAATCCGCTCCAGCCGCTAAGCACCTTAGCGGGCTGCTCCCGTTGCCCCCCCTCCCACCCCCCGCCCCAGGACAGAGTCCCCGGGGGGGGGCGGGAGGGGAGGTGGGGCAGCAGGGGGGGAGCGGGGCAGACCAGCGGGGCCGGCAGCGAGGATCCCTGTCCCCTTGCTTGGGCAAGTTGGGGTGCTGCAGGTGGGACGGCAGCACGGCAGCAGCAAGGGGTCCCCAGCTGGGGCTGTGCGTGCATCCAGGTGGCCGAGGCTCAGGCAGGGTGCTGGGGAGCTGTGCGTGGGGCGGTTCTCGGGGGGGACCTGTGGTGTGGCCGGGGTGCCTGGGGAGGGCAGGGCAGCCTGCCCTTGCTCTCTCGCACCTGGCGCTGCCAGGCTGTGCCTGTGGACCCCCTGACGTTGCCTTTCCCCCCTGCAGTGACCCCGCGGGGCAGCCGCACGTCATGGTGGACTACTACGAAGCGCTGGGGGTGAGCCGCAATGCCACCGCTGAGGACATCAAGAAGGCGTAAGTGCGTGGCAGGCGTGCCCCTGCCCGCCGGGCAGAGCAGCCGGAGCCACCACCCCCCCTGCCCCCCCGCCCCCGGCACCAGCGAGGCGGGGGCTCCCTGCGGGGCGGGTAGGGACAGGGCCCAGCTCCAGAGGTGACAATCCAGCCTTTGTTTCCTTTGTGCGGAGGCCAGAGCGGGGCCGGGCTTTGCTGCCGCACAAAGGCATCTCTTGGTGGGGTTTGGTCCCTTTGTCCCCGCTCTCAGCCCAGGGCTGGGGATGGAGGTGAGAGGTGGGTCCCGCTGGCGTTTGGAGGCATCCCCTCTCTCTGCCAGAGGGTGCGGGGATGGCAGAGGGCTGGCGTGCGGGGGCTCTGCTGGCATCAGGGTCAGGGGGCTGGAGCTCGCAGGGTGAGGAGCAGCGTGTCCCCCAGCATGGGGACCAGGCCCCGTTGACAGGTCCCGTGCTGCGCCCCAGCCACCGTGGGGGAGCCCCGGGGTCAGACGGAGCCTCCTGCAGCTCCTGCCTGGCACCCTGCTGAGGTCTTACTGCTCTCGCTGGGGAGAGGCATCACCTGGGGGGAATAGGTGTGGACTGATGGCTTGCCTGGAGGGACGGAGTTTCCTAAGAGTGGGTGAGAGAAGCTGGGCAGCCTGGGTTAACCCCAGCTAGCTGCAGGTGGGAGGAAAGGGCTGCTTGTGCTCACCTGGCCCCAGGAGCCCCCCAGTGACCCCCAGTCTGTGCACACCCATAGCAGAGCCTGGGAAGGCTCCGGAGCAAGCCTGTGAGCATCATCCGGAGCGGCTGCCAAGGGCAGCTGGGGCAGGCGCAGGCTGGGGTCATGCTGCAAATATTTGATTGGGAGGTGAACCAGTTCAGGAAGCTCCCGTTTGATGCCTGAGGCTGTAGGGCGCTGGGTGAAGCGGGCACTGGGTGAAGCGGGCTCTGGGTGTCCCTGCCCGCAGGGTCAGAGGCATGTGCTCAGAGGGGGGTTGCTGGTGCGGGAGCCCCCGCCACCCGAAGGCTGCTGTGTGCCCATCGCTGCCTGTCTGTGCAGGTACAGGAAGGCCGCGCTGAAATGGCACCCAGATAAAAACCCGGACAACAAGGAGTATGCCGAGCAGAGGTTCAAGGAGATCGCCGAGGCGTACGAAGTGCTGTCGGACAGTAAGAGGCCATGGTGCTGTCTCTTGTATCCGCCCCGGCCCTTGGGGCTGCTTACCTTGGGGTGTCCTCCTGCTGGGCTCACCCAGGTGGCATCCCTGGACATCCCCGGGAGGTAGTAGGTCCCTCCAGCTTTACTGCCCGGCTTGTGGGGTTTGGTTACCTCCCCACGCATCCCCCGAAATGGCTCTTGGGAGAGATGCTGGGGTGCTTTGGGATGAGATCTCCCCAGTGGGGCTGAGGCTTGCGCATCCTTGCCCAATGCTCCAACTTATGTTTGGGAGCGGTGCTGGTGCGGTGGGGGCTCGTGCCGCCCCCCTCCTCTTGCTGTTCTGCACCTCCCTTGGCCAGGGGAAAGCATTGGTGCTCCTGCCTGTGCCGCCGCTCCTGGCCCCGTGCCTGGCAGCCGGCTTCCCTGCAGCCCCCTGTCTTTTCCTTCCAGAGCAGAAGCGCGATGTCTACGACCGTTATGGCAAGGACGGACTCATGGGGGCAGGTGAGTGGGTGAGCAGGGCCATGGGGGGTTAGTGCAGTTCCGGATACGGCCCCATCTGAAGACCCGGTGTGGGTCTGTGTCCCCTGGGGCTCCCCGCCCTTCGGGGGCTTCCCACCCGGGGCTCCACTTAACTCTGAGCCTCTTCCCTCCAGCTGGACCAGGGGGTTCCAGGGCCGATGCTGGGGCCCCTGAATTCACCTTCACCTTCCGCAGCGCTCACGACGTCTTCCGGGAGTTCTTCGGGGGGCGAGACCCCTTCGCCGACTTCTTTGGTGTGTGTGGGGCTGGGGGGTGCCGGGGGCTGGCTCTGGGGCACCTCTCTGGCCCTGGGACAGCCAGTGGGCTCGGGAACGGGGTGCACGGCCGGCCCTGGGAAGTGTCCCCATGGCAGTGCCCTGCTTCTGGCTCGCCGAGCCGTGGGGGCGATGCTGATGGGGGGCTCCCTGCCTTCCAGATGAGATGCTGCCCTTCTCTGAGCTGCGAGGACATGGTCCACGGCACCACGGGGGAGGCCACTTCTTTACCCCCTTCCCAGGATCCTCAGGTAGGAGGCACTGCCAGCTCCTACCCAGCAGGGGAGTCCCAGTTCACCGCGTCCCCCTGTGCAGGGTCCGTCCCCTGCCTTCCTCATGCCCCCCACCCTGGCACTGACCTTGTTGCTCCCTTCTCCAGATTTCTTTGCCTCGTCCTTCGGCTCCGGCTCCGGCGCTGACGCAGGGCTGGGCTTCCGCTCCGTCTCTACCTCCACCACCTTCGTTAACGGCAGGCGCATCACCACCAAGCGGTGAGGGCAGTGCCGGCCCACCTCACCCCCGCAGACCCCCCTCATTGCCAGGCCTCGGACCCTGCAGCTTGCTGCTGTGATGCTCTGGCTGCCTGGCCCTTGACTGTCCATCCGTTTGTCTGTCTGTCTGCAGGATTATCGAGAACGGGCGGGAGCGGGTGGAAGTGGAGGAGGACGGGGAGCTGAAGTCGATCCACATTGATGGTGAGAAGTGGCACTGCAGACCAACTTGGGGTCTGGCAATGCCACCTCCCAGCGCCCTCTCCTCCTTTGGGGACCCTTCTCCCAGCCCCCTTTGGGGGCTCTGCTATGGAAGATTGGTGGGGTGGGCAGGAGTTGCTGGGGCCTCATGCCAACTCTGGGGAGCTGGAGTGGACACGACCCCCGTCCCCTGCCCCTGTCCCCACAGGCGTCCCTGATGACATGGCACTGGGGCTGGAGCTGAGCCGGCGGGAGCAGCAAGCCTTTCCCAGCCCGCGGCCCCCCTCGCCCCCACCACCCACCCCACACCGGCCCCCGAGCTCCTCGCCTGTATGCCTCTACACGGACAGCGAGGACGAGGACGAGGACTTGCAGCTGGCCATGGCCTACAGCCTCTCCGAGATGGAGGCCGCGGGGCACCACCGAGCAGGTGGGCATGGCCCCGGCGCCCTGCCGGCACGGGGGGGCAGCCCTGGCACCCCGTCTTCCACCCACAGAGCCCGCGGTCCCTGGGGGGGGCCGGAGCAGGAGCCGCCGGGGGCCGACAGTCATGCCGCAGCGGGGCATGAACCTGCCCCCAAAGCGAAGCAGTGGCACTGCCCCCTACTCTGAGCGTGGGGCTGGGGTTGTGCCCCCCGCCCCCTGGGGCAGGGAGAGGAAAGGGGGGGTGGGATCTCACTGCCTGGAGCTCGGCTCCTGCCTTCCCCAGCAAGGGAGGGGGGGGGGGGTGTCTCTCCTGCCATGCCTCCTTGCTGCTGCTCAGGTGGGTGGGCGGCTGGTGGCACCCTGGGGTGGGGGGGCTACCAGAGGTGGGGGTTGTGGCCGGAAGAGGGGCCCTTGGTGGGGTCCCAGGAAGAGAGGCAGCTCCCTGCCCTGGCTCCTGGAAGCGCGGGGTGCCCGTGGGCAGGCGTGCCCCAGCTCTGCCTGCTCCTCCCTCCCTGCTGGCCCTGCAGATGGGCAGGGGCTCCAGCCAGTGCCTCCCTGGCTGCTGCCTGCCCCTGCCCAGGCTGGGGAGTACTGGGTCGGGCTCTCCCTCCTTGCAAGGAGGGGTGCGCACGTGGGCTCTGCTTGGTGCCTTGTGTCTGTCTCTCCCCTCTGGATGCTGTCGCTCCTGCCTGTACCCCCTCCGCCTCTTGTCCCCCCCCCATCGCAGACCCTGCCTGGTCACCCCCGTCCCTACGTCTTACACACCCTTCAGGGCACTGTCACCCCCCCTGCCTTGGCCTGGGGCCACTGTCCCGCCCTGCTTCCCGCAGTAGCAGTGACCCTCACCGATGTTCACAGGTGTTCCCACCCTTGCCATTGCCCATGGTCCTGCCTTGGCTCTCCTCTTCCTCCTTCTGGGACCTTCCTCGCTCCCTCCTTGCTCCTCCCCAGCCCTGGGCTGAGGAGGGTTTCACGGGTGCTGTTGTGTCCCCCCCTCCGCTTGTCTCCCCAGGTGTGTTCTGAGGCTGCTGCGCCCAGGGACCGCGCACGCCCGCTCGCCCATGGAGGCTCTCCCAGCCAGGACTCAGCTTTGTCCCTGCACGGCCACCCCCTGTCACCCCCTTCCCCCAGCACCCTCTGGCTCTGTGGGGGGGTGGGGGGGGGGGCATGACAGGGCTTATGGCTGAGCAATACCTGGGGCTGGGGGGAGATGCACCGGGCACCACAAGGTGGTGGGTAGGGTGGTGATGGGGGGCTGGAGGGGAAGGGGCTGGAGGGGGGTTGCTGTAGATTAGGCTGCTGGGGGGTGCTGGCAGCAGGCAGCGAGGGGCAGCATGGCTGGGCTCAGCCAGTGGGGCTGGGCTCTGCCCCCCTCCTTGCTGCACCCCCCCTCCCTGACCCCCTTCTGCTGACAACCATCAATAAACCTGTTTGCAGTAGCTGCTGCCTGGGGGGTGTCTCTGGGCTGGGGGCTGCAGGGTCCCTCCCCATCCTTGCCTGCAGGTAGGGGGGCCCAGTCCCAGCTGCACTTGTCTGGTGGTTGTGGGGTGGTGGCTGTGCTCCTGCAGGAGTGGGGAGGGTGTGGGGGAGTCCCTATGTCCCCCCATATACACACACAGTCAGAGGCCAGGCCTGGCTGCAGCTGCACAAATGCGACACGAGAACTTTATTCACATCAAGATACAAAATTATATTTCTCTAGAAATGTCTCTTCTGCTCGAGTGACGAGGCGGGGAGCACACGGAGGGGACCTGGGGCTGGGCCAGGCCCCCCTGCACCCAGTGCTGCCCCCAGCTGTAGGGGACCCCTGCCCACTCCTGCCCCCCACATGGGCACAGGAAGGGAGCTGGCACAGGACCACCAGGTTGGGGTGCAGGAGAGCTGCACCAGGGTGCTGGGGGGGCTCCACAGCCAACTCCCAGCAGCAGCACCTGGTCTCCTCCTCCACAGGGGATAGGGGACACTAGCCCAGTCCCCTCTACGGTGGCAGCGGGTGCGATGGGGTTCCGTGCCCTGCACGCAGAGGGGCTCAGCCCTGTGTCCCTGGGGAGAGGGGCAGGGGGAGCTGGGGGGCAAAAACAGCCAGCAGCACAGACAGCGTTTTACAGGGAGAGCAGCCCCATGGGCAGGGCAAGGAGAGCACGCGAAGCCAGAGGGGCATGGGGGAACACGAGAGGGGAGGGCTCCTCGCCATCACTGCGGCAGTGCCTTCAGGATGGCATTCACTTCCTCGGCCACAGCTGTCAGCGCGAACTCAAACTGGTCCTGAGGGAGCAGAGGAAGGCGGCATGAGGGTCCCCATCAGCCCAGCCCCAGGGGCCGTGAGTGCTCAGGGAGGGAAGGGATCCCCAGTTTGGGGGGGTACCTTGGTCTGCACCATGCCAGGCCGCTGATCTCGGATGTGCTCCAGCGTAGCAGCTATGTCTATCTCCTTCACCCCTGGGGCAGAGGGGGAGAAGGGCGCTAGGAGGGGGTCCACGGGCAGAGCAGATGGCCCCGTACCCCCCGGACAGGGCAGAAGTGGTGCTGCTCTGCACCTACCTTTGGCCATTCGGTTCAGGACCATGTCAACGAGGATATATGTCCCGGTCCTGCCTGCACCGTCACTGCAAGACACAGACGCTTGGACCAGGGGGACAGGCTCCAGGGACTGGTCCTGGCCAGCAGGTCCCAGCCTTGCAGCCACCCCCTAGCTCGTACCCCACCTCCATCCCCGGCGGTACCTGCAGTGCACGATAATAGGGCAGGAGCGCCCCCGGTAGCACTTGTTCACCTTCCTGCAAGGACAAGAGGGAGCAGGTCAGTGCCCTGCCATGCCGGGGACAAGGCTGCGATAGGTGCCCCTCGCTGTGCCGAGCCGGGGGTGGGGGCAGTGGGCACCCCGTGATGTGGCCCTGGGGGTCTGGCACATGGCTCCTCCTGCCTCCCCAGCGGTGCTGGGCATGGGATGGGGGACCATGGGTAGAAAGGGGCCAGGAGAGGAGCCCGGCTCCTCGGGTGCCCAGCCCGGGGAGGGGAGCAGTGGCAGGACACTCAAGGGAGCAGCTCTGGTCCGGTGGGGCACGAAGCTGGGGGCCAGGCGCCAGCGGGGCTCCCGGCATGCTCCATGCAGCAGGCACGGCTGCCAACGATCACTTTTGTGACTATGCAACTGGAGCCAGATTACTAGCTGCAAATCACAAAAATGACGCCGGCAGCTGCGAGAGAGAGACAGAGACAGACAGAGAGACAGAGAGAGCATGAGCAGGGCAGAGAGGAGGGCGACGTGCTCGGGGACCCCCTGCTGCCCTAAGCAGGGTCCTTGGCCCCACATGGCCGGGGGACAGTGACTGGCCAGCCCCTGGCAGGAACCCACCACCACCCAGGAACCCCAGGACCCCAGCAGGCGCTGCCTGCAAACCTCCTGGGAGCAGTCCCAGCCCTGCAGCCCTCTCCCCGGGCTAGCTGGGGACCTGCCGCTGGCTGTAGGGCATGGGGAGCAATGGGTCACAGCTGTTCAAGGCTGGCTCCGAGGGCTGCTTCTTGCACCCATGGCTGGGGAGGGTGCCAGGTGGTGCTGTCCCCCATGCCAGCTCTGGGGAAGAGCACTTTCCCACCCTCCCCATGAAGGCTGGAGAGCCCTGGCAACCTTAGCTGGAAGTTTCTTGCCCACCAAGCTCTGCCGAGCTTCATCCCAAACTGGCCAGAACCTGGTTCTTCTGCTCCTCCCCATGCACGGCAGCCCCCGTCCCCCCAGCCGGTCCCACGCCACAGCCCTGACCCTCATCACACTGGCAGTGATGTCCTCGCCCATCAGTCCCCTGTGGTTGGGACCACCACCGGCTCCCCGGGGGCTGGCATGGCACCAGGTGGGCGCTCACCTGCGGAAGTCGAGGAGGGGCCGGGTGGTGGCGGGGATGCCCTCGGCCGGCCAGCTGAGGAAGTGGAACTGCGTCAGGGTGCGGGTCTCCTGTGACTGCACGTTCTTCAGGTAGAAGCTGCGCACCAGGAAATCCTCACACCAGATGTGCTCCGACACCAGGTTCACCTGCCCGAGAGAGGCAGCTGGTGGGCATCAGTGCTAGGCAGGGGGGCTGCGCTCGGGGCGATGGGGGCTGGAGGATGCTCCTTGCCCTGGGCTACTGGCCACACTTGCCTCATAGATGTGATAGAGAGAGGAGCCTTCATCTGGCCAGTAGCGGTCACACTGCTTTACGCTGTCCTCTGCAAGCGGGCTCAGCATGACAATGACTGTGCAGCCGTGCTCCCACACCATCTGCAGGCAAGGCATGGGGGGTGTCACCACTGGGTGACAGCCCAGGCAGGAGGGCAGCCGAGCCGCTGTGTCCCATCTGGTGGTCAGCACCCAGAGAGACCCCAATGGGCTGGCACAGCCGGGTGACGCTCACCTGCCAGAAGTCAGCGATAGTGTGGGACAGCGGCCCCTGTGTAGCGATGTACGCCGGCATCCGTGGATCGTGCTCGATCTGGAGCGGGAAAGGGGGTGTCAGACTGCACGCTCTTCGGCCAGGGGTCAGTGACACCGGGAGGAGTGGGGGGGATACTCCAGGGGTGATAGGAGGGCTGGGGAGGGAGCTTCGGGTGCCGCAGCCAGGAGGGAAATGGATTTTAACCACGTCTGAGCAATGGGGCAGGCCCATTGCTCACAGCCGTAGCCCACAGGGATGCGAGCTCAGTCCAGCTCTGTCCCAGAGTGGGAGCCTCGCCTGGGCTGAGCACATCACGGAGCAGGGTGGCAGGGCAGGAGCCCCCGGTGACCACTCACGATCGGACTGGCATTGATGAAGTCGCTGCGGGACGGGTTGCTCTCAGCTTTCAGCTTGATCCGCACATGGTCATCTGGGGAAACAGAGGCCAGGGGATGTGATGAGTGCCTGGGGAAGCCGGGGGCAAACCCACGCCACAGCCTGCCGTGGCCCCAGGCATCCCCGTGCCCTGCACCACCCTCCTGCCACAGCCCTGGGAGCTGGTCCCTGGGGCAGGGTAGCTGGGTTGCTCACAGGGCACATAGTCGGGGTTGCGGTTCTTCTTCAGGTTGGCTTCGTTCTGGGCAATGGAGCAGACGCTGGGCTCAGCCTGGTAGGCACAGAGAGCCTGCCACTCCTTGGCCAGCCGGTCCCGGTTGCGGAGGTGGTCCTCCATATAGGCCTGGGGCAGAGGGGTGGGGGTCAGCCTGGGAGCCAGGGGGGTACACGGGGGGCTGGGGAGGGGGGCTGCCACCCAGCCAGGCCAGCTCACCAGGATCATGTGTCCGGTGGAGATGTCCATGTTGGACTGGACGGGCTCTTCACACCAGGATGGCGTGCTGCTGTGGGAGCTGGGGCTGGGCTGCGGGGCGTCGCTGAACTGGGATGAGACGCTGCTGACCCGTGAGGTCTCTGCCGGCGCCACCGGTGCCTCAGCACGGCCGAAGAGAGACTTGGCAGCCATGTGCTGGCGGCACAGTTCCTGGGGGACCCCAGCAAGAGCCCTGTCCCTCAGCCACAGTGCTGCCACAAGGCAGCCCTGTGCACCCTGAGTGATGCTGACGCAGCGGTGCCACATCCTGCAGGGTCCCACGTCCTGTGGGGTCCTACCTGGTACTCAAAGGTGGTGTCGGCAGCACCCTCGGGCCCCAGGGCAGCCAGGCGCTCCTTTTCCCGCTGCTTAGCATGGCGCCGGAGGCAGAAGGCCGCAGCAACCGCGATGGCAATGCCAGCCACACAGGCCAGCGCGATGAAGGTCAGCAGCACCGAGTGGAAGCCGTCCCCGAAGCGGGATGGGCGCGAGTAGGCAGCAGCCTCATTTCGCTGGGGGCAGAGCCAAGCAAGGGTTAGCAGGGGGCATCTGCATGGGGCTGGGGGTGCAGAGACCCCATTCTGCACCACATTTGGGGTTGTTGGGGGCTAAAACAGAGCAAGGGCACCCGGTGCTGTGCTGATTCTCCCAGCACCCTCAGCTGGGGCAGAGCTGGTGTCACTGCGGTGCTGGGTGTCACTGGGGTGAGGCACAGTGCACCCACCTGCATGTCGCATGGGGCGTTGCTCACACTGGTGTCCCTGGGGCTGCAGGAGGGGGCAGAGCCTGGCCAAGCCCAGGCAGCAGCGACCTGCTGCTCCCAGCACCCAGGGCTGCTCCCTGGGGCAGCCCCAGCCCAGGCTGCCACCCTCCAGGGCAGGCAGTAGCCCCACAGAGCTCAGGTTCAATGAGCTCCTGCCCAGCTGGAGGACAACCAAGGCTGGATTCAGCCCAAGGGGTTAATGGCAAAGGATGGGCCACTGCAGCACTGGGTCCAGGGCAGCAATCGCTGCTCCCAGGGGAATTCCCCAAATGGGGCTTGGCTCTCCCCTGTGGCCACTGCTCCATGGCAGGACACGGGGGGATGTGCCGGCACTGCCAGAGGGCTGGTGCCATCCCAGCTGCGGTGGCTGGGAGACGGGTCCTCCCGATCGCTCTCCTCAGCTGGGACAAAGAGCAGCCCCTGCCATCTTGCAGGCAGTGCCTCCAGGGCTCCTTCCCTGTAGCTGGGGGTTCAGCCAAATCCGTGCTGGTCCCATGCTGGGATGGGATGGTGCTGAGCCCTTGCTGGATGAGACCCCCCCCCAAGGCCGAGACCCCCCAGGGCCTTGTCACAGAGCTGCTGGTGATCAGGATGCTGCCCCCCTACCAGCCAGGTCCTAGGGCAGCACAGGGCTGCTGGGGCATCATCACCACCAAATACCCTGTGTCCAATGAGGCACCAGAGCCCAGCATTACCTCACTGCCACGGCCTCCCATTGGCCACAAGCCTGATGAGGTTACCGAGGGAACACTGCGTCATCATCACCTACCTTGTCACCATCATTTCCTGGGGATGCTCCCGCCCCAGGGGTCCCCGCTGCTGCCTGCCCCCCAGCCTCGCCAGCCCCAGCGCCTGGGGGCCAGTCTGACTGCCACCAGGGCCCAGCGAGCCCTGCAGCCAGGGGTACCCCACCAGGGCCAGCACCTCCCAGCTCCCCGGGGCACCCAAGCAGGAGCAGTCCTGCAGCCCCTGGAGGGGTCAGAAGGTCTGGAGGTGTCAGCAGGGCTGGGGGGATAGAAGGAACCTCCCTCCCAAGGCCTGCCCAGGCCCTGCTGTCCCCCTGCCTCTCTGCATCCCTCCTTCCCCAAATCTTGCACCAGTCCCACTGAGTTCAGAGCCCAGGAGGGGATAAAGGAAAAGCACAAGGTGGTCTGGACCGGGGAGGTCTGTGCAGAAGAGGGCTCCCAAAGCTGCTTCAGCCTCCTCTGAGCTCCAACTCCATCATCTCTGCCATCTCTCCCAGTTCTTGCCACTTGCCACATCAAAAGGCATTGCCATAGCAACACTCCACATGTTGCTGATGGAGACTGATTGCGCAGTGGCCAGGCCACCCCTTCTCCATGGCCTTCTCCTCCAAGGTCCCCCCTTCCTTCCTCCCTCTCACAGCTACAGCCATAGGGCAGGACGGTGGGAAACAGGAACCCCGGGTTGGGGATGTGCTGTACCACTTCCCCTCCCCAGGCTGCAGACACTGGAGCCAGGCTCAGTCCCCCATCTCTAGCCCTGGCTCCCCCCCCAGGTGACTGTTCCTGGGGATCCCCAGAGGAGCACAGGGAGGGGGAGCTCCTCTCCAAGCAGATGGCTTCTGCTCCATCCTTGCCTTCAGCTGCTTTGCTGTTCCCTGGGGGCATGATGGCATTTTGCCTGCCTAGCTATGGTCTCTGGGGTGCTCTGGGCACAGCCCAGCACTGGGGTACCCAAGCCGCAGCCAGGGTGAGGTGCGTAGGCTGGAGGGAGGCAAAGGTGAGGATGAGTCCTGCGGGGTGCAGCCTGCAGCCCCCCAGTCTTGGATGGAGCGGGGGGAAAGCCTCTGGGATGCCCTCCCAAATTGCCTACAAACCCTGTGGAGCTTTTGTTTTAGGAAGAGCCGAGTGCCCTGGGAGTGCAGGTGGCTGGGCAGCATCTCGCTGCCAGGTGGAAGGGAGTCACTGGAGCGGTCCTGCTCTGGCCCGTCCCAGATAACCCGAGTCTGTCTCCAACACAGTAGCCTGAACACTGCCCAGAGCCCTCTGCTCCCCAGCTGCCTCACAGACCCACAGGGATGGCTTGCTCATGAAGACCCCTGCACCCCAGGGCTGGGGCACAGTGTGCTTCCTGGCTCGTGCCTGGCAGCAGCACCCCCACTGCCCTGTCCCTGGCCGCCCCAGCCCTGAAGGACGGGCATGCCTTGCTCCTACCTCTCCCACTCCTGTTTGCACAATCTTCAGGCTCAGCTCTGCCTCCAGCTCTGCCTTCACTTGCTCTGTGGATGGAGAAAAGATGGTTAGAGGGGTGCTTCCCCTCCACCCAAGAGACCTCCCCAGAGACAGAGCCAAGGGATATCCCCAACAGCTGCCCACCCCACACCAGCTCCCCAGTTCAGCCAACGGCACTAGAATGTATGATGGGAGCCCCCTCTTCCCGGTCCCTGGGAAGGGGCATCCCACAACTGGAGAACGAAAGGGGGGCAGGACCAGGGGGACCCCTGCCCAACTCACCAGCCTGGCTGGCCACGTCCGCCAGCGAGAGGTTCTGGGGGTTCTGCCGGATGCGGAAGGTGAGCGCGGGGCCCACGACACTGCGAGGGAGGGGGGAGACAGCGTGAGACCAGGGAGCACTGACCCCCTCCCCACCCCCAACACAGCCCAGTTCCTCCTGGCTCCCCGCTCGGGGCAGCTGTGCATGGCCAGGGCTGTGAAAGCAGCACCCCACGGCCCAGCTCCCCTCACCTGATGTTGATGAAGCTGGCCGTGGAGAGGTGGAGGCGCTTGGCGAGGAGCTCCAGCAGCCGCACACCAGCGGCCAGCCCCAGGGGCCTGTGGGGACAGCGGCAGGGTGAGGAGCAGGCGGTGGGGGCAAGGGGAGGGCCCACGCTCCCCACAGCTGGGGAAGGGGGACGGGCAGGCATGAGGAGTCCCACACATGGAGTGAGGGCTGTCAGGGTGGGCAGGAGGTAAGGCAGAGCATGAGGACGCGTGGTGATGGAGGTGAGCTGACCCCCCCCTTGCACACGAGTGTGCATGGAGGCAGTTGTGCAAACACTTGGCTGAGCCTGCCCCAGTCTCCCATCCTGCAGCAGTGAGCTCTAGTCTTGGTGCGGGCTCAGGGGAAGGCTTTGGGGTGGGATAAGGGACTGTGGGTGGAAGGGGATGGGGGAGCTGATGCCACTGGAGACCCAAACCGGCTCAGCCGAGCACACGGAGCTGTGACAGCTGGCTAGGGGGTATACAGCCCCTCCGCACACACGCACCCCCTTGCCCGACCCCCAGCTCTCACTTCTGGTCTGTGACGATGTAGCCGTACTCATCTGGTGGCCGCGTGCCCCGCTGCACCCCACCATCCTTCGCCTCCGTGTAACTCTTCTTCTCCACTGCAATTGGCTTCCCGGGGCTGAGTGTGTCCCCCCCACGTCCCCGCTGCAGCTCTGCCTGGGGGGCTGGCGAGGACACTGCCCTGCCCCTCGGCCTGTCGCCTGGGGAGCTGCTCGTTGGGATTTTGGGGGGCGGCACTGTGGAGGAAGGGGGCACTGGCTCGTCTCCATGCTGCATGTCCCCCTCTGTCACCTGGAGGAAGGGAAAGGGAGGAGCTGGGACCCCCGAGGAGAGCCCTGGGTGGCTGCCCCTGCCTCCCTACACACACATACACCCCCCCCCCACCTGCGGTGTGGCACCTCCTCCAGCACCACCCTGCTGCAAACCCACCCGTTTCGCTGTGGGCACTTCGGGGCCAGCAACACCTGGAAAGGAGAGAGACAGAGGTCCTGCAGCACCCGCCCCGAGAAGCAACACCTCCTACCCTGGCAGCCACCACTGTCAGTCCCTGCCGGACCCGTCCCTGTGCCCCGCTCACCAGAGCTCTGGAGCAGCTGGAGGAGGGCGGAGAGGCTGCTCAGCTGCTGGGGGCTCAGCTCCGGCAGCCCCAGGCCGTAGCTGGCCAGCAGGGAGGCCAGTCTCCTCAGGGCAGCGTCTGCAAGAGGACGCAGCATCAGGTCAAATGCCCTGCATCCGCACGGGGACCACGGGCTGGGGACGCAGCAGCCGGGGCAGGTGGGGTCGGGGGCATATGCTGGCCACAGGCATGAAGCCAAAGAGGAGGGAGAGTCTGAACCACAAGGAATGTGGCTGTGGGGACAGGATGGGGATGAGGGCTGGTGCCTGGCTGGGGGACACGGTACCCGTCGGTGCAGGGGGTGGCTGGGCAGCCAGGGGCACTGGTTGCTCCCTCTCCTCCGTGTCCCTGTAGTCACTGGGGAGCCGCAAGCTGTGCTGGAGCCTGGTGCCAGCGGGGTCCGGGCGGCCAGCTTTCTCTCTGGGCAGGGAGAGCATACCCAAGTCGTGGAAGAGATGCCCCCCATCCGTTCCTGGCTGCTTGCCATAGGAGGGCACAGGGCCGGCCCCAAAAAGGGCCTGGGCAGGGACCCGGCCCAGCAGCGAGGAGGTCTCAGGGCTCTGCCTGGCTGAGCCACTGGGGAGCTGGTGAGCGCCATCCTGGTAGCCAAACTGCAACCAAAACACAGAGCGGCCACGGTCAAACCTCACAGGGCCCCTGCCACCCCATGGCAGGGCACCCCAGAGCCAGGGGGCCACCCCAGCACAGACAGAAGGAGGGTGCTGGGAGTGCAGCAGCCCCCCGCCCATCTCTACCTTTCTGCCCATGAAAGGGGGGGGCTCGCCCCCATCGCTTACCTTGTGGTAGGAGTAGGGGTTGAGCAGAGCCTCCTCGTAGCCCAGCTGGGGCGGGGGGGACAGCAGGAGGTGCTCCAGGTACCGCTGCACCAGGGGGGCGGGCAGCAGCAGTTGGGTCTGCCCCAGATGCTGAGGCGCTGGCAGGCTGGGGTCTGCGGGGAGCGGGGCTCGCCGGGGGGAGCTGCGGAGGGGCAGGAACCTCAGAGACAAACAGCGCTGGGGTGACTCACCTGGTAAGGGGGAGGTGTCCCCACCCCAACCCCGTTTGGGGGGCAAAGCCCTCGCTGCCCTGCCGGGCTCTGCTCGCAGGCTGGCAGCTCGTGCTGCCCTACCTGTCCCTTGCTGCCGACTCCAGCGAGGGCGGCGGGCGGAGGCGGGGGATACGCTCCATCTCCTGCGAGATCACATACTGGGTGATGCCATCCTGCCACGAGAGCCCTGCCACGGGAGGGGGCTGTGAGACACGGAGGAGGCCTGGGGACTGCGAGGAGAGCACATGGGAGGCCACCCTGGTGTCCTGACCCTGTGTCCCACGGCCTGGGTTTGGCCCCACTCCTTCCAGAATCAGCTGGACTCCTCCTCAGCCCACCCTGGCCCCTGGGGCCATCAGGACCCCAGACAGCCCTAGTGCCACTAGGCAATGCTGCCTGACACCCCCTCCCTGCCGGGCTGCAGTGACCCCCCCACGCTCCCCCCTTCACCTTGTGCCATGAGATGCCGTAAGACATCCTGCAGGCGCTGGAGCACGGGAGAGGTGACCTGGAAGTAGGGTCTGTCCTGCCCGGAGCCCACCTGGCACTGCCCAAACAGCCCATCTGCAAGAGAGGGGAGGCAGCGGGGCTGGATAGATGAACATCCCAGGGGTGAGGGTCTCCAGGTACAGCCCCACCCTTCTCCTGCCGTGCTCCCCCACACTGCACCCCAAGTTCCCCTGCAAGGCAGCCCTGCACCCTCCACACCCCCTTGGGAAGGAAGAAGGGATCCCCGCGCACCCCCTCTAGCCACTTACCCTGCACGCACACCTCCTGGGGGGAGCACAGCCTCCGGTCAAACAGGCAGCCTGGGACAGACAGACAGACAGACAGGCCGACAGACAGGCCAGTCAGCACAGCGTCCAAGGGGGGCTCCAACAGGGTTTGCTCATCACCAGCTGCTTGGGGACCCCCACTCTCCAGGAAAGTGCCACAGGGGTGCAATGGGGTGATGGGGGGGGGGGGGGGGGCACAGCCTGGTAGCCCAGGGCAGGGCCTCGGTGCCACCCTTCCCCCCCCGCAAAGCCAAGATGGGGGCTGTGTACAGACCCTGCCCCTGGCTCTGGGGAGCAGGGGGAGGCCTGGAGTTTTTTGGGGTGCCGGCAGTTAGGAAGGGAAGGCTGAGGGGTCAGAGACCTGCAAGACCACGTCTGTTGCCCTCCCACATGTGGCACCACGAGGCAGGGACAGAGCCCTGCACCCTGTGACACCAGGGACCCACTCTCCTTGCGAGGGGGACCCCAAAGCGTGCATGCAACGGGGGGGGGGGAGGGTGTGTCTCTCCACCCCCTTCGGGGGGCAGCACTTGGGCAGGGGGCGGCTTCCCCTTTTCTCTCCCCCCCCCAGTCTCGGTCCAAGACCGTCAGCAGCGAGACGGCAGCAGGCGATGACTCAGCCCCGGATGGCGAGGAAGGAACGAGAAAACAACCGGGGGGAGGGGAGGGAGGGGCCCGCCGAGCCCGCCGCGGGGGAAGGGGGCAAGTGGGGATGGGGGTCCCCGAAACCCGGGCACCCACGGGCCCGCTCCCCCCGGGGCGGGGGCCAACGCAGGTGCGGGGCACAGGACCCCGCTGCCGAGGGGCGACCCCCGGGGGGGCGGTGGGAGCGGGGGGGGGCGGGCCGGGCCGGGCCGGCGGGGCCGGGCGGGCGCTGTCCGCGGTGCTGAAGCGGCGCAGCCGCCTCCCGCCGGGACGCCCCGCTCCGCCGAGAGGGGCGGCGGCACCGGCCCCGGGAAGCTCCCCCGGGCAGGACGGGGCTCGGCCGCAGCCGCTCCGTCACCGTCCCCGCCCGCTCCCGGAGACGGTGGGACCCCCGCGGTGCGGCTGGCCCCGTCCCGGCGGTCCCGGGCCCGCTGGAGGACGAGGGACACAGCAGCCCCGGGCGTCCGATAGCGAGTCAGCGGCCGCCGGGGCTGTGCCGTGCCGGGGGGCTGCAGCCCTGCTACCGGCAGCGGCACCCGGGCCCCCGAGAGCCCCGGGCAGGGGCCACACGGGAGGAGAGCGGGTGCACCGGCCCGCCCTCGCGTCCTGGGCCGCGCTTAGCGGCGGAGGGCGGCTAAAGGGCGCCGGGGTCCCGGAGGGAGCCGCCGCTCAAGGCCGCTGCCCCGGGCTCCCCATCCCTGCGGCTGCCCCGGGCTCCCCATCCCTGCGGCTGCCCCGGGCACCGGCTTTGCCCCGGGCAGGGTCTCTGAGCGAGCACCGCCCTGCTCCCGTCACGTCCAACCGGCCCCGGGGGCGGCAGCAACTCTCCAGCCGGCGGGGTGCCCCGGGACCAGCCCCACCGCCGGCCCGGCAGCCCCAGGAGAGAGGCGCCCCCGGTGCCGGTGACGTACCCGCCGTGCCGGTACCGGCGCCGGGCTACCCTCTCCCACTCTCCGCCGGGAGCCAGGCCTGCCGCTGCGCGCCGTGACAGCATCCACGGCAGCGACGACAGCACCGGCCGCGGAGCCTCCTGCTCTGCCGCTCCTGGGGAAGCGCCCCCCCGGCCCCCACGCTGCTCGGGGCGCCGCCCTGCCCAGGGCCCCGGTCTCACCGTGCGCGGCGGTGGCGGTAGCGGAGGCGCCGCCGTCCCGCAGCAGCCCGCGGCCGGCCAGGAGGAGGAGGCAGAGGAGCGCCCGGAGGAGCCGCCGCCCCATGCTCCGCTCACGGCCGCACCATGGCGCACCCGCCGGCCGCGGCCCCGCCGCCGCCGCCAACCCGCGCCCCGCCCACCGCCGCCTCCCCGCCGATGGCGCACGGCCCACTGCTGCCGCGCCACGCCCCCCTGCGCCGCAGCCAATCGGAGGCCCGGGCTTCTTCCCCCCCACGACGGGCTCACGCCCCCCTGCTATCGAGCGAGGCCAATTACGCCGCGCCCCGGGGGGAGACGGCCGAGCACCGCGCCAATCGCAGCCTCCCTGGAGGCGAGCCACGCCCCGCCGGGGGTGTGCCACCGCGCCGGCAGCGCCTCCGCCAATCACCGCCTGCCCCTTCCCAGCCCTGCGGCCCCACTGGCTCCCGCGCGGGCCACGCCCCTGAGAAGAGGCCAATGAGCGGCAAGCACCGGGCCGCACCCTCACACCCCCTCCCAGCCGACCGCCCCGGGAAGGGCAGGAGGGGAGCGGGCAGCCCCTGACCCCCCAGCCCTGCGGGCAGGGAACAGCCCTGCCCCGGGCAGGGCCCCGGCAGCAGGCAGCGGCTGCAGCTTTGGCAGGGGGCTGGCAGCGCCGGGCAGACCCGCCAGCACGCCCCTGGCCGTGGCAGGCTCAGCCCCCACCTCCCTCCCCTGGGGTGGGGGGCAGCCCCCGCGCTGCAGGAGGCAGGGGACATCCTCCCCCCAGCTCTCCCGGGGGGCAGAGCCACGTCCTGCTCGTTAGCTGGGACCCCCGGCACCCCCCACCCAACACGGCACCGAGGGGGCCGCTGTGGGCGGGTGAACAGGTCCCAGCTCCCGGCCCCAGGGGAGACACAGGTGGGAGCCATGGGAGTCCCCAGGGGGACCCAGGTCCATCACCCCCGCCCCCAGCGGCGCTCATGGACCACTCGCTGGTGAGACAGAGACGCTTTAATGGCTCCAGGGCTGAACCAACAGCCGCTCCCTGCCCACCGCGCTCAGTCGACCACCAGGCTGCTGCTGACCGCCGGCAGGAGCTCGAAGAAGCCCTGGAAGGAGACAGGCCGTCAGGGTGGGCCGGGCAGGGCGGCGTGGGGTGGGGTGGGGTGGGGTGGGGGGACAGGCAGTGGGGGCAGGCAGCGGCTCCCTGTCGGGTTACGCGCACGGCGTCATAGCAGGCAGCTACTCGCGGAGAGCAGGACCACGTCGCCATAGTAACCCATCACTGACTCAAGGCTATCGCCGGTTGCCATAGGAACCATTTGGGGATGGCAGTCGCCAGGGAAGGCTGGGATGCGAGGGGGCACCTCCGGAAGCAGCCAGTACCTGCGCTGCTCCAGATGGGTGGGGAGGCCGTGGGGATGGCCGGGCTCAGCCCCCAGGCGGGGGCTGGATGGGGACATGGGGAGGCGGGACATGCAGAGCAGCAGGGAGGGGGCTTCAGGGCAGGACGGGGGACATGGGGCTCACCTTGAAGAGGGTGATGCTCTGGAGCACCCCTGAGGTGCAGCACATCTCCCGGATGGAGTGCATGGCCAGCTGCGGGCAGCCGATGTCCAGCACGCGCAGCCCCAGGCGGGAGGCCAGAATGGGGCCGATGGTGGTGCCGCAGGGCGTGTCGTTGCGCACCATGAACTCCTGCATGGGGACACGGCCTTAGCAGCTCCCCACGCTGCCCCACGGCCTCCCGCACGGGCCCCCGGGCCTGAAGGGAAGCAACCTGGGACGGGGAAGCAGCACCGTCCCCGAGCCAGGGTGCAAAATGCCCCAGAGATGGGACGTGCTCAGGCCAGGCCCTCCCCTCCTGTCCCCGAGCCTGCTCCCCAAGGCAGCCCCGGAGCTGGAGCTCCAGAGCAGCAGGCAGCGCAGAGCCCAGCGGGGACGGACACGGTAACAGGGGGGGGGGGTCTGGCACAGGTCCCCTCTCCTGAACCGAGGGGCAGGGCCGCAGCCCAAGCTTGGTAACATTCACGGAGGGCTCGCTCAGCCCTGCTCACCTGCAGAGGGACACCCACGCGGGCGGCGATGTCCCGGATGACGGCTTCGGTGACAGCCGTGGAGGCGTAGCGCTGGTTGCTGTTCACTTTGATGACGGGGCCCTGCACAAGGGAAGGCACAGCAGGCCCACGATTGGCACCGGGGATAGTCGGGGGCTCTGGAAACACCCACGCACAGGCAATGCCGTCCCGCCCCACCCCCCCAGTCCATTCTCCCCTCCCTGGGTGATCCGTGGAGATGGGGACAGCCCTGCCATGGGGACAGCCCCAGCTCAGAGCAGGTAAGGGCTCCAGGGCCAAGGCTGTGGTCCCAAGTGATTAACACCAGACGTGTGGCACGGCCAAATCGTGCTGCGGGACAAACGTCTCTCATTTGAGTGCCGCTGAGTTGCACCCCGGGACCATGCTCCAGGGAGTGGTTGGGCGTCTCACAGTGCTGCAGGACAGACAGACAGCGCCCGTCCGAGCCCAAAGCAGAGGGCTGCCCTCACCTTGTGGAAGGCTGGACGATGATTCTCTTCATGCTTGTCCCTGCAAAAGAGGAGCAGGAGTTTCATGCTACAGCCCTCCCTCCCTGCCACAACAAGGACTGTCCTGTCTGTACTCCCTGGGGAATGACAGGGTACGACCCCCAGCCGGCAGGGCAGGCTGCCCTGGCCTGCGGCACGGCTCAGACTACTCACACGTAGTTAGGGTGCACAGCGTGGGCCATATCGGCGCTGATCATGTAGGACTTGGCCACGGCCTCCTCGAAGGCTGTCAGGTTTTGCGGCGATGCTGAGATCCGGCGCAGCACCAGCTCCGTCAGCAAGGACTCCGCACCCTGTGCGCTCTCTGACCCTACCTGCAAAGGACCACCATCAGCATGACTCAGGCAGCGCCCCCCCCCGGCACCCCAGGGGCTGGCTGAGTGACAGGGGGCTCCCCAAAGCCAGCAGAGCAGCTTCCAACCACACCAGTGTTTCCCACCCCCTGCCTGGGCCATACTCCACGGGGGGGTAAGCAAACCCCCTCTTGCCGTGCTGGGGCCTGGGATCTATCTCCTGCTAGGCACAGCTGGGGGGAGAGCAAAGACCATGGAGCCACTCCCTGTGCCAGACACCCCACGGCTGTGCCCCTCGCTCACCTCCTCGTTGTCGTAGAGTGCAATGAGACGCACGTTGGGCTCCTGGGAGAGGGAGGAGGGCGCTGTGCACGAGTCTATCAAGGCCTGCAGGGTTAGAGGAGAAAGGATACCAGTTGAGTGCCACCCCGTCCGGGGAAGCTCAGCACTGAGCCGGCAGGAACTTCCCCAGGAGAGCCCAAAGCACCGAGGAAGGGAGCTGTGGGCACACACATTGCCCAGCGAGAGCAGGAATCGCCCCTGGGAGCTGCTGGGAACTCCACACACCCAGCAAAGGGGGCAGCCCCCATCCAACCCCAGATCCTCCAACAAACCAGACCCACCCCATAGGAACACACCTCCCTGCAGAGCCTCGGGCCAGCCCACAGCCCCGCTAAGCCAAGCCGGGGTGTGCGGGGGCCACGCTGCGGCCTCCAGGCTCCTTTGCCCCTCTTGCTCACCTGCAGGGCGCAGTAGCAGCTGTGCAGGTTGTCCAGGCGTGGGGAGAAGATGAACTCGTCGAAGGCACCACCCAGCGTCTGCAGGCAGAGAGCCAGGAGGAGCAGGGCACAGGCTCTGGGTCACCAAAAAGTACCTACCACTGGGTCCCCATTCCGATCCCCTCATCTCTGCCCCTCAGGAGCCGCCTCCTCTCATTCCGCTCAGCTCCCAGCCCTGGTACGCCCCAGGCAGAGGAAGTGTGCCCGGTAAAACCCGTGCAGTGCCAGCCTACAGGCTGTGTGCAGGCAGAGGGAGGCTCCTGCCCTTACTCACCGCTGGCTGCGTATCCGCCAGGCATAGTTCCAGCTCCACAATCTGCTCTGGTTTCACCCCCAGCTGGGGGCAGAGCAGGGAAAGCAGGACAGGGCTGTGCCGCTCTGCCTGGGAAGAAAGCAGAGCTGCGGGCAGGGCAGGCAGTGGATGGCAGGGGAAACTCCCTGTTCCCTCTGGCAGAGCCGTCCCACACCCTACTCACGTTGGCACAGTCCTCCCTCCTACTAACACGTCCCGTGTTCAAGCCCCCACCTCACAGAGGACAGCAGGGCCATTCACAAGACACAGCGAGGGGCTCTCTGCCCCCTGTGCAATCCCCCCTCCCTGCCCTGCCTCCCCAGGGAGGCTGTGGCAGCTTTACGGGGGCTGCACCCCCTTCTATATACAATGGCTGCAGACCAGGGTGGGAACAGAGAGATGGCTGAGCAGATGTGTCGTGTACACAGCTCTGGGGAAGAGTGGAAGGTTACCAGCAGTCCATGGGGAGAAGGTGAAGGGGAACCTGCTGGTAGGTCCCCGAGGACTGGAAATCAAAGGTGACAAGTGTGAGGTCCTAGCAAGCGCCCCTGCTAGTCCTTGGCACCCAGCTCACCTGGGCCGCAGTATCGCAAGGTATGGCTTCCATGAGCACCTCCTTTTCCAGCTCCTCCTGCACAGCAGTGGCCAGAATGGGAACCCTGTGGGGAGATGGTGCCATTAGCTCCCAGGGCTTTGCTCACCTCTCCTGCCTGGGTCACACACAACCAACCCTTCCTGGGGTGCCTGCCTTGCTCCTCCAGGAGTGATTGCCATGCCGAACGGAGCAAGGACACACATTTCAAGCACAGATCTATTGTGTCACCTCAGGACACCCCAGTGTCCTTTCCCAAGTCTCAAGCTTGGAAGCATCTCCTGGGAGGACTCTATGGGGCTAAGAAAAGCCATTGCAGACCTCCCCATTGCGATGAGCGGCTGCCAAAGGGAGAGAGCTGAGGCTGGGGACTGCTCCAGCTGGGTCCCAGCCCTCCCCGAAGGCTGGCCAGGGGTCAGGGCCGAGACAGGCCTTACAGGTGGTGCTCGGTGTTGGGCCCGAAGTTCTCATTGATGCTGCGCTGCAGATGGATGGCCAGGTGGGGAATGCGGAGGACAGGCCGCTCCACACGTACCAGGCGGTGCTCCAGGCGCCCCGTGGCCGGGTCCTGAAACACAAGGAGGACTGCTGGGGCCAGGCCTGCAGGGCTGAGAGGTTGCGGTAGGTTCCAGTCTGGGCAGGAGTCACAGACCCAGAGCCGGGGGCACACAGCTAGCCCACCATACCTGTCCCAAATCAGGCTCACCTTTATGATCACCCTCCCGGCCACAGTAAGGTCACGGTCAAACCAGGTGTTCCAGATGCCCCCTCCGTAGGTCTCCACACCGACCTGCACCATGCCCACCTGCCCCCGCTTAGAGCGCCGCTTCACCTGGGCGAGAGCAGAGGTGTCACTGCCATCACCACAAAGCTCCGGGGACTGGGTAACTGGTGGGGACTGGGCAGAGCACGCCCAGAGTCTCATCGCTGATCCTGTCAGCACAGGGTGCTGTGAGGTGCTTTATGGGACAGGGGACACAGAGGCAATACCCACAGGTGGAGCAATGCAGGGGGTCAGCATGGGCTGCTCTGGGTGGTAGATTTGGGAGGTGCAGGGACCCGGCAACGGTGCTGCGGGGCACAGGGGGAGTCAGGGTGGATTTTGCTTGTGGAATGAAACCGGAGGGCACCAGAGAAGGCCCCGGCCCCGGGGGAAGGCACCCGGCTGGCCGGCCGCCCTTACCCTGAGGCAGGGGCTGTCGGTGTGGGCCCCCAGCAGGCTGAACCCATTCCCAGGCTGGAACTGGCCGCCGACGGCGAAGGCGATGAGGGTGGAGTAGTTCCTGGTGATGAAGTACTGGGGGCAGAGGGGCAGGGGTGAGGGCCGGCCGCCGCCCCCGCCTCCCCGCCGCCCTGCCGCCGGCCGGGCCCACCTTCTGCGCGGGCCGCAGATCCCAGTGCTCCGTCTCCTTCAGCTCCTGGAAGCCGGCCTGCAGCAGCCGGCTGCGGCACTCGGCCACCACTGCGGGGGGGAAGAGCCGTCAGGGGGGCCGCACCCAGGGGAGGGGAGGGGGGACCGGGCGGGGCCGGCGGCTTCTCACCGTGGTAGGGCGAGGGGCTCCGGTTCACGAACTTCACCAGCTCCTGCGCCGCCGCCTGCGCGGCCTGCTTCGAGCCCTGCGCCGCCGCCTGCGGGCACCGCCGTCACCGGACAGCACCGACACCACCCCCACCCCCGGCCGGGACCCCCGGTGGGCCCGGGGATTCCCCCAGCCCCGGGCAGGGCCCGACCCCCGCCCCGCGCCCGCCCGCCCAGCCCGCCCGCTACCTGCATGGCCGCCGCCGCCGCCCCGCCCCGCCCCGCGCGCCCCCTGCTGGCGTGGAGGAACGCGCCCAGGCGGCCCGGCAGTGCGCGCCCTGTACCCTGCACTCTGCACCCCGCACCCCGCAATCCACACCCTGCACCCTGCACCCTGGTCCGGGGCCAGGCAAACCCGGCGCCTGCCAAAGCCAGGGCAGAGCTGGGGGCTGGGTGGGTGGGAGCTGGGCACAGCCGGGAGGAGCTGGGGTGGAAGCCAAGGGGCAGGGACGGGCTCCCCAGGGGGGGTGCTGCCCTGGGGTGCCCCAACTCTGGGCACCAGGTGAGTAGGGGCCGCCCCGAAACACGGCTTGGCCCGCCTGCAGCTTTCCCCACACTGCCCAGGGGTGCAAGTGCTCAGGGGAACACGCACACTTCCCAGAGGCTGGGTGTCTTTGGGGTGAGTCACTGGTGTAAGCCAAGCTGCAGCCCCCCCATCATTGCTGCTCCGCCGCCTTGGCACCACCCAGCCTTCACAGAAAACAAGGCACAAGCCCTTGGTGCCATGTTGGGGACCAATGTCCCTGAGTGACAGCGCTGCACAGGGGTGCTGGAGTTGGCACGGTGGCAGGGCAGACCCAGCTGCCTGCCAGCCCCGGGAGGGGCATGGCCTGAGCACATCCAGGGGGTGGGACCCCTGGGCCTGGCACGGATCAGGGTGGCTCCTGCCCTTGGCTGGGTCCCCTGTGTGCTGGGTATGGCAGTGGGGTTTTGGGCTTCCATCAGTGCTGGTGCATCATTTCCCAGAAGGATCCTGTCTTCCCGGTGATGGGTGTGCAGCCTTAGGAGCAACGTGACAGCCTGTGAGCCGTGCATGGGGCCCAGGTGCTCGGTGCCAGCTGGATTCCCAGCTCCTGAATCACCAGTGTGGGCACCCTGTTAGCTGGAGACGCTGTCCGTGTCCTGGGGACTGGAAACTGGCGGTCCTGCTGCCCCTGACCCCAGGACCTGCTGTGCCGGGAGCTCACGACAGCCCTAGATTTATGCTCCCAGCCCCCAGCACCTGCCTCTCCCCCCCCCCAAAAGGGAACGAGCACCCCCACCGCCTGGCACCCCATGAGCAGACAGCTGGAGGGTCTCCATGTCAACCACAGCCACCACAGCAAAACACAGGGCCAGCGCCCCACCAAGACGGGACCAGGCTGGGAGCAGGCACCCAGCACCCCAGCCCGGAGCTGGGCCACACATGCCCCCTGCCCAGCACCCTCCTGCTGAAGGGACATGGGTGCCAGGCAGCCATCCCCCCAATCCTCCTGCCAGCATGACCCCCTGCTGCTGCAGGCAGCCAGCTCAGGGACGGGTGCTGCTGGCGACATTTGCAGCATGGGTGCCTGGAGCCCATGGCCCCCCCAGCCGGTGGCTGCCTGGAGCGGGTGGGTGCCCGGAGGATGCAGGTACCTGGGGCAGATGGGTCCCAGGGGGGTGGATGTGGGAGCGGGGGGGTGCCTGGATCTGGGGTGGCCAAAGCAGGGGGTGAGTGGCAGGGCCGGGTGTGGCCCTTGCCCAGCCCCGCAGGCGCGAGCAAAGGGCAGCGCCTTGGCATGCCGCAGCTATTCCTGGAGCAGCGGGGCTTCCAGAAAAAGCTCCTGCTGGCTATTTCCCGGTGGGCTCTGACTCACCCCTGGCTGGATGCCGGGGGCTGCACCGCACCTGCTGCGGCCGACCCCCACCTCGTCACCATGCTCCTGGGAAGGCACTGCTCCTGTCCCCATTCCTCTCTGCCCCACGGACCCCCTGGTGCAGCAGGGAGCCCCAGGCAGCCCCCCAGAACCGACGCCAGCTCGTCCTCGGGGTGCTTGCACCCCGCTGGCTGGGCTCACGCGTGTGCCCGGGGTGCCTGGCAGGGGCAGGACTGGTGGGAACAGAGCAGGACTGGTGGGAACGGGGCACCGTGCCCCTTTCCACATCCCCTGGCAGCCCAGGGTGGGGTGCCGTGCAGGCTTTGCTCCGGGAAGCATTCCCTGGGGCGGCTGGTGGCTCTGTGGATGGGCAGCCAGAGCTGAGCCCCGCTGGAAGGGGTTAACGAAGAGACGGCCCAGGACAGAGCCTGTAAACACAGCTGGAGCTCCAGGAAGTGCCGCCTCCTTCTCCCGCTGCCTGCCAGGCTGCCTGGACCCCCTCCCTGCCCACCCTGCCAGGATGAGCGCAGGGATAGCACCCATCGAGGCGGTCCCCCCCCCATCCCAGCCCACGTGTCTGAGCATGGGAAAGTGAAATCACTGCCCGGGCATTGCTGGAGGCTGAGCGAATGGCCACCATGCCTTACATGAGCCGCCAGTGATGCAGTGGGTAACCGCTACCTCATCTCACTGGCATGGGTGATGCTGCCGAGGCCTGCAGGAGGGCAGACAGACACCCCAGCATCCTCATGGGCTATGAGGGTGGCCAGTCATCCCTACATCCACGTAGATCGTGATGGCAGCTGGGCACCCCCGGCACCCCCATGGCCACAGGGGCAGGTGAATATCCCCATGGACCTCGAGGGCAAGTGGACATCTTCAGCCTGCCCCTGGGCTGCGGGGATGGGTGAACACCCCCAGCATCCCCACGGATCACAGGGTTAGCTGGAGATGAGTGATGGGGGCAGGCATATGCCTGGAGCATCTGCATGGACATGGAAGTAGCTGGTCTCCTCCAGCATCTACATGGCCCCGGGGGCAACAGGTCACCCCTAGTGTCCTTGTGGACCACAGAGGCAACAACTCACCCTGAGGACCTACACAGACCCAGGGGGGCAAGCAAACACCCCCCAGCATCCATATAGGTTACGGGGGATAGTTGGACACCCCCAGCATCCACACATGCTGTGGGGCAGCCAGGGACCCCCAGCATGCCTGTGCTGCTCAGAGACAGGCCATCATCCCCAGCATCCCCATCACCTGGGAACACGGGTGGGGACCAGGGGCAACCAGATGGGCTGCGCGCCCACACTGCTGGCCCCGAGCCCTGGGGTGGGCGAAAGTATGGGGGCAGCTGCGGTGAGCAGCAGGTGGGGGGCTGCAGCCTGCAGGGCACCCACCAGCTCCCGGGACCCCGGCGGGCCGGGCTGGGCTGTGGTCCAGGCGGGGAAGGAGAACCATCTCCTATTTAGACAATAGCACGCGCCCTGGGTCTGTCAGCGCCGGGGAATGGGCCGCACGGTCCTTCCCTCTTAGGGTAAAGGCGCCTGGGAGGCTCATGGCTGTAAAAGGAGCGGGATGGAGGGAGACGGCTGGGGGCCAGGAGGGAGGGGGACGATGCTCCTGCTGCTCCATTCCCAACCTTCCACTCACCCCTGAGGCAGGGCTAGCCATGAGGGGGGCGCAGGGGCCCCGGCGGCAGGGTACGGGGCCGAGGAGGGGCTGGCACCCCATCCCCGCATCCTGCCCGGCTCTAAGCCCTGAGATGTCCGCAGCCTGGGGAGGCTGTGCTGGGCTCCCCGGGTGGCTTAAATCCTGGGGGATCAGTGGGGAGGGAGGGCTGGGGAGGAGGGGCAGCCGAGAGATGCAGCTGGCTTTGCTCACGGGGATGTCATGACCGGAGGGAGTTGTTTGACATTCCAGCTCCCGACGCCTTCCCGGCAGCAGCCTCCTCCCAGGGCCTGACAGGAGCTGGGGCCGGGCCAGAGCTGGGGCTCGGGGGCCGCTTCCCAGGCTCCGCCGGTCTGGGTCAGCCTGGCCTGGGCTGGAGCCACCGGGAGGCTGAATGGGGCTGGACAGGAGAGGAGGCAGCATCCCTCCTGCTGTCTCCCTGTGTTGCACCCCCGCGCTGCTGCTCTCTGCTTTTCGCAGCCCCTGGGGATTCAGCTGGCACGGATTGCTTGGGGCTGTGTCCCTGGGATGGGACTCTGGCAGGGTCCCCAGGTCCCGCTCCTCGCCCCCTGGTTCCTGTGCCGCCGGGTCCCGTGCACAGACGGGGCTTTCCTAAGAGTCTGTGGAAAGTCCGAGGCATCCATCCGCCCTCTGCCAGCCATGGGGCCCCTGCCTGCACAGAGCCATCCCGGAAGGCTGTCACGGCAGCCGAGGAAAAGCCACTTCAAACAGTTTGTCCTAGAGCAGGGTCAGGAGGATGCTCCTGGTTAACCCCTCTGAGCCGTTTCCCCTCCTAGCAGCAGTGCCCAAGAGTGTGTTTCCCTACCCCGGGGCACCCCAACCCCGCAACCCCCCTGCTCTGTGGGAGGGGGAGGGAGACAAGGGCTCTCCAGGCCTTGGGAGGGGTTTGCATCGCTGCAGGCATGGCTGCTTGAAGCACCAGGGCAGGGTGCCGAGCATCACTGGACACACCACCCCTGGGGTGCCCATCCTCCCCACACTCCAGCCAGCGGGGCAGCGGGATGGGGTCATAGGAAGGGACGGTTGAACAGTACAGCTGGCACAGTCCTGGCGCAGACCCCTGGCGTCCCCCGCGCTGGTGTGGGCACCCACCTGCCCCTCTGCACCCCAGCCAAGGGCTGGCATGCCATCCTGCTGGCACTCGAGGTGGCATGGGGCAGGCAGGGCATGCGTGCGTGGCTCAGGGATGCGCAGGGCACTCTCGGAGCAGGGCCAGGAGGAGGAAGGATGCTGTCTGTTTTTCCACCTTCTTCCCCCCACCCCCCAAGCCCCCCCTTCCTTCCATTCTCCTCCCTGCGCTGGGATGAAACAACCCCATCTGGAAATACCTTCCCTTTTAAAGGCAGGCTCCGCCAGGCAGCATGCACCCTCCGGGAAGCCACTGCATTACGCTGCATCTAGGCGGTCAGGAAGGGATCAGGGATAGGGGGCTTGGGGGGGCAGCCTGGAGGCAGGGCACAGAGCCTCTGCCCACCTGCGTGGCTGCAGGGCCCAGACCTTTGCTGGCCCCCCAGGTGGCAGGGGGCTGGCAGGGGGCTGGCAGGGAGCAGGCAGGAGTGCCTCCCGGAGCCAGAGCAGTTGAGGATGCTGCCATGACCAAGCCCCAGTCTTTGCCATGCCGATGCTGCCATAGGCGAGTCCTGGCACCTCTCGGCATCTGCGTTGCAGCCAGGGCGGGGGGCCGGGAGGTGCAGGGCTGGGCAGGGCTGAGCGCTGCTCCTGCTGCTGAGTCACCCGGTACCCAGTGGCACAACAGTCCCCTCTGCCAGGGCCTCCAGGGACAGAGGCGCTGGGGCTGTGCCAGCTGATGTCAGCCAAAACAGCCTGGCTTGGGCAGGGCTGGGGGTCACCAGGTGTGCTGGGGGGCCTGGGAAGGAGGTGTGCTGCCCGGGCAAGGGGGACCACCCCGAGGGGGTCCCCCAGCACAGCCCCCCTCTGTCAGAATGTTCTCTTTAGCTGGCATGGGTTTGTGCGTGGCCTCGGGGGTCCCTGCCCTGGCCCACCGCCTGTCCAGGAGGTGGGAATCTGTGGTGGGGGTCCTGGGGTGAACTGGGGTATTCCCCATTCTGGGAAGGTTTGGGGAGCTGGGCTGGGCTTTCTGCTCCCCAGAGTACTGCCAGGCCAAGGGGGAGGCTGAGGAGACAGGACAGAGCCTGCAGCACCCCGGGATGACCTGGGGACCTTGTCCTGCTCTTGGGGTGATGGGGACCAGGGAGGGGCTGGGGCTGCTCTGGGCAGGGTCCCCATCCAGCCGTGCCCTCCATACACCTGGCGCAAGAAGGGTTAACAGGGTGCCTCCCCCGGCTATAAATACCACGTATGTATGTCCCACGCGTATGAGCTCGGAAGGCTATTTTGGTTGGGTGCCTGCTGCTTCGGGAATGTGCCTGAGTGAGGACCCGGCGGGGGGGGGGGGGGTGTGTGACATCACCGTCACCAGCGCCGCTTGGACCCAGCACCTGCTCAGGGTCACTCAGCAGCACCCTGAAAGCGCCCAGCCCCGGGCTGGCGCTCAGCCCCCCATATCAGAAAGGGGTGGTTTGAGTGGTGGGTCAGCACAAGCACGCTCAGGGCAGGGGTCCCCCCACATCACCCCCTCCCCAGGGCCCTCCTTTGCCCCCTCTCTGGGTGGGGGGGAGGGCTGGAGTCTGGCCCCACATGGAGAGCTGAGCCTGGTGCTCTTGCTGTGGAGCCAGTCAGGGCACTGTTAGGGGCATTTTGGGGTGCTCAAGGCCAATTTTGGGAGAGGGGCCACTGGGGCATAGGGTCTGGCTCAAGGGGGGGCAAGTGATGGTGTGAAGGGCTGAGTCCCCTTCTTTCCCCCCCAGCATCAGCCTGGGCCGTCTGTCTGTCCCGGCCCCCCTGATGGGGGTCTGGGCAGTGTTAGGGGGCTCACCACCAGCCTGCCCCACTTCCTCCCCTCGCACCCCCAGGGACAGGGCAGTGTGGTGGGGTCCAGGGGGGAGGCTGATACACCAGTGGGGTCTGGGGGTGCCTGGGGATCCACGGGCATTGTCATCGTCTGCCAGGGTATCCGCGGCCCGGCAGTGAGGGCAGGTGAGGGGCTGTGGGCGGGGGCTGGCAGCCATCCCGTGTCCCGTCCCACCCCCCCACCCCCCCCCCCCCCGGCAGCAGCATCCCCCAGCTGCCCGGCAGCAGGAGGGGCGGGTGATGTCAGCAGGATACAAATAGCGGCAGCACGGGTCCCCTCCTGACGCCTCGCCGAGCTGCCGGCCGCTCGCCAGCCCCACAGCCTGCTCCCTGCTCCAGCCTCGCTGCCCCACGCCGCCACCATGAGCCAGTCCTACTCCACCAGCCAGCGGGTCTCTTCCTACCGCCGTGCCTTCGGCGGTGCCTCCCCGATCTTCTCCCGCACCTCCTTCGGGGGCAAGGGCAGCAGCGGCAGCTCTGTCACCTCCCGTGTCTACCAGGTGTCCCGCAGCTCGGCTGTCCCCAGCCTGTCCAGCTTCCATGCCACCCGCGTGACGCCCCTGCGCTCCTACCAAAGTGCCTACCAAGGTGCCGGTGAGCTGCTGGACTTCAGCCTGGCTGACGCCATGAACCAGGAGTTCCTCCAGACCCGCACTAACGAGAAGGTAGAGCTGCAGGAGCTCAATGACCGCTTCGCCAACTACATCGAGAAGGTGCGCTTCTTGGAGCAGCAGAATGCCCTCATGGTGGCCGAGGTGAACCGCCTGAGGGGCAAGGAGCCCACCCGCGTGGCTGAGATGTACGAAGAGGAGCTGCGGGAGCTCCGGCGCCAGGTGGACCTGCTCACCAGCCAGCGGGCTCGTGTTGAAGTCGAGCGTGACAACCTGCTTGATGACCTGCAGAAGCTCAAGCAGAGGTGAGGAGGGGCCCTGGCGTGTCCCTGTGGGCATCCATCCCTGCATCTCCATCCCTAGGGATGGGCAGTGGCAGAGCTCGCCCTGGCAGCCCCTTGGGTGCTCACTGCCGCCCTTGTGCCCCATGCTCGGAGCCCCGCTCCTCCGTCCCCCTCACGCCATCCCCCAGGGCAGGAGAGCACCCCAGCTGTACCTCTCACTGGCTGCACCAGCCTGCAGGGCACTTTGCAGGGCGCCAGGTCCTGGCATGGTGGCTGCGAGTTTTGGGAGGGAGAAGGGCACCCGCGACCCACTATACCAGTGCTGGGTGCTCCCTGACCCACGGTGTGGGGCAGGCAGGGGGGAGCTGGCCCAGCAGCGTGGGGCAGGGTGAGGGAGGTGCCCACTGCCTGGGCATCTCAGCAGGGCACTCCAGATGGCCACTGCCAGCCCTCGCCAGGCGTCCAGGCAGTACCCAGCGGGCAGGACGGCTCCGGTAGCAGGGGTGTCCCCTGCACCCTCCCTTGCAGCAGGGCTGGGCTGTGATGCCACGGGACGCCCAGGGCTGAGGGATTGAAGTGCCCCCTCCCGGGGTCCCCATCCCCACTCACACTGGGGAGGGCTGGCCAGCCCACGGGTGCACTGAGCCCTGAGGGATGGACAGACAGAGCCAGCCAGGCTGGCGGAAGCCAGGGGGAGGATGACCCGGGGGATGGTCTGCCAGCTCTGGAGGTGAAGGAGGGAGGGGAGGAAGCAGACACACTTCCACAGGCCAGGGATGCTCCAGGTCTGCTGTGGGTGTCCACCGTGCCCTGGGAGCAGCAGGGACCCCCCAAGGATGCTGTGGGCCTGGCTGGTGCTGGGAAGGGGGCCAGGGCTGAGGGGGAATAGCCACAGGGGTGGTCGGGCTGAGTGACCCCCCAGAGACCAACCAGCATGGGGGCACCTGGCAGCAGGGGCGGATACTCAGTGGGAGCTGCTTGTTTTGATGCTGGTCTGCACCTTCCCTCCTGGCCTCTGTACCCCGGGGACGCTGAGTCCCCATTTCCTGGGGGTGACACAGCCTTTTGCCTCCCCCTTGCAGCCCCAGCCTCTGCCCCAGAGGGCCGATGCTCCCGATGGGAGGCTGGGGGTGGCAGCATGGAGGACCCCTGAATGTCAGGGGGGGAGCAGGGCGCAGAACAAACAGGTGTCGGGTTCCTGCCACCCCGTGTGCCAGCACCACCCGGGCACCTCCATCCCCTCCCCGCCACCTTCTCCCTGACCAGCAGCCTGTGGCAGTGCCCCCTCCCTTGGCACAGCCTGGCTCCCCAGCCCTGACCTTGGGCTCACACCCCAGTGGTCCCCCCCATCCCACAGCATCATTGACACCCGCCCGTCCTCCTGCTGTCCCCAGGATGGCTCAGCCAGTAGCCATCCCTTAGGCCCCCTGTGCCGGATCCTGCACCCCGTCCCCCCAGCTGCAGGCCGCTCTCCCCTATAAGGGCCGGGGCAGTGCGCATGGCACCGAACTGACCTCATGCCTTTGTGCTCTCTCTGGCGTTGACTATAATAGGAATGGGAGGAAGAGCCCCTGGCCCCCCGCCAGCCCTCCCGCCGCCCGCCGGGAATGCAGGACAATCCGACATCTTTCCACCGGGCCACGCTGGGCTCGGAGACAGCGAGGGGGGATATTGCCGCCAGGGGACAGGGCTCCCTCCGGGTGCCCCTGACCTCTCCTCTCTGCCCCCAGGCTGCAAGAGGAGATACAACTGAAGGAGGAAGCTGAGAACAACCTGGCTGCTTTCAGAGCTGTGAGTACCTGTCCCCCCCATGCGGCGTGGGACCCCCGCCTCCCCTCCCACCCGCATCTCCCCCTGGCAGCCTGGCCCCAGCACCAGGGCATGGCCCTGGGCACAGCTTTGCATCCTCCAGCCCCGATGTGTGGTCCCTGTGTTCCCCCCACACCCCCAGGGGTGTTCACCCCCCTGCTACCCCTCACTCTGTGTTCCCCCAGGACGTGGACGCGGCCACGCTGGCACGCATAGACCTGGAAAGACGCATCGAGTCCCTGCAGGAGGAGATCGCTTTCCTCAAGAAGGTGCACGAAGAGGTAGGTTGGGGGTGGCCCCATTTCTCGCAAGCACCCGTGGGGCCGGGGGACGGAGCGGGTGCCCTGAGGCATCACCTTGTCCCTCCAGGAAATCCGGGAGCTGCAGGCTCAGCTGCAGGAGCAGCACATACAGGTGGAGATGGACGTCTCCAAGCCTGACCTGACGGCTGCACTGCGGGACATCCGCACCCAGTACGAGAGCATCGCTGCCAAGAACATCGCCGAGGCCGAAGAGTGGTACAAGTCCAAGGTGCGGGAGGTGGTGGGCTCCGTGCTGGCCCTGGCATGGCGGGTCCCAGCCATCCCTGTGGCTGTGCCCGCTGACACTGGCCTCTCCCCAGGTGTCTGACCTGACGCAGGCAGCCAACAAGAACAATGACGCGCTGCGGCAGGCAAAACAGGAGATGCTGGAGTACCGGCACCAGATCCAGTCCTACACCTGCGAGATTGATGCCCTCAAGGGCACGGTGAGCCATGGGCAGCGTTGGGGAGACCCCCAGCTTCCCTGCAAGGACCGGCTGCTCCAGGGCTGCTCGGGGACCTCTGTGACATCTCTGGGGTGGGGGGCTCTTCCCAGCTCTCTGAGTTGCTTCTGTGGGGGGACTCATCCCCCAGACTTGGGCTGCCTCCCCCAACAGCAGTCTGGGCCTCTGCGAGGTGTTTTGGCAGAGCCCTGGGGTCAAAGCGCAGATTGCAAAAGGTGCCCTAGCCCTGGAGGCTCCAGGAAGGTGGGTGCAGGGTGTCTGGTTGCAGGCTAGAAAGATGGTTGCAAACAAACAGGGCACAACAGTCCCTCTTTGGCACTGTCACGGTCACAGGAGCCAGCCAGCAGCCACCAGTTTGTCAGTACCACCCCCGGGCAGCCATCCGGTGCTCCCGCACCTCTCCATGCCCTCCTGCCAGGGTAGGATGGCTTTGCTGGGTGGCCTGAGCAGCTGGGCAGAGGGTGCTGGGGTTGCCCAGCACCTTACCAGCTTGCCCCCGCCAGACCCTGCTGCCCAGCACTGGGCAGATGGAGGGTGATGGCCACCCATCATGGTCCCACATCAGCTGGATCCAGCCCAGGGCTGACCACAGCTCTCCCCAGTCCCTGGCTCTCCCCTAGGACCCCCCCCCAGCACCCCCAGCTCCCACCCCAGGTGCCCCATGGCCCCTCTGGGTCTTCCCCCTTGCTGAACCACCCTGTCCCCCCCAGAACGACTCGCTGATGCGCCAGATGCGGGAGATGGAGGAGCGCTTTGCGGGAGAGGCCGGTGGGTACCAGGACACCATCGCCCGGCTGGAGGAGGAGATCCGGCACCTAAAGGATGAGATGGCCCGGCACCTGCGCGAGTACCAGGACCTTCTCAATGTCAAGATGGCCCTGGACGTGGAGATCGCCACGTACCGCAAGCTGCTGGAAGGCGAGGAGAACCGGTGAGTAGCGAGGGGGCAGGACAAGGTGGGGGGACCAGCAGGGTCAGCTGTTTTTTGGGGCTCCCACCCCATGAACAGCTGCCCGAGGGCTGGGTCTGGCTGGCACTGAGCTCTCCCCTCTGTGTCTCCGCAGGATCAGCATCCCCATGCACCAGACCTTTGCCTCCGCACTCAATTTCCGAGGTGAGCATCGCTCCATGAGGAGGGGGGCCTGGGACGAGTCCCCGGGGGTCCCCAGTGTGGGGGTAAATCTCCCTCCTGGGGGGCTGCAGCCAGGCTGGCACGTCAGGGACCCATGGGTGCCACACTGAGCCCCTGGAGTGGGGGCACTCAGCTGGGTGCTGCCACAAGTTGGGGCGGGGGGGTAAGCTAGGGCTCCTGAAGCCCCCCAGTGGCCCCAGCACCACTACTGTGCCCCCATGCCACGCGTCCCTGCGGTCCCATCCCCTGTGTCCTCCCACCCACAGAGACGAGTCCAGAGCAGCGCGGCTCTGAGGTGCACACCAAAAAGACCGTGATGATCAAAACCATCGAAACCCGCGATGGGGAGGTGAGAGCAGGGTGGCACTGGGGTGTGGGGGGGAGGGGAGGGGCCCGAGCACGGCATCTGTCCCCACGCTCGGGGCTCTGGTGCTGGCATGGCGTGGCATCACATGGTGCTTCTCTCCCGGCAGGTGGTGAGCGAGGCGACCCAGCAGCAGCATGAAGTGCTGTAGAGGAGGCTGCTCCAGCAGCCCACTGGCACCTTCTGTCCCTGCCTCCGTCCCGCCGCCAAGCCCCCCTCCTGCCCCCCCACCTCGCCCCCTGGCGCTCCCCCGGCACTGCCCGAGGGGTCCCCCCGTGCAGCCGCCTCCGGGCCCCCCGCACCCCCTGGGCTCTCTCCTTCAGCTTCGAAAAGTTCGCTCTGCTTTTGCAGCTTCGCAGTGGCAACGCCAGCGTCAGGATCAGGCCCGGGCCAGGGGGGCGGCAGGAGGGAGGGAGGGAGGGGACAGGCAGGAGGGGCTGGGGGGAGCAGGTGGTGGCCTGGGCCAGCTCCTCGGAGAGCCGGACGGTCCCAGCAGCGGGTTCTGGATCCCCCCGCAGACCCCTCCCCACGCCGGGCACGGGCTCGGGGTTCGTCCTGCAGGAGTAGGGACCCATCTCCCTGTGCCGGCACTGCTGGCCTCCATGGAGCTGGCACTTCTCTGGGTGCATGACGGCGATGCCTGGGATGGGGAGAAGCGGGGTCTGGGCCGAGCCCCCCATTCTCTGCCTGGCTTGGAGCCAGGGTGCTCCCAACCTGCGTTCCCCCGGGGGGGCTGGGGCCCTGCACTCCCCCCGGCCCAAGAGGCAGCCCCATGGGAGAGAGGAGGGCAGCACCCACCCCCCACCCCCATTGCAGGGACCCCCAGCAGCAGGAGGCTGCGCGGGGCCAGGCTCGAGAGCCGAAAGGGTACCTGTAGGTGGACACAGGAGAGAGGAGGAGTGAGTGAGTGGGAGAGAGGGGGGAGAGAAGGAGAGGAGCCGGAGAGAGGCCCGGGGGTCAGGGCCGGCGCCCCCACCCCTTGCCCCACTGCGCCCCCACCCCACCGCATCTACATGACTCTTCAGGCGGCTGAAATAAATAGCGGAGCATCACCCCTTCCTCCCGGCACATCTCTGGGGCAGGGATGGGATGGGGTGGCGGGGAGGTGGCACCCAGGGGAGGCATCGCACGGGCCCCTGGGGCTGGGCTGGGGTGGATGGGGGGGTCAGCATCCCCCTGAGCCATCTCTTCCCTAGGCTGCTGGTCCCCCCAAAATGTGTGTCCCTCACATTGAAGGTGCACCAGAGCATTTTGCTGCCTGTGGTGATGGGTTTCCCAGTTGCATTGGGTGGGGGAGCCCTGCTGGGACTGGGGGCAGTGGCAGCCGAGCACTGAGCAGGTTTGGAGGGGCTCTGGGTGACAATCCCCTGTCCCCCGCCATACACCCAGGGCCTCACACCATGGCCTGGTGGCTCTCAGCCCCACAGCTGCCCCCTTTCTGCCCTCACCCGGGCCAGTCCTGCCCCAGACCCACACCTGCCTGGGACCTCTCCAAGCCCCCCCCATTGCCACCGACCTACAAGCAGAGCCCCCCTCATCCCAAATCTACCTCCTCCTCGGCACCCTGCAGGCATCAGCCCCACCACCCCACACCTGTCCCTACCCCAGGCTCAACCTCCAGCCTCAACCTGCCCCCTATGCCCTCTCCCCCCAACACACGTGCCCCCCTCCCCGTGGTTGGGATGTGGGGGTCTTGGCTTCGGCTCCTTTGCCTCAGGGATGGGGGATGCAGCAGGGGAACCCAGGGTCGAGTATCCCACAGGGGAAAGAGATTCAGAGTTGCTCTGCCCCAGGAGGCATCGGAGGATCCCCACCCCCCTGCCAGGCAGCAGAGCCCTGGGAGGGCAGTGGGCTTGGCAGGCAGTGGCGTTTTAGGGACAAGGCAGGTGCTGCTGCCAGCAGTGGGGACGGGGCTGGGGGGGTCCTGATAAAGAGGCCAGCATGGCAAACCCCAGTTTTGGCTGCGGGGCCGGCAAGGGTCGGGGGGGGGTGTCGGATCTCAAGGGCTGTCTCCAGCAGGTGGCCCTGTGACATCGAGGACGGTCCCCAGGGCTGCCCTGGGGAGGGATGGCACCTCCCTCCCTGCCCGGTCCAGGCTGGCTGGGTCAGGGCTCTGCCCCTGGGGATGGGGGGACCGGTGGGGAACAGAGCAGCCCTTTGCCCGCAGGGCAGTGCAGGTAGGGAAAAGCCCCCCCAAGCCTCTCGCGGGCTTCTCCTCCAGCCCCCAGAGAACCTGGGGCTTGCTCAGCTGCTCTGCAGCTGGGCTGTGGGTCTAGCAGGGCATCCTGCTCCAGCGTGCCCCAGCCACCCAAGCTGGGGGGATCCTGGGATCTTCTCTTTGCCGGTGATGCTCCACTGATGCCAGTGCCCTTGGGCCAAAGCTGGCGGGGCTGGTCTGCAGCTGGGAAGCAGTGTGCCGTGTCGCTCGCGTCCTGCTCACCCAGATTTACAGCCCCCGGCGAGGGCGGCTGGGGCCAGGTGCCGAGACGTGTGCCATCGCGCCAGGAGCCGGGGAAGCCCTGCCTTGCCCGGGGGTGGCGAGGCAGCACGCGGCACAGGCAGTCCCTGGTCGCTCGCTGTCTGGAGCACAGCATGTGGGAGCTCTCATGGGGCACCCCAAACCCAAACAGCGGGGTGCTCCTGCTTCAAGCAGGACTTGAATGGGGGGCTGTCTGGGACCCACACTGCCCAGGGCAGCGAGGCAGGGGCTCGGTGAAAGAAATGGGGTTTCGCTGTGTTTGTAGCCTCCTGGCAGGGTAGATTTGGGGTGAGCAGGGATGCAGGGATCCCCCTCTCTGCTGCCCGCTGGGGATGGGGCAAGGGGGCCCTGTGGGGCTGGCTCCTGCCCGGGGTCTCGCGTTGCAGGAAGCATGACGGTGTCCTTTCCCTCCACATGCCACCAGGGTCTCTCTGTCCTGATCCGGTGACACCGCCGGAGAAGGGGAAGGCGGGGAGGAAGGCTGGGTCCCCCCCGAGCCTCGCTGCTAATATGGAAAGGTGCTGGCCCCTTTCTATCTTTGCAAGCGGAGCTGGGCTGCAGGGCCGGGGCGGCGGGCGCAGAGAGGGGGAGCCTGGCCAAGGAATGTGACATATCAGAGGCAGCTGCCACTTCGGGAGAGGGGGCAGAGGGAGCGCAGCTCGCCGGGGGCCGCACAGGACAGGACGGGTGAGGGGGGGGACGCCACAGCCCCAGCGCCGGGACGGCTCAGCAAGCGGCTGGCACCCGTGGGACTCGCACCCAGGCCGGCAGAGGAGCAGGTGCCGAGGCTCTGCAGGCTCGGGGTCGCAGCAGAGCATGGGGTGTGGGTGCTGCACTGCACCGGGCGCTCGGTGAGTGGCGGCTCAGCAAGCAGCAACCCGAGCCCCCACCTAAAAATAGCCCCTCGCTTGCCCACGGCGCTGCGACCTTCGGGGCTACAGCCGGCGGGGGGGAGGCACCGAACCGGACGGCACCTGGACCGGGGGGCCGCCACTGCCTCGGCACCCCTGGCAGGCACCCAGCACCCGGGGCTGCAGGCAGGGGGAGAAGAGGGGCACAGCGCTGCCGGCTCAGGGCGGTGGGGGTCGCGGGTGTGGGCAGTGGAGCTGCAGACCACGCACCGAGCACAGGGACGTGGCAGCATGAGTAGGGCCGGTGGGGAGCCCCGGGCGGCCCCGCCGAGCCCCGGCATCCCCCCGAAGCGCGCCAAGGTCACAGCGGAGCCAGGGGCACCCAAGGAGGGCCCGGCTCGCCTGGCGGCACCATTTTTTGTGCGGAAGCTGAAGAACGCGGCGATCGGCACCGGCTGCGACATCCGGCTGCGGGTGGTTGTGGTGGGCAATCCCCGGCCCAGCCTCCGCTGGTACCGAAACGAGGAGCTGCTGGCGCCACGCGGGGAGGAGTATGGCACCCTCTGGATCCGGGACAGCAAGAAGAAGGATGCCGGTGTGTACACCTGCATTGCCGAGAACGAGCGGGGAGAGGCCATGACCAGCGCTGTGCTGGCCATCATTGACATGGAAGGTAAGGGCGGTGTGGCCGCTGGCACAGCTGTGCTGGCACAGCCGTGGGCACGGGTTTGCCGAGGGTGGCAGCGGTGCTTTGCAGGCTCCCACTGCAGTGCATGCCTGGGGCCAGCCAGGGCTGGGCTTTGCTGTGCCCGCCCTGCTGCAGGCTGGGGTGCCCGGTGCCAGCAGCACCGGGGTGGCTCTCTGGCCTGGAGCGAGCATGTGGCTGCAGTACCTGCTGCCAGGCCAGGCAGGGTGCCAGGGCCGGGCACGGAGGTGTTGGGAGCATGTGATGCCAAGCCTGCTCAGGGCAGGAGGAGAGAGAGAGAGAAATGCGGCTCGGGTGCACGGCACCAGTGGTGCCACCCTCCGCAGCCACCGACACGGTCCCTGGTATCCCCCGGTGCCCCTGCACAAGCCACCCCCGTGCACCAGCTGCCCGCAGGCAGAGCTGCCCGTGGCACCACCATCACCGCTGTACCAGGCGCCGGGGCTGCACTGGGAGAACTGGGACCCTCCGGGTTTGGGACCGGGGGGAGGAGCCTAACACTGCAGGAGGCGGGGTTGTCAAGTGGGCAGAGCCTATGCCCTGCAGTGGGCGGGGCCTGATGGTTAATTAGCAGGGGTGGAGCCAGCTTTTGCTGGACCCTTAGAGCCCTGTGGCAGCCCCTCTGCGCATCACCCCTGGGTGCAACAGCTGGGCATGCTCCTCTGGTGTGCAGGGAGTGCATGGGGGCTGCTGTGGGCCCTTGCCTGGGCGGGCCTCATCCTGCACAGGGGCCAAGCAGGTTTGGGGCTCAGCCCCCTCTGCCCCAGGATGGATGCCACCTCCCTGGGGTATTGCAGACCTGGGTGTCGGGGAGCATGTGGTGCTGGCCAGTGGCACCGCTCTGAGATGCGAGCTGTGCCGTCTGTGTGGGGACAGCAAGGGCAGGGAGCGAGGGAGGCGGTGCTGAGCCCTGAGGCTCCAGGGAAGGAACTGCACCCGGGGCTTTGCAGCACGGGAGGCAGGCTGGAGATGCTGCACCTTGAGGGGAGGACTGGGTGGCAGAAGGAGCCTTCACAGTGCTGAAGGGGAGCAATGGAGGAAGAGGAGTTGCTCTGTGTGAGCCGGGAGGCTGGAGGAGCGGTGTTTGGAGGATGGAGAGAGGTGTATGTGCTGCTCATGGGCCTGGTGGGGGGACAGGGGGAGCAGAGAAGTGTGCAGGAGGGGTCCTGCCCTGCAGTGGGTCTGCATGGGGTCACTGCGCATCGCACCTTTGAGGACCGTGGCACTGTGCAGTTGGATGCATGGCGCTGTGTGTGCAGAGAGCATGGGAGACATGCACTGCCCCATGGGGTGGGAGCAGCCTGTCCTGGAGGGGCCGGAGGGAGGGGGGGGTCACCCTGTTCTCACACTCTGGTGTGCAGCTGCACCTCTCCATGGCACCGCTGGCCCGGGTCCCCCTGCCTCTGCTCAGTGGTGCGGCACTGCCTGATTTCCCCAGGTGCCCGTTCCCATTGTGCTGACGCACTCGTCCCTGCTCTCGATTCCCAGCTGCCGGCCCTCGCTGCTGCCTTTCTGGAGCAGCTGAGGGAGGGATGGAGCAGCCAGGATTGCCTAACGTGTGGGGTGAATGTCACCCTGCCCCAGGCGCTCCTCCCGGCAGGCGCTTGGCCATGGGTGCACCACCATGGAGCAAACAGCCTCCCAAAAAGCCAGCCCCTGGGCAGAGATGCCTCTGGAGCCATGCAGGCTCTGGGGCACCAGGCTGGGTGAGGAGCATGGCAGCCCGCAGTGTGGCTTTGCCCCTGCCCTGGGACAGAACGGTCTCCACAGTGTGCTGCGGCAGTGCCCAGGGAGCACCATGTCCTGTCGGGTGCTGGAGAGGGGTGCTGGTGTGGAGGTGATGGGATGTGGTGGGGGGTCCAGCCCTATTGCCTGGCCCTGTTGCAAGGCTCTGGCACTCAGCGTGTTGTTCCCCCGAGGCCATTTTCTCCATGCCAGCAGCCGAGCGGTGAGACGGGTCATCGTGTGAAATGGAGGAGCTGTGCCACCGCTCTGCACTTGCCTGCCCTGACACCCTGCCAGGATATGTGCCGTGGCTCTCCGGCCTCCTGCACGGAGGCCCTGGCTGCTCAGGGGCTCCCCACGCTCCCCGCCGAGACCCAGCTCTCTGGGGACTGTAGAAGGTCCACTGGTGGCTGCGCCGTCCCTGTGCCAGGCAGGGACACTCCATCCTTGTTCCCTGGGGGGCCCTGTGAGCTGGGTCATAGGCCAATTATGGTGCAAGGGGGATGTGTGCAAGGTCCCCAGGCAGGATGAGGTCTTTCTCTGGGCTCAGGGTCCTGGCCCTCTGTGTCTGGAGGTATTGGGGTGCCCTTGCTCCATTAGCCTCTGACGGGTCACAGTCTCTGGTGGACACAGAGCCTGGTCCTCCACCTTCTCTCCCCGGCGCGCAGGCCAGGCTGCAGCTCTCCGTGGGGCCAGCATCAGCTCTCCCCAAGGTGGCTCAGGTCACTGCTGGTGGGGTGCGGGGGCTCTGTGCTGCCCAGCTCCATGCTTGGCCCCGGCAGCTCCTCCTGCACCAGATCAGCATTCCCCCTTGCTCACACGAGCCCAATTTAGCTCCTCTAATCCCTTGCCCTGAATCTGTCGCTCCACCCCACTAATGATTTTCTCCTGCTCTTCTCCCAGGTCCCCCGAGTGCGTCAGTGCCCAGCGTGGGGAGTGCATGCATGGGGCTGGCTGGGCAGCCAGGCGCAGGGGCTCCCGGGGGCACACCATCCCCGCCGTGTCCCACCACTCTGCCCCTCTCCTGCTGCAGGTTCTCCCTCGTACCCTGGCTCCACGGGCACAGGTGGGGTGCGTTGGCCCTTCTCACACCAGCACCAGCCTGGTCCAGGGGCTTCCCAGGTCCATCCAGGGACCCTCCAGACCCTTCCAGCCAGCCCTGGTCCCCACTGTGGCTCCATTGCCCCCAGGCTCACTAAAGCCTGTATCACCTCTCAGCTGCATCTCCTGAATTTTTCCCCTGTAAACTGGATTAAATCACCTCTTAAGAACCTGAGCTAATCTCCTTTTGGAGCCCAGCCCTCCCTCGCCGATGCCAGTGCTGCCTGATCCTCCCCACCGGGGCTGCCTCTTGTTTCAAGGTTGGATCTGTCCGTCTTGGGTTCCCAGCGCAGGGTCTTGCTCCACTCGCCTCCACCTGCACTCAGCAATCAAACTGCCTTGGAACCTTTCCTCTGCCCAAGGAACAGCCTGCACCCGCCTCAACTTGGGGGCAGGGAAGGGGGCAGGAGCTGCCTGTGCATCGTGGCCCTCCACGGCCCCTTCCCGTCCAGCCCAGAGTTACAGTGGGGCAGTGTGGGCATGCTTTTGCAGCTGGTGGTGCACAGCAATGGCACCCCGGTGGGGATGGCTGCACTGACAGTGTCCCTGGTGGCTCAGCACCTCTGGCTGTTTATCTCGGTGCCTAATTTTAGTCCCTTACTTTGCAGCACCGTGCCCATGTTTAATGCCAACTGCCCCTTCCCTCCAGAGCCCCGGCCAGGCCTGCTCAGGGACCAAACAGGACCTAAAGCCTCCCTTTGCTATCTCCTCCCTCCCATGGGACTCTCTGGGGCTGCCTCAGTTTCTCCTTGCTGTCCCTGGCTGTCCCCGGCTGTCCCCCCAGCCCCAGGGCACAGCAGCATCTCGGAGGAGCCCGGGATGCAGCAAGGCTCCAGCCCAGGCTGCCATGCCCCACCGTGGGGTGGGCACCATGCCCGGCTGTGCCAGCACAGGGGCTGCCTCTGCAGAGCTGCTTGGCCGGTGCCAGCCCGGGTGCTGGTCCCAGCTGGTGGAGGGACAGGTTCCCCAGGGCTGGGCAGTGCAGGGGGGACAGAGCTGGACCTGGCCCTCATGATGCCTGCAGCCAGCAGGGCCAGCGGGTGGACTGGCTGTGCAGCCGCCAGTCCCCAAGCACAGCCACGCGCCCTGGGGCTGTGCCCATTCCCTGGCCCTGGGGGTGGCACCAGGGCCAGCCCACGGGCAGCTGCCGGAGACCCGGGCTCCCAGCTCTGCCCCCAGCCACCTGGGCAGGGGGCTGGCGCGGTGGCCACGCGTGCCGGGTCCCTGTCCAGGGGCACTGTGGACCGGGAGGGCTGCTCCTCGGCGAGCGGAGCGGCGGGTGCAGCTGTCCAGTCAGTCACCTCTACCCCTGCCCTCTCGCCCGCTGCCGGGGGGTTATTTTTGCTGAGGAATGTGCCGTCCCCTCGGATTCTGGCGGGCTGCAGGGCTTGTGTTACAGGCGAGAGGCCGAGACTCGGGGCCTGCGGGTGGGTAAATATAGCACCGCCACTCGGGGCTGCGTGATGGGGCAATGGCCTCTTCCTCCTCCCAGGGCTGCCCAGTGCTCTTTGTGCCCCTCCTGCCTCCTGACACCAGGTTGCTGGCTTGTGCCCCGGCATGGTGGCACTGGGAAGGGGCTAGCTGCTTCTACCCTGCTGCCTGCACTGTTGCCTGCTTCCCCCCCTGCCCTCTGCATGCAGCCCCTCAGCCACAGGCAGGGGGGATGCCGGGAGCAAGGCTGGCAGGGCAGGGACGAAATGCCTCCTGCCATCCCGCTCTGTGCCCAGGCACCAGGAGCCAAGGTCACATTGCTGTCCTGCGTACCCGTGTCCTCCACCTGCAGCGGGCACCGTGTGCTCGGGCATCCTTCTAGTGGCGGGAAGGGGAGGAAATGCTGGAGAAGGCACCTGGGATGTCCCCAGCGCTCGGGAGAGGGGTCACAGCAGAGCATTGCTCTTCCCCAGGGCCAGAAAGCTGCTGCGGTGCTGCCCTGCCCTGTGACGAGGGCCATCCTGCTGTATTTATTTCCCCCTGGGGACGGAGCTGGGGATGGTCCCCACCTCCCCAGGCTCCCGGCACATCCCCACCTCCCGCAGACCGTCCCCAGCAGCTCCAGGAGACGCAAACACATGAAAGATTCATGCCCAGACCTCCTCCTACACAAGACGGCTGCATGCACCCGCCACCATCAATTATTCAAGCACCGAGACAAGGGGGCTGATGGCCGGGGCCAGGCGGCCGGTGCCTGGCCGGTGCTGCGGTGCAGGGGCAGGATCCGTGCAGAGCTGCCGGGGAGGCCCAGCAAGGCATGGGGAGCTGCGGCTCTCTGAGCAGTGTAATTAATACTGCATTTTGAGCAAGCGTTTGCTATCTGCTTTGCTCGGGGCCGGTGTGTGTCCAGCAGGCAAAGCTGGAGCTGGGTGGCAATGGGGCCACCTGCTCCGGCTCTGCCCCGTGTCCCTGCCATGGCTGCACTGGCCCCCGTCCCCTGCCCCATGTCCCTGTCCTGCAGAAGAGCAGGGCAGTGCCAGGGCTGCCCCCAGGCTAGGGCAAGGCAGAGGGCCGGCCCTGGGTGCAGGCTGCTGCCACCTCCCACGGGACAACTTCTGCAGACTCCGGCTTTGCTCTGGTGGGGGGATTTGCAGGTGCTGCTGCCTCTGGAAAGGACTTTCGGGCCCTGCAGCAGGCGCAGCCTCTCGGAGGTGACCCAGCTGCTCCCAGGGGTGCAGCATCTCTGGGGCAGCCCAGAGCCACTCCTGGGGCTTTTGCTGAGGGATGGCCGAGCGGCAGGGCCGCAGTCACAGGGAAGGGCTGTGTGCCCGGCCAGCCAGGAGCTGTGGCTGATGGGGCAGCAGATGTGGCAGTCAGAGGATACCCGAATGATTGCATTTTGGCTGGGCACATGTGGTCCTTCCTTGGGGCCAGCCCTGAGGCTGTCCCTGCAGGTGCTGTGGTGGCAGCACCCTTGCCCTGGCACCACCGTGTGCCAAGCCTAAGCCTCAGTGCTCCTTCCCAGCATCCCTGACCAGGCTTTTATCCCACTTGAGTGTGAAAAAAAGGCACAGGCTGTGGCAGGTCTGCTGCAGAACCACAGGCATGCACAGCCTGGGTGAGAACACCTGGAAGGGAGACCCTGGGTGCAGGGAGGCCCTGAGTGCAGGGACTCTGGCAGACAGGAGCCCCACAGCCCACCCCTTTACCCAGTCCTGGCTCAGGCGTACCCATCTCTGTCCCCACCCAGGGCTGGGGGGGCCAGCAGAGTCCTCTGGCTCCGACAGGAGATTCCCTTAGTGCCAGCTCTGGCATTCGTGGGACTCTCCTGACGTACGGGGTCTCCACGGAAACCCCGCAGCATCACTTGAATTGTGGGACTGTCAGAAATGTTGTATAAACAGCTCCTTTTGTACTGGGTAATTTGCAAGTTATTATGGAGCCATGAAAAGCCTCACGTTGGGAGTCATGGGCTGGGAGGGGAAGCGGAGAAAAGCTGCTGGAGCTGCCAAGCGTCATGGGGAGCGTGATGCCTGTGTGCAGCCCTGTGTGGGGCAGCCGGCTCCCCAGGGGACAGGTGAGCAGCATGGGGACAAGCGCTGGGTGTGGAGGCCTCCAGCAGCGTCCCCACGGATGCTCTGCAGTGGGAGGGGGCCATAAGGACAGCTGGTGGGGCTGGGACCTTGGCAGCCTCTCCAGGAGCCTGGAAAGGGGGCTCATGGGTGCTGCAGTGCTCAACGACTTGGTGAGCTGGTGATGCAGGGCACGGAGAGCTGGGGGGGGCATGGCAGGCAGGAAAGGCCCCACTGAGGCTGTGGGGCTGGGACTGCCCCTCCGGCTTATTTGCAGCATCACCTGGAGAACAGGGACAGGCCGGCAGGGCTGGGGACTCTCGGCTGGGGAAGGTGTGCCAGGGTTGTGCCAGCACTCCGGGAGCACTAATAGGTGTTAATGACCCTGACCAGCCTCACCAGGGACCCCCACCCACAGCTTCTGCCCACACCCCGGGAGCTCCAGCACAGCTCAGTCCTGGGCACCCAGTCCTGCCCTGAGCTGTGCCGTGGGTCTTCACCCCAGCACAAGGGGAGGTCTCGTGTGTCATGCAACATGGTCAGGGACAATGGCCTACCTCCCCGGGTCAAGCTTGCATCCCCCCCAGCCACAAAGCAGTGATGCAAGCCCAGGGCTGAGCAGTCCAGCCCTGCCATCCCGCGTGGGTCCTGAGGCACCCGGGGGGCAGGGTGCAAGGTCTGCCTTGGGGCACTGGGTGCCTGGGGCTGGAGGCTGTGTCGTTTGCAAGGGGGGCTCATGCTGTGGCGTGGGCAGTGCCAGGCCAGGGGGGTTGCTGTGAAGGACTGTGCCCATATTAGCTCTCGTTCGTGTGCAGGCGGGTCAAGAGTGCTGGGACCCACACCCGTGTCTTGGTAAGGGGACCTTTCTGCGTCGCTGATGGCTGGAGGATGTGGGGGACTGAGCGGAGGCTGGCAGAGTGCTGGTGAGCCTGGATCTTGGCTGGGCAGTGCCATGGCACACTGTGGCTGTGCTGCTGTGTGCAGGGTTGTGGCAGCTGTGGCAGTGGAGCTGCCCTGTTTGGGGGCACTTTGGGGGCAGCGCTTGGAGGGCAGTCGCATGCAGCGCTGGCGCGGTGTTGTGTTATTCTTGTCCCTGTCGGGGTGCGTGTGGCAGCCGCGGTGGTGGGCTGTGCCCCACGGTGCTGAGCACGGGAGAGAAGAGCAGCCCCTGCCCCGGGCGGTGGGGCAGGATGGACCGATGGCAGGGGACAGCGGTACAGCCGCATTGCTGGGCAGGGGGCTCGGACCCCTGGGTGCCGTGGAGCCAAAGCCAGCGGGGGGGGAGGAGGTGTGCCCGCCCCAGCCGCGCCCCCCCCCGCCCCGCGGCTGCCCTCGCCCCCCCCCGCCACCTGTGCCCTGCCTGTCCCCCGCCGCTGTCACTGTGTGCCAGGGCTGGCGGGGAGGCGGAGGCGGAGGCAGGCGGGGGAAGGATGGAGGGAGGAGCACTCCAGTGATGCTTCATGCTCGCAGCTCCAGCCCTCCCGACAGCCCAACCTGGCGAGCCCCTTCCTCTCCCTCCGCCGTCCCCGGCTGCCGGCGGTGGAGGATGCTCGAAGCATTGCTTTCTCCCCCGGCGTGCTGACAGCGGGGACCCCGCCGGGCGCGGGCTGGCGTCCTGCCGGGCTTGAGCCGGTGTGACCGGGCCAGCGAGGCTCTGCAGAAGCATGAAGAAGATCTGGGTGAAGAAGCGTTTCCAGGTAAGGGCTCCGGGCTGCCGCGCCGGCGGGTGCCGGGAGGAGGGGGCAGTGCCAGGGAGCGGGAGCGTATCGGGATGGGGATGGGGGTGTCCCTCCCGCCCTGCCGCTGCCACCCGGCGCTCCCCAGGGCTTCGCCCATCGCCGGCTCCAGCCCTGCTTGCAGAGCCGCCAGCTGCCCGCCTGTCTTCGCCAGCCCGGGCAGGAGGGGCAGAGGGCAGGTGCTCAGCACCGCCTGTGCCAGCAGCGGGGCTGGGACCCCCGCAGGGGGCTTTCCCCCACGCCACCCTCTCCCCTCTCTGCCCTCCGGAGCCGGGGCGGCAAATGGAGGCTGCTTCATGGCTCCCCCCAGCCCCGCTGCCGGTGGTCACGGAGCTGGAGACGAGGCTTTGCATGCGTCATCCCCTCCGCGTCAGGAGCATGCCTGGCACAGGCAAGGCTCCTCCGCGGGCCTCGCCGCACGCTCCGCCACTGAGCAAGGAACAAGGACGTCACTTGGCCTCGGCGGGGGGGTGGAGGATGGGGGGCATCCTTCCAGGAAGCCCCCCGTCCCCGGCTCCCCTGGGGCGCACAAGCCCACCCCGCTGCTCCACCCAGCGCGGGAGCCCCACTGTCACCCTGCCTGGTGGCCCAGCAGGGGCTGGGGAGGGGCTGTCACCCGCAGCCCCTTCCCAGGGGTGCAGGATATGCTGGGGGACACAGGTCCCCAGGGGTGCTGGGAGCCAGGTGGGGGGATCCCTCCGGGGCAGGGTGGATGGCACTGCCTGGCTGTCCCATCTGCCCTTGGGGGCAGCAAGCCCAGGGGCTTGCCCAGGTGGTGGGGCAGGGTCCTGCTCTGCTGGATGAGCATGGGGGGTATCGGGGCACCCACAGCGGCTGTCCCTCCACACCACGCAAGCCACCCACTGCCTCCCCACCTCACCCTGTCCCTGCTCCCTGTCTGCCTGTCTTGCACCAGTGGCACCAGTGCCATGTGGTGCTGGGCTCCACATGCCAGGCAGTGGAAGGCTGCACGGGCTGTGCTCCATGGCCCCAGGAGCCCCTTCTTCCCCCTGACTCCCCTTGGCCCCATGGCCATGGCTAGGGATGCCCCATGCCAGGGCCAGGGCAGGACCCCAGCATGGGCAGGGGGGGGTCTGTGCCTGGCACGGGTGAAGGAGGCAGCACCAAGTCTCACCTGGCTGCCCCGTGGGGCAGGGCTGAAGCTGGGTGCTGATCCCAGCCAGCCCTTCTACCCACCCCGGGCTGGGTGGGCACAGGGCGAGCTCCTGGGGGTCCCCCACCCCTTTTCACGGGGTGCAAATGAAATCTCAGGCAGGGAGCACACCCCCCACTCTCTGGCTAGCCTCTTTGTCCAGGCCCCAGCCCTGCAGCGAGCCTCGAGCTGCTCCTTCCCCCTTTCCACCTCCTTGCTCAGGGATGACCCTGCGTCACCCAGCACTCGCTCCCTGCTGAACTGTGGGTGGGTGCTGCGCCCAAGGGGGATCCAGGCTGCGGGGTGCCCCAGTCCCGCAGGGACCTGTTGCGGGGCAGAGGGGAGGGGGCTCAGCCACCCCATAGCTCTGGGCGATGGAGCCCAGCCCAGGCCTGCTGGGTGCAGTCACCATATTTGATGGGGAGCTGATGGCGCCAGTCCCTGGGGAAGCCACAAGAGCACCCGATAATGGCACTCAATTGCATTTTCATTTTTTAATGGGGGAATTATCCGCCGATGGTGCAGTTAATCACTCATCTATCTTTCCCTGGCCTGGAAGACGGGCTGCCAGCCAGAACCAGCACAGTCAGCCGAGGAGGGGAGGTGAAGCCTGGCTCAGCCTGAATACAAATGTGTCTCGTGCAGCTGCTGCCCTCTGGCCAGCACTGCATGCAGGCAGGGGGCCTGTGGGAGCCCCCAAGCGCTGCCCATGAGCAGGGGCTGCCGCTGCAGTGGCAGCAGCTTTGGGGTGTGCCAAATAAGCCTGCTGCCCTTCCAAGGGCAAGTAACTGCTGGCCATGCTTGGCTGGCTGTCCCCAGGGGCTGGCTGTCCCTGGGGGCCGTCTGTCTGGCCACCTGGGAGCTGTGGGGAGGCAGGAGGGGCTGGCAGAGCAAAGGACTTCAAGAAAGCGGGGTGTCCAGCCCTGGGCTCCAGGCTGGGGAGACAGGGCATGGGGTGTCAGTGTCCTGGGGAGACCCTGTCACCCAGACTGGCTGGGAAGGATGCTCAGTCCTGGCAGCCCAACCCCGCCTGTCTGCACACCGCATCCCTGCTCCTGCCTGCCTTGGAGATCACCCCATCTCTCTGCCTCCCTGGGAGATGGCGTCAGTGCGTGCTGGGCCTGGCAGCTGGGTCACCCTTGGCTGGTCCCTCCCTTGGCACCCACCAGTGGGTGCCTGGCCCTGGGCTGCGGTGCAGAGGGCAGCCGACTGGCAGGGAGCTCCTGGCGCCTCCGCCCCGTGCTCATGTCCCTCCTGCCTGCCCAGACAGTGCGGGCAAGTGTGGCTCCCACGCCTCCAGCCCCGCGCAGACGGGCCAGTCCCATGCTGTTTGTGCCAGGCAGCCTCTCTCGCAGCTGGCACAGCCTCCTCCAGGGATGGGGGATGCTGTCCCCGCGCTGGGCTGGTGCCCGTGGCGGTGTCTGGGCCAGTGCCTGGAAGACGCTTTGCTGGCCCAGTCCCCACGCTGGCGCAGGCGGTGGCTTCGAAGGGGTTGCAGAGCATTTGGGCACCTGCCCGCGCAAAGACCTTGCTGCAGGCAGTGCTGGCTGCAGGCAGCGGTGCCGGGGCAGCTGTGCTGCCCAGGGCTGTCGCTCCCCGGGCACAGGCCACAGCACAGGGCTGGGGTGCACAGTGTCACCCCCTGGGCATGGGCAGTGGCGCAGGGCTGGGGTGCACAGTGCCATCACTAAGGGATATGTGTGTGTGTGTGCGTGCACACGCAGGTGCGTGTGAGCGTGTGTGTGCATGGCTGGGCATGCGCTACACGTGTCCACCTACACCCGTCCATGGCTGTGAGCGTGGGGGTGTGTGCCTGGGGGTGTGTGCCTGTGGGTACCCTGTGGGTGTGCAGCCGGGGGTGTGTGTGTGAGTGTGCACGTGAGTGGTGCCGGGTGTGCCCTGCCAGCGGGAGGCTGTGAGCGACACCATGTGTGCTGTGCCAGCGTGTGTGTGAGCAATTGTGGGTGTGAGCAGTGCCGCATGTGCCGTGATGGGGTGTGTGCGTGCGGGCGTGCCGTGCCAGCAATGTGCGTGCGTGCGTGAGCAGACGCGTGGCACCGTGCCATGGGTAACGCTCTCTTCTCTTTTCCTTTGCAGAAGACTGGCCACTCACGGCGCTTCGGGCGCTTCACGCATGGTGCGTTGAGTTACCAGGACCCGGCTCCCCCCGCCGCCCTGAGTGCGCTGGGATGGGGTCCGGCCCCACCGCCATGCCGCAGGGGGGCAGCGAGCAGAGGCTGGGCAGGGATGGGCTGCAGCTAGCCAGCCCCAAAACAGGGTCCTGGTCAGCCAAGGGCTCCCGGTGTCCCCCACGAGGCCAAACTGCTCCTGGCCCCACAGCTCCGGTTCCTCGGGGGCTGCCAGGCTGTCGTGGCCAGGCTGGGGAGCCTGGTGCAATGGCAGCATACGGGGCAGCTGGCGGTGTGCTGGGCTGCGGAGGGGCGGCTTGGAGTGGAGGAGAGCAGTGTGGCCCCCCACCACGCCGTGGCAGTGCAGTGGAGGGGAGCGGTGGTGGGGCAGGGGACATGTCCCTTGCCATAGGGGTCTGTTGTGGCAGCTTGCGAGGGCTCGGGCAGCGGTGGGGAGGAAAGGCTGGCCCTCCCTGGCTGCATGGCGTCGGCTTTCCTGGGACAGGATGTTAGGGTGGCACTCATCTGGCCTGGCTGCATGCTGCCCGTGGGGAGGCTCTCACTGATGCTCTACCCTGAGCATCCCTGCTTTACCAACTGGGGCCATGCTGTGGGGCATGGCCGTATCGTGCAGCACTTGCCACCAGTGGGGTAGGGGATGCACGTGTATGTGCCAGAGGGAGGAGGGTGCTTGCACATGGACACACGTGTCTGCGTGCCGCAGCACCCCCAGGAGAGCCCAGCTGGGGCACAGGCTGGGGGGTCCAGCCCCAAGCTGAGGTGCCCTGCAGAGCATGGGGATGTGCAGGTGCTGCGGCAGTGAGGCCAGCCCACGGGGCAGCTCCAGCAGCTCCAGGGACAGGAGGTGGCTGTCCTGCTGGGCAGGATGTGTCTGACGCATGGGGAGGGGATGGTGCCATGCACTGCGCAGGCGGGACGGTCTGTGTGCGAGGAGGGTCTGTTTGCAGTGCCGGAGCAGCGTGCAGTGAACATGGGTGCAGAGTGGAGACGTGGTGGGGAAGTCTGGGGGAACTAGACCTGTCTCCATGCCCCATGGGCACCTGGCCACTGCCATGGGGCCAGGCAGGGCATGGGGTGCTTCTCACGGGATCCTGAGATGGGCAAATGCCCAGGACCCAAAGCCTGGCACAGGGTGCCAGGCTCTCCAAGCCGGCATGGCCCACCCAGGCGCTGCCCCGGCAGGTCCCTGCCCCATGGCAGCGCGGGGAGATGCTGGGGACAAGGTCCCTCCCCGCTGCCCCCCGCGTCTCTGCAGGCTGGGCCGATAACCGGGTGTTGATGTCTCTCTCTCTCTTGCTGCCCCTACGGAAGCGAAGTTTTCCGCTCCTGCAGGAAACAAAGCTACGGTAGGAAGACCCCTGCCCAATGCCAGCCCTGTCCCCACAGCGGGCCCTGTGCCCCAGCCTGCCGCCCTGCCCCATCGCTGCCACCATCCCCCTGCCCTGCCTCCCCGTCCCCACACCGCCTCCGCCAGCCGCATTCCCACCGCCGGCACTGCCTCCCTTCTTCCCATCATCTAACGCTGCTCCTGCCCGCTTTGCCTGCCCTCCCCTGTCTGCCCTTGCCCTGATGGACTTTCCCACCCCTGGTCCTGCCTTTCCCTGCTGGCAGCTTGTCCCTGCAGGTCACAGTCATGCCCCCCATCCCGGCGCTACCTCCTCCTGGAGCTGCCCAGGCACTGCTCCCCTGTCCCTGGAGCCAGTGGGTCTGCAAGGGGCAGCGCCAGCCTGGCCTGCTGTCCCTGTGTCCCCTCACCCCCTGCTTTCCCCCCCCTCCCCAGACTCGGAGACGGGCGAGGATGAGCCCAGCGACCCCCAGGTGACGCAGCGCAGCGAGCTCCAGGATGAGACGGCCTTCAGCACCCCCACGGGTGAGCAGGGGGCAGCCGGCTGGCACCGAGCCCCAGCACCGGCTGCCGGGCATGGCCCCGCCGCAAGGGCTCTGCTGGCCCAGCTTTGGGGGTCTCCGTGGCAGGGGGAGCTGTGCTCCAGCCATGCAATGGGGAGAGGGCTTGGGGCAGCCTGCTCGGGACACCCTCAGACACCCCATGGTGGCTCAGCCCTCTCCGAGCAGGGTGCTGGGCTCGTCCCTGCGGGCACCCGGTGTCGGCTCACCCCTCTTCTTCCAGGTGGGTCCGACACCCTCGTGGACGCCTCCATGAACACGACGCCGACCTCTGTGCTGGCCCTGTCACAGGCGGAGGAACGCTCCAGCTGGTCGGGCAGCCAGCAGACCGTGGTGGAGAAGGAGACAGATGCCAGCCTCCCTGCACGGGGACCCTACCTCCGCCCCGCTGCCTGGCAGCAGCCGCAGGGAACCCCAAGGCAAGCAAACGCGCCGGCCCCACGTGGCGCCGAGGTCCGGCACCTGGGTGTGGAGCCGCTGGTGCGGGCATCACGGGCTAATCTGGTGGGCACGAGCTGGGGGTCGGAGGATAGCCTTTCAGTGGCCAGCGACCCGTACGGCAGCGCCTTCAGCCTGTACCGAGGACGGGCGCTCTCTCTCCATGTGTAAGTAGCCGGGGGAAGCACGCGGAGGGGACATCTCACTGGGGCCATCTCCTTCCAACCCCTGCAGCCATTTCCTCCCCTCCGCCTGGGCTTTCTTTGCCTTCGCCATGAGGATGAGGAATGGGGGCTCTGAGCAGTAGGCAGCCTGTTACCAGTGAGGAGGTGGGAAAAACCTGGGCCGGGGTGGGTACAGGCCCTTGGGTGAGAGGGGGGGAACATGGAGTGGGGTCCCTTTCTGCTGTGGCCAGGTTGGGGCTGGGGGTAATCCATGCACCGCTGCACGAGCTGCAGCATCCCACTGGTGTCCCCTCATCTCACCCAGCTGTGGGGGCTCTGTGCAGCCCAGGGTGTGGGGACCTGGGGGTGTGTGGGAGCCTGGGACACCCGCTGGCAAGGCTCTGCTACCTGCAGTCCCCACCGCACGGGGGTGGCAGCAGGGGCCAGGGATATGCTGCCTCCCCAGGACCTGCTGACATGCTCAGAGCCCCTGTTCCTTCCTGCCACCTTCAGTCCCCATCCCTGCAGGCCTGCTCCTTCGACCTCCATCCCGCACCTTTTTTTGTTCGAGGCTGCTTGTTCCACCAGAACCTCATCTCCACCTTATGATTTCTGCACCACGAACACCGAGCCCCCACCGGGGGCAGCGGGGCGGGGGGATGTGCCTGCAGCAGCATGTGCACAGGGGGTGCTTGTAGCCTCAGGGACCCCTTCTGCCTTGCAGAAGAGCTGGCCTGTGCCACACTGTACCAGCATGCCAGGATACCCTGGCAAACTGGGGCACCCCCTGGCCCCCAGTCCTGTCTGCATGGCGGCCCTGGGGAGGGGACTCACTGGGTATCCCAGCATCACCCCTCTGTCCCACACGGGTACTCCTGGGCAAGAGGACACCACTGTGTCACAGCAGCCCAGGACTCTCATTCAACCCAGCCGGCTCCTGGTGGTCTCTGGGTGGCCGGATTCACTCACTGGGTGCCTTGAGGCTCCCCGGTCCTGGGGCTGCCCTGGCCACCTGCCCCCTTGCTGTGCCCCATTGGGCACTGTGGTGCGGGCTGGGAGCAAGGATGCAGCCAGGCAGTGAGGGTGGGCTCTGAACTGCTCTCCTCTGTCTCTCCCCTTGCAGCAGCATCCCCCAGGGGGGCTACCGGAGAGATGACCCCCACAGCGGCCCCGTCTCTCCAAAGCCTGGTGCTGAGCCCCCAGTGTCCCCTGCTGCCCTGCCACTGACCGCCAAGCCACCGACCCTCCGCTCGCCGTCTCCCCGTGCTGGCCCGTGCCTGCTGCCGCCTGCTGGCACCGCATCCCAGCCTGCCGCCCGTGGCCCTGGCGTCCCCTCCTTCACGCCCGTGACCCCCCGCAAGAAGTCCTCGGTGCCGGCCGAGTACCAGGACACCGTCCCCGAGGAGTACGAGGAGAAGATCAAGAAGCCCAAGTCCTCGGGGTACTCGCAGGGCAGCACGCAAGAGTCCCGTCCCCAGACACCCATGAGCGACGCCTCCGGCCGTGTCTCTGTCCGGGCATCCCCCAAGCTGGTGCGCGCTGGTTCCAAGATCTTTGAGAGGCTGCAGTACTTCGAGGAGCGGCGGAGGAGCCTGGAGCAGGCGGACAGCCCCTTCCCCGCACACCCCTGCCTGCCCTTGCGCAAGACGCGCTCCTTAGACCAGCCAGGCTCTGGCTCACGCCGTGCCAGCACGCTGGGCGGCTCGCGGGAGGACGTGCGGGAAGGCGGCCGCTGGGAGCCAGGCGGCACAGCGGCATGCCGGCGTTTGGCCTTCCGGCAGAAAGCCGCATCCTTCGATGAGCGGGGCAAGTTCGCCAGCCGTGTCTATGCCATCGAGCACAAGTTTGCGGAGGAGCTGACCCGCATCAAGCGGACGGTCTCCAAGCAGCAGCTGCGGCGCTCCCAGGAGCTGTGCAAAGCCGGGCTGCCCCCGGCACCCTCGCCCTCAGCAGCCAGTGAGCCCATCGCCCCCCGCACCCCCCGCACCCCCTCCTCACAGGGCCCCGGCGGGCGCAAGGCACTGCCACCAAAGACCTTCCCACCCGCGGAGAGCACGCACGTCATCCAGCACCTGGCACTTTCCAGCATGGCGCTGGTGGGACCCGATGGGGAGCTGGAGCTGGGGGGACAGCGTGGGAGGAAAGCCCTGGCGTGGGGTGATGTGGTGGCTGGTCAGCCCACCGAGGCAGAGGATGCGGGCGCCAGGAAGGGTCCGCAGCAAGAAGGCACTGGGGAAGTGAAGAAGAAGGAGCAGTGGCCGTTAGCGCAAGCCACCCCTCAGGGACGGGCTGCCCTTTTGCAGGCGGGTCCCACCGAAGGCAGCCTGTGCCCGGACGGGGGTCCCGCTGTTGGAGCCCGTGCCCCCGGGGCGGTGAGCGAAGCCCTGGCTGCCCGGCTGGCCGTGCCGCATGGGCTGTACAGGCGGCCGGAGGCACCCATGGAGGTGCGGTTCCTGCCCTGGGCGAAGCCGGGGGTGGAGCAGGAGGCTCGCCTGGAGAAGAGCTGGGCAGGGCAGCACAGCACGGGCAGGGAGGTGGAAAGAAGGCAGATGAAAGTGTCAGAGAAGAAAGAGAGTGGCCGGATGGCTCAAGAAGGCAGGAGCACGCGGAGCAAGGGGAAGGGGCGCCGAGCCAGGCCCACCTCTCCGGAGCTAGGTAGGGGCATGGCTTTCTGCCTTCCTGCGGGCACAGACCTGGCTGGCCAGCCCCTGAGCGGGATGGGGGACCCCCAGCCTGCCCCTGGGAGGCATGGGGAGCCCAGGCTGTGCCAGAGAGCACAGGGGTGGGGCGGAGGGACACAGCTCTGGAGATTGGGGATGTTGGCACCAACCAGTGCCGTAAGACAGACCAGCGTGGGTACCACTTTGCTGGGCCTTGAGATCATGATGCTTGCTGACATCTCTGTCCCTCCTGCCTGGCATGGGAAGGACGCAGGGTGCTGACCTCTGACACCCAGCCCTGTGCTGGTCTGGCCCCCCGGGGCACAGGACACCTGCTGCAGCTTGTCCCGACCGGACCGTGCTCGGTGCTCCAGGCAGGGTGTGCAGCCCAAGCATCCCCGGGGGATGCTGCAGTGGCTTGGCCGGGGGAGAGGTGCCCTGCCCATCCCAGCATGCAGGGGTGAGACCAGACTGCACCAGGGCCGGGAGCTCCTTCCAGGCTCTGCTCTGGCCAAAGCAGTGCCAGGCCCATGTGCCCGAGGCTCCTGGCGCAGCCCCAGGACCTTTGCCTGTGTGCTGGGGCCATGGAGGGGAGAGAGCTGCAAGGCTGATGCTGATGTGGCGGGGCAGAGCAGACAACACCCCGTGGGGGCTGGGGGGAGCTCAGAGCGGGGGCTGCGGTGGGCTGTACAACCCTCCTCCTTCCACACCCCGCTGCCACCTTATCCCTTATGCTGTATGGGGATGTGCAGGAGGCTGTACGCTCCCTGCCCCATCCCGCTGCAGGCACTGTGCCATTGTGGCCTCTGATGTGGCCCTTTCCTCCACTGCATGGCCCTGGGACCTGCTAATGCCCCAATGAGGGTGTGGGGCACGTGGTGACAGGGATGGGCAGAGGGTTGCGAGGCCCCTGCTCTGCCTGCATGCAGCCGGGTGCGGCACAGGACCCGCTCGCTCCACCCTGCTGACAGCCACGGGGCCTGTCTCTCCCTGTCCAGAGTCCTCCGACGACTCCTACGTCTCAGCGGGTGAAGACCCCCTGGAAGCCCCCATCTTTGAGATCCCCATCCAGGACATGGCGGTGGCTGTGGGGGCGGAGGTGCTGCTCAAGTGCATTGTCACGGCCAACCCCCAGCCAGAAGGTGAGCGACCGCGGGGCTGGGGGGGGTCAGGGGCACGAGTGTGACAGAGGGGCTCTCTGCATGTCCAAGTCCCACCCGCTGAGCCATCCCTTGGGGCCACCTGAGCTGTGTGGAGTGGGACACGCAGCCCCGAGCTGGGTGTCTCAGGGAGGTGATGTGCCCACCCCGAGAGCACCCCTTTCGCCCTGCCTCCCCCCAGGCAGGAGTGAAGTGCTTGGGCACCGCCTGCCAGGGCAGGGTGCAGAGGGCAGGGCGTGGGCAAGGTGTCTGCCATTCCCCCGTGCTGGGCTGGGCTGCTGGGAGAGCGGGAGACAGGTCGCTGAGCACTGGGCGGGCAGGGACGGGTGATGCTCTGGGCTGCTGTTAGGACAGCAGAGCCCCGGTGCCCGGCTCAGGGCTGACGGGCTCCGGGCATGCTGTAGCCAGGACGTGGGCCAGGGGCAGCTGGGCAGCCAGAGCCGGTACCAGCCGACAGAGCCGGGCAGAAGCGAAGCGGCTTTGATTCCCTCCCCCAGCCTCCACTGGAGGGCAGGAGGATGCCAGGAATCGGGCAGGAGCCAGCCCCGCTCTCTCCGTCAGGGGCCGTGGGAAGCCGGGGCTGCTCCCCGTGGCACAGGGGTCCCCAGGCCAGGCAGGGGAGCGCCTGGCCTCACCGGGACCCCGCACAGACCCCCGGGGGGGCGTAGGCTCTCCTGCCCACGAGTGACCCTCGCCTCTGCCGGCAGTGTCCTGGAGGAAGGACGGGGTCCCGCTGCGGAGCAGCACGGCGCGGCCCATCAAGGCGGAGGGCGAGCGTCACACCCTGCTGGTCAGGAGCGCCCGGGTAGCCGACGCCGGCCTCTACACCGTCACCGCGGCCAACGAGGTGGGGGCGACCTGCTGCAGTGCCATCCTCAGCGTGCGGCCCGGTGAGTGCCGGCGGCCGGCCGGCGGGAGCGCGGCCCGGCGGGCGCGGTGGGAGGGCCGGCGCCGCGGCAGGCTGGCTGCCAGCTCGGCCGCTGCTGCCACTGGGAAGAAACCGGCTTCCTTACCCTACAAGGCTCTGTCTGAACCAAAGCAGCTGACGTGCTCCCGGCAAGCACGGAGGGATCCTGCCGTAGGGGGGGGGGGAGCGGGGTCAGGCTATGAGCATCCCCCGGCGCCCAGCAAGCAGCCCAGTGGCCGGCCTCCCCCAAACCTGTCCCGCGCCCTGCTAGCCATGGGGATACCCCTGCCTGCCCTCCAACCTGCAAATTGTGGGGATACCCCTACCCTCCAACCTGCAAACCATGGGGGTATCCCTGCCTGCCCTCCAACCTGCAAATTGTGGGGATACCCCTGCCCTCCAACCTGCTAGCCTTGGGGATGCCACTGCCCCACAAGCCATTAGCTGTGGGGAATACCCAGCCTGCCCACCAAACTGCTAGCTGGGGGGTACCCAGCCTGCCCTCCACCCCGCTGGCCGCGGGGATACCCAGCCCGCTGCAACCCCAATGCGCTCCCCATCCCGAGAGTGTCCCTGGGGAGCGTGCAGAGGCTCAGAGCTGCCCTGGGGGCTGGAAGCACCCAAAAACCCACCCGCTCCGTGGTGCAGCGGGGCTGTGCACCCAGGGGCAGCAGCGGCCGGGCAGGGCCAGCCGGGGACACAGAGGCGGGGGGCCGGGAAGGGGCCCGGCAGCCCCCGGCCCCGCGGCGGGCCCTCCCCCGCGCTGCTGGCCCAGCCCCGGGGGCCGGGCGGCGCTGGGGCGGGGAGGGCTCAGCGGGCCGGCGGCGCTGCGGGCTGGAGGCGCGCCCGGCACCGCCGCACCGGCCCCGGCAGCGGCAGCGGCGGCTCGGCGGTGTGGCCCGGCGCGGCGCGGCGCGGCGCGGCGCGGCGCGGCTCGGCTCGGCTCGGCTCGGCTCGGCTCGGGGTGGGGCGAGGGCTGCCAGGGCCGCGCCCCCCGGTGAGTGCGGGGGGCGGCGGGGGGATGCGGGAGGGCGGGCGGGGGGGAGCCCGGGGTCGCCCCCCCGCCCCCCAGCTCTCCGCCGGGCATCGCGGGGGCGCGGGGGGGGCACAGCCCTCGCCCTGCACCGGGCAGCCCGCCCGCCTCCCCCCGGTAAGGGGGGGGGTGAGGGCACTCCGGCAGCCGGGCTGGAGGGGGGGCCAGCACCCCGCGCCGCTCGCTGCTCCCCACCTCGCACCGCCCACCCCCGGCCCCCGCACTCATCCCGCACCCCGCGGGTCCCCCATCCCGGCCCCGGGTGGGCTCCCCACGCAGGCGGCTCCGGCGCCCCCGGGAGTGGGCAGGCGGCCGGCCGGGGTGCTGGGGGAGCGCAGCTGCCAATGTCACCTTCAGCCCTCGCCGGCTCGGGGCAGGGGCAGCCATCCCGGGAATCCGGGCGGCTTAAGGATGGGAGCGCGGGCTGCTGCGTAAGAGCCACTTGAGCCCTGCTGTCGCCTTGCGGGATATCGCGTCCCCTTATCGTCCCGTGAAGTGCTTCTCACCCCCTCCCCCTGCGCGGCCCCGCACCCCTTCGCTGCTGGCTGCTGCCGGGCTGGGATGTGCCGTGGGATGGGTGTCCCCGGGCACCCCTGGGGTGCAGGGTGGTGGGGAGAGGTGCCCTGACCTGCCTGCCCGGCTCTGGCTGCTGCCAGCTCCTTATCCAGCCTCTCCTGTGCTAGCCCCCGCCGTGGAGAGGCATGGGAACTTGGCACCCCCCCTCGGCCAAGCCAGCCCCATCACCTCGGATGAGGAGTACCTGAGCCCCCTGGAAGAGTTCCCCGAGTCCGGCACCCCCCAGCACCGACCGGCCATGAAGCTGCAGCCTAGAGCCGAGCATGGGGCTGCCTACAGCTCCCCAGAGAGCACCTTCAAGGCCGCACCCACCTTTGAGGTGAGCCAACTACCCCCCCCGGGACCTGGCAGAGGGGGAGCAGTGCTCTGTGACCACAGCCCTGTGGTCCCCGGTGCCAGAAGGTGCGGGGTCAGGCCTTCCTATCCCCTGATCTGGGGTGCTCCCAGCACCTGGGCAGCCTCCACCCCACCAGCTCCCCTGGTACTCCAGGGCTGCTGTTGTGATGGGGGACACATAGCCCTGGGTGCAGTGGTGGGGATGCATGGCCCTGGGTGCAGGCAGGTGCTCGCTGCTCTCTGACCCCTGCTTCCCCAGGTGTCCCTGTCGGACCAGTCGGTGCTGGAGGGGCAGGATGTCAGCATGACCGTCCGCGTCCGTGGGGAGCCCAAGCCCATCATTTACTGGTGAGTCCTGGTGCTCGCTGGGTCACAGCTGGGCAGGGAAGGAGGGGACAGGTACGGTGACCTCCCCATTTGGGGATGGCCAGCTTGGAGCTCTGGTCCTGAGCAGGATTGGGAGTAGAGGAGAGGGGACTTTTGGGGACAGCCAGGCTGGGCGTGCAGGGCCAGGTGTGACCATGCTGCTCTGCCTGTGTCCCGAGCAGGCTGAGGAACCGGCAGCCAGTGAAGTATGGCCGCCGGCACCACGCAGAGGAGGCGGAGGGGGCGCGGGGGCTCTTCATGCTGCACATCCTGGCAGTGGAGCGCACCGACACCGGCTTCTACACCTGCAAGGCCGTCAACGAGTACGGCACCAAGCAGTGCGAGGCCAAGCTGGAAGTCAGAGGTAAAGCTCCCCGAGCGCGTCCCCCCCAGCCCTGAGCGGTCAGCTGGCTCCAGTGCCCTGCATGAGCTGTGTGGGGAAGGGCCCACTGCAGAACCCCCCTTGGTGGTGCTGCGGGAGAAGGGGACGAGCCAGCCTGCCCTTCCCTGCCACAGCGCAGGCGGGTGCAAGCCAGGAGCAGGAAAGTGGAGCTGTGTGACTGGGGCTGCCTGCAGAGGCTCGCCCTGCAGCAGAAGGCAGGCTGCCCTGCTGCCCCACTGCCCCGCTGCCCCGTCCAGATGTGCAGCCCCACGGCCCTGGGTCCCACTGCCCAGCTGTGCCAGGGCTCCTGCCGGCCTGACCCAGAGCCTGCTGCTCCCCGCAGCCCAGCTTCACCCCACATCCCCCCGTCCCCCCACGTACCCACTGCTGGGGCTGGGTGCTGCCCCTGGCTGCGCAGGGAGGGATTTTGCCCTTGGTGGCCCTGCAGGGGACATGCCCCCCCCTGCCATACCAACAGTTCCCTCCCTCCCTACCCCAGGCAGCCTGCAAGCTGCGTGCCAGGCACAGGGCAGTTTGGAGAGGTCCCCCCCTGCCCGTTTCCATCAATAGCCTGTATGCATGGGACTGGGCTGTCCAGCCCCCTTCCCTTGCCGTCCCTCCCCAGCCCTGCTGTGGTCCTCCTAGGACCCCAATATATGTGTGCAAATGCTGGGGGGGGGCTCGGGACTGATAGTCAGGCTCTGCCTGGCATCTCCCGAGGACAGGGAAGGAGCCTGTGGGGACGAGTGATGCTGCCTCCCTCCTCTTGCCCTTTGCTGTGTGTGCCCTGCTCCCCCCAGCCCTCCCTGCTGACAGCTGCCTGAGTCCCCTGGGCTGCGCCCATCCCACCCCGGCCTTGGCTGCACTGCTTGTACCCTGCTGGGACCCCGCTCCCAGCCTTCGGCAAAGCGCGGCGGCACGAGGGTGGGAGCGGGAGCCAGCCCCGTGCTCCACGGCCAGCAGGAGCTGGGCTGCGGGGGCGACGGCCTGAGCCCCAGCCCCTCTCAGGGGTCTCAGTGGGTGGCTCCACACCTTGGCGTGCGCTCGCACCCCTCGTGCCGGCGCAGGCGTGTGCGTGCGTGCGTGCTGGCCCTGTCGCTGCTGCACTAACCCTTCCGCTTGCTGACTGCGGTTTTTGTCTGTACGCAGGGGGAGTACGATAAGGGGGTGCATCTCTCAGAGCCGCGGCCGCGGGGCTCTTAGTTGGACACCTCTTAGGCAGTGGACCTCACCTTGTGTTATTACCTTCTGCTCCATCCACCACCTCGTCCTGGACGCACCGCGGGGACGTGCGGGCCCTCGACTGTGGGCAGGGGCTCGCCGGATGGCCGGGGGAGGCGTAACTGAGGCGGGGTGGGGGGAGCAGCAGGGGAGCACCAGGCACCCCTTCAGCCGGGCCAGGGCAGCCATATGATGCCATCTTGTCTCTTGCTCCGTCCGTTTGTCCCTGTCTGCGTGTTCTGCTGCTCCTCTCCTTGCTGCCCAGGGAAGGGGAGCAGGGAGCTGAGCCCACAGTCGCTGCTGTGCCAGCCGGGGCTGTAGGGAAGGGGCTGCAGCACAGTGGCAGCTCTGCAATGGTCACTGCGGAGTGTGGGGGACAGGAGACCCTGGGGACCCCTGCGGGGGAGCACCCTGTCCCAGACGCAAGGGGGAGGGAGAGCACTGGCCCCTTTGACTTCGCAGTGGCCACCCATGCACCAGCCTGGCCACTGCAAGATGTCCCTTGCAGCCCCAGGGCTTGGGGTCTACCCAGAGCACCCCCTGGCTTCAGGTCTCTTCTCCCCGGGGAGAGGGCTTGGCGGGGGAGGCGGGCTGCGAGGCCGTGACCCGTTTTTTTGTAGCTCTAATAAAATCTGTTTGGTAAAGCGCTGTGTGGTGTGTTCCTGGCACGGACACCTCCCCTCACCCCCGGCCCCCTCCCTGGCTCAGCTCTGCTTTCCACATCTCGCCCCCCCACCCCCCCATCCCCCCCTTTCCTGCTGCACTCCCTGCCCGCCGCACTGGGCCTCCTCCCCGCATGCCCCCTCTGTCCCGCACGTTCCCCCCCTCCATCCCCGCCACCTCTCATGGTTGCTTTTCAGTTGCTGAGACGCGTCTCTCTTTCTCTCTCTCTCTCCCCCCTTCCCGGGCAGCTCGCCCCGAGTGCCAGTCCCTGGCCATCGTGGTTCCCCTGCAGGACGTGGTGGTCGGGGCGGGGGAGCTGGCGCTCTTTGAGTGCCTGGTGGCTGGCCCGCCAGACATGGACGTGGACTGGCTGTCCCGGGGCCGGCTGCTCCAGCCCGCCCTGCTAAAATGCAAGATGCATTTTGATGGGCGCAAGTGCAAGCTGCTGCTCACCTCCGTGCACGAGGACGACAGCGGGATCTACACCTGCAAGCTCAGCACCGCCAAAGGTAAGCGGCGGTCACGCAGCTCCCCGGGGGGTTCTCACTCGGGGCTTGGCCCTAGGGGATGCTGGGGGTGGACAGCCCCCCCTGCCCCTGGGTTTGGGGCTCTGGTCCAATGTAGGACCTGTCTGTAGGATGTCTGGTCTGGAGGTAGCTGTGAGTGCTGGAGGTGGGGGCCAGGGGTCAGGGAGTGGTTGCTGCCCCAGGAGCCGGGGAGCTTTCGCCGGCTGGGAAACCTGGTGTGCACCAGTCCTCGGGCTCCAGCACCCTGAGCCCTGCAGCCCTGTCCCATCCCACTCAGCTCCTCGGCCAGCATGCATGCAGCTCCCAGAAACGTGGGGAGATGCATTTGCACTGTGGCTGCACCGGCTGGATGCAGCCCTGGAGCCCAGCTGTCCCCATCCCCTGCTCCAGAGCTTCCAGGCACCCGGCTCCGGTACTGACCTGTCTCTGCTGGCCTGGGAGGTAGCAGGGGCAACGGGCAGGGGGTCAGGGCCACCCACCCTCTCCCACCAAGCCATCACTGGTGGCAGCTGAGGAAGAGCAGCCTCTGTCTGGCCTCTGTCCCATGGCTCTCACACCCCCCTGTGCCTGTGCATGCTGCACACAGCCTCTGTCCCCCGCAGCGGGGCAGGGACAAGGGTGACTTTTCCATTCCCCAGCCTGCCTGGGCAGCACCTCGGCAGTAATCCAAGCTGCAGTGGGTGCAGGGGGCAGCGGCATTCCCAGCACTCTGTGGCTGGTGCCGGTGCATCCCTCCATGGAGGAGGCTGTATGCCTGCGGGGATTTGAGGGCAGCAGCAGTTTTGGGTACAGGAAGGTGAGGCTGTGCCTGAGTATGGTGTCAATCCCTGCCCAGGGTGGGCGACAACACCATCATTGCAAAGCGGTCCCTGCTGCAAACCCTCTCATCTGGAGCATCCAGCCTGTGCCTGTCCCCATGCTGCCCCTGAGTGCTGCACGTGCTGGAGCTTCTGCTTCAGCATCACTGCCCTGTCCCCAGAGGGCTAGGCCAGCTGTGACCCCCTGCCCTATGGGGAGGGCAGGGCATCCTCCCGTCCCACCTTGCTGCTGGCATCCGTACTGCTGTGAGGGAAGGAAAGAGGCACCCTGCTGCCGGCAGAGCCCCAGCCCTGGGCACGAGGACCTTGCACACACTTGTACCCCCCCTGCCCCATGCAGGGACAGAACCTGGCACCCAGCACACCTGGGCTCAACCCCCACCAGGTGTGGAGTATGCTCAGCTACAACCATGTTGGCTACTGGGGCTGCAGCCGGGGAGGGTTGCAGGATGCCTCCTGCCCTGCACAAATGCATGCCACGCGGGGCTCACCCCTACCTGCTCTCCTTGCAGACGAGCTGACCTGCAGTGCCCGGCTGATGGTGCAGCCCTCTGTGCAGCCACTCTTCACCCGCAAGCTGGAGGATGTGGACGTGGTTGAAGGGCGGACGGCACGTTTCGACTGCATGATCAGTGGGACTCCCCCCCCAGCGGTCACCTGGACCCATTTTGGTAACCCCCAAGCCCAGAGAGCTTGCCCAGGGCCCTGCGGGGAGACCTCTCCCCATCCCCTTGGGGGCTGCACCCAAGGGCTCGAGCCCAGCCGGGGCTGGGAGGGGTGCTGATGCTGATGCTGATGCTGGTGTGTGTCTCCATACAGGCCAGCCAGTGCAGGAGGGGGAGAACGTGCGGATTCAGCAGGACGGGGGGCTGCACTCGCTGGTCATCGTGCATGTGGGCAGCGAGGATGAGGGGCAGTATGCGGTGACTGCCAGGAATGCCCATGGCCACGTGGAGTGCTCTGCCGAGCTCTACGTGGAGGAGCCACGGCCATCTGCTGCCTCCCAGATGTAAGCGTTGGGGGTCTCTGGGATCTGCATCCCCCCTGCTTGCTCCCCCCTGGGATCTGGGGGACAATGGGCTTGTGCAAAGCCTGGGGTTGGGGCTGGGCTGGGGGCACCGTGCTCCTGCCGTGAGCGTGTGCGGGCTCTTGCAGCTCCAAGCTGGAGAAGATGCCGTCCATCCCGGAGGAGCCGGAGCAGGCGGAGACGGAGGCAGAGTGCTTCACCATGCCTGATTTCCTGAAGCCGCTGCACAACCTGGATGTGGTGGAATCGAAGGAGGCCGTGCTGGAGTGCCAGGTGGCCGGGCTGCCCTACCCCTCCATCACCTGGTTCCACAACGGCTCCCGCATCGACAGCACCGACGACCGCAAGATGATGCAGTGTAGGGCTCCCTGCCGCCCTCCCCGCCCCCCTGGGGTTCCTCCACCCGGGGCGGAGGAGGGGGGACACTCCGGGAGGAGGCATCACCCCCCAGACCTTCATGCCCTGTGAGGCAGGGAGGGGAGCTCTGCACCGCTTGGCTGGCGGGGTCTTACCTGTGTCCCCCTGTTCCCCCCCAGATAAGGATGTCCATCGCCTGGTGTTCACGTCTGTCAGCCACGCGCATGCTGGTGTCTATAAAAGCGTCATCGCCAACAAAGTGGGGAAGGCCACATGCTACGCACACCTCTATGTCACCGGTAAGCAGCAGTGGGCACCACCGGGGATGTGTAGCCACTCGCTGCCACTCTGTCAGGCTGTGCCCTGGGGCTGGTGGCCCTGTAGCGAGGTCCTGGAGTGATAGGATCACAGGACAGTTCAGGTTGGAGGGGGCCTCAGTAGGTCTCTAATCCAACCTAAAAGCGGGGTCAGCTGTGCAGACCTCACCTTGCGGGGTCAGAACCCATCTCTGGACCCCCAGGTCCCACATGGGACTTGCTGGCAGCACCAGCCCCACAGGGGCTGCCAGGCTGAGCCCCCGCCGGGGAACCAGTGAGGGTTGCTGGCCCCATCTGTCCCCTCCAGCCTGCATCTCCTGGGACGTAAGGCAGATGCCCTGAGGAGCTGTGGCAGTGGCTATGCTCACACCCCTGCCTGCCTCCCCACGCAGACGTGGTGCCGACCCCCCCTGACGGGCCCCCCACCATGGCCTCGGTGACCGGCAGAGCCATCACGCTGACCTGGAACAAGCCCAGGTGGCTGGACACTGCCATAGGTGAGAGGGCCAGGGATGGGCAGGGGCTGGGCAGGAGGTGGGCAGGGGGTGGGCAACGCCGTGATGGGGCGCACAGGCCAGCCTGATGCCAGGGGCTCTGCACCAACCCTCTCCCCCTGCAGACCCCAACTCGGTGACCTATGTGGTGCAAATGCAAGTGCTGGGCACGACGCAGTGGCTGGTGCTGGTGGCTGGCGTGCAGGATACCACCTACACGGTGCATGGGCTGACCAAGGGTGCCCAGTACCTCTTCCGTGTCATCACTGCCACCCCCAAGACCAACAGCAAGCCCTCCCCGCCTGTGGGGCCCGTGCAGCTCCTGGACCGGGGTAAGAGGGGCAGTGGGGAGGGGACAGGTGGCTGGGGTGGAGGGGTCTCTATCCCCAGTGGGGTGGTAAGCTGGCCAGGGCTGGGCGACATGGGGTCTGGAGGTGGTGGTGATGGTGCGTGTGGCAGGTCCCTACCTGGAAGAGGCCCCAGTCATCCTGGACAAGCCAGATGTGGTGTACGTGGTGGAGGGTCAGCCAGCCTCCATCACCATCACCATCAATCACGTGGAGGCCACCGTCACCTGGAAGAGGTAGGAGATGGCACTGTGCCCATTGCCTGCCCCATGCCCAGCATCACCCCACAGGGTGCACAAAGAAAGGCTCCTGCACCAGTTCTCCGTGCAGCCCACAGTGGGTGGGGGGACCCTCCCTGGGGCTGGGCTGGGTGTGCACCCAAGGGTGATGTCCAGGGCTGTGCAGAGCTGCAAGGGGGGGGGGCCTTTTTTTGGGGAGGGTGCTGTCTGTGGGGTGCTAAGGGTTGAGAGCCGTTCAGGAGGCAGAGCTAGCAATGGGGTGCAAGCTGTTTGCGGGGACTGTGGGGTGGGAGTCAGGGCCAGGGCTGTCTGTGGGTCAGGAGGTGGCCATGGGGCTGTGGGGTGGGAGCTATCGATGGGGCAGTGGGTCTGGGGTTGCCTGTGGGGCTGTGATGTGGCAGCTGGTGTGCCCACAGGGGCGGGCAGGTGCTTGGGGAGCAGGAGGGCACATGCGAGATGACAATGCCAGACGACGACCAGCACTGCCTGCGGCTGCTGCGCGTGGGCCGGGGGGCCGCAGGGCCGCTGGCCTGCGAGGTGAGCAACCACCACGGCACTGCCCGCTGCACCCTCCGTCTCTGCCTTGCAGGTAGGTGCCCCCACACCAGGGGGCCATGCCCCTCTGCCAGGGGGTGGCATCGCCCTACGGTGCTCCAAGCCTGTATGCCATGAGGGAGGCATTGCCCCACAGGGTGGCACTGCTCCACAGTGCCCCGTGCCCATGTGCCATGGGGGCACTGCCCCATAGCATGGCACTGCTCCTCAGTGATCCATACTCGTACGTCATGGGGATGTTGCTCTATAGGGTGGCAGTGCCCCATGGGGCTGAAAACCCATGAACCATGTGTTGATACTGCTGCCCGGTGTCCTATACCCATACCTGACTTGGGTAGAAGTGTCCCATGTGCCCTATGACCATGTGCATGGGTGGCACTGCCCCGTGGTGTCCCTCAGCCATGTGCCATGGGTGGCACTGCTGCAGGGTGTCCCATACCTGTGTATAATGGGGTGGCACTGCCCCATGGTGCCTTATGGCCAAGAGCCATGGGGGACAGCTCCACAATGCCCCACAGAGGTATCATGGGTGGCACTGCCCTACAGTACCCCACATCCATATGTAACAGGGAGATGCAACTCCACAGTGCCCCATGCCCATGTGCCATGCGTGGCACTGCCCCATGGTGTCTGACACCAATGGGTGACTGCCCCATGGTGCTGCAGGCACATGCCATTGGTGGCCTGCCCTGTAGTGTCCTGCTCCCGTGTGCATTGGTGTGGCACTGCCCCATGGCACTCCATGCCCCTATACCATGGCCTGGCACTTCCTCGCAGTGCCCCACAGCCGTACACCCCGCGCCAATGGCGGGGGGTTGGCACTGCCCCATGGTGCCCCATGCCCCATCTCTCGGCAGAGGCACCGCGCTTTGAATCCATCATGGAGGACATCGATGCCCAGGAAGGGGAGACGCCACGCTTCGCCGTGGTGGTGGAGGGGAAACCGCTGCCAGACATCATGTGGTACAAGGTGGGCTGGGACCCCCCCACCCCCTTCCTGACCCGCAGGCCCCCCAGACCCACACCGTCCACTGCCTCACCTGGGTCACCGCACTGGGGCTTTGGGGTTGTGTTCACCCCCGGTGATGCAGGATGAGCCCCATGCCCCATGCATGGGGAAGGGGTGGCAGGAACTGGTCGGGGACGGGACGGGACCACCCTGATGCCCCTGCCACCCCCAGGACGGGGAGCTGCTGGAGGAGAGCAGCCACCTGAGCTTTGTGTACGAGGACAATGAGTGCTCACTGGTGGTGCTGGGCACTGCCAAGCCCGACAGCGGCGTCTACACCTGCACGGCCAAGAACCTGGCGGGGGAGGTCTCCTGCAAGGCAGAGCTGGTGGTACGGGCAGGTATGGCCAGCCAGCCCCCCAGCCCCGGGGGGCAGAGCCTGGGTGCCCGGCTTGCCCTCCGCCAGCGCCTTTCTTTCCCCCAGCCCAGCCCGCTGCCGATGCCACCATGGAGGAGGAGGCGCTGCACAAGGCGCGACGCCTGACCGACTACTATGATGTGCATGAGGAGATCGGGAGGTATGGGGCCGCCGGCGCAGTGGGCAATGGGGCACCCCAGGCACTGCAAGGACAGGGGTGCTGGAGCCAGGCTGCACCCTGGGGCTCTGTCCCTCGTGACTGAGCTCCATGGTACACCAGATCCCGATGTGCTGGGGCTGCTCTCAGCCACAGTTGGATGCCCCGGTGCTGGCTCAGGGTGGGGAGCCGGGGCAGCCAGAGCAAAGCCAGGCCTGAGGTCTCTCCATGGATTGTCCTGGAGGGCTGCCGGGGCTGCGGGCAGCTCCCTGCGGAGCGGGTGCCTGCCCCAGCTGCTCGGGGAAGGGGAGGTCTCCTGCTCCCCCACCTTCTTATCGCCCCTTGCCCCCGTTGCTGCATTGCAGGGGGGCTTTCTCGTACCTGCGGAGGGTGACAGAGAAGAGCAGCCGGCTGGACTTTGCCGCCAAGTTTGTCCCCGGGAGGACCAAGGCTAAGCAGTCAGCGCGCCGGGAGCTGCACATCCTCTCACAGCTGGACCACGAGCGCATCGTCTTCTTCCACGACGCCTTCGAGAAGAAGAATGCCGTCATCATGGTCATGGAGCTGTATCCTCCGGGCGCTGCTCTGGGAGTGCACAGCATGGGGGATGAGGGGAGGCTTTTGCGGGGGACAGGTGGGCAGAGCAGATGTGGAGGAGTTGGGTGCCCAAGAGGGTGCGGGGCACGGCGGGGCATGGAGTTTCTATGCTCCTTGACTGGGGCCCAGCTGTGCCGAGGAAGAGCTGCTGGACAGGATGGCAAGGAAGCCCTCGGTGTGCGAGTCTGAGGTGGGTGAACCCTGGGGGGGCAAAGTGATGGGGGCGGGAGGGAGGGAGCCTGGGGACACCAGGGTCTGTCCCAGCCCAGGGACGTACAATGCTCATAGTATCAGGCTATGAAGGAGGCTACAGCCCGCACCCTCCTCTGCACAGGGCCAGCATGGGGCCGACCCATGCTCAGGGTGCCCACCCTCCCTCTGCTCTCTCACAGGTCCGGTCCTACATGCGGCAGGTCCTGGAAGGGATCTGCTACCTGCACCAGCACAGTGTCCTGCACCTGGACATCAAAGTGAGTGCGGGGTTCTCCCAATCCCTCCCACCCTGCACCTGCATGGACGAGCTCCTGCCGCACTGCGGGGGGCTCGGTTCTGCTGACGGGGGACATCCCTTCCCTGGGGGGAGTCCCTGCCTCCTGCCAAGCTCCCCTCTGCCCCGTGCTGTCCTGTAGCCAGAAAACCTCCTGATGGCGGATTCGAGCAGCGAGCAGGTCCGGATCTGTGACTTCGGCAATGCGCAGGAGCTGACACCCGAGGAGCCACAGTACTGCAAGTATGGCACCCCCGAGTTCGTAGGCCCCGAGATCGTCAACCAGAGCCCCATCTCCAGTGTCACTGACATCTGGTAAGGGCGGCCCTGGGGTGGACGGTGGGCTCCCCACTATGCCAGGAGGGACTGGGCGCCCCGCAGGGCTAGTGCTGTGCGGTAACCGTGCTCTCCTCTCCGCAGGCCCGTGGGGGTCATCGCCTACCTCTGGTAAGTGCCCCGCTGGACCCCCACAGGAGGGACCCCCTTCCTGCCCCCTTGCTGGTTGCAGTGCTGGGGCTGCAGCCATGCACATCGCTCCTTGCAGACTCAGCCTCCTCCCTGGCTGCTCCTGCCTCTGCCCTCTCCATGGCACTGGGGCTGGGGTCCGGGGTCCCATCCTCGGTCCCCTGTACTTGCCATGCTGTTCCCCATGTCCCCCCGGCCCGATGACAGTGTCCTCTCCTCGGCAGCCTGACGGGGATCTCCCCCTTCGTGGGGGAGAATGACAAGACAACACTGATGAACATCCGCAACTACAACGTAGCCTTTGAGGAGAGGATGTTCCAGGGGCTCACCCGGGAAGCCAAGGGCTTCGTCATCAAAGTGCTGGTCAATGACAGGCTGTGAGTGCTGCGGGGTCCCTGGCCCCCACCCCTACGGCGTGAGCCTTGTGCTTGAGGGAGGGTGGGGACCCCCATGCATCGGGGTGCCCGAGGGCAGGCTGGCTGCACAGCCCTGCCGGGGTGCAGCACGGGCAGCCAGACCCTCCTGCCCTTCCCCGGGCTGGCCAAAGCCCCCCAGCCTGGGTGGTTCTCACCCAGCGGTGTTGGTTCACAGGAGACCCAATGCGGAGCAGACCCTGGAGCATCCCTGGTTCAAGGTGAGCCTGGACAGGGACGCAGCGCCCGATAGCAGCGGGGTTCCCCCGAGCCTGCTGTAGGCTCCGTGGGACACCGCTGTCCCCTCGCCCCGCAGACGCTGGCCAAGGGGAAGGTCATCAGCACTGACCACCTAAAGCTCTTCCTCTCCCGTCGGAAATGGCAGGTGAAGGCAGGAGCTGGGGCAGGAGGGGGCAGGCAGAGCTGTGTGCTGGGCAGGATGGGGTGATGTGTGCTGGGAAGGACAGGGTGACGTGCGCTGGGCAGGATGGGGTGATGTGCACTGGGCAGGATGATGCCATGCCGCATGCCTGGGTCTGATCCAGCCCTCTCCACTGGCTGCAGCGCTCGCAGATCAGCTACAAGTGCAACATGGTGCTGCGGCCGATCCCGGAGCTGCTGGAGGACACATCCAACCACCTCTCCATCGCCGTGCCACGGCACCTCAAGGAGTCGCCGGCACTGTCATCCTCCTCGGACTCAGATGACCTGGAGGAGCTGCCCTTCATCCCCATGCCACACCAGGTGGAGTTCTCTGGCTCCCGCATGTCGCTCAATGAGATCCCCACGGACGATGAGGCCATTGGGCCATCTGAAGGGCCGCGGCTGGAGGGCGTTGCGCCGGGGGACGTCTCTGCCATGGAGTGGCAGAGCCAGGGTGTGGAGAAGCCCGGGGTGGCCCTGGGAAAGCGGCCAAGGGGCGCCGGGCCGCGGCGGCCGTGCATGGAGGTGGAGGCACCTGGCTCCTCTGATGAAGAAGCCCCCGAAGCCCAGAAGCGGCCAGAGTACCCCCGCAAAGCCATGAGGAAGGGCTCCAGCCTGGAGTCCCCGGGGAGCGCCCGGCGAGGAGAGCTGAAGAGGGGCGGCTCGGCTGACAGCGCCCTGCTGCTCCACCAGTCCCCGGGGACCGAGGAGGGGGCCGAGGTGGGCCGGGACCCTCGCTGGGCCCTGGCCAAAGCGGCCTCCATGGAGCTGCCACGGCGGAAGGGGGTCTGGGGGGAGGACGATCACGCTCAGCGCCTGGAGCTGATGCGCCAGCGGCTGCTGCGGGGCGGCCCCGGGGATGGCAAGGTCAGTGGCCTGCGGGGTCCCCTCCTGGAGACCCTGGGGGTCGGCCCCGACAAGAAGGTCCCGCGGCCGACCCGGTTGGATCCGCCGGCGGTGCCACGGCTGGTGCGGGCGGCCTCCAGCGAGGCCACCTCGCCACGCCTCCTCCCCACCGAGCACCAGCTGCAGAAGAGCAGCTCCTTCAGCCACGGGGACACTGAGCCTGTTGTCCGGCACCGCCGCTCTGGCGCACCCCTGGAGATCCCAGTGGCCCGCCTGGAGGCCCAGCGGCTCAAGGAGTCCCCATCGCTCTCGGCCCTCTCTGATGCCCGGCCCCCAGCACCACTGGATGCCACCGGCCCGCTGACACCCCCCGTGGTGGAGACCGCCGTCCCCCATGCTCCCACCACGAAGGCTGCCCTGGGGAGGAGGCGCGTCCCCGAGGAGCGTGGCTGGCCTGGGGCCAGCACGGCTGCCACCACCACGGGGAAGAAGCCCACGGCCAGGGGGCAGGAGGAAAAGACGCCCACCAAGGCCGCTGGAGCCAGCGGGGAGGGGGCTGCCAGAACGGGAGCACCCGCCCCACCGCAGACCCCGGTTCCTGGCACCCAAGCCCCCAAAATGTCTTCCTATGCCAAGGTCATGCAAGCCATGGGAGCTGTGCAAAGCGGGGAGCCAGCCACTGAGGAAGCCCCCCAGCCCACGCCAGCCATCCTCGCCGAGCCCCCTGCTCCAGCACCAGCACTGGCATTGAAGAGGGAGGCGAAGCCCACCGGCTCCTCCAGCTCCCTGCTCATCCAGGACATCGACTCGGAGGAGGTCTTCGAGGCCAAGTTCAAGCGGGGCCGGGAGTCGTCGCTCAGCCGGGGGCTGAAGCTCCTCACCCGCTCCCGCTCTGAGGACCGGCACCTGGCCGGCCCCCCGGCCCCCGACGAGGACATCTACCGTCCCACGCCGGCTGGCGTGCCCCTGGAGCTGCGCAGGGACCGGCCCACTGGGCTGGCAGCCAAGTCCAAGTCGGTGCAGGACCTGCACGAGGTGGAGAAGGACAGAGGCTTCCTCCGGAGGATGTCCATGCTCCTCAAGCGGACCCCGCCTGCCGAGAGGAAGAAGAGCAGGGGGGAGGACGGAGGTGGCGAGACCCCATCCGGTGGGCGCCGCTTCTCCTGGAGCCTGGCCCTGGGTGGCTCCAAGGAGCGGAGGGACTCAGAGAGCCTCAAGTCGGAGCCGGGGGGCGGCGGGGAGAGCGAGTCGCCGGCGGTGGCCGTGCGGAGGAAGATCAGTGCCACGGTGGAGCGGGTCTCTGCGCGGCTGCGCAGCCTGTCGGATGAGCGGCCGGAGGGCGAGGGGCCGGGGGAGCTCCGCCGCACCAGCTCTGAGGGGGAGAGCCTGCGGCCAGGGCCCCCCCCGGTGCCCGCAACCTCCTCTGAGTCCCTGCGCTCCGAGGGCAGCACCCGCTCCTCCACCTCTGCCAAAGGTGAGCGGTGAGGGGGGGTCCCACTGGCACCCCATGGCCCAGCTGCCCGGGGCGCGGCAGGCACTGCCGCCCCGGCTTGGCCCCGCTCTCAGCCACCCCGCGTGCCCACAGGTGGGGACGAGAGCCAGAAGCGGTCCCGCTGGGAGCGCTGGGGGCTCTCACGGGGCAAGAAGGAGAAGGTGGCCTCGCAGCCCAGCATCCCCTCCAGCCTGCTGCGGGAGGAGGGACCCACCGCCGGCCGGCCACATGCACCCAGTGAGTCGGGTAGGTGCAGCCCTGGGACGGGATGGCGGGAGTCCATCGCTGCCCCAGCCTGACCCCACCTCTGCTTTCCAGATTTCCCCCCCATTTTCCACATCAAGCTGAAGGACCAGGTGCTGCTGGAGGGCGAGGCGCTGACCCTCTGCTGCCTGCCCGCCGGCAGCCCAACCCCCAGGATCATCTGGATGAAAGGTGGGGGGCTGCCTGCACTGCCTCGGCAGGTGGGTGCCGGGGGGGGCACTGTAGCATCCCTCTCATCTGCTCCCCCCCCCGCAGACAAGAGGTCCCTGCAGCCAGACAATGCGCTGAACGTCATCTCCTGCAAGGACGGCCGGCAGATGCTCACCATCGCCAAGGTGTCCAGGAAGGATGCGGGGCTGTACGAGTGTGCAGCCGCCAACGCCTTGGGCACGGCCATCAGCTCCTGCACACTGGCTGTGGCACGTAAGGATGCAAGGGGAGGACCTCAGGGGACAGAGGAGCTGCCCTGCGAGGAAAGAGCACGTGCCAGGCACGCACCCCGGGGCTGGGGACCGGTTGGAGCAGGTCACTTGAGCTCTGCTCTCCGCATCTGCAAGAGACTGGAAGTTTTGAGGGGAGACAGGCTGGTTTTGCCCAGGCAACTCCAGCATCTCCGAGCTCACGTGTTGTGCTGTCCTCGCCCCACAGCAGCTCTGCTCTGCCCCTGGCCAGGCACCCAGCCCACCCTGTCTGTCTCCTCGCAGGGCTCCCCGGGCGGCCGGGCACCCCGGAGATCCCCCAGAAGTACAAGAACACGGTACTGGTGCTGTGGAAGCCTGCGGAGAGCAAAGCCCCCTGCACCTACACACTGGAGCGCAGGCTGGATGGTATGTGGGGCTGCCTCCCATCCCCCGGCAGCCGCAGCCAGAAAGATGGGCTCACATGGGGACACCAAGCCAGGACAAAAGTGCCCAATGTCGTTGCTGTCCCCTGGGGCTCAGCGGGGTCCCAGGTCAGGGGTGGGGGACAGGGGGCTGCCCCCTGCCCCTGGTCTACCCTTGCCTCACCTTGCCCCCACGCCAGCAGGGGAGGACGAGTGGAAGATCATCAGCACCGGCATCGCTGACTGCTACTTCAACGTGACAGAGCTGCCCCCCGGGAGTGCTGCCAAGTTTCGGGTGGCCTGTGTCAACAAGGCCGGGCAGGGGCCCTACAGCACCCCCTCGGGGAAGGTGCACCTCGAGGCAGCAGGTGAGCAAGCCCTGTTCTGCGGGGCGTGGGGCAGCCATGGGGCCAGCTGTGGGGCTGACGCCTCTGGGATGCTCTGGGGGTCCTTGAGTCCTAGGGGATCTTTCCCCCAGGGCTTTGGGGAACAGGGTGCCGCTTGCACCCTGCTCCTTGATTACCCATGCCTGGCTCATACCTCCCTTTGCTCCCCGCAGATGCCCGAGCTGCCCCAGCTAAGAACATCGCTGTCCCTGTCTCCGTCCCTGTCCCCGAGAAGGTGGCTTCCAGCCGGTCGACCCAGACGCCCGTGGGGCAGCTGGAGCCGTCGGCCATGGGGGCCACCCCCACCACACCGCCCCACAAGCACAAGGGAGCAGTGCAGAAGGCAGACAGGGCGGCGCAGGCAGACGTCCCCCCCAGGGTCCTCCAGCCCCCCGCGCCCCGTGAGGAGGGGCCACAGCCAGACGCCGAGCTCCCACCCGACATCACCATATGCGTGCCTCCGGAGCTGATGTTCACTCCCCCTCGGACTGTTGCCTCACCCCACACAGACACCCCCACCCGGGGCTCCCCTGTGCCCCCCACGGACACATCCCCCCCACCTCGGGCTCCATCCCCTTCCAAGTTCTCCCCCATTTCCCCAGTGTCGACCACCGCCAGCTCAGCCCCCACGCTCTCTCCCACCCCCAACGCAGCACCCACGCGGAAGATGCCCCCCTACATGGTCACCTCCTTCGTTTCCATGCCCCCGTCATCCTCCCCGCAGGAGCCCCCCGCCACTGCCCCATCCTCCAAGGAGCCCCCAGCTGAGAGCGGGACCCCAGGGGCAAAGGATGGCACAGCACTGCGGCAGGGCATCCCCCAAAAGCCATACACCTTCTTGGATGAGAAGGCGAGGTGAGGAGCGGTGGGATGGGATGCTCTGCTGGGGGGGTGGGTGTGTGTCCCCAGCACCCCACGCTGGGAATGCTGAGCGCCGCCCTGTGCCGCAGGGGTCGTTTCGGGGTGATCCGTTTGTGCAAGGAGAACGCCACGGGGAAGCACTTCATGGCCAAGATCGTGCCCTACGAGGCAGAGAGGAAGCAGAGCGTGCTGCAGGAGTACGAGATCCTCAAGGCGCTGCACCATGAGCGCATCATGGCCCTGCACGAGGCGTACATCACCCCCCGCTACCTGGTGCTCATCTGCGAGAACTGCGCTGGCAAGGAGATCCTCTACAGCATCGTGGACAGGTATGGGTGGGCGCGGGGCTGCCGGCAACGGCCGCTGGCATGGGGCTGCCCACTGATGCCATTTGCCCCCAGGTTTCGCTACTCAGAGGATGACGTGGTGAGCTACGTGCTGCAGCTCTTGCAGGGCCTCGAGTACCTGCACAGCCGCCGCATCGTGCACCTCGACATCAAGCCGGACAACGTCGTCATCTCAGGCATGAACGCCCTCAAGATCATCGATTTTGGCAGCGCCCAGACCTACAACCCCCTCGTGCTGCGGCAGCTGGGGCGGCGTGTTGGCACCCTGGAGTACATGTGTGAGTGGGGCACCGGGGATGCGGTGGCATGAGGACGGGGCACGCTTGTGCCCGAGGTGTGCATGTGTGCCCGTGCACTGTGGGGGGCTTGGGCCTGGGGGGGTAGTTGAGATATCCTCAGGGAAGCTGGGGGATCTTTGGGATGCTGGGAGTGTCTACTGAGGGTTTCTGTAGGATTGCTGGCTCAGTGGGACAGTTTGGGTGCTGTGGGTTCTCCGTCCTCTGTACCGCTGGGGGCAGTTGGGGTATCCTTGGAGGTGCTGGGCTCTGTCAGGGTATTGGGGTGTCAGGGAGGGGTGCTGGAGGGTGCAATGGTGGGGTGCTGTGGCTGCTGTGGGTGCTGGGGATGGTGCGGGTGCTGTGGGTGCTGGTGATGCTGTGGGTGCTGGGGCTGGGCCCCCTGGTGCATATGACAGCCCTGCTCCCTTGCCCGCAGCGCCGGAGGTGGTGAAGGGTGACCCAGTGGGCTCCGCAGCAGATGTCTGGGGCGTTGGTGTCCTCATCTACATCATGTAAGAGAAGGGGCCGGGGGGACGAGCACCCTGAGGTGTAGTCAGCCCCACCCAGGGCTCAGTGCCATGGGGGACACCAGGCTGGTGGTGGGCTGGGGGATGCTGTAGCCCTGTAGACCCTTCCCAGCTGGACATGGGGATTGAGACCCTGGGCAGCTGTGGCTGTTCCAAACCAGGGATGGGTGGGTAGGGGGTCCCAGGTGCTCTCCCACCACTGCCCCCCAGCCCCTGCCACCCCCTTTACCCTCACAGGCTCAGCGGGCGGTCACCGTTCTTCGAACTAGACCCCATTGAGACAGAGAACCGCATCCTGGCAGGGCGCTTTGATGCCTTCAAGCTGTACCCCAACGTCTCACAGAGTGCTGCCCTCTTCATCCGCAAGGTTCTTGCTGTCCACCCCTGGTGAGTGCCCAGCCCAGGCAGAGAGGACACGTGGCCCCGGACTGCGCTCATGACCAGGCCAGGCGGGCAGCTCCCTGCCCCACAGGGACCCTCCAGACATCAGTGGGACCCTGGGGTCCATCCCTGTTCCTGGAGGGGGCTGGGATCTCCTGAGTCCAGGACCCTGGGGTCCACCCCTGCCCTCGGAGAGGGCTGGGACCCCCTGGGTGTTGCGGGGCAGGGATGGTGGCCGGGTTTGGAGGGGTGCAGCAGCGGTAGGCACCCTGCGGCCCCTGATTCGGCACTGCCCCTGCCCCAGGAGCCGCCCCACAGTGAAGGACTGCTTTGCCAACGCCTGGCTCCAGGATGCCTATCTGATGAAGCTGCGCCGCCAGACGCTGACCTTCACCACCAACCGCCTCAAGGAGTTCCTGGTGGAGCACCAGCGGCGCCGCGGCGAGGCTGTCACCAAGCACAAGGTCTTACTCCGCTCCTACCAGGGCGGCCAGCCGCCGGGGCCACAGTAGCCAGTGCCTCAGCCGCGGCCACGAGGGGCCGAGGAGCCAGAGGAACATTCCAGGGGCCGTGGGACAGGGCGGCCGAGGAGGAGCCGGGACGTGCCGGGATGAGCCCACGGACCTCATGTGCTGCCACTGGGGATGCTGGCGGCCGGCATCTCATTTTGGCGGTGCCGAGGGAGAAGGGAGGTGCTGCCACAGCCGGCCCGGTGGTGGGGTCCGGCAGCGGGCGGGCGATGGGAAGCCTCGCTGGGAGGAACAGAGAATGTGGCAGAGGGTCAGGGGAAGGACGGGATGGGGATGGGGGGCTGAGGGAAGCCCCAGGTGGGAGCAGGACAGCCGCCAGCGTGCTGGCCAGCCCTGGCCACGTGGGTCCCGTCAGCCGTGTGCCTTACGCCGCAGCCTGCAGCTGCCCCCGGCCATGGTGCGGGGGGGTCCCTGTGCTCCCCCTGGTTTGCACGCCAGTGCCCGAGGACTGAGGTTCCTGCAGAGAGGGGCCCACTCACGGCCCCCTGCCCCCCCGTGGCCCCCCACCAGCCGGCACAGCCCCGGTCGCCACGGCTGGGAGTGGGGGCCGCCAGCCCCCCCACTTTCCGCTCCTCCCAGCCCCGGTCCTGGCAAGTGGGTTTGCAGCCCCAGGACTGACGCCGGTGCCTTTCCCGGGGCTGTCGGCTGTGCCCCGTGCCAGGGCGGGGGGCTGGCTGGCACTCCCCCTTTGCAGGGGGGCACCCACATGCCACGCACACCTCCTGCGCCTGCTCAGGCCCACGCTGCTCATGCTCTGCCTGCCCCGCTCCGGCCCTCGCCCTTGAGTCCCACCCACCTGTCCCCAGACCCCCTCATGCACCCCCCCGCACCACCTCCCGTCCGACCCCCTGGTGCCACGGCACAGCCCCACAGGTGCCTTGCCAAGCCCCGCACCCCCTCCCTGGCTGGCGGCAGGATGCTCCAGCGTGGCCGGGGTGCCCTGGGTGGGGGGACGGGGGCAGCGGTTGGGCACCCGCCTTCCAGATGCTGCTGTAGTGATAGGGCTTTATTTATTGACTTTGGGGAGAAGGCCTCTGCCTGTCCCCGTCCCCGTCCCCGTCCCCGTCCCCGTCCCCGCCCCCTCCTCCTCCTCTCTGCCGGGCTCCAGAGTCGCCGACGTCCCCCTGGTCTGGAGCAAGCAACGTGCCAGAGCAGCAATAAAGACCCTGAGCAGCCGGTCCCGTCTCCGTGCCTCGCTGGGAGGGGACGGGGGGGGGGGACGGGGGGGCAGAGCAGCCCCGACTGCCACCGAGGGCTGGGCACCTCGGGGGGGGTCCCGGTCCCGAAGTCCAGGGACCCGAAGCCAGGAAGGCTTCCAGGCGGGGCCGGGCTGGGAGGGGCGTCGGAAACTTGGGGAAGGAGCCAGGAAAGCTGCGAAACGCCGGGGCGGGCGCGGGGGGGAAGGGGGGGGTGGAGCGGCTCACGGGGCGCTCGCGTCATGGAGCGAAAATACCGGGTGCCGGAGGGCCCGGTGGCGGCACGGCCGGGGCCGGGCTCCTGCTGGGGACGCGGCGGGGGACCCGCCCGCCCACAAGCGCCCGCTGCCCGCGTGAGGCCGGGCCGGCCGCGCCGGCGGGGGCTGCTCCGGTTACAGCCCGGCCCGGGCCCCCCGGCGGCCCCCTCGGCGCACCCCCCCCCCTCCCCCCGCGCCTGTAACGCGCTGCCGCAGGCGCGCTTGTCTGCACAAGTGCGCGCGGGCCCCCACGCGTGGCGCGCGGGTGCTCGCGCTCACCGGGGCACACGCGCGTACACGGCAGCTCCTGTGCGCGCGCGCGCTGACGCCCCTGCAGAGAGAGCCGCTCCCGGGCGGGCGCCCACGGGCAACCGCGCACCCGCGCGGCCGCGCGGCCGCGCCTTTGCGCCTGCACGTGCAAAGCCGGCCCCTTGCACGCGCACTGCTGCTCAGGCGCAGGGCACGCGCGCAGCCCCGCACCTGCGCGGCCGCTCCCCTGCACGCGCGCACGGCCCCTTGCGCGCCCACGGCCCGCCCCTTGCGCGTGCGGGCGGGCACGCGCAGGCGCAGCTCCCTCCTCCCGCCGCTGCGGCGCCCCCTGGCGGTCGGCGGGAGCCCCCGGCAGCGCCGCCCGGCGCGGTGACGCAGTGAGGGGGCGAGAGACCCGCTCGCTGACGTGTCGCAGCCACGTGTGCGGAAGCGGCGGGCGGGCCGGGGGAGGCGGGAGCGGCGGCGGGGCTGGGCGGGCCGGGGCCGGGGCCGGGGCCGGGGCCGGGAGCGGAGCCGCGATGCCGCTGAAGGCGGTGATCCTCATCGGGGGCCCGCAGAAGGGTAAGTGCGCCGGGCCCGCGGGGCGTCCCGCCGGCGCCGGGCCCCGCCGACCCCCGTTGCTCCGCAGGGACCCGGTTCCGGCCGCTGTCCTTCGAGGTGCCCAAGCCACTCTTCCCCGTGGCCGGGGTGCCCATGGTGCAGCACCACATCGAGGCCTGCGCCAAGGTACGGGGGGCCGGGGCTGGGGGGCCGGGGGGCCGGGGCCAGGGCCCCCCTCCCCACTCTGCCCCCTCTCTCCCTCCCCAGGTGCCCGGCATGAAGGAGATCCTGCTGATGGGCTTCTACCAGCCCCACGAGGCCCTCGGCCGCTTCCTGGTGTCGGCGCAGCAGGAGTTCAAGATCCCCATCAGGTGGGCAGGAGCCCCTCCTGCCCCCGGGGTACCCATGGTGGCGCAGCCCAGCTCGGCCCCTCACCCGCTTCCCCCGGGCTGGCAGCCCCCAGCCAGCGCCTGGGCATCGGGCAGGTGGGCCGTGTCCCAGCGTGGATGGGCACAGCTAGCCTTCCGCGTTAGTCCTGCCAACTCTCCCTTGCCCCAGGCCCTGCCCTGGCTGGTTCCTGCTCCAAAGATGCCTCTCCAGCATGGCTCCAAGCTGCCACTGCCTCTTTCCCCTGGGCCAACATCCACGTGGGCCCCATCGCTGCACGGCAGGATTGTGTCTCTCCAGCCCCTGCCAGCCCTTCCCTGCCCTGCTGCCAGGCGGTGCCACCAGACCCCCGCTTCCCTAAGCCCTCGCTTTTCCCTGCTTGGCTCGCAGGTATCTCCAGGAGTACGCGGCGCTGGGCACGGGTGGTGGCATCTATCACTTCCGAGACCAGATCCTGTCGGGTGGTGCTGAGGCCTTCTTTGTCCTCAACGCGGACGTGTGCTCAGAGTTCCCCTTGCAGGAGATGCTGGAGTTCCGGCAGCGGCACGGGGATGCGCACGGCTTTGTCATTCTGGGTACCACAGTGAGTGGCAGTGCTGGGGAGCAGAGGAGCAGCGGTGCTCTGCCGTGGGCTCATCTAGAAGCCAGTGGCTCCTGCGGTGGATGGGTCCCTGGGTGTAAGCTCCGGGTCTCATCTGCTCTGCATCTGCATGCCTTCTGCTCCACCATTGCTAACACATCCTTGCTCCACAGGCCAACAGGACGCAGGCACTGAATTATGGCTGCATCGTGGCAAACGCAGACACACAGGAGGTACTGGAAGGCCTCGGGGAGCTGGGCACGGCGTGGGCAGCAGGTGCTGCGCTGCCCGCGTGGGTGCGTGTTCCCAGCGTGCCACAGGGTGTGACGCCGGGCGTGGGGGCTGCGCCCTGGGACTCACATCGCTTCCCTCGTCTCCAGGTCCAGCACTACGTGGAGAAGCCCAGCACGTTTGTCAGTGAGATCATTAACTGCGGCATCTACCTGTTCACACCCGCCATCTTCCAGCACATCGGCGAGGTCTTCCAGAGGAACCAGCGGGAGTTAGTGCTGTGAGTGCCTCTCTCTGCCCCGCGTCCCTCCCACCCCACTGTTTCCCAGGGCTGCAGCGGCACGCTCATCCTCCATTCTTTCTCTATCTTCTCTTCTCCTCTGCCTTCACTCACTTGTTTCCTGGTCCTGCACCAGCTGTCCTTACCTTGGGTAAGTCTCCCTCTGTGTCCGCACTGGCTGCTCTCTGGGCTGGATCGTCCCTAGTGGTAACGCATGCTTTCCTCCCTGCTCCAGGCCGCTCTGCAAGGCTGCTCTTTCCTCTGCTCCCCTCCTGGCCAGCTTGAGACTCCCCCTCTCCCTTCCTCTCCTCCCACCCCATCTTCATTGAGCTCCGGACAAGGGGCTGAGCAAGCCTTTCACCTGGGAATGCTCTGCTCCTGCCTCCAGCTCTCTGCACCAGCAGCCTCTCACCTGGCACCTCTGCCACCACCCAAGCAAAAATCCAGCTGTGCAGGGCTCTGGAGCGGGGGCAGGATCCGTCGCTCGTATATCCACCTGGACTGGATGGGGCTCTTGCACCATCAACTTCTGGCTAAGAGCTTGTTTCAGCTGGCAGAGCCCCGTCCCTCTGCCGCTCCGGGGCTCAGCAGGGCTGGGCAGGCCTAGCCTGACAGCTGGGGCCATCCCCCCCTTTGGGGAGAAATGCATGGCCAGGAAGGAGTCCAGGATCACCAGAGCCCCCAGATTTGGGGAGGGTAGCTGCCGGGGTCCCTGGCTGAGGCCGTGACTGGGGTGGGTGTCTAACAGGCCTCTCGCTTGCAGAGAGGAGAGCTCCAACGGCTGGCAGCGTGCAGAAGTGATCCGGCTAGAGCAGGACGTTTTCACGGCGCTAGCTGGGAGTGGCCAACTCTATGTCTACAAAACTGATGGCTTCTGGAGCCAGATCAAATCAGCAGGGTAAGGGCTGGGGCTAGAGCTGGCGCAGCAGGGGCATCGAGCCGTCCGTACCAGAGATGGGAGAGGAGGGTGCCCAGGCAGGGCCCTGGGGGTGGGGGTGCTGAATTCAGACCCTCCTCTGCCCTGGTAGTGCTGGAGAGGTAATAACACTCATTTGCTTTTCCTCCCCAGCTCTGCTATCTATGCCAGCCGCCTTTACCTGAACCAGTACAGCAAAAACCACCCGGAGAGGCTGGCCCAGAACAAGCCTGGAGGCCCTGTCATCCGAGGTACCCCTGTGATACCCCCCCGCTGCCCTGGGGGCTGCCCCGTGTGGAGACAGGGCTGCCTTAGGAGGAAGTGGGACCTGTGGCCAGGACCTCCCCCGCTCCGAGAGCCAGGTGCTCCTGCGAGCTGCCTCTCCTGACGCAGCTGCCTTGTGTTGCAGGGAACGTGTACATCCACCCAACGGCCTCCATCGACAGCACTGCAGTGGTGAGTGCAGGCCTGGGGGACCCTGCAGCAGGGCGATGCTCGGTGGTGCTGCGGGTGCCATTGTCCTTGACCTTATCGCCTCCCTCTCTCCTCAAAGCTGGGCCCCAACGTCTCCATTGGGGAGGGGGTGACGGTAGGAGCTGGTGTGCGCGTGCGAGAGTCCATTGTGCTGCACGGTGCTTCACTCCACGTAAGTAGGGTTTGCCTGAGGGTGTGGGTGTCAACCCCCACCCCTTGCAGGGAGGCAGCAGCACCCTTCATCCCCCTCTCTTTTGTGCCAGGACCACACCTGTGTCCTCAATACCATTGTGGGCTGGGACAGCACCATCGGGCGCTGGGCCCGGGTTGAAGGAACACCCAGCGACCCCAACCCCAACGATCCCTACGCCAAGATTGACAGCGAGACCCTCTTCCGGGATGGGCGCCTCACGCCATCCATCACAATCCTGGGTACGTCCTACCCGCACCCGGCTGCCCCAGCCCTGCACAGTGGGGCAGAGTCTCTCCCCTCCTGCTAACCCACTCACACTCTCCCCGCAGGCTGCAGTGTCACTATCCCTGCTGAGGTTGTTATCCTCAACTCCATCGTCCTTCCTCACAAGGAGCTGAGCCGCAGCTACAAGAACCAGATTATCCTGTGAGTCAGCTGCTCTCTGGGTTGGGGGGGACCAGTGCCAGTCCCCCCCACTCCCTGCTGTGCCCCACAGCAAGAGCCTGTGCTGGGGTTTCACCTGGGAGGTTTCCAGCACCCCCAGAGGGGTAGGTGCAGGCCAGGAGCCCTGCAAGTGCCTGACTCCTACTCCAGACAGACATTAAAGCTGGTGAGCATCAGCCTCGCATGCTGCTTCTCTTGCAGCCCAGGGACAAGCCCTGGGGCAGGGTGAAGGCTTTGGGGACAGCACGTGGCCCTGGCACCAGGCTGCATGCCTGTGCAGAGAGCCCCGGGGCTGAGGCTGTTGAGGGAGCACTTGCTGCCTACAGCATCTCAGGTCCTGAGCTTTGGGTGTTTCTCTACCAAAGGGCACTACCAGCATGGTGTTGCTACTCCTCACCAGGGCTCTCCCTGCTCTGCAAACGTTGCTGTCTGCAACTCCCTGGAAGGTCTTGGCCCATCTCAGAGGCTGGGGAGCTTTGAATGTGCCCACCCTGCGTAGGCAGCCTGCCCTGCAGGAGCCAGTTGTGAGGATCCCAATTTCAGCAGCATGATTGCAACAGCCTGAGCTGGGCTCCTGCCTACCACTAGGAAAACACAGCAGCACCAGGCTGTCTTAAGGGCACTGGTGCACAAGAGCTGGGTTGGACAGGCAGGCTGCTGGCCCTGGAGGGAGCTGCAAAAGCACCCCTTCCCTCAGCACCACCTCTGCCCCCAAGGGCTCGGTATGAGCCAGGAGAGCTGCCGGCCCTGCCAAGCCCACTCCCGTCAGGCTGAGACCTGCACAGGCTGTCTAGGCAGGGCTCAGGATGATGGCAGCAGGCCCCTGCCACCCCGGTGGGCCAACAGCCTCCTCTGCACCAGCATGGCTGTAAGTTGGGAGGGCTCGCTGTATGTCTCCCCTCGCACCAGCCAAGTCCACAGGGCACCAGAGCAATCAACTTGCATGTGTGCAGGTGGCAGAGATCTACTGCCTCGCTGTGTCTCAAAAAAACCTGTTTTTATTGAAGGCAGAGCGTGCCAGAATCAGCAGGGAGCTATCTATGGTAACCAACACTTGCCCTTTATCCACTTACCTCCCTGTCTTCTCCTTTGTTTTTGGAGCTCTGTGCTAAAGCCCTGTGCTCTGCCGAAGGGCCCCATTACACCTCTTGCCTTCAGTGAGGCACTGCATTAGGGATTCCCCCTCCATCCAGTACCACCCCAGTTCAGATTTGCAGTAAATCCTTGCTCTCAGCCTTGTGCCTTCCTGTGCCAGTTCTCCTGTGGTCCTGGGCAGGGATTAGCTGTTCCCCGGCTTTAGGCACATTAAACTCCTTCAGTTTTGCCTCTGCCTTGGATGTGCTAGTTTCCTTGACCACTGGTGAACACCCCTGTGCTGGGGGAAACTGAGCCAAAGTACTTGCTTTCAGGATTGTACATGAATTTTCTCCCATGTCCCATATCTAGCCTGGGTTTTAGTACGGACAAAGGTTTCTCAGCTGCTGGACGTGGCCCTGGGGCAGTTCTCGGCCCTGTTGTGTAAGGCCCCTTTTCCCTAAGCTCCCCTTGTAGCTGCTGTCCTTTGGGCAGAGTTATCTGGGGGACAAGCCCTTCCTGGGCCCTTGCTCCATTACAGCCTCAGCCAGTTTCCCCCTCTTGCAGGGAGGGCGAGCTATGCATTCCAGCCCTTCTTGGGATTTGCAGCTCCAGTGCCGGGGCTGGAGGGGAGGAAGGAGTTAAAGGGGCCCCCGCTGAGGTGCCAGGAAGTCTGGAAATGCTTTAAGGTTGTCATGCCCTGAGCAGCAGCAGCTCTGATTACTTGAGACCAACATCTGGGCTGAAAGAGGGGCCTCCCACATCCTGGGCTCCAGGGCAGGGAGAGGAGGGCCTCATCTAGGGCAGAGGGAGGGGGCCCTGCCTGCCTTGCCCTCCCCTCCCTGCCCAGCAAAAGCAGGGGCTTTGGAGAGCACTGCTCACCTTTGCTGTCAGTACAGCCTGTGTCTGCTGCCCAGCCAGGCTCTGTCATGCCAGTGAGCCCCAAACCCTGGCACCTGGCAGCAGCAGGGAGGGACAGACAGCAGCCACAGCCAGGCTTGTTTTGCTGCAAACGTTTAATACAAACCAGGCCCTAAGTACAGCGCTAGGGCAGCGTCCCCGCCACCGGGCAGAGCCAGCCCTGCTCCCCAGTCCCCAGGAAAGCAGAGCAGGGCTTGGAGCTCTGCACCGCTAACCCACAAGGCAGCTGCCTAGGCCCACAGGCTTTGCTCCTCCTCCAGTGCCAGCTCCATGCCCCCAGGGAGCGGCTGCCTCAGGCTACACCGGAGAAGGGAAGAACCGACCCACCTTCCTCGGGGTCGGCCCCTGCCTGCGTGGGGAGAGATGAGTCAGGGGTGCAAAGTGAGCTTCCCCAGGCCCCCCATCCACCCCCAGCAGCACTCACGGGGGCCGGGTGGCTGTGCCCACACAGCTCCGCAGGGTGCTGGGGAGGCAGCAGGTGCCGGCTGGGCTCAGCTGGCCCGGCTTGGGCTCTGGGGAGGCGACGGGGCAGAAGAACAGCTCTGTGGGACAGAGCGGGGAACAGTCAGTCATCACACCCCAGCCCAGCTATGGGCACCCAGGACCCTTCAGCAGTCACAGGGCAAGGGCAGGGAGGGGGCTGGGGCTTCTGTGCCTCACCGCGTTCGCCCCCCGGGGCTGGTGTCGGCACCAGGTTCTCCTGCTCCGTCCCCACAAACCCTCGCCAGAAGTCAGAAGGCAGCGAGAGGAGCCGAGCCACCACCTGGGCAGGGAGAGATAGAGGATGGGGATGCTAGGGATGCTGGCAGCACCGGGGGTACACCCTGCACCTTGGGGACCCCCTCACCTTGCACTGCCGAGGCGTGTCCTCCATGATGGCGAGCGGCGTGGGGTTGGCCGAACCATGTCCCACCAGTGTAGGACCAAACACACGGGACAGGTTGAGAACATCCATCTTGCAGTGGGGGCTGCACGACACCCTGCAAGGGCAGATGGACAATGAGCACGCTGCCCAGCAAAGGGGCCTCTCATCCTCAGCCCGGCTTCCCCGCTCTGGTGCGCAGAGCCTGGGCAGGGGGCAGAGAGCCAGGAGATGGGGACAGACCCATGGGAGACCGTGCCAGGATGAGCCCCTCACCTGAGCAGGTGCAGCATGAGGAAGGCCAGGGTGTCCCTGTTGGCCGGGGGCAGCTTGCTCACCACGTGGCGCAGGGCTGTGCTGCAGGCGGCATCGTCCGGGATGTCTGTGGCAGCACCGGGGAGGGGTGTTAGGGGGATGAGCAGCCCCTTCCCACCCCTCCGGCTCGAGACCCCTGCTCACCAGCAGCCCGCAGGAAGGCAGGGTGGAGGCTGAAGGTGACCAGCGGCTCCTTGAGCCCCCGCAGAAAGTCCTTGAGCACTCCACACACCACGTGGATGTCAGCCACACTGCCGAGGGCAGGCAGTGCACCTCTGGCCCGCAGCAGCCTCCGCTTCCACTCCCGCACCAGCTGCTCTGCGCCCGGCACCCGGTACAGCCCTGTCTGGGGTGCAGGGAGAGGGGCTCAGCCCCGCGGGGACTGCAGCATCACCGCCCCCACCGCCCCAGCCCCTACCTCCGTCAAGCCTCGCGTCTCCACCTCGGTCACACACTGCACCACCAGCATGGGCACCAGGGGTGGTGTGGGGGGGGCGAAGTCAGCCAGCACACCCTGGGGAGGACAACGCCAACCCGCTGTGTGCCTGCTGCCCACAGCCCTGTGGCCGGGGCAGGCAGAGCCCCAGCATCCTGGGGCCAATAGCCCGGCAGCCCCACAGAGACATGGAGCGGCCCCAAACACCGCTGTGCCCCCCCTCACCTCACGGGGCCAGGCGTGGTGGTGAGGCCGGGGCGCACAGGGGCTGGGGCACTGCTCCCGGCACTTGGGGTGCAGCAGCAGCTGACACTGGCGGCACTTGACGGCAGCTTTCCCAAAGCGGATGCGGGAGCCACAGATGCCACATGGCTCCGGGCGGATGACCTGGAGAGGGGGAACAGAGTCAGGGCCCCCCCCTTCTTGCAGGTACCCAGTACCACTCCTTCATCCCACTCAGACCAGCCCCCACCACCTCCATCCATCCCCTGTGCAGGCAGAGCTGAGGGGGGGGGGGTGGGGGGGTGGAGGAGAGCTTTGCCCCCCCCAAGACCCACTCCACCTGCCCTGCTCCCTTCTCCATAGCAGTGAAGGAGAGGGAAAGAGGCTTGGGGCATGTACCGTTTTGGAGGTGAACTGGTGGTGGAGCGGCAGGAGGCCCCGTGGAGGCGAGGGGAAGGGGGCTGGCACTGGCTGCCCCACGGAGCCTCCCTCGGTGTGGCTCTCCTGCCCTGGGGCACGGCAGCCTGGATCCTCGCTGGTGCCCCACACCGTGGTCAGCTCTGCAAAGAGAGGAGGCAGTGGAGGGCATCCTGAAAGGCAAACTGCCCCAGCTCCTGGCTGGGATGTGGGGAGGCTTCCCACCTCCCAGGGAGCCCCTGCAGCATCCCAGCTGCCCTGGGACAGTGGCATTTAGCATGTGCAGAGAACCCCGGTACCTCCATGGTGGGGACAAGCATCCCCCAGCAGATCCCCTCCCTCCCCCATGACAGCAGCACCCTGAGGCTGGTCCCACACCACCCATGAGCCCCCTCCCCAGCCCTTGCCGTGACCTGCACGCGTGGAGACACGGTGTCCCTGGCGAGAGTGGCGTCGTGGCACCAAAACAGCAGGCAGGAGGCTGCTGGCAGGACCCGGGACCTCATCAGGAGGGGGCACAGGGGGGACACTTGCCTGCTGAGATGGGGGGCAGTGAGAACATGCCTGGCTGCAGCCCCACGGTGCTCCAATGTCTCCCCATGAGCTCTGCTCCGCCTGCTCCCCATCCCTGCAGTCCAAGCACAGCCAGGGATGCTGTCCCCACTGGGACCAGGGGGATACAGGCTGCAGGGCACAGGCACCCAGAGGGGACAGCTGAGCACCCCCAGACCCCACAGCACCCACAGGCCTGCAGGACTGAAGGTTTCAATGTTGCCTTCTGGCAACGCCCTGCCCAGGGCACACTGGGGTCCCTACTCACAGCATTGTGGGGTGCCACAGAAGACCGGTGCCGCTTTGCCACCACCACAGGACCGATCTGAGGGGCCAGGGACACACGCTGGGGACAGAGCAGATGGGGTGAAGGGTAGGCAGGGACCCCCTCCCTGACTCTGCCCCCCCCACCCCAGAGCACCCACCACCCAAGCCAAGTTGTCTCAGCCCCACAAAAGGTCCCAGTCTCACCCTGCCCCACGCTAGGCACCGTGGGCACCCAGGCCCCCCATGTGGGTTGGAGCCAGCCCTGGGGCTGGGGGAAGTCAGGCCAGGCCTGCAATGCAGAGGTGTGAGCAGAGTGGGGTGTGGGACGCCTGCATGTGGGGATGAATTATTGAGGAGCCCAGCTGGGCCATGGTGGAGGGTAATGGAGTTTCTATTGATCACGGGAGATTTGCTGAGAGACGATGCTCCCAGCCCAGCATCAATAAATTAAACCCCCTGCCAGGCTCCTTGCAGCCTCCCGGGTGGGTATAGAGAAGTATCTGAGTGCCCTAACCCTGCATGGCCAGGCTGGGCTGCTGACCCTGTGCGGGCAGAGGGTCCCATGGGCATGATGCAGGAGAGCAGTGCAGACCCAGGGGATCCTCACCCACGCAGGGGCACAGACCCCACCTCAGCGCCAGCCCTCAGGGCTGCCGCATCCCAGCGTTTCCCTCGTACCTGCCTCTCCTGGGCTTTGCGCTTCAGGGTCCGCACCACCGTCACATCAACATCCTGAAAGGCAGTGGGGAGGCTGGGGGCTGGCAGGGCTGCACGGGGCCAGGGGCACCCCCAGCATCCGTGCGCCAGCTCCGACGGCAGCCTACCCCCAACCATGGCCACACAAAGGGGCTGCCCCACTGCAGGAGTGGGGCAAAGCCACCCCCTTGCTGCTGGGGAGAAGCCAAACCCTGGGACTCACAGCGGGTCGCTCCTTACCACGTCGTCCTCAGTGCGGTCGTAGCTGATGTCCGAGTGGGACAGGAGGGACTGGCACGACTCATCCACCGCAGATGACCTGCGGAGCGAGCTGGGGGTCAGCCTTGCTGGGGCAAACCCCCCTGCCAGCCACCTACTCGTACAGCCGCTCCTGGGAGCCCAGAGCTGACACCTACGCAGAGCCAGAACACCCCTGCACCCAGCCAGCCCCTCGAGCCCAGCAGAGGTGAGGGGGAGAGGGGCACAGCTGAGCCCAGGGCTACCCGAGGACCGCCAGCCCTGCTCACCTCCTTCCTGGTGCCAGGGCCACCCCAAGGCGCCGGCCGGCCAGGGCGCTGAGGACGGAGCGCTGCTCCCCGCTCAGCACCCCGCTGCCCCATGGCTCCCGCATCAGGGACTCAAAGACCAGCTGAAGTTTGCGCTCCTGCAAGCGAAATGGGGCAGTGGTGAGCGGGCTGGGGTCCCCGCAGCCAGCCCCGTGGGGTACGCCTGCAGCCAGCCCCCAGACCTGCTTCTCCAGCTCAGCCTCCGCCCGGTGCCGCTTCTTCATCTCCACCTCCACCTGGTTGCGGGCGTGCTTGAGCTTCACCTCCAGCGCCGCCCGCTCGGCCTCCACGCGGGCCAGCTGCTCGCGGGCCCGCCGCCCGTCCTGCTCCAGGCGGCAGCATCTCTGGCGCGTCGCCTCGAAGCACTGAGCAATCTGGATGTAATCTGGGGGCAACACAAGCGAGTGGCCAGCCGGGACGGGGGGCCGGCCCCCAGTAACCCCAGCCCCCGCTGGCAGCAGAGCCGGGGATCCCGGGGTGCCCCACGCCGAGGGGCTGCGAGCACCCACCTTCTTCCACGCTGCCGCCGAGCTCCAGCAGCTGCAGCGCCCGCTCCAGCCGGGCCAGGACCCGTCCGCAGCGCTGCCGCAGCATCCCGCCGCCCTGGGACGGGACGGGGCGAGACGAGACGCCCCGCAGCACCCCTGAAGGAAGGCAGGAAGGCAGCACAACCACCCCCTTCCCACCCCTCCCGGGGACCCCCCCGCAGCTCCCGCCCCGCGCTCCACCCCCAGCCGCCGGGGTCCGCCGTGCGCCCCCGGGACGGCGCAGGCTCCGGGGGCAAGGAGCCCTCCCGGCCGGCCTATGTGGGCCGGGGGCCGGGGTGGAGCCCGGCCCGGCTCCGCCTCCGCCTCCCGCCGCTACCGGGGCCCGGCCTGCCGCCCCGACGGCTCCCGGCGCGGGGGAGCCCTCCCGGGAGCCTTGGGCGTGGGGTGCCCCGGGGTGCGGGGCGGCAGTGCTGGCTGCAGGGGTGCAAGGCAAGAGCCCGGGGCAGGACGAGGGTGCTGGGTGGGGGTCGCCTTTGGGGGTGGGGTGCCCTGGCAGCGGGGGTACCAGATGAGAGCACTTGAGGGGTTGCAGGCGCAGTGGGAGCGGGGTGCCTTGGGGCTGCGGGGGCGTCGGGCGGTAGCATCGGGCGCGGGGTGCGCTGGGGGGTGCAGGGGTGCGGGAGGGGGCTGGCTCCCAGCACTGCTTCCCCCAGCCCCCCTCCGCTTCCCGGGAGCGGCGTGGGTGGGAGCCGGAGGAGCCGGTGTCCTCGTCCGCTGTCCCCCGCCGCTGTGCCCCGCATGCAAAACGGCTGGCGGCTGCCTGGGGCGGTGGGGACCCCCAGCACCGGGGCTCCCGGACGGGGCCGTGTCCTGCAGATGGAGCCACTTCCCCGCCTCAAAGCCCAGCCGCTGCCCGGCGCTGCGGGGGTGCTGTGCCCCACGGGGTCCCCTGCCCAGGGGCTCCCCGGCGCAGCCCCGGGGCCCCTCTCCCTGCCTCAGCCACCAGGTCCTGGTGACCCTGCGTCACTGCGGGGGCTCCGGGCGGGTTTGCGGGGGGGTCCGGTGAACGGCAGCTCCCCCTCCTCGGTGCCTGTCCCAACCTGCTGCGAATACCGGGAATAGCAGTGGGGCTGGCGGCAGGGCTGGGCGTGCAAGCCCCTGCAGACACACACACACATGCACACACACACTCACAGGCCCCTTGCCTGCCTCTGACCTAGAGAAGGGGTTTTTTCCCCCTATGGGCATGTGGCAGCGGGTCCCCCCGCACCTCTTGCACCCCGGTGCCTCTTGGGGGCGGCTGCAGGTTCAACTGTGCCGGTCCCACACAGGGCCCAGGCAGTGACAAGCGAAGGGGCATGGGGGAGCACCCCCACATCCCAGGGAGGTGTCTGAGGTGCTTGGTGAGAAAACAGCCTGGGCTTATCCTGGGCTATAGGGTCTGGGCGGCACAGACCCCACCCTGAGGGCTGAGGCTCATCAGGGTCACTGCAGGGCTGTGCAGTGCTGGGGACACCGGCCGGGACGTTGCGTGATGGGGGGTGCTGCTGCCCTGGGCCCCAGGCAGTCCCAAGGCAGGGTCCCCCTTAGGGACAGAGCCCGGCAGGGGGCTGGGACGGGCTGGCAGCACACCGGCGGGGCTGAGCTCCCTGCTGTGCTGGCGCACGGGGAGCAGAAGGTGTTTCTCAGAGAAGCACCTTCCTCCCAAGGTTGAATATGAGTCAGGTTTTGGAGAGACTTTAATTACTGCTGGATCGATAGGCTCGGCATGGCCAAGCAAAATCCAATCGCAGCCCCGGGGGCCTGCCTGCTCGGCCCTCGCTGCCTGCTCAGCCCTCCCTGCCTTGTCGCCTCCGGGGGGGGCACGTGCTCCCTGCCTGCAGGTGCTCCCCAGCACCTGCCGGCCCAGCACCCAGCCCCAGGAGGTGGACCCCATCCTGCACATGGAGCCAGCACCCCACTCGCTCAGCCCTACCAGGGGACACACGTCCCCTGGGGCAGGGCAGCAGATGGAGATGCCTCCAGCCTTGCAGGACATGGCCAGCGCTGCCTGGGGGATCACATGCACCCCTGAGCCCCTTCCTTCACCCAGTGTATGGAGCAGGTTTGTGGCTCCTGAACCCCCCCTGCACCCTGGGCACAAACCTGGGAGCCCCCAGGAGGGCAGAGCCACCCTGACATCAGGTGGGCAGCCCCTCTCATGTCCAGGGACAGGTAGGGGGCACTCACCACCCACCCTGTGCCCCCCCCCCCGCCTGCTTCCCCCCTCCCGAGCCACCCCGGCTTGGCCAGGCGCTGCATAAATAGCTGTTTGCGTCTCTGCTTGGCCCCTGCGTGGGAAATAATATCGGCTGATGGAACATAATGCCCTGCTTCACATGTTCAATTTTATCATTTTCCGAGGCAGGCAATCTTCGTTTAAAGCTGAATGGGCTGGGGAATGTTAATGAAGCGCCGGTGCTGCTCTGCACAGCGCTTTATCTCTTCGAGAATAATTTGGGTGAGCTCGGAAATAGAGTTCCCAGTCCCAATTCAAGCGGCGGCAGCACCGCGCCCGATAAAAGTGTAATTCCTGGCCAGTGTGTGGCCCTGAATACATGACAACTTAACCCTTGGGGCCCCGCTGGGATGGTGCTGCCCACAGCTGCCTGCCTGCATCAGGCCTGGCTGCCCTGCGTGTCCAGCACCAGCCTGGGTGCTCAGCCTGGGCAGGATGGGGTCTCTTGCTATTGCTCTCCCGGGCTGCGGAGTGAGGCGTGCAGCCCGGTGAGGAGAGATAAGAGGGTAGGAGCAGAGCTGGAGGAAATGAGTCTCCCTGGACAGACGGGGCCCCACAGGCAGATCTGCGGCAGCACTAGCCTGCAGGGTGCCCGGGGATGGGGGCTCTGCCGGGAGAGGGATGCCTCAGATCCAGGGATGCCCAGGCACTGGGGTCAGGGAGGGATGGGGAAAGGCAAGGAGCCTGGGAGGGAGCAGGGGCCAGGCTCGGGGAGAAGGCTGGAGGGGAGATGGGTCCAAGGGAGCCGTCCCACATGTGAGCATCCCCCTCTGGAGAGACTGGCAGAGCAGGGCAGGCGCTCACGGGCCAAGGGCTCACACCTGCCCTGACGACTGAGTGAGGCACTCCCCCAGGAAGGGCCCTGGGCCCCAGTGCTGACAGAGGGGAGGCAAGGCAAATTTGCAGGAGGTGTTTGCTGGTCCGCAGAAGGAGAAATGCAGGTTAGCAGGAGCAGGCAGCTTGGACCCCAAGGAGAAAGCCTGTGGTGGTCTGCCTGGTCCTGCTCTGAGCCTGGCCACGAGGCTGGCTCCAGCTCCCACCAGCAGTGCTCTGGCAGTGGGTCCCTGCATGGGGTGACCCTGGGGGTCTCCCCTCCCCATCCTGTGCACAGCTCCATTGGGCTCCAGACGCAGCAGATGGCTGTGCCCTGGGAAGCGCAGCACCCTCCAAGCGATGGTCCCCCGTGTCCTGGACCACCCCACCCCGAAGATGCTGGGCAGGGGACACCTTGGCCCAGCGAGGGGTCAGCAGAGCCCCTTGGGCAGCAGCCTGGGCTCCCTCTGGCCAGACAGCGAGTGGGTGCCGGGACGGACCCTCGCCCTGGGAATGAGCAAGGTGGGCAGGTTTCCAGCACCGTTAATCAGGGCTGCGAGAGCTGGGATTAATGTGCACTCCAAGGCTCTCCAGTCCCAGCTGTGATCCAGCCCTCTGCTCTCAGCCAGAGCCGCCTTCACGCGCTGAATTATCAGCCTGAGTAATTAAGTGGAGAGCTTTGTTTTAATGCAGACATCTGATGCCTTCACACCAAGGAGCACAACAACTGTCGCGGGTGTTTATGCTCCGTGCAACACATCTGGCTCACAGGGAGAAAATCCATCTCCGCCACTGTGCGAGATTAAAGGGAACATGGCCTGGGTGTGGAGAGAGGAGGGACAGCTCAGCAGCCAGCGTGGAGGGCAGGATTTGTCCCTGAGCATTGCCCCGCTGGCTCCTCGAACCCTGCTGGCAAAAGGCTGTGGTCCAGGGCTGCCTGGCAAAGCACGTATGCCCTCCACTCCTCAGTGCACAAGGCAGCACAACGCGTTGCGAGATGAGGGCTAATTATGGGCCTGGAGATAAATGGAAATAGGGCAAAATAAAACATGGGTTTATCGGAGGTAGATGGTGCCTGGCTCACCTGATACCTACTGCTGATAAGGGAGCTGGCTTTCGGGGGAGGAGGGATGCAGATCTCAAACCAGCCGCTGTGCCACGCAGAAAATTATTGCTTTGTACAGATTAGGGGATTAGCACCAGCGCGAGGAGCTGGAAAGAGGCTGGTGTGGGAAGGAGCCAGGCTGTGGGGAGAGAGGAGATAGCGGGAAGGGGAGAGTCTGCTGCTGGGACCACTGCAGATGCGCCTCATTTAATAGCTTCCTCTGTCACCCCGCAAGTGGGGGGCATGGGGGGATCTGCTGATGCCACAAAAACACAGGTCTTTTCTCTCTGCTCGGCCCCCGAGCCACTGGTGCTTTGCTCATCACACCCACTTGAGATGTCTGAATGGTCTCACAGATATTTAGTGCCTTTCTTATGGAGCAGCTTGGCTGGCCAGGCGCTGGGAAGCCTTCGAGAGCCCCTTCCCCACCTGCTCTCCCCAGTGTCTCGCAGCTCCCAGGAACCCCATCACTTTGTGGGTGCTGGCAGCAGCAGGACTCCCTTGCTTGCTGCCCCGTGACAGGGCTGTTTCCATGAGAGAGCCTGCCATCGCCTCTGGCAACTCCAGCCCCGGCTCCTTGGCACTGCCGGGACAGGGGAAGGGGCTGTCAGGGCTGAAGGGGACAGCAAGAGGGACTCCTGGGTGAGGGGAAAGGAGGCTCCAGTCATGGAGCCAGGAGTGTAATTGCTGCGTGTGGTGCTCCCAGCGTGAGCATCAAAGGAACCCCGTCAGGAGAAACTGTTTTCAAGGAGAAACGCTCCAGGTGGTTTCCAGCAAAACCCACACTCTGGGCTGCTCCCCCACTGAGAAAAACATGTCGAAATTTGGCCTGGGACCTCTGACCCTGTGCTGATCTGGTCAAGGAGCAAATGCCGTTGCGGTTGAGCGAAGCCGCCCTGCCGTTGAGCGAAGCCGCCCTGCCGTGGCTCGTCCGGCTCCCCGTGGCGTTGGGCAGCTGGGGCTGGCGCAGCTCTGCTCCCCAGCAGGGCTGCCCTCGGGGTCCGGGTGCTGAGAGATGCTGCTCCTGGGCATGGGGATGCTCAAGGGCTTTTCAGAAAATCCAGCGACAGAAACAGAGCTGGGGGAGTTTGGACAAGCAGCACAAAACCAGCCGGCTCTGGAGCAGCCCGGAGTAATCTGAGACTGGGAAATTCGAGCTGAAGCAGCAAGGGCCGCGCAGCCACCTCCAGGCAAGCAGGCTGATTTATTGCCTGTATGGAGCCGAAATTGCTGCCCATGCTGGGCAGAGAGGCAGGACCAGATCCCCCACCTGGAGACGTTCATGGCAGAAGATCAGAAATGTCATGCAAAAGAGACGCACGGGAATGGCTTGAGACATCCCAGCCAGTCGTGCCTGGCTGGGTATGACTGCCGCCCACGCATGATGCCATTTCCCAGCCAGAGCTCTGCAAGCAGGAGCAGAAGAGCCCTGGAGCTGCAGGACGGCCCTGGGCACGCGGAGGTGGTGGCCCCGAATGGGTGCAGCAGGGGCACTGAGCTGGCTATGGGCACTGTCCCATAGGGATTGGGCATGTGGCTGCATCCAACAGCTGGTCCAGATGTGACCCCTGTGCTCCTGGCACAGCCACCCCAGGAGCCAGGGCACGGAGCGGGAGTTGCGGCACGTTCACCTGGAGTGGGAGAAGAGGGGCTGCACCCGCCGGCACTGCCCAGACTGGTGTCACGCGATGCCACCACACGCCCCGGGGCTGCCCAGTCCCCCTTGCCTCCTGACGGCTGCACCCAGCCCAGGTGGGGGACGGCTGTCCCCGCCAACTGGAATTAATTCCCTGAGATGCTATATCAAATGCTTTAATAAAAGCCTGATATATCACACCTCTTGTCTCCTCTCCATCGATTCATTTAGCAATTTTACCCAAAAAAGGCAATCAAGTCGGACTGGGCAGATTTATTCTGTGTAAGCTCCGAGCACATCTTTATTGCTCCCCGTTCCCCTGCCCTCAAGGTCCTCAGAAGCATTTTTCTCTTAATATTTGTTCTATTATTTTACTAGGGATGAAGCTCTGTTGATGGGTAGTAATTGCCTGGACTGCCCTGCCTTCCTGTGATGAAGATTGGTACCTTACCGGTGGCTGCCCCCCGCTACCCTGCTCTCCTGTCCTTCCTCGGCAACATTATTGACTAGGAAAGTTCATTAACAAGGCTCTTAATGACTGCAGCCGTGCCAGCCCAGCCCACGACGCTAACCTCTCCCATGGTTTCCCTTGGTGGCTGCCTGCAGGAGGAGACGTCACAGGATGTTTTCTGCATCTCCGGAGCCATGTGGGTGCCTGAGCCACTTCTAAAACCCTGCTGACTCCCCTCGCTGGTGGATGCTGTCCCTGCATGGGCTCTCATCCCCCCCGTTTTTGGGGACCGACCCCTCTGGGCAGGCTGTGTTGGCCAGGCAGTGCAGGGGAGGTCTAGGTCACCAGTGGTGGAGAGCTTTTTGGGGTGTCCTGGGAGCATCCCTGAGGCCACCTGCCCCCCCCAGCAGGGCTCCTCCATGCTGGTGTTTGCTCTGCTGTCTGCCGTCCCAGTGCCGGCAGCCTTGTGAACCAGGCTGGCGCCGAGCCAAACGTGATGCCGGGATTAGGCACTGCCTCCTACAAATGAGCTGTTAATTATCATAATCTGGTAATTGAGAAAAATCTAATTATGCAAAGCTAATGGGTTTAGAGCGGTGCTGGGGAGCACAGGCCAGGGGAGCGCAGCTGGGCAGGGCCAGCATTGCCGGCCCGTGGCTGCAGGCACCATGGGGCCTTGCAGTGCCTTTTGTTCCACTCCAGGGCTCCACTGGGCGTCCGGCCAGGTCCAAGCATCTGCAGGAGAGAGCCCAGTCCTCTCGCCCCCCCTCCAGCCCCACTGGGCCTGGGCACCACCTCCTCCCTGTGCCCAGGCATCCTCGCCTCTGATTTCCCCATCTTCCTTCCCGGGAGGTTCCTGTGCCCGGTGTGGGGAGCAGGGTGGGGGAACGCAGCCCACCCTCCCAGCTTGGGCATCCTCCCTGATCCTGACCTGTCCTCCCCGGCCCCACGGACACGGCTCTGCTCTGCGTCTCTGCCTTGCTCCCACTGCCAGCGAAACAGCTCTGCGGGATGTGCCCAGGTGAGTGCATGCGTGGCAAGCCCAGTAGGGAAAGGCAGTATCTTTTACTAGACCAACTGAGATGGTTCAGAAAGGGAGATAAACTTTTGAGCGCACGGGTGCTTCTCAGTGCTCACAAGCAACTGTTTTCCGCAGCTATATCACTGGCCTCATAAAAGATTTTGCCTCTTCCTCGAGGGCGAGGGATGCTGAGCTGTGCCAGCCCCAGAACCATGCCAGAGCTCCTGGCCTCAAGGTAGTGCCACGCCGGAGAGGCTGGCAGCATCCCCGTGGTGGCAGGCAGGTGGTACCAGCACCCAGCACTCCCCTGGGGTCTGTGTCACTGCCCCCCGAGTGCCCTGCCACCCCCCACCCTTGCCCTGTTCTCGCAGAAGCCTGACCCTCGCAGATTTTGGGGGACCCAGGGGAGGTGCTTGAGCCCAAGGGTGCAGGAGCTGTGACAAGAGTGACACTTGGCACCTCGGCTCCTTGGCCAGCCCGATGTCTCGGATCTGTGCTCCTGCAAGGCTGGTGTAGATCTTGGGGTCCCCCCATATCCCCATGGCCAAAGAGCCATTGCCCCCCGAGACATGCCTGCCCACACACCTCTCCTGAGCCCAGGGCCATGCAGCCCTGCTCGGGCGGCTGCTACATGCCCTGGCAGGGGGATGTGAGGAGTTTGCCTGCCTCTCCCTCCCCAGGGAGCCCACTCTAAGTGCACAGAGATGGTGGAAGTGAGCAGGATTCCAGCTAATTGCCTGCAACCCCGGGGGACAGGCGGTGAGAGCGCCCCGAGCTTTCCAGGACATTTCAGCCTCTGGCTCCAGTTCCTGCAGGATGCGGCGATCGCTAAGTGTGTCTGTGGTCTTGGCACTCAGCGAGCTTCCCACTCGGGGCAGGGTGCGGGCAGCACCACATCACGCCAGTCCCGCCCCGGCACTGGCGCATGCTGCCTGCCGCACAGCCCAGCCCACCCACCTGCCCGTCGCTGTGCCAGTCATCCGCTCCTCAAACCTCTTCCAGCGCCTTGGGCTCAGTGGGGAGAGGCAGAGCTGGGCAGCAGCATGTGGCTGGAGGAAGCCCAGAGGCCCCCCCCACACCCCTGGCATCCCCCGTGGCCCTCGGCAGCCCTCCCCGCGGGGGGCTGCCCCACCGGGCACCCAGCATGCGATGCCCCCGCCCTGCAGCGGGGCCCGTGCAGCCTGGAGGAGTTTGCTGGCCGCTCCACCCTCCATGGCATCCAGCACATCTTCCGGCACCGGTGCTACACTGCCCGCAACCTGCTGTGGCTGCTGGCCTTCCTGGGCTCGCTGGCCCTCCTCATCCACGCCTATGCCAAGTGCGTGGGCTTGTACTTCCAGTACCCCCACAGCACCCAGCTGGAGGAGGAGATGGCACGCAAGAAGGCCTTCCCCGCCATCACGCTCTGCAACCTCAACCCTGCCCGCTTCTCGCAGCTCTCTGGCCACGACCTGTACTGGGCAGGGGAGATGCTGGGTCTCCTAGACGGGGCTGGCCGGCCCCTGGTGCCGGAGAGTGTGGAGAGGAGCAGGCTGGAGGCTCTGTTGGGGGCACTGGCCATGAGCAAGGAGGAGAAGAGCCGTCCCTTCGACCTGGAGGAGTTTTATGGGCGCGTGGGCCACCAGATGGACCTGGGCGAGATGCTTGTCTGCTGCATGTTCGGCAATGAGGAGTGCAACGGCAGTGACTTCCAGACAGTGAGTTCCCAGTGGCAGGATGTCCCGGGGGGCAGGGAGGGCTGGACGTGGTCCCTGTGCCTGCATCCGCAGCCCAGGGCACTGCTGGGGTGCTGACAAGGGGATCCTAGCCCCTGGTGACCGGGGATCAGGGAAGGGGAAAGCTGCCAGAGGCCAGTTTTTGCAGGCTGTAAGGCTGCCTGGTTTTACGTGGGGTTTGTTGGGGCTGGAGCAGAGCCCTGTGCAAAGCAGGGGTGTGCTGGGCTGGGCTGGGGATGCTCTGGCAGGGCTTGTGCCGTGAAGCCAGGCTGAGAGGCGCAGGGAAAGGACTGGTTGGGGATCCCAGCCCTGGGACTCGCCCAGGCTGGCTCAGCCTCAGCACAGGCAGGCTGCGACCTGCAGCCTTGCTCCACCCTGGCTCGTTACCCCTCCTGCGGGCTCTGGGGGAGTGCTGGGCTCCCGAGGTCTTGCGGAGGGAGGGAAGGCAAATCCCTGCCTGGAGGGCTTTGGAAGGGCACACCCCATCCTAGCAGAGCAGGGGCCAAGGGATGGGCTGCATCCAAGCAGTAGCGTAAGTAAGCAGAGGGAGGTACAATCCTGCCCTCCCAGCCAGCATGGGGAGATGCCTGCGGGCACTGGCACAGGGAGGTGGCTGAGCTCTCTAGCATTATCAGAGCTCGAAGAATTACAAAAGCTCGTGAAAGTTCCAGTAATGGGTGCCACACAAGTGCCCTTGCCTCAGATGCTCAGCACAGGTTCGCATGATCCCAGCTCAGCCAAGGGTGAGCGAGAGTGGTGGGGGGGCTTGCAGGGAGCCGCAGCCCCGGCATGGGGGTCCAGGGAGCCACCCGTGCCCCGCTGGGGTGGGGAGAGCCAACACACGGGGGCAGGGGCAGGTAGGGCTGTGCAAGGCCAGCATCCCATGCTGGGAGCCGGCACCCCAGCCCTGCCGTGCCACTGGCTGGTGGGCAGCCTGGAGGGCTGCCTATCCCTGCCTACAGCCTCCCTGGGGCACTGAGCAGGTGCCCACCACCGCCGTGCCAGGCTCAACTGGCTGGCAGCCACTGCTGGCTTGGCAGATGCAGAGCTGCGAGTCGGGAGGGTCCCTAATTTAGCGTGACGGCTCCGCTCATCGCACTAATGAGAACAAAGCAGGGCTGCCACACAGGGCCCTGCGACCAGGTGTCAGGCAGCTGGCGGGAGGCACAGCCGCATGCCGGGAGAGCGCCGCTGGCAAGGGGGGACCCGCAGCCACCTGCGTGGGCCAGTTCATGCAGGGCTGTGGCCACTGCCACAACCAGGCTCCTGCCACCGTGCCGCCCTCCATTGTCTCTCTGGGGGCTGCACTGTCTCCCCACCGGCCACAGAGACCCTGGTGCCCAGCCAGGTGCTGCAGGGCTAGGGTGACTGTCACCCTGGTGCGCCCGAGCCAGGTGGGCATTGCACGGGGATGCAGGCAGGGCAGAGGCGATAGCCAAGAGGGAGCCACCTTCTCCCTTCTCTCCTCTTTGCTCCTGAGTCAACAGCTGAGGATTACGGGGCTGTAAACAAGGGGATCAATGGTGCTGATGGGAACATTTCCTGGTAATAGCTCCGGCCTGTAAAACACGGAGCAGGGGGAGGAAGGGGAGGCTCTGCTCTCACAGCTGTTAACCCTTCCCAACCTCAGCCATACGCTGGCTTCTTGGTGGCGAGGGCTTGGCTCAGGCTCGCTGGGGCTGGGCTGGGTCCCCCAGGCCAGGCGAGGGCAGGGGGCTCCTATGCCCCAGGGACAGGAGTGCCAGCGGCTCTCAGGGTTATTGCAGCCCTGGGGACCTGGGTGACCGGTTGCGGGCCAGACTGCTGTGCCTCAGCTTGGGCAGGCACCCTGAGCTGCTGGGCATGCAGCAAGGTCAACGTCTGATCAGTGGTGGGATGCCAAGCCAGCGATGCTGGAGGAGGCGTCTTGACCTCTGTGGCTGCGGGGTGGCTGGCCTGCGCTGCTCGGAGATGGCTGTGAAGAGGCAAGTGTCATCCTAGGGAGGAGCTGCCAGCACTGACGGGAAACGTTAATGCCATTGTAGAAGGATGCTCAGCCCTGGTCTGTGGTGCATGGGAAGACAGGGGCTGCTGTGGGCTGATGGAGAGGTGGGAACAGCTGCTGCGGCATCCCCTGGCAGGGCAGAGCATGCCACCAGCCTGTCCCAGCAGTCCAGGCTGCAGAGCTTTGGGCAGGTGAAGATGCTTCTTTCTGCTGGTTGCAGGGGAGGGCACCCAGGCGGGCAGAGAGGGTGCACACCTCTCTTTTTTGCACACCTCCCAGGGCACCTCTACCAGGGATCCTAGCCCTGCCTGTTCTCGTCACTACCATCCCCCTGGGAGGAATGAGTCCCCAAGCAGGCTCCAGGCTTGGGTACCAGCCCTGCCCCGATCTCATCCGCCTGCCCATGCCACGGCTGCCCACCTTGCTGCCAGCCACCTTGCTGCTCACCTCCATGTACAGGCAGCCCCGAGCATGCCACAGCCCCGGTGCACGCAGCTGACTGTCCCATCGCCCTGGCATCAATGCCTGCGTGTGCCCTGCACACACCCCTGCCTCGGCAGGACTCCCCATCACCGGTGCCACTCCAAGGCACTGCCCTGCACACACAGCCATACCGCCGCATGCCACACGCTGTCCCTACAGCCTGAGCAGGACAGCAGGCGGTGAGTGCCTGGCACTCGAGCAGATGCCTGCATCCCTCAGCAGGCACGGCCTGGCCATGGTGCCCTCTACCTGCCCTGCTCGGGGCTAACAGGTAAATGTCAGCCTATTTTTATCTGCTTCCCCACCGTGCGGCTGTTCCTTCCATTTGGATGAGCAGATGTACCTCCATTTCCTATCCTGCTGGGGAGCAGGGTTAATCTCCCTGAAATTCACCTTCCCTGCTTCCTGGAGCTGCCCTCCCCAGGGCTGGGCAGCAGGGAATCATGGATTAATCCTCCTGAAATGAGCCAGGCTGTGGCAGGCTCTCGGTGTCACAGCTCAGCAGCTCCCAAGAGCATCACCTGCGGGTGGGGAAGGCCAGGTCCCCCCTCCAGGCTGGCAGGGGCTGCCTCCTGCCCGGAGCTCAGCCAGGCTGCACGGGGCCGAGCTGACTGCAGAGGATGGAGAAGGCGCTGGGGTGGAGCGGGGACGTGCTATGGGGTTTGCTCAGTGCTGGCTCGCTGTGGGACTGGGGACATGGGGCTCGGAGGATGACCCAGGCAGCTTTGAACAGCATCAGTGCAACGTGTACAGCACAAGTAATGGGCCTGCAGCTGAAACACCCCCAGTGGGCCCCGTCTCGTGTAATTATACCTGTTTCCAGTGGTTTTCCCGGCTGGCGCAGTCCACAGCACTGCCAAGGGGCTGGCGTGGCAGCCGCGGCCACGCGCTGAGTGATGGTGTGTGTAATAGCAGGGCTGGTGGGTAATAGCAGCCTTGGAGTCCATCAATAACCCCGCTCCCTGGTGGATGCCACCCTCCCCTCTCCTGGCACAGCTGGCAATTAGTTACGGAAACGCCTGCCACTCTCCCCACCGCGCCGGCACCGGTAGCACCGGGGCTTTTGGCAGGACCGGGCATTGCTGTGCAGGTCATCCAGGCACCCTCACCTTCACTCCCATCTTCGTGCCTCAGACGAGAGCGGGTATTTTAATGTTCTATTAATAGTTTTACCCCCTTAAATTATTGATCCGAATTCACAGCCAGAGCTGCCAGCTTAACACCAAGCTTTCTCAGGAATCAGTCTGGGATCCTGTACAGGAGATGGGGGGCAGAGGGGAGGGTGGGAGCGAGAGACAGCTGGGGGCACGGTGCAGGGCTGGGCATGGGAGGCAGCACGGTGTGGGGGGCACCCCGCGCACCTCCCACCTCTGCTGAGCTGTCTCAGGATGATGCTCTCAGTGCTTTTCTTCCATGAACACCGAGCCCAGGCCCTTCCTTCCTGGCTGGCAGGTGCTAGCAGGCCCTGGGCAGCCAGCGGGGACGGCACCGCTATCTCTGCCGCCCAGCCGCTGCCTGGCTGCTCGCACCCAGCTGCCTGCGGGAGCATCTGTGCTCGAGCTCACCTCCGTGAATTATTTAAAGCTTCCCTGGGTGCCATGGGAAGATGATAACGTCGGAACCAGGGATGGATGGGGAGCTGGGGATGCGGATGGCTGGCGGGGAACTGCTCCTGCTCCATGCTCGGGGTCTGTGCCACCCCCCGGACAGGTCCCTCTGCAGCCAGGCTGGTTTTGGGGACAGGGCTGACCCCTCCAGAGGAGCCGGCATGGGGCTGTGACCCTGGAGCTGGCGGGGGAGACGTGCCTGGTACAGGAGAGGAGTGTGTTGCCCCTCCTGCAAGGACCTAGGATTGTCCCAAGGGTGCAGGCAGGGAGGTCACACCGGTAGGCAGGGAGCCAAGGTAGGCAGAGGTGGCAGGGCCAGGCAAGGTGCTCCGGCATGGGGGTGGCACGGTGGCGGGGAGGGCAGGAGGGGTGCGCAGGTGGGGGAGCCCCGGGACCTCTCAATGCTGATTGCGGATCTGCCTGGCAGGGGATGCGGAACCTGCTGAAATAGCGGATTTAATTATCTCCATGGAGCAGCGGGAAACCAGCAAGTGGGGAGGAGGTGCGGGTACACGGGGCTGGGGCGTCTCAGAGGGGGGGCAGCGAGGGCTTGATCTAGCAGGGCTGTGCCCCCCACAGCCTCCAGCCCCACAGCAGCCACCCACTGCTCCCATGCCAAGAGCCCCCCTCCCACCTCCCCTCCAGGAGAGGCACAGCCCCATGCTGTGGAGCAGCCCCCCCAGTCAGGGTCCCCATGCGGTGCTGGGGACCCCCTCAGCCGTGCACCCCCCTGCAGCCCCCTCCCTGGCCCCAGCCCCTGCTCAGTATGCTGCACGCTCCCTCTGGGCACTGGGCAGGAACTCTTCATTTCACACATCGTTTCCTGCTGCTGCTGCAGAGCCACCCGCAGTCCCATCCCCGTCCCCCCCCTCGGCTGCCCCCTATCCCCATCCCCTTGGCATCAGCCCCTCGGCTGGCCCCAGGACTGCTCGGTGCATGCTGCTGTCCATGTGCCCTTGGCACTGCCTGTGGCCATCACACCCTGTCCCCTGGGCACCGTCCCTCTGTCACCACCTGCCACCCCCGTACGCTCAGCACTAATCCCTGGCACCATGCCCCAGCCCCTCCATGCTGTCCCCTTATCACTGCCTGCCATCCCTGTCCCCTTGGCTCCTCCAGCCCCCCCCCCCCCCCCCCCCGCCCCCTTGGCCCCTCTCCTTGCCCAGGGGCGCTCTCCACTGCCAGCCCAGCCAAACCACCCCTGTCTGCTCTGCTCTGAGCCCCCGCCGGGGAAAACCCTGCTCTTCTCCTGAGAGATGGGCCCTGGCATCCCAGCCAGCCTGGACCTGGGGTGCGCCTTGTTGCCCCGGCTGCTGCACCACAGAGGGGTGCCTGGCCCCAGGGGTCCCCAGGTCTGGAAGAGTTAACAGGCAGGGCCGGCTTGCCCGCCTAGCCAGGCAGGAGGGGCTAGGAGGTGAGGGAGCAGCGGGAGCAACCAGGAGTGATCAATACCGTGTGCTGGAGCCGCGCACAAATCGCAGCTCGGAGCCATAAATCTCCCTCCCGTCACACATGATGAGGATGAGAGGGGAGCTTATCTCCTGGCTGCGGCGCTGCCAGCCGCTCCTCCTACATGTGCCCGGCTGCACGCTGCCGTGGGACCACGCCAATCCAGCCGGGAGCTGCAGCCTCCCGCCCTGCCGGGCACCCCACGGCCTCTGCAGGGCGGGTGGTGGGTCAGTGGTGAGGAGGCTAGCAGCTCCCGGGCACGGGTATAGCCGGGCTGCATCCACATGGAGCACCTTCATGGGAGCAGGCACGCGGGTTCAGCCAAGGGCTAGAGGCCGGGATGATGGGCTGGCTCTGGGCGAGACATCCTGGCCCAGCTGAAGCCACCCTGGCTCTCCTGCTGCTCCTGCCAGCTGCCTGGGATGAATCACCCAGGGCAAGTGAGTCACCTGCTGGCCCCAGCCACCTTGGCAGCAGGGCTCGGCAGTAGCATCCACCAGTCTTCCTCAACCACCTCTCGGCACAGCAGTGGGGCTGTCACTGCTCTGCTTTCTGCAAGGGAAGAGCAGTGTGGGGCATGTCCAAGGGCTTGCGGAGGGACAGACAGCACCAGGGACTCAGCAGGATCCCCAAGAGTGACTCCAGTGCTCCACGTGTCCCTTCCCAAGCCAGATGCTGGCTGACCCCTGTCCGAGCACCAAATGCTCCAGGCAGGCTTGGACCACGGGCATGTGGCAAGGAGCCTGCCGCTGGCATCTGGCCGGGATCAAATTAATCTGTCCAACCGAGGAAATCCAGCTCAGCCAGTTCTGGAAAGCACCAGGCAGGCTGTACTCATACCCCCATCCCGCAGCCCTGGGCAGCCTCCAGCTGCCCCAGTATGGCATGGCTGGTCGCTCGCCGGAGTTGAGGTGAGGCTAGGGCTGCTCTGGCCGCATCCAGCTCACTGCCGGCTCTGTGCCAGCAGGCTGCTGCCCAGCGCATCCTCCAGCTGAGCCAACCAACATCCCTATGCCCAGAGGAAGGCACACACACTGCCACTTGCACTGCTGCATGTGAGCCCGGGGGCTCCTGCCAGACAAAGCCCAGCCCTGTGCAGGCAGCGCTGGGCAGTGGTGCCCTGGCCAGGAGAGGACCAGGACCCATCACTGGACGCTGCCCGGACTCAAGCATGAGACACCCAAGGGCTGGCAGCTGCCACCATCGTGCCCAAGAGCCCGGGCTGGCATGGGTGACATGTCACTAGCCCAGTGTAGCATCAGCCATGAGCTGAGCCCCCGAAGCAGGCAGGGGTGGATGCTGGGACCCTGTGCCTCCCCGGGATCTCCCAACCAAGCCTGCTTGGGAGCAAAGGGCTGTGCAGTCAGCAGCTGAGCCGGGATTGATTTATTGATCCGTCATCCATAGGGGCGGGAGCTGGGAGACGCTTGGGCTTTGATCAGCCTCCCGCAGATGAGGCAGACATCAAAGGCTGGTGCGTGGGCAGCAGTGGCCTCTCTCTGGGACAGCGGGGAAATCTGGCTGCTGTCCTGCTGGGCATGGCCTAGACTGGGGGCCCAGCTGCCCACGGGGAGCTGGGGCTGGGCTTGGGCAGCCAGAACTGGCACCCCCACCTTTTCTGGTGGTGCTGGGGAGGGGAAAGGGCTGGCAGGGACCAGGACATCCCTGGATGAAGCTTATCCCCAGGGAGGCAGGGGGTGCCACGAGGATGGGCAGCCAGGCTCCCTCTCTGTGCTGCTGGCACTGGGGCATCCATCATCCCCAGGAGAAGCAGCAGATTGGGCTGCAGCAGCATCTCAGGGGATGACAAGCAGCAGCGTGGGCCCTATGGCTGTGCCCAGCTCTGCCCCCAAGGTGGAGGAGCAGGACAGGTGAAGGGAGCAGGGCAGATTTTAGTGCAGCTGCTAAGCAGGGGTGACAGGTGGGATAAACGAGCCCAGGCTCTCCAGGGGCCAGTAAATTAGAATCAATAGGAAGCAGGAATAATTTATTTGTTTGATATCGCCTGTTAATTAACTGGGCTGATGTGTGCGATGGGGAGTGGCAGGAACCCCTCCACCTGCTCAGCTGGTGCCTCTCCGTGGGGGCTGGGAATGGCGCTGGGGAGTCCCGTCCCACCAGCACAGCATCCATCCCTGCTCTTGGCAGTGCGGCAGGATGGGGACAGGAGGGCATGGTGTGCAAGAGCTCCCCACAATAGCCTGACTGCCCACGGCAGGGCATGAGGCGGGGAAGGGGCGTGTGTGGGGACGCTGTGTGGCCAGGGGGCCAGCAGTGCGCACGCTCCCCTGGCTCATCATCTCCTCCCTGCCCTGGGAGGCTGTGGGGAGCAGGGGCCTGGGGCTGCAGGCACTGCCAGACCTTGACTCCTGCACCTCCCTGGCTGCTGCGGCACTGGTGTGGGCCATGTGCGTGCTCCGCCAGCCGAGCATGCCTCCGACCCGGGCCACCTCTGTGGGCTGCTTCCACCTCCTCCTGCATCTGCTCTGTCCCCAGAGCAGCTGGTGGCCGCCTCGGCAGGGCGGGCTGGCTGGGCACTCGCGCACATGCCGCCCACGCTCCCGGCACGTGTCCTTGGCCCTGCCTTGCCCACGTCCTGCCAGGCTCACACATGTCCTTGGCAGCTCCGGCGGGAATGGCTGTGAGCGCAGCTGGCTGGAGACATGTCCTGAGGCAGCAGCACCCTTACCGGGGCACGGGCACAGAGCCGTTCCCGGGCCCCTGCCAGCGGGTTGCTGTGCTGCCCCCGCTCCACAGCCCTGCCTCGGCCCCCTGGCCCCAGGCAACACCATCACCTCCCTCTGTTTTTTTTTTTAAGAATAACATTTCTGCTAAATACTTTAATCAGATTAGTAGCAGTGTGTCTGCAGTGCTGTTAAATCAATGCTCCCCAACACATCTCGGCAGCTAGAAATCAATTACTGTTTAAGCTGTGCCTTGGTCCCTGGCCTGCGATCAATATGGGAGATGTATTACTCTCCCGGAGTCTTTCCCACTAAAAACCTTTCATTTGTATAACAGGAGCTCAGGCAAAGTGCCGGTACCCTCCCCCTCCCGCCTGCTCCCTGGGGACCAGGCGGCCCCATCCCAGCCCCGTGCTGGGCAGCTGCTGGGGATTAGCTGGCTCAGGGGCTGTGTGCCACCGGGTTAGGACAGTCCCTGCTCCATGTGCAAGACCGGGCCAGCATGAAGGGGTCCAACACACACTGGGGTGGCAGGTTAGAGACCCACGGGCAGGGGTGCCTGGAGCCCCTGGGGCTGCCTGGCCCCTGCTCCGGCATGGCTGGATCCCCTGCCCGCCCCAATGCCCTCTGCCCCGGCTTCTGCCCATCACTGCATCCCCGACCAGGGCACTGCCGGACCCAGGCACCCCACAAGGAGGGTACCACCACTCCCCCTCATGCCCCTGCCCCAGAGCTTTGTCCCTCTGCAGCCCCCTCTCTCCACAGGGCTTTTTTCCCCTCCTCCATCCTTGTCCCATAATTTGGAGAGTGAGCTCCATTATTCATGATAAGGATCTTTAATTAGCTGTGAATATTAATGACTTACTCTGTAATTAATCATGCTTTGCATGCTGGGGAGGGGGTAGCTCCCACCACCACCATGGCTAAGTATGGGTGGGGAGACCCGCTCCAGCGGTGGGGGCAGCCCCAGGGTCTCACTCCATCCCGGGTGAGATGCAGGGCCAAGGGGAGGTTGCATGGGGTGCTGAGCTGAGACCCTGCGTGTGGAGCAGGTGCTGCCAGCCTGTCCTACTGCTTTGGGGTCAGCACCCCCACCCGGTCCATGTGCCGATGGGGAGAAACTGGCCCTCCATAAGCACACTGGCAGCTTCCCAGCTGGGGGTCCAGCCTCCCGCCCCCAGGCCGGGGCTGAGGGGTGCTGTGAGGCACAGCGGGGTGCTGCTCTCACCCTGCTCCCTGCCCCAGTCCTGCTTCAAGAGCTGGGAGCAACCTGGGCTGTGCTGGGATCACATCCCACCCGCCCAGCTCCTGGGGGTGCCTGGTGAGGGATGAAAAGTGGCTTTCAAGGCATCACGTCCTCTTCTGTCCCATGCAGTGGGCTCCGGCAGGCTCCAGGCTGGGTCCTGCCTGGGGGCTGCCGGGCCAAAGCACCTGCCTGCGCAGGGCAGGTCTGCATTTGCCGAATCCTGGTCTCACCCCTATGCAGCTGCGGGTGCCCTGCCTGAAGCTGGCAGGCATCATCCTGCCCGCAGCTCCCTGCACTCTCTGCCCGCCTGCCTGCACATCGCCTCTCGGCTCCTGCTGGCAGGGAATTTGCATAGTCCCAGATCCTGCCTGGTTGCCCCAAATGTGGCTCTCATCTTCCCTGCACAGAAGGGAAACTGAGGCAGCGGGGCTGGTAGTGCAGGGAGAGCCCCCACACTGGTGTCACGTGTCTGTTCCCATCCTGGCACGATGGGGACGTCCCAGGTGCTGGGTGGGAGAGCAAGGGCTAGGTGCCCCGGCTGCCCCAGCAGCGGGTGGCGAGCGGAGGCACCTGCTGCCGCTGGAGTCCCCCGCCTGCCTGAGCCAAGCGCTCCCGCGAGGGCAGAGTTTGCTTAAACGGAGACAGATTTAACTATTTCCATTACAGCTAAATGATGAGGCCCATAAACTTTATGGCTCCGTGCGCGCGAGAGCAGCTCTAATGGCCTTCGCCATCTGGAGGAGACGGCTCCGTGGGGGACCTGCCGTCCGCCTGCCCGCCCGCTGCCAGGACCCACGCGCTGAGCCAGCACCTTCCCGGCACCAGCACCGGCGCGGGGCTGCTAGCACCTGCGGGTGAGACGATGCCACCGGCTCTCCGTGCGGGGCCAGTTGTGTTTGACCCCAATGTGATCCTGCTGTGGAGCAGATGAGCTGGATGTGGAGATGGCCCAGCTAACACTAGCACTTGTGGGGGTCCGCAGCCCTGCCTGTACCCACACTGCAGTGGGGTGATGGGAGGGCACCCCTGGGTGCCTCTTTCTCCCATCCTCTGCTCCACTGCTCTGCAGGGGCGGGCTGGGGGTAGGTACTCGTTTTGGTCCTGCCTGCGCCTCCAAATGCTGTGGCCTCCAGCACTCTCCCCACCACTTCTCCCTCAGTGCTGTGCTGCAGGATCCGTCCCTGGCGGGAGCAGGCAGGCTGCTCGGCGAGGCCATGCTCTGCATGCCCGACCGCCCCTGAATAGCCCTTGCCTGCTGGCTGCTGATTGTGGTAGGGACGCAGGGGGGCCATGGGGCACCGGCACCAATTAGCCCCTACAAAAGGCTGTTGGCGGTATCGCTGCGGTCCATGCAGGGATGCTGCTGGGCCAGTGGTCCAGGCAGGGTGCTGCGGGCACAGCCCTCTCCTCTGGAGGGGTGGAGGGACGGACAGGTGCAGGTGAGGACACACAAATCATCGCCTCCGTGCTGCTAATCCCTGATTTTTGTGGCTCCCATGGCAGCACCCCCATGACATAGAGCATCCCCCCATGATCGTGGGCCAGGCTTGCTGTGGGGGAGCAGGAGCAATACGTACGCGGCTGCATGGCCACCGCCGGCCAGGGCAGGAGGGCTCTGGGGCTACCAGCTACCGGCCCCGTGCTGCGAGTGAGGGCTGCTGGCACGGTGCTGCAGCAGAGGATTAGGTTTGGTGCAGGGGAGCTGGGCGAGATGCTTTGAAGTCTCATGAATATGAATCAGTGGCTTGGGGCGGGAGCGGAGGGTCTATGGCTAATCTCTCCCTTGCCATGGTGACAGGTGTGACAAACAGCATGGGGGCCAGGAGGCGAGGGCAGGGAGCAGGCAGGGACAAGGGATGGGGCTGCCCTGCTGACGCAAAGGGCAGCCCTGGTGAAGGGGGACAAGTGGCTGGGGTGTGCTAGGGTGCTGCACCCGGGACTCTGCAGTGCACCCTGGGGAGCCTCCCCCATCCTTGTGCCCACCCCAGCTCCCCATCCCCTTACCCTGGCAGGGTGCTGTCCCCATGGATGCTGGCACCCCTCCAGGCTGCAGGCCCCAGGGCAGAGGTGGCGTCGCGGATGCTGGCAGTGCCCGGCTGGCACAGAACTGAGGGTGCCTGAGCTTGCCACCAGCGGCCAGGCAGGGAGTGCAACATGGGCAGGATGTGGCCCCTCGGGGCCAGCCGCGCGGGCAGCATGCAGCTGCCTTGGGTCAGCCCTGCTGGGTGCTTGGGCAGGGGTGCAGGCACAGCTGGGGCTGGGGGGACCACAGCTGGGGGAGGGACCCACCACAGCTGGGGGAGGAGGGACCCACCCCTGTCGCCGGCTCATCCCACCACCAGCCCAGCCCCTGTATGAGCTGTTAGAGCCCCCGTGGGGCCCAGCCAGCTCCCATCGATCCAGGCCTCTGTGCCATCTGCTCGGCAGCACTGTGGCTCTGCCTGCCGTACCCCGGGCTCCATGGAGATGTTGCGTTTGGGTCTGCTCCTCTTGTGACAGCCTGAAGCCCTCGGTGCTCTCCTAGGAGACAGTAACTAGAGCGGATGCTTGCTCCTAGCAGGACGTGACTGGGGCTTGCAGAAGAGTCTGAGAGATCAATTTGGAGGTTGTTTTGATGCTCTCCTGGTTGCAGGATGGCGGTGGCAGCTGCTTGCTCAGCCCAGGGGACCGTGCATGGACAAGCACTGGCTGGTAATGCGTGGTGGGGCTCAGCGAAACTGTTTGGGCTCGTATGAGCCACAGGGCAGGCTGTCAGCTTCACAACCCCGCAAAGGCTGCAGGTGCTGGCAGTGAAGCTGCTGTTTGCTCCGAGGGGTGCCCAGAGCTGCCCTCTCTCTCACAGCACTCATGGCCCGGGATGCTGTTCCTTCAGGCTGGGGCAGAGCAGTGAGCAGGGGATACAGTCCTGGTCCTGAGCGCTTGCTGGAGGACAGAGAGGGGAGGGCGAGGACTGGAGCGATGTCGCGGCAGGAAGACAGACAAATGCAGAGCAGATGTTTAATTATCAGCACAGTGTTCTCAGATCCCTGGAAATCTCTGCATCCACGTGTAGATATTTTACAAGAGCATACACTTCTGCTGAGAGCTGGAGCCGTAACACAGTGCCCAAAAGCCAGCCGCCCCACCTTACCATGGACCGTGTATCGCTGGGGCTGGTGTGGTTTGACTCTGCTAGGGATGGGGCACCCGTGGGGCTGGAGCTGGGCTGGAGAGAGACACCAGGAACAGCGTGCAGCTCTCAAGGACAAAGCTCTGCCGCGGGCTCACAGCCCCAGAGGCACAGCCCTCTGTCCATCCTGCTGCATTCTGCTCTGCAAGGACTTGCTGGGATGCAATGGCTGGCCCTGGCACGCAGCCGGGAGCCTGGCCAAGCACAGGGGCAGGCAGGGGCTGGAAACTGCTGCCTTCTTATGTCCATCACCTCTCACAGCCAGTCCCCACTGGCCCAGGCAACTTACAGACATTTCTTAAAGTCCTTTGAGGTCTCCGTTTTATACTGTAAGAATTGCTGGGTGTAGGTGTGTGTGTCATCCCTGCAGACAGGCTGTCTCTCCTGTATCTCACATCCCTCCCGTGGCCCTTGGCTGTTCTCCGGCATGCCTGGGGTTCTGCCATTGGCAGAGTGGGAGTTGGGGGAGGCACAGGCAGGGCAGGCAGTGGAGCCACCCAGGGCTCTGGGCTGGCCCGAGCTTTGCACGCTGCTTGCCTCTTGGCTGCTGGAGGAGTTGGAAAGGCTGCCTGCCCTGCCATGTGCCATGTGCCACTGTAGGTCCCTCGAGACACCCCAGCTTGAGGCTGCAGCCAGACATGGGGCTTGTCTCCAGCACAGAGCCCAGTGCCGTGTCTCTGTAGTAGCATCATCCAGGCAAGGGCTGGCTGAGGGCAGCCATGGTCTCCCTGCCTGGGCACATGGGCACAGCGAATCTGGCTGTACCAAATAAAGGAGTCAGCAAGAAGAAACAAGTACAGGCTGGTCCTCACCCACGGGCAGGAGTGAGGGGCACCGGGGCAGAAAGTGTTGAAGACCCCTCTCCGACATCACCGCGAGAGGCCTCTGCAGACCGGGGGAGCCCCCAATGCCAGGGCTTTGCCGCAGAAGCGGGATTGGCATGGGGGCACCGGGCTTCCCTGAGTCTCCCCTGCCAGTCCCGCAGAGCTGCTGGGGAGATGTCCGTGCCGAGGGAGGGATTTACAACAGCGCATCAGGGATGCCGGCGGTCTCTCCCCAGCGTGGCTGGCTCATCCCTGGCAGCCCAGCCTGCCTTCCCTGCTCTGCAGTCGCCACGTCCCCTGAGGCTGTAAACGTTTTGGATTCCTTGCCTCGCCTGCTCAGGCACCTTGCAGATTCAGGGCATGTTGCTGTCTTAAAACCTATCAGGTTTCCTGTCACCTCCCGGGGCCCATGAATCTGCGGGCTGGTGGTGGAGCTGGGACTGAAAGGACCCTGTGGGGGAATGGCTCTGCGCACCCCTCACACCACTTCCAGCTCCCAGTGCGGCTCCTCAGCCTGCAGGTTTATAATTGCCCCCAACCCACGGGAAACTGCTCCAGCCGCGCAGCGGGGAGAGCAGTCCCTGGCATGCTGGAACCGGCTGCTCTTCCCTGCCTCAGCCGGAGCTCCCAGGGACATCCCGGGCATCGGGTACCACCTCCAGCCATGGCTGGTGCCGTGCCCTGGCTGCCAGCTCTGCCGGTGGGCTCAGAGCTGGGGCAGGCAAAGGGCCCGTCACTCCCGCCAGCCTAATAAGCCAAGACTTAGAGGCCGGGACATTTTTCTTGCCGCTGTCACACCAGTTGGACATGCTGGCTGTATCCCTGCCCCCGGGGAGGGAGGAATTAGCAACGCCGTGAGTGCCAGAGCCCTGCTGGGCAGCGGCGAACATAGGCTACGCGCGCAGCCGACAGCCCCAAACCCTCATAAATCTCCCTTGCATGGCCCATGGCTCACCTAAGTAGATTTGATTTGTCAAATATTAAAATTAATTTAGGATTGAGTGGTGGCCTGTGTGCGCGCCCTGCTCTCCTGCCTTCCCCCCGCCGCCACCTCTGCTCCTGCCCAATGCATCATCCCCGGCCCCGCGCTCTCGTCCCAGCCGGGGTGCCGGGAGCCAGGATAAATCATCCTGCCGCTGTGCTCAAAGACGAGCCGATTGCTTGCTCGGCGGCAGGGGATCACAGGGGAAATCACACCGCGTGCTGCCTGCTCCGTGCCGGGGGCGGGGAGACGCCACGCTTAGGCAGAGATTTATTTATTTGATTTTACTGGGCTGGGATTTTTTTTTTTTTTTTCATTTCTCAAACGCCCGCCAGGGAATTGCAGCCCCTGGAATATTAATGCCACGCTGGACGCCGGCTCGTTAAAATGTCACCTGGCTGTAATTTCTCCTACGCTTATTATTCCCCGGGGACCACAAGCTCCCATCCCTCCCTGCCCGTGGCGGTCCTGGCACGCGGGGCAGCCCTGCCCGTCCCCTTTGCCGCAGCATGAGCACTGCTCCATCACGTTGCCCAAAATGTTCCTGGCCCTCTTCCACCACCGCAGCAATGGGCTGCACCGCCTCCGGCATCTCCTGCTGAGCTGAACCCCGGGGACTGATGATGGGACAGCCCCGTGCCACCGGCCAGCACCAGCGTGGTGCAAACCCAGCCTGGCTAGCGCGAGGGATGAGGGGTGCCGGCGTGGGCAGAGGTGGGCCGGGCAGGGGGTCAGCCAGCAGGCAGTGCCGGCGCGGGCTGGGGGCAGGGTGGCACGGGGAGCAGCTGCCTTAAGGAAACTTTGGCTCAGTTCCTGCAAATTAATGTTTTTTTCCCAAACAGTTTCCCGGCGCTAAGCGCGACGCAGGGAGCAATTATCTTTAGTGTCGATGTTATTACCATAAAAATTGCATTGAGGACTTTTCTCCTCCGATTAGAAAGTTAACGATCATCACTGCTTTCATTGTTCCCCGCACCGTGCTCGCTCTAATAAAGAGTCTGTGCACTTTACTTTTCACTTAGCATGAAAATTACCCAGCTGCTGCTGTGTGCGGCTGTGCAGCCCCCGCGCTCGCCTCCCGGTGACGGGCCCCTGGCAGGTACCGGTGAGGAGCAGCCGCCGACACGGGGACGGACAGGCCGACCTTCGGGCTTCCCCACCTGGCGGGGGTTGGGGGTCAGCTCGGGGCAGGGGATGCCGGCATCGGGGCTGCCTGCCCCACGTGTGCGCCATGGGAGCACCTGAGGGACGCTTTTCCATGCGCTCTCCTCCAGGGATGTGCCCGCCCATGCCCATCTGCTGGGCATCCCCAGCCCCCCAAAACGCAAATCTGCTGGGAATCACCCCTGGTCCCCTTGCCGAGGGCTTGGAGCCGCTGGGATGGGTCCAGCCTCGCCGTGGCAGCTGCATGCTCTCCCCAGCACCCAGCATGAGCCTCTGCCATGGCTCTCCATCCACAGCCAAGCCGGGGGTCCCTCCTGGCCACGCTCCCATTACCTCTCGTGGGCAGGGGGTGAGGGATGAGCCCTGCCGCTGCCGGCTGTTCGCCTGCCCTGGCGTGCAGGCAGCACAGCATCACTGCTCACAGCGAGCCGGCTCTGTGCCTGCCTGTGGACATCCAAGCTCCAGCACTCGCCGTCAGTTCCACCGCCTATGATTTTCACAGGGAATATTTGTATCATTTTGCTCGATACCAGCATAGCTCTTTAAATTCTCCAAGTGCTGTAAAAATCTTAGCTAATCTTCAGAGAGCTTTTTTTTCTGAAGCTCTTCATTACTCCCTAATTGTTCAAACTTCTCTTCTTTTCCTTCTGATTAAAAGCAGATTTTAAAAGTGCAGTTCAGTTTCTCAGCTATTTTCAAGTCAAATGGATTCCATCCCCCTCTCCATGTATTAATAACCTGTTCTCGTGCATCCCCCAGTGAGCCAGTAAAAGCCCTTCTGAGCAGAGACAAGGTGACAGCAGCGCTCCGGAGGGAGCGATTGGAAGGGGGTTACAGCTTGGAGGGAGAGAGATCCATCCATCCAGCTATCTATCATTCCGCTATCATCCATCTACCAGAGAAATAACATTTGCAATTCCACTTTAGCTCTTCCTAATAATCATTAATATTTTTTTTTACCTTCCCAACCAGTAGCAGGAGGAGATGCAGGAGTTTGGGGCGTGGGCAGCGCCATGGGGCTTGGGGGGCGTGAGGGGAGGCAGGGTACGGTGGGGTAGCGAGATGGGGTGTGGAGGCTGGTGTGTCTGCATGCTGGTGTGCGGGATGGCTGCGCTGCTGGGGAGCTGGATAAGGGGAAAGCAGGAGAACCCAGCGCTGGTCCCCAGCACATCCCACAGCAGGAGGGACCGTGGGCTGGAGAAGTGTCTTTCCGAGGAGATTGCAGGATGTGGGGACTCTGGGGGTGAAGAGCAGGTGCAGTGCTGCCCTGGCCTCTGTCCCTGCCTGGCGGGGTGAGCCTGGTGCTGGTCCCGGGTGCAAATGGTGCAGCGTGGTCACAGAGAGCACCCAAGGGTGCAGCATGCATCACCCTCTCACCATCCCCTGGGACCGGCCCCAGGGAACCCCACTCCCTCTGGCTGCTAACGCCAGGCCCCCCTGCAGAGCCCCGTCCCCCAGCTTGGCTGGCCTGCCGCGGGAGACAGGACAGTGATGGATTGCAGCACTTACACATCTTCCCAGGGAGGAAATGCCAGGTCCTGCAGGGCTCCGTCAGCTGTCGGCAGCGGGCAGGGCAGGACCGTGGCCCTGCTGGGAAGCGGGTGCTGATTTCTGATGAGCGATGCAGAGGGCTGGAGTGGGAATCCCAGGTGCTACCGCCCAGCCTGACCACTTATTCCCTCCCTTAGGCACCTTCGCCCCTTTTAGTTACCACCGCACAACCCACCTCGGGCAGGGCCAACGGCCCTGTAAAGCACTCGCGCTCGTCTGGAGGTGCCTGGAGGAGACCCCAACACAGCCCAGGGGATGAGCCACTGCAATTAATGGTCCTGCTCTTCAGAGGGCTTCAGACCTGCCCCCAGGTTGGTTTGCACCGTTGTTGAGCCACTTGCTGCTCTTAGACCATCACCCCTCAGTGCCAGTGATGATAAAAGTTTTAGAGCTTGCGAGCCAACTCTTTGGTATCGAGGGTCCCTCAGATGCTCCTCTGCAGCTCTGAGCTTTGGTGTCCTCCTGGACAGCCAGGCAGCAGCCCTGGTCCCCAGCCACATCCATGGCAAGTCCAAGATGTCCCCTGTGCCCCACTGGAGAGAGTCTCCTCTTCAAAGGTCTCCTCATCCCTCTGAATGGCTCAGGCTACCCATCACGCTTCCCATGGAGCAGTGTGGGGCAACCACATGGAGCTGATGGGGCTGGGAGGTGGGAGAGCCAGGGGAGGTACCAGGGGCTAGCACCAGCACCTGGGAGAGGCTGCAGGCAGGGTCCCCCATGCCAGGCTCAAACCTTCAGGAGATGCCAGCAGGCTCGTGGCTGTGGCCATGCCATGGGTAGAGGGATGCCGGTGGCCCAGGCACAGGGAGAACTGCCGTTCACCAGGGTGCCGGCATCCTCTCAGCTGGCCTGTCCCGGCAGATGGCAGCAGGGACGCATTGCAGCCTGGCAGCGCATGGTGACCTGCCTCGCGCCCCAACCTTGGAATAATCTTCAGTAGGATTAAGAGCTTAAACGTATCCGTGTAATTGCCAGGCCCCTGCTGAGCTGGAGAGAGTGTGAGTGCCAGCACAGGGAGGCAGTGCCCAGACGTGCCTCGCTCCCTCCTGCTGCCTGCTGCTGCCTGCTGCTGCTGCCACCACCATGGGCACCACTGGGAGCCACCACCCTGAGCACGATGGACGGCTGGGTGCAGGTGGGCAGCTCAAGAGGAGAGGGTGTTTGGTGTGGAAAGGACTGGTGCCTTGGCACCACCAGGGAATGGGCCCTGTGGTGTGCTCCAAAGGAGGATGCCAAGTGTGCAGAGCCCTGGGTGTGCTGCCCACACCTCCCCGGCACGGCCTCGGTCCTGCAACACCGTGCAGGGTGCTCCTGGGCACCTCTCCAGTCACCCCTCCAGGCACACCTCCGGGCACCCCTCTGGCACCCACCAGCCTTGCACCCAGGGAAGGACGCAGGACTGCTCCTGTACGTGCCTTGAGGAATAAGGAGGGCTCAGCCAGGATGCTGGGGGCTGGGGAGAGCGTGTGTGTCCTGCCGGGCTGAGCCTGCCTGGGCGGATGATCCGGAAGGATTCGTTCCTCTGCCCAGGAGGAGTGGGGCGCGTGGCTGGCAGGGTCTGGATCTGTAGAGTGCTCAGTGTGGGTTTTCAGCACCCATCAGCAATCAGAAGATGTTCAGGGTTGGCAGAGGTGCCAGGGGGGTTCAGACACCCCTGAGGAGCATGCAGGCGCTGGGCTGGGCTAGGGGCACTCAGAGTACCGGTGTGGCCCCTGCCCAGCTGTGCCGGGGGGTGCCAGCACCCTGGTCCTGGCCCATCCAGCTGGCACGGGGCTTGGCACGGAGCGGGGAGCTGCGATCCCAGCCCCCTCCCTGTCTGCCTAATGGTCCCTGACATTTAAATGAGATTTAGTGCTCAGCCCGATGCTGAATATTCATGAGCCCATGCGGCCCTGACAGCCCGGCTGGGGCTGCTCTCATGATTAATAATTTGTTTTTCCCTTTACTGTAAACCTCACCTGCACTCGCTGCTTGCTTCGGCACCGCCAGCCCCATCTCTGCCAGGGAGCACCCATGCCCTTGCCCAGCGGGTCCTTCATCTCCCTGCCTGCCGTGGGGCACCCACTGCGGGGCCCGGCAGCCCCCCAGGGACCCAGCCAGGGGGTGAACGGCATCTGCCAGGCACCAGGAAACCTCTTCATTACTCCGAGTGGGCCAAGCCCTGGGCAAGGGGAGCAAGCATCCTGCTGGATCCTGCCTGCGGAGGTAGCCCCAGATACCCGGCCCCTGTAAAGAAGCCCTGGGGATCCTGCGTGGGCCACCCCAGGGAGGGGTCTGCAGCCCACAGCAGCGCTGTCCCTTGCCCTCGCCTGTGCCCTGGGCTGGGTGCAGGCACAAGCCCGTGGCAGTGGGTCCTGCGGTAATTCCAGCCATTCACCCCCTGGCTGGGTCCCTGGGGGGCTGCCGGGCCCCGCAGTGGGTGCCCCACGGCAGGCAGGGAGATGAAGGACCCGCTGGGCAAGGGCATGGGCGCTCCCTGGCAGAGATGGGGCTGGCGGTGCCGAAGCAAGCAGCGAGTGCAGGTGAGGTTTACAGTTGCACCCAAATAGAGACACCTGGAGAGATGCAACCAAGTCCTCCTGCCGCTTGCATGCTGGGCTCTATCCCTGTTGGCACCAGCCCAGGTGGTGCCGAGGCTGCTGGGCTCTCCCAGGCAGACGGGCAGCAGGCAGGCAGTCTCCAGCTGCAGCACAGCCAGCAGCCCACGAGCCCAGTGTCTGGGACCTGCTTTTGGTGCTGTTTGCATGGTTTGTGGCCGGTGCAGATGTTCCCACTGCAAACCCAGCATAGCAGTGCCCAGCCCCACCTCAGACACCCTGCCGTCCCTTGCGTCCGTCCCCAAGGTCGCTGCTCCCAGGACCCTTGCTTCCCACCTCACCGCCTGTCGGCTGCGGTGTGGAGGTGTGTGACGTGGCACGGCCGAGCAGGACCAGCCCCAGGGGTGTCCCATGGCACCTGGGGGGAGCTGGGGGGCCAGGCTGCTGTCTCCCCTCCGGCTCAGTAGCTCAGCTCCAGCAGCTCTGCGCAAATTGCATAAATATTCATGGCGAACCAAAGGAAATATGACTGTCCCGGCTGATTACACGCGCCCGTCCTGAAGGCTGAGGCTGCTCCCCAGGTACTGCTGGCCAAGCGTCTGCCTCATGGCGAGAGGCGGCGAGGGCACCCCACGCTGCCCACCTGCAGCATGGCACTGGACACGAAGCTGCTGGGACCACGCAGAGAGCTGGAACAAGGGCTGCGGGCTGGGGACATGCTCATCCTCAGCCCTTCCGCAAGCTCAAGCCAAGGATGAGGCTTTCCCAGGAAAGGTCCCGAGACACCCAGGGCTTTCCTGGGATGCCCCACCAGCCTTGCTAACGGGCTCAGGGACTGTCCTGAGTGCAGTCCCGGGATGCCCGCTCCCTGGCCACATGTCACACCCACTTTGGTGACCCTGGCACGTTCAGCACTGCCTCCGCTCCCCAGTATTTTGGGCAGACGCAGGCAGGGAGTGGGACAGAGCTGCTGGGAAGAGCCCAGGGAGGCAGCCCAGCTGGGATCCCTGTGCGCTGCAGAGATTAATCCCCTGCAGACCTGAGCAAGGTGCTGGGCTAATAGCCTGATTTATTCCTTCCTGTCTCTCTGGAGCACGCGAGGTTCCCCACTGTGTCCTGAACGACCTCATGCATAATACCATGCACAATCCTATTAACGCCGCCCTGCCACGCGCTCCCTGCTTAGTACCGCCACTCGCCAATGCAATTTCCCCATGATATATGGGAAAAATAATTGAACTATATTTGAAAATATATTGAGAATTACGGCTTGCACCCAGTGGGATTTATAGGGGCCATATTTCACAAAACCATAGCCCTCCAACACCAAAGTGCCCGGTGCTCCCGGGGAGAGACCCATGGTCACAGCGGGTGCATGCCCAGGGCAGGCAGTGGGGGAACAGGTCCCACCGCCCTCGTGGGGCTCAGCACAATGCCCATGGGAGTCGGTGCAGGGCACAAGGGGGTCTGGCACAGCCCTGTGCCCTGGGAGCAGGGTGGGGGTGCCATGGGAGCGGGCGGTGGGTGCAGCAGGCACAGAACACCCAGCTGCGCCGGGAGCTGAGGCGGCAGCTGCAGCCGCGGGTGCAGCCGTGTGGGCATGGCTGCTGCCAGCCAGAGCCGGGCTGAGCTTAATCCCCTCCCAGCGGGAGGGAGGAAACGCTCCTGGCATCACGCTGCCTGCTCAGCTGCATGGCTCTGCTCGTCGTGCCAGGCAGCCAGTTAGCCAGGCACGGGGTGTCCCCTCGAGGGGCTGGTGGCTCCCTGGCCAGACCAGCCCCGGTGCTGAAGGAGGCAGGGAAGGGGCTGAGGGCTCTGCACAGAGCTTCGAGACCTGCCACCCTCCGCAGCCACCTCTCTAGCCCCTTCGGCCCTGGCGCTGCCCTGCCTGTGGGGTAGCATTTCCCTGCCTGGCTCTGGATGCTGGATGCAGTGACAGTGGCTCGGTGCCCAGGGGACACATCCCTTCCTTCCTCATCCCCATCTCTGCCTCCCATACAGACCCCCTGCTCCCTGCCCACATGCCCCAGGCACCCCTGCCCCAGCTCTACCCCAGCCCGGGTTGCCATGCCGGGCACGTCCTCAGCACCGTGGGTGCTGCCGGCACAGGTGCCGCGGGGAACGTTAATCTTTAATTTCCTGTCAAAGCCTCTCGCTGGAGAGAGCAGCGCCTGGCACGGGGGCGCAGCAGATACCCGCTGCGATCGAGGGGCCAGCAGGCAGGCTGCCCCAAGGCACAGGGGGCTCGGCTGGGGCACCCAGCCCTCCACTGCATCCTGCAGCTGCACAGCCCTGCGCCCAAGGCGAGTAGGGAAGCGGCGGCCGCAGATGTGTGCCCGCCTGTGGGAGGAAGAGGAGGGAGGCAGCAATGCTGCCCAGATGAAGAAGCTCCCCCAGGGGCCGCTGGCTGCCTGGGCCGAGCAGGGAGCTGACCCCAGTGGGGAGCCCACCCTCTTCCTGGCCCTGGCTGACCTGGCTGCCCTCGTAGCTGCCCCTGCAAGGGGAGCAGGCAGGGATGGGGCGTCTTTGTGAGCAGCTCCCAGGGCCGCGGGGCCAGAGAGCCTTCATCCCTGCGGCCCGTTAAAGGGATCTCAGGGCATCGCTGTCTGGAGGAAACTCCCGGCGTGCCCTGGGGAAGGGGAGCTATAAATAGCCGCCCAGAACAGGGCAGAGGGGGACTGTTTGGGAAGCCGCTTTGTGATCAGGACAAAGAAGAGGCGTCTTTGCACTTGCTCTTCATTAGCTGCCTTCCTCTGGCTGGCCGGGCCAGGATGCGCTCGCATCGAACGACAGCAGGATGTAGCTGCTGGTGTCAAGGACGCGAACAATAAGGGCTTTAAATAGCAGCGCTGCCTTTGAAACCCGCTCGCCTGCGCCGCAGACGGAGCCCAGCAAAATTGCGTGGCGCAAGAAGCCAGGAGACATGGGAGCGGGGGTGCCCTCGCCCCCAGGAAGGCCCCCCCCAGTGCCACGGCTGCTGCCCATGGGCAGGCGGTGCTGTGGCCAGGACATGCAGACCCCTGCCCAGGAGCGTTCCGGGATGCCCGGGCAGATCCATCCCGGCCCCTCCGGCAGCTCCTGGAGCGGTGGGGTTCAAAGCTCCCCCTGCATGGTCCCCCGCAGCCCTGGGTGTGCAGTTAATTAGCAGTACCTCCCTGCGCTGCCAGAAAGGTGTCCCTTGGTTGTCGTCCACTTTCTTCTCCCTCTGGCTCCAGGGCTCTGATCTCCTCCCGCCTTCCTCCAGGAGATGAAAGAGCCCCGCGGGGCTGCCGGCGGTCCCCCCCACAATGCCGAGCACGGAGGCACCTCTTCACCTCTGCCGGGATAAGCCAAACAGCCAAGTGGTGTCTGGCGGTGCCAGCAAGGATTTGGTGGCACATGAGATGGGGAAAGAAGGTGCTCTGCTGTCTCGGGGAGCCCAGCTTCATGCTGTGCCGGTGCAGGACGGCCCCGGCGCTGGGTCAGACATGGGGTTGGGCACCCGGGAGCTGCACATCAGGCTGATGGAGAGAGATCGGAGCCAGCGAGCCACGTGCAGGCACGTGCATGTGCACGGGGGGGGCCCGGCTGCGCGTATTAGCAGGCCCTTAAATCAACACAGCACTTCAGACAGGAAGGAAATAGGCTTTGCCGACGGCAGGAGAGGCACTTGCTTTGTGCACATTACAGAACATCAGGAAAATGTCAAATTTACATAAAAATGATACAAACTCATTGGAAGAAACATGCATCCAATTATCAGCCCCAGCGCTGGCACGGCTCCGCAGCCAGAGGCTGGCCGGCCGGCTGGCTGCAAGGGGCCCAGCCCCGGGGCACACATTTCATCTCTGGCTGTTTAACATCAAAGCAACAAACAGCCTCCGCTCTGCTGGCCGCCCTGCTCGCCCGCTCCCTCCCGCCGGCGGCCCGCTGCACCGCTGCCGCACAGCCCGGGCATGCCGGGTGCAGGGCGGGGGTTGGCAGTGCCCGGTCGCAGCTGGGTGGGGGTTTGGTCCTGCTCCTGCCAAGGCACGGTGGGGAAGGGGCTGTGCGGCTGCAGCACCCCCGTATGGCAGGGCCATCGTGGGAAGGTGGGGGCACTGCTGAGCAGCCTGAAGTAGCAGGGATGGAGAGCTTGCTCATGCAAAACCCCTCGGAGATTTTGCCGGTGCTGGGTTGGGACCCCGTTCCTGGCTCTGTGCCAGGCTGTCCCGGTGGCCCCTTCCCTCCTTCCTGCTCCCACCGTTCCCAGAGGACAGCCACTGGCATCCCCAGGGCTGGGAGAAGCCACATCTGACACGTCCCTCCTGCTGTGGCCCCACAGCCGGGCAGCATGGGCTGGGCACGACAGCCTGCATTCGCCCTGGGGCTGGGGGCACCCAGGGGGACAGGGGCTGGACATGGGCATGGGTGTTCCCAGTGGGTGCCCTCCAGCCGTGCCCGCTCCCTGCCCGTGCTGGCATCCCACCCTGCTGCCCAGGATTGATGGGCTGTCCTGCGGCCCCGTCCCGGCACGCTGAACGCTACGTTTCTATCCCTGCCGCCCACTGGGATTGATGTCTCACTAAGCGCAGGCAGCGGCCATAACTCACGCCTGGGAGCCGGGCTCCTGGCTCGTTACTCACCGGGCACCGTCACCCCGTGAGTTACGGCTCTGCCTTGTGCCAGGAGAACCTCAGCAGCGAGGGATCAGGGCAGAGGGGGACACAGCTGAGGCGGGGCTGGGACAGGGGAGAAACCTCTCTCTCCAAGCATCCCATGGGCTGGCAACCCCGCTGCACCCACATGCAACCTGCCGGCTGCCTCCATCCCTGGCAGCAGGGTGGGAGGTGGGCACACATGGCCCCTGAGGAGTGATGCTGGGGTCCCAGCGGGGGGCGGAGGGTGGCACCGCAGCTGGGGTTCCCCGCGCCGCACCCGCCGGCTGGTGCCCAGGCTGCACCGCGTGGGGGAGGCTGACGAGCTGTTAATTACAGGTGTTGCTTGGCTGGTGCAGCGCGTCTCTGCTGCTCGGCTGGCAGAGCTGTGCGGCGGGTGACACACTCCATGATAAATTGATATCCCGTTTAGCATCAATTTTCCCTTCTCTGGTGGCAGACAGCTGTGCTAATGGGATGGGACAAGTGAAAATGAAGTAACAGGCCCTGAGCACACCGGCACGCGCCGCACCACTGGCCCTCCTGCACAGCTGTCGCTCCCCAAGAGACAGGCAGGACCCCACGCACCCTGGGGTGGGGGAGCTGTGGGGCCGGCAGCCTGCGGGCAGGGCTGCCTTCATCCCCCTGGCAGCGCGCTCAGCGCCGGCTGCAAGCGGCTTGCCGGGTTGCTGTTGCACAACCTGGGGCAGGTTTGTGACACACGGTGTGCCAGCGCTTGGTGCCGCTGCCGAGTCTGGTGTTTGCAGAGCACGCGGCGCCTGGGGGGCCTGCTCTTTGCCATGGGCTTTGAGGCAGGCGTTGGAAGAGGGCTGGTTGCAGCGTGCCCAGCTCTCGGTGGTCAGCATGGGGGTGCCTGGTGTCTGCATCCATTTGGTGTTTGCAATGCATTTAGAGGGTGGTGCCGTGGCACATTTCCTATTTATAGCGCAGCACATAACAAGGAGCCAGAGAAGCATTTGGTTGTCAGTGCCCATGCTATGTTGGGTATTTGCAACACACACAAAGCCCGAGCTGATGTATGCAGCATCCCCAGTGCCTGTGCCAGGTTTGGTGTATGCAATAGCCCATGGCACTCTGTACCCACACTCGCACGGCTCTTTTCAGCGTGCTTAGCACCAGCCACACGCTTGTTATCAGGAGTGCATTTGTCAAATTGGTGCCTGCAGTGTGTTTGCGGTCATGGTGTGTGCAACACTTGATGCCCACGGTTTGCTTGATAATTGTAGAGTGCTCAGCACTTAATACCTGTGGCATCGTTGTTATTTGCACAGTGCTCGCACTCAGTGTCGACAGTGCTCGGCACACGCGGTGTGCTCAGGGTGTGGGACCTGCCGCCGCTGATGTTTGCAGCGCCTTCAGCATTTGCTGTCAGCTGTGGTTTCATGTTTGCCAAGCGCTCAGCAATCTCCGCAGGTAGTGTTTCGTATTGAAGGTGTGCCCGGCGCCTGTTAGATTTGGCATTTGCAGCGTAGCCAGTGCTTGCACTGGCCTGCTCTCTGTGGTGTGCTCAGTGTTTTGGTCACCATGGTGTGATTGGTGTCTACAGCAGACTTCTGGCACTGTGGCCAGTGCTCAGTGCCAGTGCCGCAGGCAGTGCTTGCAGTGGGCTCAGCCTGCAGCGCCCGCAGTGTGCTCCTGCTGCCTGCGTGCTCCCTGCTCGCTCCCGCAGGTGTGTGTGCTTGTTGCTTGCCCTGCATCCAGCCCCCAGTGCCTGATGCGCTGCTCGCTTGCTGCGTGCTTTGTGATCGCAGCCCATGGTGTGTTTGGTACAAGCTCCCTGATGCTTTTGCTATTTACAGAGCTTGCTGCACAGTGTTAGTGGTGCTTCTGCTATTTAGCCTGTGCTCGGTGCCAGATGCCAGCCCGCTTCGGAGTGGCAACATGCTCTGTGTGCACTGCTAGCACCTGCTTTCACCTTAGCAGTGCCATCAGCCTGTGGTTTCCCTGCCAAGGCTTGCTTTGCAGCGCACTCAGCACTCACAGCCTGCCATGTATTCCGTGTTCACAGCACAGTTTTCAGTGCCCATGGCACACGTGGCAACAGCGGTGCCCTCAGTGCTTGGTGTCAGCCGCCTGTTTGCAGGGAGCTGGCACTCGGTGCCTGAAGGTGTCGCATTTGCAATGGCCCAGCTCACATTTGGGGTCGACGCTTGCAGGATGCTCGGCAGTCGGATGCTTTCCCTATTCGCAGCGTGTTCAGGATGAAGCCCAGTGAGGTGTTAGGCGTTTGCAGCATGTTCCACACTTGGTGCCAGCGGCATGCCCAGGGTTTGCAGCACACAGGGGTGCTGAAGGCACACAGCTCCACAGTGCCTGGCGTGGCACACGTGGCATGTTTGCTGATAGCCATGTGTTCCACAGCAGGCGGTACCCGCCGTGCCGTCAGCGCTCGTGGCCCATGCTGGGGCTGATTGATGCAGTGTGCTCGGTGGCCAGCTGTGTGCCGTGCCCGCGGTGTGCTCGGCCCCGGGGCCCGCCACTGGGCTGGATCCCAGCCCCAGGAGCTGGGCTGTGGAGCTCACATCGGGACTTCCCAGAGGCCTCCTCCGAATTCCCGCTCTCCGCTGCAGACCCGGTCTGGCCACCACCTCTCCGCCAGCCACTGAGGGGCAGGGGCAGTCCCAGGCTTGGCGCCCAGCCCCTTCACCCGGCAGTCCAGGGAGGGCAGGCAGGGTGCCCCCGCCACACATGCCATTGGTGGGGCTGTGGCATTAAGGTTGAGGTTTTAATCACACAGATGTCAGGAAATGGGGAGTGATGGTTCCCATGGTAACGCTAACTCTGCCCCTTGCCCGCGGCGCAGCGGCTGTGCACACACAGGGCCATCATGGGCACCATGTGGCTGAGCTACAGCTGCTCGGGGACCCATAACTTCCAATCTCCTGACTTGGGTGCATTTAAAACCTCAGCCCTATTGCTGTGCTGAGGCAGCTCTGCTGGCAGTTTATGGCTCTGTTGTTTTTACGAAAGGCAAGCGGGAGGCAGGAGCTGCCTGGGTGAAGTGCTGCAGATGGGGCAGGAGGAGCGGTCCAGGGCCGGGAGGAGCAGGAGGGTGCTGCCCGGGCACCGGGTGCCGGTGGCTGCAGAGGACAGGGCAGGACAGGGCCTGCGGGCACAGCCGAGCGCGAGGGAGCAGCTGAGTGATGTCTCGGAGCATGAAGAGCAGATCCACACACTCCGCTGGCTAGGCATGCTCCCATCCGGTTCCTCACATCCCTTGGGGCCAGGGCTGAGATGGAGGAGCCACGGCCAGAGGGTACCAGCCCTGCTGCCTGGGGTGCGTGCTGCTGGGGTGCCAGCGTGAGCATTACCTGCACCCTGCACTGGGCTGATCACAGGCTGTGCCTCTCCAGAGGTGCCTGGAGAGCCTGGTGATGGGCTCCCCACCACTGCTGTGCTGGGCTCCAGCCCCACGGCATCCATCACCCTTCTGCTCCCATGCCAGCACAGGACAGACCTGCTCCCTGGTGCAGGATCAGGGCTGTTCGGGGTGGGATGGGGCTCTCATCCTCCCTGTGCACCATGGCAAAGTTGCATCCAGCTGCGCCACATCCCTCTGGTGTGGCAAAGCTCTGGGCATGTCCCCTTGGCTATGAGATGCCCTCCTAGCGGTGCCAGCTGTGCCCGTACAGCTGTGTTTGGCAGCACCCCTACCCCGTGCATGCAGCTGTGCATGCCGGTGTGCCAGCCCTGACGGGTGTGCGCCGGGGCTGGCGCTGTCAAGGCAGGACAGGGACACCTGGCCAGTGCTCAGGGTTGAACACAGTGGCCAGGGCTCACCCCATCAGGGAGCCTAGTGCCATGGGGGCCTCCCGCTGCTGGGAGCAGGATGGCGCCTCAGGCTCAGCCCAGTTCATCCATCCGAGCATCCCCTGTCCGTGAGTCAGAAACTGCCGTGAGGCTGTCTTAGGGGCTTATGTTCCTCCTGACTCCTTTTCCCCTGAAGGTCTCCTGGCCTGGCTTATGATCAGGGAGGACTGTGGCCAAGGTGGGCTGCCCGCCCTCCAGTCACCTTTGCTTGGTTGTCGCTTGGGAGGAAGCGAAGCAGGGGGCTGCCCTGCTCACAGTGGGGCTGGGAGAGGCTTGGCCATCTCCCGCAGCGCTGGCTGGAGCATCTCCCAGCCCCGATTCTGCCCTCCCTGCCTAACTGCTGTGGCTCCCGTAATGTATTCATCCCAGGGTGCCCTGGTGCAGCTGCAATATCATTATTGGAGTTTATTACACCATTAGCTTTAAAGTTTTATAAACCACCAGGCAGGTGACAAGTGGCAGGGCGGGGGGGGGGCTCACGCTGCAGGCAGAGGGGCTGTGCAGTGCTAGTGCTGGGGACTGTCCCAGCAGGGTGCTGAGCCCAGTTTCCCCACCGTTGCCGGTGCTTTCGCTAGTGGTGCAAACCCAGTGGCACCCCAGGCATGTGCCCTGCCACCAAGCTGTTCGGCACAGCATGGCCACATGCCAGCCTGCCCGGCTGCCCTCCTCAAGATGGCAGAGAGCAGGGAGGATCAACCAGCTGCAGCAATAAAAGGCTATAAAACCAAACGAGTGTCTCTGCATGCTGCAGCAATGGCTCCCAGGATGCTCTCCCCTTCCTAACAGTGCCAAGGGCAGGAGGGACCGTGCTTACCCCAGTGGCCCGTGCTCAGAGCCGGGGCTCCCGCTGCCATGTAGCCACTCTCCGGTCACATCTGCAACGGCCTTTCCAGCCATGGGGGATGCTCTGAGGGCGCTGAGGCCATTTCCTCCACTCCTCCCGCTCAGGACTGGAGGGCAGCATTAGCCGAGCCTGACCTCCTGCTGGTCATGGGCCAGCGAGCACCACTGGACCCAGAGCCTTGAGATAGGTGCTAGACTGAGCATCCTCCTGGGGATGCTGAACACCCTCTGTGCTGAAATGTGTGCACATCCTGCTGGGAAGGGGGCTCTGCTTTGCTCTTCTCCATGGATTTGGGAGGCTTTTAGATGTGTTTTCTCTCAGTGAGGACGTTTGCATGGTGCGATCAAGTGGCTGGGTCAGGCTGGGGGTGGTTTGTACTGACGGGGTCAGAGCAGAACACAGATGGGGGATGCTGGTTGCTGCTGCCCCTCTTGCTTTCAGCCCGGCAGAGCCGGGGCAGTGCAGGTCTGTGGCACATTGGGTGTCTCAGATGGAGATGAGGAGCAGGGGCTGCTGTGCATGGGTGGGCAGCCCACAGCAGCTGCTGCCTGCTGCCTCTCCCCAGGCACGGGGGCAGGGGCTGGCTGGGATGGGAGCACGGCTGAGCATCTCTGGGTGGAGGAAGTCAAGAGGGCAACCAGCAAGGTCTCAGCTGCTCCCCAGAGTTAAATACCATGGAATCAGCCTGGGCCCAGCACAGACCCTTTTCTCCTATTAACCGGGCTGGGATTTGACCCATTATCCCATTGAGAGTCCATGGGATCTAACCCAGCTCTGATGCGGGCAGACATTGTCCTGTCAGCCATGGCGGACGCTCCTACACCCAGATCCTACTGAAACCCACTCCTTAAATTCCTGGAGGCAGGACCCCAAAAGCCACATAAACCCAGAGTTGTTTTTCTGGCAACAGCAAAAGGTGTCCAGGGCACCTTGTGAGAGCTCGTGCACACAGCTTACAAAAGAGACTTTGTAATTGAGGTTTTGCGCTTAATGAAGGAATAAATTGAATGGGAGTGTTGTCCTTAATTGGGGTGTTGCATTAATTAAGGTATTGCACTTAATTGGGGTAAAGCATTTAATAAGGTATTGTGTTTAATGGGGGTAGTTTACGTAAATGGGGTCACTGCGTTAATGGGGTGCTGCATCGCCGATGCATCTGCCGGCCCTGGCAGACTTGTCATCTGCCACCGTGGGCTAAACCGGGGAGCGGCTCTCCGCATGTGGGGGAGCCCAGCCCAGCCACCACCTCCCAGGGGACCGGGGCTGCCAGTGAGGCTGGTCTGTGGCACTGGAGCTGCCGTCCTCCCCATCCCAGCACCGTGCGGCTGGTAATGATATTGGTAGCAATGGCTCCGCTCCCTGTCCTGGTGCGTACGGCTCCGTCACGTTGTTCCCAGTCCCGCTGCTCCCCGCAGGTGCAGGACGGTGCGGAGGTTTTGGTGAGTGGGGTGGAAGCAGCATTACCGCTCCCGTGGCTGCCCCATGGATGGTTCCACGGTGGGTGGTGATGCCCGGCATGCTCATCACACCGTCGCCAGCCCTGCTCTCCCGTAATTGGAGTGGACAACTTGTCATCCCACATCTCCCCACAGCTGAGGCGCTCGCCACCCTCGCCATGGAACCCGACCTGCCGGGCGGGCGCCGGCAGCGTGCCGGGAAGGCTGGGGGAGGAGGCTGTGCTTGTTAAGCTGAGGTGTTTGCAAGGGTCTTAGAGGATCCGACCGGCGCGAGGCAGAGCTGAGCGCTGTGGCCAGCTGGGCTCCGCAGTCACGTTTCATTGAATCACAGAATCATAGAATCATTTAGGTTGGAAAAGACCTTTAAGATCATCGAGTCCAACCATTAACCTAGCACTGCCAAGTCCACCACTAAACCATGTCCCTAAGTGCCACATCTACATGTCTTTTAAATACCTCGTTTCCTTCAATTAAATCAAAATTAATGATCGCCCCAGATCCACTTCCCTCTGGACACAGGGCCGCGGCCAGCACTGGTTCTGGAGTGTGTGGAGCTGGCGAGGAAGACACGGCAGCCGGCTCACAGGCTTGGGCTGGCGGCAGGAGCGCCCAGCAAGCAGGATCCACGTCCCGGCCAGCTCGGACTAGCAGGGGATCAGGTGGGGGCCGCCTGCTGGGGGTCTCCCCTTGGGCAGGTGCCTGCTGCCCACCCAGGGATGTAGCTGTCCCGTCACCTCTGTCCCCCACCTGCCCGGGCTGCCCCAACTGCAGCACCCTTCGGTCCACCAGGCTGATCCCCTGTGCCCACGCTGAGGAGCCGCAGCCCCGCGGGGTGGCCAGGAGGGTGGGCTCACTGCAGCGACACAGCGCCGGTGCTGGAGCGTGGCAGGAGGTCGGGTGCTGGTACAGCAAAGAGTTAATCCATCGGCTCGGTGGCAAGATAGGGAAATCACGACCAAACCCTCATCCAGATCGGCTTAAGAATAGAAACGGACAGTGTCTGTGTCTTGGGGGGGATGAATCATCACAAGGGTGCCAGAGGGCACCACGGCAGGATCAGTCCCACCAAGCACCCCTCCAGGCTGTGGGCCAGCTTGTCCCACGTGGAGAATCCACCTAAACCCTGCTGTCTTCTACGGTGTGTCAGGGCCCTGATGCTCTAGAAAGCCCCCTCCTTCTGTGCTCACAGCAGTTATTTTGTCTACAGATGCAGCCCCTTAGCCTCCTCTGATCTCGTCCAAACCCCCAGTGCCTCCAGCCGGTCTTCAGCACTGCTCTCTGTTATTGCCATCCTCTCTACTCTTTCCAATCTCTTTGGATTTTTCTTGATGTGTGGTCCCGGACCAGGCACAGGGCTCCCACCGAGGCCTCACCGCCAGCAAGTGCTTCAGATGCCTTCTCACGCAGCCCTGGGCAACGTCCTCCTTTCCACTGAGCTCAGTGCAGTTGCAGGGCAGCCAGACATCCCATATTAAACTGGCAGATTCCGTATCTCAAACGAATGAGGCTTCTCCTGTTTTTTCCTAGCTCCCGGCTGCTTTTCCAAGCAGCTGTCTAGCTGCTGGGCATCTGGAAACGCAACTTCTGCGCGTACAGATAACCGCACCTGCACAGTGCATCCTGCCTGGGGGGGTCTGACCCTCTGCATGCCTTGTTTATCCACCTGGGACTGTCCTGGGTGTCGGTATTAAACTTGGACAAGCCGACGCTGCTGCCCGCTGCCGAGCCGGGGCTCTGCCCTGCCCTGCCCTGCTGCCCACTCGGCAGCCCTGCCCTCTGGCCGCTCAACCTCCACTCACTGGGCAGATTTGCTTCCCGCCCCAGCCCAGATCTTGGCGCTTGTCCTTTTGAATTGTATCTGATTGTTTTCAGGCCATTTCTCCGATTTGTCAACATCATTTCGAATTCCAGTCCTGTCTTCCCCGGCACTCGCAGCCTCCCCCTGTCATCTGAGTGTAGCGCATGGGCCCTGCGCCAAGCCCCCACTGCTCAGCATCCCCCCAGGCTGGGGAGCGCGGGGGTGAGCAGGGGGGACCCCCCTTTCCTGATCTGCCGGCAAGCCCTCGGCTGGCTCTCCCCTCCTGTCAGTTCGCTTGCACGGTGGCTAGTGAAGTCGGCACTCCGAAGCCCAGGGCATCAGGCTTCTCCCGGCTGTTAGCATCAAACCCAAGGGCTGGATGTGGCAGCATCATCAGACAGACAGGCTCTGCAGCTGCTCGTGGCCGGGCGGAGGGGCAGACGAGCCCCGCCGCACGCTGCAGAGTCCCTCCTTGTGGCCTCGCGCCCCCCATGCGCAGGCATGCCATGCCACAGGTGGGAGGCTCCGGTGCAGAACCGTGAGCTGCAGACATGGTGCCAAGTGGCAGCACCGGCCATTCCCAGCTGGTGCTATGCTCGCTGCCTTGTCTGGTCCCACGAGAAAGCAGTCCCTGAGCCCTGCCGCCTCCCTTCCCAGCTATGCTGCTTCCCTGGTCCCTGCCCCTCCAGCCCAATGTTTCTCCCAGTGTACCTTCTCCCTGGGTGCCGGTGGCCATGAAGCCACAGCCCTCCCTGTTCCATGGCTTGCAGGAGGCCTGCAGCTGCAGCTGGAGACAGGGCTTGTGCCTTGGGTGCCACTCACTTGGGCACAACTTGATCCCAACCCAGCCTGGCTGCACTTCAGCCCTGTGCCTTGGGTCATCCTGCAAGGGGATGAGCCCCCAGCACCCATCTGCCCTTGCCGGGTGGCCGGGCAGGACCAGGGCACAGCAGGGGAGGAGAGGCAGGAGAGGAGGGAGGAGAGGACACTTCTCTTTGGCCGCACAGGAGGGGACCATGCTGTGGGGAGGGAGCTGAGAGGTGTCCTCAGCCCAGGTGGCAGTTGCTAATGGAGCAGAAGATGCCCAGAGAGAGCAGGGGTCTGTGGTCCCTGTGGTGTGGTGGCCAGGGCCGTGCAGGGAGCCAAGAGACATTCCTGCTCCCATGCCATGACTGTCCAGCGCACAGAGGACACCGGGCTCCTGCCGGTCTCATGCTCACACAGCTTGGTTTGCCCTGTACCTCAGGATCTGTGCTTACGGGTTGGACCTGCCTGGCAGATCCTTCGTGCCCTCGCCCCCCTCTCCACCACGGCACTGAGAGACGCAGGCAGGGACTCTGCACCAGACTCTGCAGACCAAAGACCCAACGCAGGCCATTGCCTTGCACCGCAGAACCTCCTCACCACAGGATCAGGCCCTTGCCACCCGCAGTCTTTGCAGGGCCAAGCATCCCTGCAGGGCCAAGCAGCCCGGTGGAAGCAGCTTGGGGCTTGTGGCTGTGTGGCCAGGGCCACCCGTGGTGGCGGTGGCGCTCAGGCCACCTGCCCAGCCAGCTCCCCACCATGCCTCTCCGAGCTGGGGATGCGGGGCTGGCACGTGCACACCCCATCCCCTGGGCAGGGTGTGCTGGGGCTGTGCGTGCTCCCTGCCGGAGGCAGCCTATCATGCAGTATTGACCCGCACAAAGGCAGGAACATGTGTGCCATGCACAGATCGATGGGAAGATTGAAGATGTGTGTGCGCTTGCCGGACGACTGGGGAAAGCTTTGCCGTTGGCATCGGCAGCACAGTGAAGGTCACGCTGACCTGTGGCGCAGTCCCCGGGGAGAAGCAAGGCCTCTTGTCGAGCTCATGGGCAGCTGTCTCATTACTTGTCCTCCGGGGACCCCGGCTTCCCGGCCAGGCACGCACCTCCCCAGCAGAGCCGCATCTCCTGTGGGGGGTACCCGGTGCTGGGCTTGTTCTGGAGGCAGGGAGCTGGTGTTTCCCCTACCGCTGTGCCACTAGGCAGGGTCGCAGAGGGTTGCTTGACTTGTGGGTGAGGGGTCCGGCTCAGCCTTTCTAGCTGAGCTAACCCTCCGTCACCAGCTGGGGAAACTGAGGCAGGAAGCTGGAAGAGATCATGACTTGCTGGCAGAAGGTGCTGTGCCTGGGGAGCAGCCACATCCAGGCGCCATGGGTCTCTGTGGTTGGTGCCGCAGGGTGAACCCATAACCTCATCACAGCTCTGACCCCGCTGAGCGATGCAGGCAGAGCCCCACTGCTGTGGGCAGGATGGGGCAGGAGGACACCCTGCTTCCCCTGCTGCGTGTGGGGCAGTGCTGCCATGGGAGCTGGGTCCTGCGTGGGCTGTGCACAGGGGCGGACACAAGTGTGCCATGGAGGGAGCAGAGCCAGACCCGAGGAGGGGTAAGGGCTCAGCAGGGCGGGAGAGGGTGAGGGTGACCCCGGCTCAGCCTTTCTAACAGAGCTGGTCACTGCCTGCAGCGGCCCCCACTTCTTGCACACCAGCCGTGGGGCAACGCGGAGCCCAGTGTGCAGCACGGGGGGGGCAGAAGTGAAGCTGGGGGAGCCCAGCAGGCGCAGCGAGGAAGGGGGTGGCGGACAGGGGTGGAGGGGTGGCGGCGCTGCCAGCCTCCCGGCTCCGGGGCACCGAGGAGCACGGGAGCCGGGGGGGGGGCGCGGGGACGTGCACCCCCGGCGCCCCGTCTTCAGCCCCGCTCCGGCGGCGGCTTGCCGGCCGGGGCTCGGCGGGGCCGTGGCCGGGACCAGCGGGGCTCGGCGCTCGCCGACTTGGGGCGCGGCGGGCCGTGGCAGGGAGGCGGTTAACGGCCAGGGAGCCGCCGAGGCAGGAGGAGTCCGCAGGCGGGCGAGCAGGAAGGGGCCGCCGGGCGAGCTGCCCGCAGGCTGCCCGCCCCCGCCGAGCCGCGCCGCGCCGAGCCGCGCTTTGCCCCGGGGCGCACGGGCCGGCGGGGCACGGCGGGGCGAGGCGGCGAGCGCGGCGGCGGCGGTGGTGGCGGCGGCGGGGGGCAGGCTCCGTGCCCCGCCCGCCTCGGCACGGCACGGCACGGCACGGCACGGCACGGCACAGCTCGGCATCGCGCGGCACGGCGCGGAGCGGCGCGGCTCGGCATCGCACGGCGCGGCTCGGCATCGCTCGGCACGGCGCGGCTCGGCACGGCTCGGCATCGCACGGCACGGCACGGCGCGGCTCGGTTCCGCTCGGCGCGGCTCGGCACGGCACGGCACGGCTCCGGCAGCTCCCGAGCCATTCAAACAAGTGGCTCCGGCAGCACTTCGGAGCCGGGGCTGGGGAGAGGGCGCAGCGCGGCTCCCTGCCCCGGGGGCGCCGGGCCCTTCGCACTGCCTCTTTCCTCTGGCGCTCGGTCTTTATTTGACGATGAAATAATGTTGACATGTCTTGAATTATTAAGTATTCCCTGGATTTTATTAGCACATGATGCCTAAATGCTGCCTGTATCTGCTGGGGTCTTAACCAGAGAGGAGCGAAGGAGAGAGGCAGAGAGACAGAGCGAGGGAGAGGAGAGAGAGGGGTTTTTGACAGCTGTATTTGTGCTGATAAGCGAAGGCACAAGGAGACGATCGACTAGTGAGACAAGAGGGAAGCGGCGGCTCGGAGCTGCTGAGAGGGGCTGCGCTTCCCTCCCGAGACGGCTCGGCCCTCCCGGCGCCGTGACGGGGCTTGGGGGGGACCTGAGCCCCTTCCCAGCGCCTGGCCGGGCTCTCGGCCGGTGCCTGTGCCGGGGGGAAGCTCGCTGGCTGGGCACGCCGGCTGCGCGGGGCAGATGCCGATTGAAATTGTGTGTAAAATCAAATTTGCCGAGGAGGATGAGAAGCAGAAGGAGAAAGAAGAAGGGGATAAGGAGAGCCTGATCGAGGAGCCCGCACGGCCCCGCTCCCGGGACCTGGCTGCCTTCGCCAGCACCAGCACACTGCACGGCCTGGGACACATCTGCCAGTCAGGGCGGCTAGGCGTGCGCCAGACCCTCTGGGCGTTCGCCTTCCTGGCCTCGCTCGCCTTCTTCCTCTACCAAGCGGCCAAGTCAGCGCTGCTCTACCTGGAGCACCCCCACGTCATGGCCCTGGATGAGGAGGCCATCCGCGAGATGGTCTTCCCCGCCATCACCATCTGCAACATCAACCGCTACCGCCACTCGGCGCTTACTGATGCCGACATCTTCCACTTGGCCAACATGACCGGGCTGCCCCCCAAGGACCGAGATGGCCACAAGGCCACGGACCTGCTCTACCCCGACCCCGACATGGCCGACATCGTCAACCGCACTGGCCACCAGCTTGACGACATGCTCAAGAGCTGCAACTTCAGCGGCGAGAACTGCTCCTCCCGCGATTTCACTGTGGTGAGTGCACGCCTGGCTCAGCTTCCCCGGGGGCCCCCGGCAGCGTGGGGGGCACCCACCCGGCCGCGCCTCGCCGGAGCAGGGCTCCCTGGCTCGCTCCCACTGCTGAAGTTTGCATCTCTCCCTGTTTGAGTTTCCCTCCAATTTTCACACGGAGAGAGAAAGAGGATCCTCCATGGGAGCTCTCAGTAGGGGTCTGCACTGCAGGACTGGGCTGCTGGCAAGTCCGTGCCAGAGGGGCTCGCAGGCAGAAGCCCGGGCGGGGGGGGGGGGGAGCGAGGCTCAGCGGTCCCCGGGGTGGGTGTGCAGCGGGCAGTGGGAAGGCTGTGATGTAGAGCCCCGCTCCAGCCTGCGCTTCCCCCTGGGTTGAAGTACTCTGTTGCAGGGTGCTTTGCACAGCGAGAGTGGATGGGGGGGTGGGCTGAGACCCCTTTGCACATAAGGAAGAAGCCCTCCTGCGTTTGGGGGGGGTGGTGCTGGGATGTGTGTGAATCCCGGAGGCTGCCAGCATTGCATACGCACATGTGTGCACACACACACGCTGAGCGGCTCTGCTCCAGAGGCACGGCTATGGCCGGGCGAGCAGGGGGCTGCCTGGGGCTGCCCACTCGCTGCCCAGGGACTGCTAGCAGGGCCTCTTCCCAGCAGCGCCCTGCCTGCCCAGGCGGCGAGCTCCCGGCCGGGCGCCACCAGCGTGCAGCTCTCGCTAATATTGAGCCTGGAATCACAAATCCCCGCTGTGGTTTGGGAAAATAAATATGCTGAACGGGCAGAATACCTGATGGGACCCTTTTCAGACCGTAATGACTCTGGAAATGAGCCGCCTCTCTCCCACGGCTGCCAGGGGCTACTGCTCGGCTGCTTTGCTGCTCTCCCAGGAGCTGTGCTGCCAGCCGGAGCCCGCTTCACGCTGGGGAGGGGGATGTGATGCCACGGCCTGTGCAGGATGCTCGGGGGGAGAGGAGGCTCCGTGGGGCTGGAAATGGCTGATGCAGCATGTCCTGTTTCACTTCGTGCCCATCAGTACAACGCCTACTCGCTGCGCAGGGTGATGCTGTCCCGGGGAAAGTGCCATTTCGGGGGGGCTGCCCTGTGCAGGGGGGTGGCATGGGGCACTGCAGTGGAGTGGGAAGGAGCAGAGGGCAGCCAGGGGGCAGCCCCACTCCTCCCGGGGTTTTGCTGGGCTCTGTGCCTGCTCTACGCCAACTGCCTGAGTTTGCTGGGGAGAAGTGCGGTTCAGCGGGGCTGGGAGCAGGGAGCTCCGGTGCTGGACAGTCCTGCACGTGGCTCAGCCACACTGGCTCCAGCCCTGGGGTCCTCCTGGAGGATCCTGCACAGCTTTGGCTTGCAGGGGAGGCAGCGAGCCCAGCACTGTGCCAGGCAGCGGCACGGCATGGCAATGGGATTTAGTGTGTGCTGAGCCACACTGCAAGGCTGGCAGGGCAGAGCTCAGGCGGATGGGGCTGGGTACAAGCTTCCCGCAGCGTGGACATGGTGTGTGGCGTGCGCCGTGCTGTGTGGCAGTGGAGGGTGACTGCCAGGACAGTCACCGGGACCTGGTTTCTCAGTGGGTGGCCATACAGGACCAGCTGGCCTGCCTGCCTCAGCTGCTTACGGGTCTGCCCTGGGGTTGCCTGGGCAGCCGGGCTCCGGTGTGCTGGCACTGTGCACTGGAGCAGGCTTCAGGCATGAGGATGGTTAGTGCCGGCCGACCCACAGCCCCTGGCCCAAGGAGGGGGAATCTGGGGCTCCTGCAGCCTTCACCCCCCTGTCCCCAGCTCAGCCCTCCAGCCCGGCCTTTGAGGCATCAGGGACTGTCAGCAGAAAGGGGTGTCCCCATCACCTCTCACTTGACTGGAGCAAAGGGGTGAAGCTGGGGTAGCAGAGGCTGCAGGGCATGGGCGGTGGGGAGGGATGGGGGAAGATGTGACCTCTCTCTGCCGCATACCATATCCCATAGCCTTGCCAGGCAGCAGCGGAACCTGTCGAGGCATCAAATCGTTTGCAGCTGGAGCCTCCTACTCCCATTCCCTGAGCCGAATCAGTCCCTTGTGCCTCCTCCTGGGAACGACTAAAACACAGCATGAGCTGCTTGGCAGGCAGGGTGAGTCCCAGCTGTGATGTGAGGGCTTGGGTGCTCCCATGCATCCCAGCTGTGGCCCCAGTGCAGGGGCACCCGGGCTGCCCTGCACCCAGCTGTCATGTGGTGGGGAGCTCCAGGCTTCATCGGTCCCAGTCCTGAGTCCCCATGTGTGCCTTTATGTTTGGAAAGCTCTTGTACCCCCGCTGCAGTGGGCGGATATGTGAGTCACAGCACGTCCCAGCAGTGATGGAGGGCTCCCAAACTGCAGCACATCCCAGTGGGGCAAATGGCCTGGGGACCCAGGGCGCCCAGCCCACGGTGAGCAGCCCCTGGAGCAGAGGTCACATCCCCAGGGATGCCGGAGAAGGGAAGGAGCTTATCCTGCAGCCGTGCTTGCAGGAGTGCTGGAGTCCTTCCTTTCCTATGGGCACAAGGTGGACTTCATCCAGAGGCTGGAAGTTTTACAGCACGAGGGTGGCCAAGCTGTGGAGCCGCTGCCGGCCAGCTGCCTGCTCCAGAGCAGGAGCAGCGCTGAGGCTGGAGCGTGTCGCCTCGCGCTGCTGCTTGCAGCCTGTGTTCACATGATAAATAACTCGTGCGGATCCTTTAAGTAAAAGCTGCGAGTGGTAAATGATCTTCCCCTATTTAACGTCACAAATCCACATTCTTTATGGGATAGCAAATTAAGAAACTATGGGGGAAAAAAATCCCCAGCGTAAGCATCTTCCATGTAATAAAGCCCGGCTGGGCTGTAAATCTCCCCACGTGGCAGGGACAGCCCTGAGCTGCAGCAAGGCTCCCCTGCAGCCCTGCTGACAAATGTGCCCCCTGTGTCGGCTGCCGGAGGGCCATGCCGGAGCCTCTTCTGACCCCCCCCGAGCCATGCTGTTCTCCACAGCCTCCCGATCCCCGCTGTGCCTCGGGGTGCGGGGCTGGGCTGCCCCTGCCTGCTGCCCACTGCCTGCTGGCACGCTGTCCGGTGCCTTGGGGAGGGCGGTGGGTGCGGAGCCCTGCCGGCTGGGCGAGCGCAGCTGCGGTGCCGAGGGTGCGAAGCGTGCAGCACTGGCGCGGGAAATCAATAGCGCTCTTTACGTGCCATTAAGCGGGAGGTTGGGAAGCGTCCCCACGGGGCTGGGGCTCAGCTGCGGCAGGTGGCTCACACCCACCCTCACTCCCATGCCTGGCACCCCAGCACGGCCACAGCCCGAGGCCAGTGCTGGCCATGTCAGGGGGCACTGTGAGAAGGGAGAGCCCTCCCAGCAGTGCTTTGGGGACAGAGGGGACGGGCAGCTGGGGTGGGCAGGGATCTGGTAGCCGTGGGAGGAGGTGTGTGGAGATGGTCCCCCCTGGCTGGCAGCAACATCCCGCCTGCTCGCCAGCAGCGGCTGCAGCAGGAGGCTCCGCTCGTGGCCGGGCGGGAGCCCGGTGCCTTTCTCAAAATCACATCCCCTGTCAAAAGCCTTTTGTTTCTGATCTGTGGCTGCCAAAGCCAGTCCTGCCAGGGCTGGAGGTTGGGGGGGAGCGGGGAGGTTGCTGAGAGCTGGCAGCGCCTCTCGGAGCTGGCACTGGTCCCGGCTCTCCAGGCAGGGCCTCCCGCCTGCCCGGGATGTGGACGGTGCAGGGGCTCTCCCGGGCACTCCATGCAGACCCTGGGGGGGGAAGCCCCTGTGCCGAGACAGGGAGAACATCCTCAGCTGCACCCCACATGCACCCCAAGAGATCCTGGCTGGGGGGGGAGTGGGCAGGGGGCAGCAAGCTGTCGCCCCTGCCTCCTCCTGGCAAGGCTCTGCCACCATCCCTCCTGTAACCCGCGCTGCTCCCAACGCGGGGACTCTCTCTGACCTTTCTGCCAGAACCGTACTTAATAAATGTCACATTTTCAGCCTATTTTTACACTGGGTAAAAGCTGGTCTCATTGCTCCTCACCTGCCCTGCCCCGCCTGATGCCTGCTCAGCCCCTGGCGTTCGCCCATCCCGTTTTCCATCTCCCCCTGTGCAGGGCTGAGTGTGCCCCAGGGCACAGGGGGCTCACTGGGTACCCCTCAGCTGCTCACTGGGCTCCAGGCAGTGCAGCACCTGCCCTGGTCAGGGCACAGAGGGGCTCTGGGGCCAGGCAGTGCCGTAAGAGTCCCAACGCAGTGTCATCCCCACTGGAGGGTGGCATGGCTGTGGCTGTGGTGGGTGTCCTGCTGCCCATGGCAGGGGCCGGCTGGGCTGAGGCTGGCAGTGTTGGTGCCCAGGACAGCCCAGAGTATCCCTCGCCAATCCCATGCCTGTGAGCTGCTTGGCTGAGCCCAGCTGTGCCCATCTGGGTCACCGTGCTCTGCTCACTGGATCCATGTCCTGCAGCCCCAGCCCAGTGCCCGAGACACCTCCCCGGGGGCTCACAGCCTGGCTGGAGCCCCCAGTCCTTGCAGCCCCGCCGCCATGCTTGTGCATCCCCAGGTCTGTGTCCCAGGTGGTGCAGACACGCCGCGGGTTGGTTGCGCTCCTGTCCGGAGTGGCGGCAGCGGCAGCTCCGGCACTGTTACACATGAGCCGCTTGGGCATGGCTTGAGGCGCTGCTTGTGCCAGAAAACGGGGGACTTTAATGCAATTCATTGCCATTTAATTTTACACAATTCATGCTGCTTAATCCACTGAGAAATGCTAATTTATACAATTCACGTCTAAAAATAAATGTCAGTCCAGCAGCTCCCAGCAGTGGGTAGCTGCTCCCACCAGCCCCTGCCAGAGCTTTGTGTGGGGACCCCAGCCCAGAGCCCACCCCGCTCCCAGCCAGCCGGGCTGCTGCTGTTCGTCCCGCGGTGCCTGGGCTGCGGCAGCATGTGGGTGGATATGGGGATGATGAGGATTTGGGGTACTGAGGTGGGACAGCGAGGGGCTGGCTAAGGGTGTAACCACAAAGCCCCTCAGCACGGTGGGTCTTGGGGCAGTGTGGCAAGGGGACACCGGGTGTCCCGGTGATCCGGCTGTCTTTTGGATGGCTGGGGAGGTGTAAGGGGCATGGGGCTCCCAAGGTGTCTTTGGGACCCCTGCTCCCCCGTGGTTTCCCCCAGGAAAGACAGGCTCAGCCCCACATGCAGCTGTACCCCAGGCTGCAGCTGGGGGTGCACGGGGCAAGCAGGGGGGCCCCAGTGCAAAGGGCTGGCATGGGGCCACCTGGGCTGCACGTGAGGGATCTGGCCGCGGGTTGGGGCAGCCTCTGCCTGGCTGGCAGGTATTAATTGGTTGCAAAGCACCATTAATGAATGCCGGAGCGGAGGGAAGGGTGCACCCCGCCTGCCTGGGGAGTGGGGATGCATCATTAGGTCCCTAAGGAGGCTGCTCTGCAGGGGAGAGGGAGGGGGTTGGATCCTGCAGGGAAGTGCACCCGTGGCTGGGAAGAGCCTGTGCTCAGCTCCCCAGACCCCCTGGCTCTTGCCCCAGAACATCTCCATACCCTGCTGCCCTCCTCCCCAACCTCACCAGCCCTTACAGCTCTCCCCCATCGCCCCCCCTCTCCCACCCTTTTGCTGGGCAGACCCCCATGCCACCCCCATTTGGGTGGGGTGGCACCGGCACCAGCAGCTGCACCAGGGAGGGGTGCTGGAGCAGTGAGGTGGGCAGCGAGGGCCATGGCTGTGGGTGCTGGCTCTCCGCGGGTGGGGGCCGAGGCGGGTAGCAGGGGGGTGCGGAGGCGACACGGCGGGGGAGCGGAGATGCTGGAAGAGCCAGCGGCTTTCCCACCGTCTCCCTGATTGAGATCGGATCACTGTGAGCATAAAAAAGCTCTCTTCATAATTATATTTAATGAATTGACTTTAAAAGCTCTTACGCTCTTATCTGGGTAATTTAATATCACACACTTAATAAGCCTGTCTCCGATACAGGGGGGAGCCAGCGGCCAGGACGCCCGCGCCTGGTGTGGCTCCCTGGGGACGCGGGACGTGCCACGAGGCCGGTCCCATGTGCCGGGCTGGGCGGATCAAGGGCACTGTTGTCCCCTGGTGCCAGGGCACCCGTGGGGGTCTGTGGGGCAGTGCCCCCCCAGTGCTGCTGGCTGCAGAGCGGGGTGGGCACCTTGGGCGCCTGCGGGATGGATGGGGCCAGGGCACCCATGGGGGCTTGGACCCAGGAGCAGGTGCTTGCTGGTGCATGGGGCCACAGGGCTGTGGGGCCATGGGGCGGTGGGGACACAGGACTTATGGGGCTGATGGGGTGCAGGGTGACTGGCTGGGGGATGGGGGGAGTTCATGGGGTGCAGCGTGTCTGGCTGGACATGGGGGCTCTGGGCATGGGGCAGGGCTGGCTGGGGTGCAGGTGCCCTGTGCCGGCAGCATGGTTGGATGCCACATGGCACCGTGGCTGGCAGGGCATTGCTGTGACCCTGTCCTTGGTGCCAGTGTCACCTGTGGCAGGGGTCCCACGGCCAGGCAGCACTGGGGGCAGCCACGGGGCAGAGTGCACTGCAGGTCCCAGTGCCACAATGCTGTTGGCTCCCTGTGTCCCTCTGGCTCCGGCCACCTGCCCACCTGTGGTAGCTGGCTGGGGTGGCACGGGGGTAAACGAAGGCTTGTCACCATGGTCTCTGCAGCTCTGCCCCCTTGACTCCCACGCTGCCAGCCGGGGTGCCAGCTGCCTCCCTGCAGGCAGGCATTGTTGCAGCCCCGGCAGGAGTCCCCAGCCCCCCTGTGACCCATTGGTGCATGCATGTGGGCACCTGCAGCAAGCCGGAGGGGCAGGATCTGCCATATGGAGCCTGGGGGCCCCGGGGACTGTGGGAGCCTGTGCATGGGCTGGGGCTGGGACCTGTGCCCCTGGCCGTGGGGGCATCCCCCGGCATCCCCCACACCAGATGCTCGCTGGGCAGCGGGGTGGAAAGCCACCGGCCAGGCTCGTGTCCCCTGCAAGTCAGAGCTGGAGCTGCTGGGAGCCAGCCAGTCCCCCCAGCCTGGCACCAAGTGCCCAGTCATCCGGCACCCTCAGGTCCCTGATTCCCAAGTGATGGAGGATGGAGCGGCACCTCCCAGCATCCCTGCCTGCGCTACCCCAGGTCCCATGGCAGGGACAGGGAGGGTGACACGGGCAGGGTGCGTGGCGCTGGCCCGCAGCCTGCCATCCCCAGGCGCTGGGGTGCTTGGCAGTGCCAGCTGCTGTGCCAGCGCTCAGTGCCAAGGCCGGGCGGGCTGGAGGGAGGCGCGTGCCAAGGCGGCGGGGCGGGGGGATGAGGACACAGCTGCCACCTGGCCCTGCGGGGGGGGCGGGGGGGCAGCCCCGGGTGGAGCAGGGACCCCGGGTTCCCCACTGGCAGCGCAGGGCACGGGGCAGCCGTGCCGGGTCTCCCTCCGTGGGGGAGCGGCTGGAGCAGGAGGTTTACGGAACTGCACTAAGTGACGCAAATGGTTTGAAGCCCATAAAGAGAGACGGTTTTATGTAAGACAACTATATAAAGCTCTGCTGTTCTGCCATTGATGAGATATAGGCCTTTATTTATAGAAGGCAATGTTTGCGGTGCGAGCACTGAAAGCCAGCCAGGGACCCGCAGATAGGGCGTCGAGTCATTTCACATGCAGTTGCCGTCAACACTGTTCACACATTAAAGAAAAAAATTAGCAAGTTTGCAGCCAGTCAGGTGGAAAAAACAATAATTGTCAAAAACCGTATTTCCCCCTTTTTCCAATAACAAATAGCTGAAACGCTGCTGGGGAGGCTTGGGCTTGCTCCGGGAAAGGACAGGCTGAGGTTCCAGCCAGGCTGGGGGATGGAGCGGGCCGGGGGAGGCAGCCGGTGGCGGGAGGAGAGCCCAGGCAGGGGATGCAGGGGTTGCTGACAGCACCCAGGTGGCTGGCAGGGGGTGGATGCCCCTGCCTGGGCATTTATATGTTCGGGACTGGTATAACAGTGCCTGCAGGCAGGGACGATGGTGGAGGGGGGGCAAACACCAGGATATGGCTGAAAGTGCTCACTGCATGGGGGGGCTGTGGACCAAGCCCCACTGGGTTTTCCTGCCTGGCCTGGCATTGCCTCTTCCCGCCTGCGCACACAGGGATGCTCTGAGGATATTTCTTTGCCAGATGTGTCTGGGTTTTTACTGGAGAGCAAGCAGTGAGTCCCTGTGGTCAGAGCGCCCTGCCAAATTTTGTTTCATGCACGAAAGGAGGAAAAACTTCTCATGATTAATTGTGCAATAGGGGAGAACATGCATCTCTCTAACCTGCTCCTTGCCGGTCGCTGGCCTTTTCTCCCAGGCGCTGCCCCGACATGCAGCCAGGGAGGAGGCAGCGAGCTCGTCCCCAGGGCACGCTCCCTGCATGGGCTGCATGTCGAGGGTGCAAGGGCAGGAGGGTGCCAACAGCTCTGCCACATCCTAACTCTGCAAGGGCCGTGAAGGGGAGGAAAGCCAGCCAGGGCTTCACAGCGGGAGAGCAGAGTCAGGCTCGTGCTTGAGCAGCTTCCCTGCAGCTCCCCGCGCGGTTCTGCGGGCGGCTGTGCCCTGCTTACGCTGCAAAACCTTCCCTCTGTGCTCTGAGCCGTGCCCTGGTGTGCTGCGCCAGCAGCAGTTGCAGGCAGGGCACTGCCGGCCCTGTCTGCCCGCGGCTGCATCGCTGTGCCGGCAGCAAGCGGGAGGTGAGGATGGCCCCGCCACTGAGCCAGGGCATATGGCACTGTGCAGTCTTGGGTGGGGGGGCTGGACCTGCACCCTGACCTGCTGGGACATGGGGCTCACGCATGTGCCTGCCCTGTCCCCTGGAGACATCGCTGCCTGCACGGCTGGTCCTCCCCAGCCACCCTCGCACAGGTAAGGAGGGCCCCTCGGCAGATGCACCCCCAGCTTGCCATGCCCCTCTCTGGGCGCAGATGCAAGCCAGAGCATGCTTTGCACCTGAACCGCTGTTAAGCGCTGCCTAAGCTCGGCTGGACTCAACAGGTTTTCTTCCAGCAGAACAAAAGGTTCCCTCCTGGTTGCGGCACTGGGAAGGCCAGCACAGGGGGAGGAGGGGAGGCAGGAAAGCCAGAGGCTGGGAGGACCTGCGGGTCCTGTGTCCCAGTGGCATGGGCGTTGGGGACCCCTCTTTGTGTCGGGGAGCTCAGCTGGGCTGGAGAGCCAGGTTGGTCCCTGCCCACGGTGGCTGGGGCTGGGGGGACCCCCTAGCCTGCTGCCGGCCGCCAGCCCCTGGGATGTGCAGGGTGGGAGGGGAGAGGAGGCACACGCCTGGTCAGAGCAGAGCCCCTGGTTAATCACTAACTGCTGGCCCTCCAGCCAGCAGCTCATTAGCAGTTTAATTCCCGATGCCCAGCGCACTGGAGGGCCGCGTGGCTATGATTGAGATGGCTGCGTTCGTCTGGGCAGCTGCAATCAGGCTGTGGCCCCCCTGCCCCGGTCACAGGCACAATTAGTGGCCATGTCTGCCGTGCCCCCGGGGTGGGCTGGGCAGCGGGTGCTTGCAGGTACTGTGGGTGATGCAAGTGCTGCAAGTGCTGCGGGTGCAGCAGGTACTGTGGGAGATGCAGGCACTGTGCATGCTGCGGTCAGGCATGGGTGAGGCACATTGGTGACAGTGGCTGCAGAGGGCTGGCGGGCAGCCCCGGGGGCAGGAGACCTGTGTTTCCTCCTGTATCCAGCTGTACCCCAGCTGTGCCCAGAGCGTTGCAGTCCCCACAGTGTCATGGGGCCAGGGGCAGCTGTCAGCGGTGTCAGTGGCCGTGACAAGGTGCTGCACTTGGCTGCACAGAGATATCTCACCAGTCTGTCATCCCTGGGGGGCAGTGGCACCCCGCACATCCCCTTGCTGTCCCGTCTCTCCGACACCTGCACCTGCACCCACAGGGCAGCGAAGCGAGGGCTGCGGGTGGCACCCATGTCCCTGCCTGCACCCTGGTGTCCCTGCCACCACCCCAGGCTCTTTCCTGCCCTGGCTCTTCTTCCTCCCAGGCTGGGGCAGGGATGGGCTGGGGGTGCTCACCTGAGCCAGGGGAGCAGGGCAGGGGCAGGAGGGAGCTGGGTGCCCCAGGAGAGCAGGGACCGGCTGTGGATGCTGCCCATGGACCTCATACCCCATCCTGGGCATGCAGAGGTGGGCACTGCCGTGCCTCGCAGCTGCAGGGGGTGTTTGCAGCTTGGCTGCCCCCCTTTGCCCTCCAAACCCTGCTGTGCCCTTCACTCCCGAGCTGCCATCCCTGCAATTTCTTCGCAGCCCAAGGAGGGAGGGAGGGACCGCGTGGCAGAGGGAAGCGTCTCCATCTATCTTCAACACTCCAGCGGCTGGAGCAGGGCAGGGCGGGGGCCTGCGGGTGTCCCCGCTGCAGGGTGTGGTGGGGTGAGGAGGGATGGGGTGCACATGGGGGCAAGCTGGGACTGTGACCCCCATGGAGGAGGCAGGGCCGGCACTGCATCTGCTGCTGCTACCCCCAGGAAGGGCACGGAGCAGCCCGCCTTCCCGGCAGCGCGGGACTGAGGGAACTATGCAAATCCAGCCGAGATAAATGCAAGTATTAATTACGTCCCGGCGGCTCAGCTCCCGTCCGGCCAGGCAGGGTGCTGGGTGCCGCAGCTACTCACGCAGAAGAGACGCGTTTGCACTGGCAGTGTGTCCCCTACGCATATCCCCTGGGTCCCCAGCCTGCTCCTGCCACCCCATTGTGCACCATGCTGTGCAATGCCAGGCCAGCCCTGCTCTCCCAGCCCCGTGGCACTGCCCGGCCTGAGGGGCAAAGCCATCACTGAGCGGGGAGGCAAACAGTCTGAGGCAGAAGCAGCACGAGCGCTGTCAAGCAGCCTGGCGTGCCCGGCTCTGAGGTCCTGCTAATCAGAGAGTGTCTGCAATTATATGTGCTAGTTATGGGCAGAGGTTCACAGCAATTCCTGCCCTGCCAGCACGGTGCTGGTCGCACCAGGGCGCATTGCTCCTGTGCAAGGACAGAGGCAGATAACCAGGGCTGCTCAGCCAGCTTTCCCTGCCCAGGCATGGTGTATCACAGCCAGGCCCCCTGTCCAGCCCCATCCCATCCCCATCCCCATCCCGTCCCATCCCATCCCCATCCCCAATCCCCATCCCCATCCCCATCCCATCCCATCCCATCCCATCCCATCCCATCCCCATCCCATCTCAATCTCCATCCCATCCCGTACTGGACATGGGTCCAGCGTGTGCGGTGCTGTCCTCAAAGCCCCTGCACGTGTGGCTGTGACAGCCACTCCGTCCCCGAGCGCCTGGCTGATCACATCTCAGTGGAGTTGCTTTTCAGAGGGAGTTTTTCTGGCTCTGACCCCCCTGCGCTGCTGCTGCTCTGACATCCTGTTTCCTTATCGCCTGACATGACCTTAATTAACTCCCCGGGCTGATAATGCTCTGGGCTTCTCCTCCAGGAGCTGTATCTTGGCATCACGTCCTGCCTCACCCACTCAGGGACTGCTGCAGAGACTGCACAGGCAGCCTGGAGCAAGGGTGAGAGGGGGCTGCGTGGTGCAGGCAGGGCAGGGCAGTGATAGCTGGGGACACTGGGATGACATGGAGTGGATGGGGCAGTACTGGAGGGGGTGGGTTGGTGCTGCATTGAGGGTTGCAGGGGAGATGCTGACCGAGTGGAGATGGCTGTCCTGGTGCAGAGGTGGGGGTGAGGGCGGGAGGGGGGTCTGTGCTGATGCCCAGGGCAGGCTGGCGCTGGCAGCGGTGCCCGTGGCAGGAACATCCATCCTGGCAGGCAGGGGTGTGGAAGGGTCCTGGCTCCCCTCCGTGCTGCTGCAGGCAGGGTGCAGGGGCTGCTCAGCTGGTCGGGGCTGGGAGCTGGGGCAGGGGCCTCGGGGGGCTGAGCTGTCAGGGCCCCGCCGCCTCGGGGGGCTGCCAGCCCGCCCGGCCACCCCTCTGCTGCCAGCCTGGGTGGATTGAAATGCTGGCACCGATGACTTTTGTAGCCACTTTATCTCCCGCAGTCGGTAAATATTGGTGGAGGGGAGATGATTCAATAGCGAGGTTCGCAGATGAGAATCTCGGTGTGTGATACCGCTAGCTCCATGCCGTGCAGCAGCCTGGCTGCCTCCGCCGCAGCTGCTGCTCGCCGGGGCCGAGCCTGGCATGGGCACAGCCTGGGACCAGTGGAGCTGCTCCCAGCACCTTCTCCCCACAGACTGATTCCCAGCAAGGCACTGGTCTGAGCTTCACTGTGTTGCAGCTCACGTCTCATCCTCCAGCACAGGCAGCTCGGGCCCTGGAGCAGGGTCCCTGCTCGTGGCTTCTGCCACTCAAATGCCACCAGACCTGCAGGCAGCTCTGCCCTGGCAGCATCTGGGGCGATGCCGTGAGCCCTGCAAAAAGCAAAGCGTGCAAAATGCTCTCAGCCAGTCTCCTCGTGGCTTGCAGCCGCACAACCCTCCTCCCCACAGCTCCGAGTCCCCAAAACATTAGTCCTGCCTGTCTCAGGCGCTCAGCTCCTGTCCCCAGGCCCCCAGCCTGGGCAGCAGGTAGGACAGGAGGCCGGTTGTTTCTGGGCCATCTGTGGGCAGGGTGCAGCTTGTCCCCTCTGCTAATCCTGCCTGCAGACACAGTGGGAATTGCATTTTCCTGAAGCTGGGCATGCCGTGGAGACCATGGGCATTATGGAAAGTGTGTACAGTTACTGCTGCTCACAGCATGTGGTGTATGGGCTGCTGCAGGCAGCACATGGTCCTGGGAACGCGGCGCTGGCTCCGAGCACGGGGAAGGGGAGATGGTCTGAAGGACAGAGGTGGGAGCTGCCAGTGCTGCTCCCCAGTATGTGGGAGGTAAAGGGGGCATGAGGAGGGGGAAGGAGTCCCCCAGCTGCAGGGGCAGGTTGTCCCATCCCATCCCTGCCAAGATATGTCTCTGCTCCCACAGCAAGCCCTGGGAGCTGGGAGGAGCCGGGGGGGACTGGGGTGCTCCTGCAGACTCTGAGGACCAGCACAAGCGCAATGTGGCCCCAGCATCCAAGAGGGACAGACACCCCAGGAGTCCTGAGCTCCCCCAGCCCATCACCGTGTGCATGGCGAGCAGAGGATGGGGATACGGGGATACGGGCTGCAGGGTTGTCCCTGGTGCCTGCACCTCATCCCCTGCCCGGCAGCCCCAAGGAGGGAGCCCCCACCAGTGCCGGGGCACAGGGGCTCTGTCAATCAGCCCCTCTGCCCGGGAACACGCGGGCTGGGGAAAGCCAACCCCTATCATGTTTGTTCCATTGATTTAGCGCCGCGGAGAGGGTTTAATCAGCCTTTAGCCTGCACGCTCCAGCATTAAGAACAAATCCATTAGCCACGAGATAACCACAAAGGGTTGCACGGAGGCTCGATGAGGTCCCAGCGCCTTCAAGATGTAAATTGGCAATCAAAGATCAAAGCCGCGCAGCTCCCTAATCTCTAGTAAAAGGGCTCAGCTATTAACGAGCCCTTTCCCACTGGGCTGTGATCACCCCACTTCACTCGGGCTCCCGATGTGCTGGTGGGTTACACCATCACCCCGAATGGCCCCCCGGCCCCCACAGCCCCCCAGGCTGGCCCTGGGGAGGAGGGTGCAGCCAGGGCTCGGGCTGTTTGTCTGCGTGTTGTTTCCTTTGGTTCTGACATGCTGGCGTCAAATTCATGTTGGCAGAGAGAGTGGAGCCCCCAGCATCATCAGGGGTCAGCGGCTGGAGGGGAGGAGAAGGGGAAGAGGTGGGAGCCGGGATGGAGCAGGGTCGTGGGGGAGCTGTGCAGGGCTTATGCGGTGACTTTGGGGACAGGGGGATGCTGGCAGGCAGCTCCCCCTCCCACTGCTCAGGGATTTAGCCTGGTTCAGGCCCTGCCTGGCCGCACCAGGTGGCTCAGGGCAATCCCTGCTGGCCCCAGGGAAATCAGTGCTGGGGACCGTGGCGGGGGGGCAGGCGGCAGGGCGTGGGTGAGGGACCAGGACAGAGCAGGGTGCCTTGGGGCCAAATTCCCCTTTTTGTGGTATTCCTGCCCACCCCATGTCACCCAGGGGCAGGGCATGCATGAGGCCCCGGCTCCCATAGCTGCCCTCCTGGCTTCCGTGCGATGCTGGGGTCAGGCTGCAGGTTGGGGGGCTTCCCTCTGCTCCCTGCCCGGGCCATCCTGCCTGCAGTGGCTCCACGCACGGCCGCCCCGGCAGCCCCGCGAGTCCCACACCATACAGGACAGCCGTGAAGCCGCTGAGCTGTGACAGGAGCTGTGCTGCCAGCACTTCAGCAAATCTCTGGCAGCACAGATGTGTGCTCTGCTCAGCCTGGTCCAGCTCGGGGTCCAGCAGCCCCCCGCATCCCGCTGCAATAGTGAGAGGCTGGGTGAGGTACCCTGGGACAGGTTGGCAGGGGACCCATCAGCCCTGGCAGCGGGGAGCAGAGGGATGTGCCCAGCTCTCCTCCTGTCCAGGGATCCACTCTGCCAGCTGCCACTCAGCGAGGTGCCGCTCGTGCTCTTGCCACCTTGCAAGAGGAGCAGGCAGTGAGGCGCTGGCAGCACTTCAGCCAGGGTGACAATAAATCATATCAGTGTAAACCCATCCGTAGGCAGCAGGATAACCCCCGTGACAAGCCCCCAGACAACATCTGCACCATGTCAGTGCTGTGGATTTACAGATAAATGCCATGGCTGGAGGGACAGTGTCTGTGCCAGCACCTGCCGGCTCCCAGGAGGCGGCCCCCCTCCTGCCCACCCCTGCCCTGCAGCTGCAGGAGCTGCCAGGGCCAGGCTGGGGGTGACCCAGCGACATTGGCTGTGGTGTGCCCAGTGGGATGAGCAGACGGAGCAGAGTTGGTCTGGCACCCATCAGGGGAGCACCTCGATAGGTGAGGATGGAGGGACGGGGACATGCAGGGTGAGGTGGCATTGCCCTGCCTGCTGTCCTGGCCCTGCTGTGTCCTACATGCACCATCCCGAGGAGCCCTGCATCCTCCATCCACCCATGGGGGCACGGGCATTGCATAGGCTGGACCACCAGAGCACATGTGCGGGGGCAAAGACCAGGAAATGTGTGTGTGCATGTGTGACGCTGGCAGCGTGTCCCCGAGGCTGTGTGACAGTGCCAGGCGTGAGCAGCACCATGTATGAGACAGCACGCTCCGTGGGTGCAGCCCGTGTGCACATCCCTGTGTGCGTGTGTGTCCCTGTGCAGCCACCCCGCTCCGGCTGGGCAGCGGGGGGGATGCATGTGTGCCAGGCGTGGGGTGCCGGCATGTGCCCGCCAGCGCAGCGGGCCTGGCGGAGGCTGCGGAGCGAGGCGTGCTGGCAGCAGCCGCTGCCCCAGGCCAGCGCTCCCCGGCTCAGCTCTTACATCTCCTGGCGGCGCGGCCCGCGCAGCCGTGGGAGCAGTAATGAGATGGAGCAGCAGAAGGACGGCGAGATAAGGCTGCCTGCGCTGCCCCAGCAGATTAAACGCTGGGATTAAGCAGGCGGTGCCAGCTCTGCTGCCTTTTTATCTCGCTGCTTCTCCCCTCTTATTCTCCCGCAGTCGATAGTGAACGGTCTCTGAGCTGTCAGCAAAGGAAATTGCTTGTTAACCCTTCGGGGACAGGCGGCGCAGCTCTCCCTGCACGGTTGCTTTCAAAGAGAAGCGGTCCCCAGGGACGGTGCTGCCTGGAGAGCTCTGCCTGTGCTGGGCAGGAGAGCAGCGGGGACTGCAGTGCTGCGTGCTGCCTCCCCGCAGTGCCCCGGCACGCGAAGGGGAGCGAGGCAGGGCCGGTGGCACCCAGGATCTGCTGCTGTCTCTCAGCCAAAAACCACCAGCATTCAACCCGCATCGTGCAGAGGCACTGATGTACTTGCAGGGCAGGGGACATCCTGCGGCACTGGGGTCCCTGCAGGGTGACAGCAGCCAGAGAGCAGAGGCTGTCTGAGCTCCACAAAGGAGCCCCGGGAACCCTGCGTACCCCACTTTCAGGTATCTTTGATGTTCCCTGCTTTCTCCAGCCTGCAGGATGGATGGACTCAGCGCTACATCTCTGCATGAAACCACAGGGCTGGGGATCCTTCCCTGGTCCTGGGGCCAAGTGGCACAGAGCGGCTGTGTCTGCACAGCACCACGCATGGCACTGGGTCTCCTCCAGCTGCCAAGAGGAGCCCGCTACCCAAAACCATAATTATTGCTCTGTGTGTGTGTGTGCGTGTTTTGTTGGGTTTGCAGCAGCGAGGCTGGGCTGCAGCCCATCCCAGTGCTTATCCATAGCGTGCTGTGCTGCATGCCCAGGGGCAGCGTGCCGGGCGCAGGGGGTGTCTGAGGATGGGAAGCCGGCTGGAGAGCACTGGAGGGATGCACAGAGCAATGGCAGGACTGCTGCTTGGCACAGTCCAAACCTGGGCCAAGGAGCATGTTAGCAGCTCAGCGAGCTTGCTCTGACATGTTTGGGGTTGCAGCTTTCGTCCACCTTTCCCATGGGGACCCTGAGCCCCTCCTGGCTCTGCCCCATGGCTTTCCCCATCTTCCTCTGGGGGGAAGCAGGAGGCAGAAAAGTGGGGCAGAAACTTCCTGCAACCCCAGCACCTGACCCTCGTGCTACCAGAGTAGGCAGGCAGCATGCTCAGCATCTCAGAGAGGCTTGCTGGCTGCCGACATGCTGAAGTGGGCTTCCCTGGCTCGTGCTCCCCTGCCTCTCTGCACCCCTGCCCTGTGCTGCAGCATGCCTCCCTGCTCTGCCAGCAGCCCCGGCACTTCATCTTTTGCAATTCCCTTGGTGTTGGCTCCTTCACCTACCCAGGTGACCCTTTTGGTGGATGCTTTAAAGTGCATAGTGCAAGCAAACCGTATGAAAGCACAAGCTACCAGGAGATCTGCAGGGAGCAGGTTAGCCCCAGCCAGGGCAGTGGTCCCGACCTGGGTGGGATGCTGCCCCATGGCCGCTGTGGGATGGAAAGGGCAGAGTCATGCGTCTGCGTGGGCCAGGGACCTCACCGGAGCAGTGTGCAAGCCCTGGGCAGGCGAGGCTGAGGAAGCTGCCAGGGAGCTGGAGCAGATGCTGTGCCAGGCAGCCGGGCTGTGCAGGCGAGCAGAGCCTGAATCAAGAGAGGAAACCGGGAGTGATTGGCACGTGCGGGCTGGCAGGCTGGAGGCTGCGAGGAGATGGGATTGCTGTTTATAAATACATCAAGGGAGTAAACACAAGGGAGGGAAGAGAGCTATTTAAGCTAAGGGACAATGCTGGCATGAGAACAAATGGTACAAACTGACCATGAATACATTTAGGTTGGAAATGAGGAGCTGAGTGAGATTCTGGGACGAATTCACCCCAGGAGCAGTGGGAGGGGAAAGCACAACTTTGCGATGGCACTTGCTTTGCTATCAGAGGCAGCTGTGTGCTGCCGCGCCTGCGCAGCGGGGCCAAGAGGTGAGGACGTGGGGTCCTCAGCCCCTCACATCCGTGTCACAGCCACCCTGGCTCCGTGTGGCACTGGCGGTATGGCCCCCTCTGGCTCCTGGCTTGGCCGGTGCAGGACTCATGGGGCGATGGCTTGCAGGGAGAGCTCCTTCCCTGACACACGAGTTTGGGTGTGCTGTCACGGATGCTGCTCCTGAAAGCAGGATGGTGCCAATGTCCCCTTGCCTTACTGACGTCACTGGCAGCGCTGGGGCAGATGCGCTGGGAAGGTGTCCTGGCCCGTGCGCACGGTGCATCCCTCTGCCATGCATCGCATCCCTGTGCTCCTGACCTGCCAGGAACAGGGAGCCCTGGTCCAGATCTTGCCCACTCCCGGGGGGCACTGTGCTGCACACTGGCCCCAATGCAGCAGCCTGGCGGTGACCTGCTCGCCATGCCTGGCGCCGGGGCTTGTGTGCCTCCCACTGCTCTGCCCGGCTGGCAGCGCAGCCCGTGGCACAGCTGAGTACTTGGTATTCCAGCAGCGAGCCTGCTTGGCACGAGAGGGGTTCTGCTGGCCCCACACACCCACGTCTCCTCTGCTGGCTCAGGCCTGGCCAAGGGGGCTCAGCTGGCAAGGGTTGGCCTGTGGCACACAGAGAGGCACATCTGCGGTGGCAGGAGGAGTCCCAGCCCCTCTGAGATATGCCCGCAGCATCCCCCAGACCTGCTGCTGCCCCACTGCTCTCCCTCCTCCTCGGGAAGCAGGTCGGGGCGCCGGGGATGATGCTCCAGAGTGTGGCCCTTTGCAGCCCTGCTCGGGGCCAAAGGTGCCTTGCTCTGCCAGGACTGAGGCTGCAGAGCCCTACACCCCATGGAGGCAGGAGCCCCGGCCCCCACTAGCAGGGCTGCATCCCACAGGAGCCATCCTGGCAGCTCTGCATGGGGCAGGGGGCTGCGTCGAGGGGCTGTCAGTATGGGGGATGGATGTGCCGCCACCAGAGCTGGGGTCGAGCCAATTCCCCAACACCTCCTGGGAGCGGGGAAGGGAAATGGTGCGACCATGCATGAGAGGGGACGTTTGCAGAGGTGAAAACATCCCACTGGCTCAGAAAATTGCTGCAGAATCGGGCTTGAAATGAGTTGAAATTGCTGAATCCAAGCGGATCTCATATCCTGGGCAGTTGCAATGCTGGCGTCAGCGCTGCGGCTTCCCTCCTGGGGCACCCAGGCGGGGCCTGGCTGCGTTGTGCAGGGGGAGCGGGCTGCCGGGGATGCGGCGGGGGGCTCCAGCAGAGCCGGACTCTGGGGCCGTGATGGCTGTGGCGGGGGGCAGGAGCAGAGTGGGGGGCAGCATGCATGGGCATGCTGTTTTCCCAGCTCTGCCAGTGTCGTTCCAGTTTGGCCCCAGCTCCTGCACCGTGTCTCCTGGCCAGGGGCACCCCTGTGCCTCCAGCTGCCTGCGCTCACTCAGGAAGCAGCATTTCCAGTTTTGGAGGCTGCTTTCCTTTATACCACAGCCCTGTCCATGCTGATTTGCTCTCTGGGCTGGGATACCTGGAGATCACCCTCAAGGTTACACCTGGACTAGCATCCCCGCGAAGCCCAGGGTGGGCAGCACTCCAGTGTCTTCCCATCCCTGTCCCCATCCCCATCATGCCCCAGTGATGACTGTTCTCAGGGGTGTCTCTATGCTGGGATACTTGCTCCTGCATGGTGTGCCCATGCCCAAGGCCTGCCTGCCAGCTGTGTGTCCCAGCGGGGACATGGGAGCAGGGCTGTGTGTCCCAGCAGGGATGTTGGAGCAGGGCTGGGTGTCCCAGCAGGGATGTGGGAGCAGGGCTGGGTGCCCCGGGCATGCAGGAGCAGGACCTGCCAGTGCCGCATGTGCTGCAGCTCGTTTCCCTCGCATGCAGACATTTGGCTGAAAGCTTAGCATGGCCTCTTGTCTCCTCAGAGCAATCAGGATTTGTCACTGCTTGCAATGTTTAACATCCTCTTCCAGAGGCTAAATACTGTGGGGAGCTGTGTAAGCCGTGGAAATACCGGCGTGAGCTGGGATCAGCCAGAGGCTGGCACAATGGGCTGGCAGCAGTGGGGATGGGGGACTGGGAGTGCATGGGACTGGTCCTCGTGTCCCCAGTGCTCATGGGTGGGTTGGCGTGAGATGGGGTGAGGATGCTGGGAGCCAGCACCTTGCTCCTATGGGGCTCCCCTCAACAGGGGGGGCAGGACAGCAAGTCCCAGGGGGGTGGAGGGGACTTGGGTGGCCCCGGAGCTGTGTGGGGTGGGGAGGAGGATGGCACGACCTCCGGCGATCTCTGGCTGGGATCCGCCTGCCAAGGCAGAAGCAGCTATTTCTGTCAAGGTCAGCGTGTCTCCACAGCAGAGAGCAGGGAAATGAGGAATCGTGTCGAGAAATTACCTCCCTAATGGGGTCTCCCCTGCATGTGAGCACAGCACGGGGATGCCGGTGTGCGGCGGCTGAGCAGGGAGACCGGCATGCAGTGAGGGAATCCTGCCACCCCAGCGCCAAGGCTGCGGCACCCATGGGTGCCCGGTGAGTGAAGCAGGATGCCCAGGAGCCCGTGACCCAGGCGTCGTCCCTGGCTGGACACGTGTGCTCCAGCCCTGCAAGGCACTTTTCTGGGTCAGCTGTGGGGAGGAAATCATGTTCCCCATACAGGCAGGCTCTCCTCTGCCCTTCCTCCTCCTCCTCCTCCTCCTCCTCCTCCTCCTCCTCACGCACTCCCTGTTATCTAACTGGGTTTGTCATGCTGGAAAGGCAAAACCCTTCAGGACTGTGCTGTGCTCTCGCCAGCGCAATTTCACAGCTGGCCTTGGCACCCTGGCAGCCGACAAGTGAGTAACTCAGCTGGGTGCCACCGGCATCCCTGCCCTCCCCGTGCGCCCCTGCAGCTGTGCCCACTTGCCTGGGGCTGCAGGGGACAGGAGACAAGGCCACCGCCACTGCTGGACCTTCTCCTCCAGTCCTGCCCAGCACCGGTCCCTGTCCCCAAGCTGTCTGTTCCCACGTGCCCCAGCCTATGCATCCTGTCCCCATCCCTCACCCTGCCCCAGGGTGATTGTGATGCTGCCTGGAAAAGTCTGAACTGACATGAGATGGAAGCGTTCAGAGAAATGACATTTCCTCCAGCCTGGGAAGCTCATCCTCCGTTTAAAGAAAACTAATATAAAAGCTGCCCTGGTGTGCAAGGGGCTGATGGTATCAGGCTGGCAGCCTCCAGCTCTCGGAGCCACAATAAATCTCAGCAAAGAGCCAAGACAGCTCGAGCAGCCCCACGCAGATGCGCCGGCACGGGGGGGTGCGGGCCGCTGAGCCGTGTTCCGGGGACGGTGCAGGGACACACAGGCTGGAGGGAACAGCTCAGTGTGGGGTGGGGTGACCCACTGGGCCGGTCCCGAGGGTGCAGAGAGCAGGGAGCTCGCCGCAGTGCTCCTGCTCACACTGGCGTTGTGCCGTGGCGGGGGTGGTGCCAGGACCGGTGACAGCTCTGGGGCGTGGGGCCGTGTGGGTGGGGAGGGCCGCTCCACAGCCCTGGCTTTGTGTCCCCAGGGGGCTGAGCTCTGTCCCAGGGAAGCACTGCGGCCCCGCAAGAGCATTTGCTCCTCCAGCAAAGCAAGCGGCAGCGCTGGCAGCCCGTGGCGGGCGGGATGGGGACCGTCCTTCCCAGGGCACACCGTGCCGTGGGGCTGGCCGCTCCCCACTGCTGCCCGGACGACGCTGCCGTCGGCGGGGCTGGGACGCTGCCCTCACCTGCCCTGCGCTGTGCCGCGGCAGGACCCGAAGGCGGGGCTGCGATAGGAGCCAGGGAGGGCAGCTGGGGGGCCCGATCCTGCCTGGCCCGGCTCTGCCCTGGGGACGGCGGGGCCGGGCCGGGCGAACGGGTGCTGGGGAGGGAGGGTGCCCGGCGGGGCCGGCGCTGCGCGCCCTGTGCCGCCCAAACGTGGGGCCCTGCTGCCCCCTGCCGGAGCCCTCACCCACCGCCCGGCCTGCGGCTGCCGGGAGCCGGGCTACCGGGGTGCCGGGGCCTGGCCCTGGCCAGAGCCAGCGAGGGCCAGACTGGCACCCTGGGTGCCTTTGGGCTGGGCTTCTCCCTGCTGCGGGGCAGGGCATGCAATGGAGGTGGGGTGGGAGGGAAGTGCCCTGCCACCCCTGGGCACTGGAGATGCTGCCCACTGCCTCCGCTCACCTCCCTCGGCGCCCATCCCATTCCCTGAGGCCAAACCCCGTTCCTGACCTGCCTGGCGTCCTCCTGTGCCTGTCACCAAGCTGCCAGGTTGGATCCTGGCCGGGTCCCCAGGATGGCTACAGAGTCATGCCTTGCTCAGGCAGCAAGGCCGGCAGCGTGGCTGGTGCTGGGAGTCACTGCTGAGGCGAGCAGGAGCTCCCCTCTTTCCAGTCCCCCCTTTCACCACTGCCCTCCTCCTGGGGCTGCGGATGCCCCCCCCCCCCCCCCCCCCCGGGGCCAGCCCGTGCCTCGGCAGGGCTGGTGCCAAAGGTGTGTGCCTGGGAGCAGCGGCAGCAGGAGATGAGAGGCTGCCAGGGAGCGCGGTGCTGAGCTTTGAAGGCACCCTGACAGGCTGTCGGGGCCCTGCCAGCCATGCTGACAGCCTGGTGCAGAGACACACCTCCCCCCCACCGCCACCGCGCTCTGATCACAGCCTCACCGTCACTTCAAAGCACCCGCCGGGCTCAGGTGGGCTCCCACGCAGCCTCCCGCCCCACAGCTTTACTCCTCCTGCCCCACAGCCCCGCTTCTCCTACCCCACAGGGCCCAGATCCACTGAAGTCCCCAGCTCCAGGGTGGGGGATACCAGGGTACAGCACTGGGGACCAAGGTACGCATGTGGTTTCGAGCAGCGCTGGCAATGCCCCCCCCCAGGCCTGGCACTGTCCTGCCTCTGTGGGGCAGGGCCCCCAGACCCAGAGCAGCCACAGTTGGGGACCCTGGGGGTCCAGGCAGGGATCCGGGGGGGGCTGCAGTGCCAGGGCAGGGGACAATGGGGATGAGCTGGGGCGCAGCATCCCTAGGCACAGGGCTCACACGGTGTGGCTGGGACAGGGCATCACCATCCAGACGCGGGTGCCCACCATGCTGGGGCACTGGGTGCTGCCAGTTCACCCTGCCTGGGGTAATGCAACACACCTCCCCCGTCCCAGCCCGGCTCAGGGAGGAATTTTCCATTCCCGAATGGAGGTTGGGGGAAGGCGTGTGTTTGCAGCAGCCCCCTCCTCTCCCTCCCCTCGCCCGTCACCAGAACAGCTCGGGAAGGCGCCTGCCACATTCGTCTCCAGGAAGGTGCAGAGCAAAAGCCTCCCGGGAGTGAGAGATCCCTGGAGGGGACCAGCGACCCCAGGCAGCCTCAGGGGCAGACTGCATTCCACTTTCCAGAGGAGCCACCCTGCCTGCAGCCATGCCGCTGCCCCTTGCCTGCTGCCAGGATGGGGAAGCCCTGGCAGTGGCTCGGGACGGTAGTGCTGCCCAGCTCACCATCGGCGTCCTGCGAGCCACCAGGATCCCTGGGCTGCACTACATGTGCACCCGGCCGCAGTCCCGCCTGCGCCGCCTGCTCTGGAGCCTGGCCTTCCTGGCCTCCGCTGGGCTGCTGGCCACCGGTGCCGCTGACCGCCTGCACCACCTGCTCTCGCACCCTGTGCACATCCGGGCGCGCCTCGCCTGGGCCCCCCAGCTCCGCTTCCCAGCCGTCACCCTCTGCAACCCCAACCGGGCACGCTTCCTGCGCCTCACCAAGCCCGACCTCTACTCGGTGGGGCAGTGGCTGGGGCTGGCCCAGGAGAACCGCTCGCTGGTGCCCGAGATGCTGGCCGTGCTGGGGGAGGACCGGCGTGCGTGGCTGATGCGTCTCGCCAACTACTCACGCTTCTTGCCACCCCGCCGCTCCGAGCACACCATGCAGAGCTTCTTCCACCGTCTGGGCCACCAGATCGAGGACATGCTGGTGGAGTGCCGCTTTCAGGGAGAGCGCTGTGGCCCCCAGCACTTTGCCCCCGTGAGTCCCCTCCTGGCAGGGGCAGGACAGCTGAACTGCCCCATGGGTGCTGGGAGCAATGCTTCACACTATCCCATCAAGGGCAGAGGGGTGGCAGCGGGGGGGGGAGGGGGAGGCTTTGATGAGCCCTTCCAAGGGCCATGCAAGACTGTTCCCCCTTCCAGCACCTCCATGAGATTGGAAAGGTGTCCCTGGACCTCATCCTGCTTGCAGGACGCCCTGCCAGATCCCTGCCGGCTCCCTCACCCCTCCCCTTTCTCCATCCCCAGGTCTACACACGCTATGGTAAGTGCTATACCTTCAATGGGGACCGGAGGAACCCGCGCGTGACCCGCCAGGGCGGCATGGGCAACGGGCTGGAGATCATGCTGGACATCCAGCAGGAAGAGTACCTGCCCATCTGGAGAGAGACCAGTGAGTGGGGCCACGACTCGGGCAGGGAACAGGCGAGGGGTGCTGGGAGGGAGGGCTGCTGGGCAAGCAGGGCACCCCGGAGGGGGGGCTATGGGGCAAGCGGGGCACTGGAGGGGTGCTGGGCCCCAGGGTGCAGGTGCTCGGTGAGTGCAGGCATGCAGCCCCTCTGTCCTTCTTCCGCAGATGAGACATCATTCGAAGCTGGCATCCGGGTCCAGATCCACAGCCAGGATGAGCCGCCCTACATCCATCAGCTGGGCTTTGGTGTCTCGCCCGGCTTCCAGACCTTCGTGTCCTGCCAGGAGCAGCGGGTAAGGCAGGATGCCCCACAGCCCCTGGGGAGGTGCTTGCAGGCACCCAGCCCGACGCGGCCCTGCAGCGATGCCCCTCTCACCCCGGCAGCTCACCTACCTGCCGCAGCCGTGGGGGAACTGCCGGGCCAGCGTGCAGGGGGAGCAGACGCTGCCCGGCTACGACACCTACAGCATTGCCGCCTGCCGCCTGCAGTGTGAGAAGGAGGCTGTGGTGCGGAGCTGCCACTGCCGCATGGTCCACATGCCAGGTGAGGGGTGTGCATGACGGCGTGGGGGCACCCCACTGCCCCGACAGTCCCACCCGGGGCTGTCTCGGCCCCCTACAGCCTGCACCCAAAGATCACCCCTGCCCCATCCCTCTGCACCCAAGTGTCCCTCCCACCCCATCCTTCTGCACTCGAGAGTCCTCACTGCCCCATCCCTCTGCACCCAGGGACCACCCCATCCTCTCCGCATGCTGGGTCAGCCCCTGTCCTACCGTCCTTACACGCCAGGTCAGCCCTTTCCCTGTCTGCCTTGTACCCAGGGGCCCCACTGCCCCAGACAACCTGCACCCAAGGGCCACCCGTTCCCCATCCCCTCTGCACCCAGGGGCCACCCTTGCCCCACTGCCTTTAGGGGAGTGAGTCAAGGGCGGGGGGCAGAAGTGGGCCAGACTCCACCCTGCCAACCAGCTGCTTCTCCACAGGCAATGAGTCCATCTGCTCCCCCAACGTGTACATTGAGTGTGCTGACCACACGCTGGGTAGGTGCGGTGGCAGGCGGGTGGCTGGGGGCCAGCCGGGTGCACCCGGGGAGGGGGTTGGGGGGGTGCAGCCATGCCAATGGGTGCGTGCCCCCAGACGCAGCAGTGGAGGACAGCCAGGAGCGCTGCAGCTGCCCCACACCGTGCAACCTGACGCGCTACGGCAAGGAGATCTCCATGGTGCGCATCCCCAACAAGGGCTCGGCGCGCTACCCTCGCCGCAAGTACAACAAGAACGAGACCTACATCCGGTGAGATGCCGATGCTGGGGTGTGCCGGGGGGGGGTGGGCAGGGGGCTGGGGACCTGGGGGACGCCCACCTCACTCCTGTCAGTGTGTGGGGAGCAGGTCCTGGCATGTGCGGTCCCTGCAGCATTCTCTGCCCAGGGTGGCTGTGACTAGAGCATCTCCCTGACCCACCCATGTCCTCCCAGCCCTCCTGCCAGCATCTCCCCACCTCACCGTCCCTCCCAACCTGCGACATGCCACTTCCATGTCCCCACCGCACCTGGGAGCTGGGGGGCTGGCGGACAGGGTCACGAGGTTTGGGGGGCAGTGGGGGTGGGAGAGTTGGTGGTCAGCCCTCCTTGCCAAGCACTATGGTGTCCCCACAGGGAAAACTTCCTGGTGCTGGACATCTTCTTTGAGGCGCTCAACTACGAGGCCATTGAGCAGAAGAAAGCCTACGACCTTGCCGGGCTCCTCGGTGACTCCCCCCACCTTTCCCTGGGATCCCGAGGCGCGGAGCTCTGGGTCCCAGCCCAGGAGGGTATAGGGCTGGTTGGGGAGGGACCGCATGGGGTGGGAGCCAGCTGCAGCATGGCTGAAGGGTGGGCATGCTGCTGGCCGTCCCCTGTCCCACATGTCCCCTGCTCCCTCCGTCCTGCTGCCCCTGCCCCCATGACTGCTCTGTCCCCCGCTGTCCGGCAGTCCTGGCACTGCCTGCAGCTCTGCTGGCCCACCCTGGGCTCCCAGCGGGCTGCACAGCAGCTCCCGGTGACCATCTCACCCTCCTCCTCCCCAGGGGACATCGGGGGACAAATGGGCCTGTTCATCGGCGCCAGCATCCTCACCATCCTGGAGATCCTGGGACTATGTCTATGAGGTGCGCTGAGCCCTCGGGGCTGTGGCTCGGTGGTGGGAGTGGGGCCGTTGCACGCAGGCGAGGTGTAGAGCGGGGACCAGGCTCCCCGGGGAGGGGGTGCTGTACATGGCCACCCCAGAGGGCTACCTACAGCCCCCAAATCGGGGAACTCACAGCAGGAGTGAGTGGGAGGAGGACAGGTCCCGCAGCATCCCTCGGTGACCTGAGGACGGGGAGGGTGGCGGGCAGAGGTGCTGTCCCCACTGTCAGCCCCGTGTCCCCAGGGCAGGCAGGGGAGTGGGAGGCAGGTCCATGCAGAGAGGGGTGCCCACACACGGGGTGCTTGCCTGCGTGCGGGTCCAGGGCTGACCCCCCATCTGCACCCAGGTGATACGGGACAGGGTGAGCCGGGTCCTGCGCCGCTCCAAACCGCCCCTGAAGAAGCCCTCGGGCAGCATCGCCACGCTGGGACTGGAGGAGCTCAAGGACCAGGTACCCCCGTGGGGGGGAGCTGCCCAGGGGTCTGCGAGGAAAGGGCCTGGGCAGCATCTGCCCTCACCCCAGGAGGAAGGGACATCATCCCAAGAGTGAGGGACAGCGCAGCTCCACGTTTGGTGACCTCAGCCTACAGAGCTGGGGCAGTCTCGGGGTGACAGGGAGCTGGGTGCTCCTGGGGGGGCTCCTGGGGACAGGCTATGCTGGCTGGCGGGGGGGGGGCAGGTTGCATGGGTTCTGTGCCCACCTCACTGACTGCCATTCCCACAGAGCCCCTGCGAGACACTGGGCCGGCACGTGGAGGGTGCCTACAACGCGGGCATCCTGCCCAACCACCACCACCGCCACCACTACCCTCACCAGGGTGTCTTCGAGGATTTCGCCTGCTAGGCCAGCTCGGTACTGGGGGGGGCAGCCCCCCGCCACCCCCCTCCCCACCATCCGCATGGAGAGGGACTGCGGCACTGGGCGTGGTGGGCGCAGGCCCCCGCCTCCCCCACCCCACCACTGGGACCGGCTGTGCCGTTCGCCCCCAGTGATGCCACTGGAGCTGCCTCAGCACCGGCACTGGCACCGGAGCAGCCCCCCAGCCCTTTTGCCCATCCCCTCCACTTGCCCCCAGCACACTGGCTCAGCCCTGTCTGAAGCACGCGGCATGGAGGGGGATGGGCACACTGTGGGGGTTTGGGGGAGCAGCGGGGTGCAGGGCAGAGGGACCCTGGCGATGCAGAGCATGCAGGGGGTAAGCTGGGGTTCCTGCGAGCCCCTCCAAGTGCTCCCCTGCTGACCCTCCCTGGGTGGGGGTCTCTGCGCTGCATGGTCCCCCCAGGAGAGAGACGTGCCTGGAACAGCTTCACCGCGCCCCAGGGACCACCACTCTGCCACCTTCCTGCTGCAGGGCAGGGCAGCATTGCAGGGCACCCCTCTGAGCAGCACAGCCCCCCGGCCAGCCCAGGGACACCCCACCTGCAGCCACACCTGCATGGCACGACCCTGACCCCTGGCGCCACCACCACTGTGACACCCCCCCCAAACATCTGCCCGCCCTTCTCCAGCCTCATGCAACCTGCCAGGGCTGCAGCCCCCCCATCACTGTTCCCAGCCAGACCCCTGCACTGTGACACCCCCACACACTCCAGTGTTGGCCCACGATAGCCCCCAGTCATTGCAGCACTGCAAACCTACTGCCTCCCCCCTCTCCTGCCCCCAGTCCACCGTGCCCCCCCCAGCCCTCCCCATCCTCTCCTTGCCCAGGTACTGCCCAAAGCGGCTCGTCCCTTGGTGCAGCCACCCGGCACAGCCCAGGTGGCGCAGGGTGGTCCTGCCCGCGCTCCCCTGCCTGTGGCCACTCTTTTGCACCATGCACGTACCCCTTGCCATGCTCCCACCCCCTGGGTGCTGAGCACCTGCTGTGCCTCCCCCAGATTGTACACGGTTAGGAGGGTGCCCCATGCCCAGCACCGCCCGGACACCCACAGCCCAACCCGCCGGCCAGAGCCTCGGCCAGGACTGGCACCCACAGTCCTCCTGCCTGCCCCGAGATGGCAGGACCCACAGCAGGACCCACAGCGCTCCCCCTGTCCTGTCAGACATTGCCTCCTCCCCCTCCACTGTAGCAGACACCAGCGCAGGGCAAACCGCCCCAAAATATCTCAGGAGGGGGGGTGGGCTGGCAAAGCCCCCCTCGACACACACACGCAGCAGAGAGGGGGACCCCAGGGCAGGAATTTGGGACCTCTGGGGGAGGCTGGGGTTGAGCCAGGTGGCCCCTGGCCCTGTTGGTTTGGTCCCTATCCCTGGTACCCGTAGACAGAACACGGCCATGCTGCGCCGTGGCCAAAGCCATAGATGCAGGAGGAGCCATCATCCTTGCAGCCCCCCATGGCCCCACATGTGGGAGACACAGGGCAGGGACCGGAGCACCAGCCTGGTGATGTGCCCGGCAGCCCTGGCTCTGGGTATGCGCAGCCCAACGGCCCCCCAAAATATGCATCCATGTGGAAACATGTTCCCTGTTGGTGCAAGCACCCAGCTGCATGGTGTCCTGTGTCCCCTTGCATGGGGGGACACACAGCAAGCCTCCCAGCAGGGCAGGTGCAGCAGTGCTCCCTGGGGAGCCCCTCCAGAGCACCCTGTGCCAGCTCCCCATGGGGTCTCCCCACACCCACCCACAAGCAGGAGTGTCACCAGAGGGGTGCCGTGTGTTAGCCTGGGGACGTGCCACGGCCATGCCAGCCAGCTCTCCTCCAAGGTCTCCTGCGGCGGGTGGAGGGGGTGCTGGATGTGGCTCCCTCCCTGCCAGTGGGAGCAGCGAGCCCCGAGCGGGGTGGGCACGGGCACCGCGGCGGGAGGGCCGGCACGAACGCCCTCGTGCTGGTGAACGTGAGAGATGTGCATCACTGTTTTATAAATGTACAAACGATCCCTAATAAAGAGGCACAAGTAGGTCTGGAGCCGCCTGCGAGGGCTGGGGGCAGCAGGCAGGGCTGGGGGGGGCGGAGAAGTTGGGGAGCCGGTCCCACCCCGGGGGGAGGTGGCGGTGGGACCCAGGGAGCACTTTACAGCCCTGCGCCCACATGCTGGGCACCATGAAAGCCAGCATGCCAGGTGGCCCGAAGGCGAGCATCTCTGCATCGCTGCCTGCAGAAAGCCTTGCCCACTGCCCAGCTCTTTGAGCCCCAGCGTGTGGCAGAGGTGTGGTGGTTGCCGGCTGGGCACCAGCAGCAGGAACTGCCAGAGACGAACCCTGACTGTCGAATCCCTCCCCGGGGCAGGGTGGGCACCCCACCAGCACCCCACCAGCGCCCCTCTGGGGGCTGATGCAGGGTGGGGGGCAGATGGGGTGCTTTGGGGGGTGCTCCACAAATTCCCCGTGCCAGAGCAGCACCCTGCACCCCTGCCAACACCCAGGACCCCATGCAGGACCCACTTGCCCATGGGGTGCCCCCCTGTGGCACCCGCGGCCCCTCTGCTCCCACGCCTCTTACCAGCACCAGGCACAGCCCCTATCAGTTAAAAGCCGGTGCTTACACTGGCACTGCCCTCACATGGGATCACCAGCACGGTGCCAGCAGCTGCCTGCTCCTGCAGCACCCGCTGCAGACCATGGGCCCCGTCCCCCCGATGGGGGGGCACAGTGCAGGTGAGAAGCCAGGGGCACCATCAGCTGTCCCATGGTGGGACCTCCAGCAGGACCCCATGGGTGCCATAGGCAAGGGGTGCGGGGTGAAACCGAAATGGGGGAGGCAGAGGATGGATGGGGGTGAAAGGGGGCCCTGCTGGGGCAAGGCCCTGAGGCTTTCCCTGGCAGACATGCTCCTCCAGCTCCTACCTGCTCTGGACCCTGCTCCATCCTCCCCGGCCATCCTGCGGCACAGAGAGAGGGGACAAAGTGGGAGACAGGGGCTGGCCTCACGGTGGAGGCTGCCAGCACTGGGCACCGTGGGTTTCCCTCTAAACCAGTGAGGGCTGAAGATGCCCAGGTTAACTGGGTGCAGCTGGGACACAGGACCCCATCCCACAGCTCACACCATGCCCTGCGAGGGGAGCACTAGGGTTGGGTCCTAAAGTGAAAAGTGAGGAAATAGCTACATCCGCCACATCTTTTCATCACCTGGTAAGAGGATCAGGTCCCTTTGGGGTCCTTTGGGATGACGCTGTCCCTGCCACTGGGTCCTGACCCATCTGCCCCTCCAGGATGCCCTGCCATGAAGCCACCTTCATCCACACCAAGGCTGTGACCGTGAGCTCCTGCTGCCTCCTGCCCCACAGCGAAGATGTGTCGGAGGAGCTGAGCGAGGAGGAGAGCAGGATCACACGGCGAGCCCAGCGCACAGTGCTGGAGGTGCTGGAGACACGGAGAAAGGACCAGGTCCTGATAAAAAACCTGAAGGACATGGTGGTGCTGGCCAGGGAGGGCAGGAGGGCGAGGACTGGGTGCAGCGCTATGCCATGCTCACCAAGATGCTGCTCCGGCTCCTTATCTCCCAGCTCCGGCAAGCGGCTTTCTGGAATAACCCCCCACAAAGCCAGACCCTATGCCCACAAGAAAATAAAGGTGATTTTGGAGGAGCAGGAGTGAAGAATGGCCGAAGGAAAGGCTGAGCCTCGTGGATGGCCTGTCCCAGCTCCCTGAGGCTGCCGGCAAAGCGCACTCAGGACAGGTCCCAGGAGCCCTGTAGTGGTGACCTAGCGAAGCTGTGATGTAAAGTTATTTTTATCTGTTGCTGTCAGCACCTCTGTTCTTTAATTTGGCAACTTCCTGGTGGCACCTGGAGGTAACACCTCCTGTAAGGTCTCCCACCGCCTCCAAACAGGACGGGCAGGTGAGACGACCCCCGCATCCCCCCTGCCTGCGCTGTGCCTGATGTCCCGGTGCAGATGGTGCTGGGCTGAGGAGGACCAGCGGGATGACCCAGATTTAGCACCCCAGGGCCAGCCCCAAACCTGGAAGGCGGTGTGGCCTCCAGGTGCCGCCTCCCACGTTGCCCCCGTCCAAGGGCCACCGGAGGTCCGGCCCTCCCCAGGGACGGGGCCGCTGCCACCCAGGGCTCACTGGGCTGCAAAGTGATGTCAGCCCAGCGCAGCACTGCTTGAATCGCCTGTAATGAGTCACACGAAATAGCTGGGGCATAATTAGAAGGGGATCCACTATAGTGAAACAGGCCCTTAATTTTAACGAGCACAGCCCTCTGGACAAACGCCAGGCATCCGACTGTGGCAGGACCAGCTGCGCTGGCGACACTCCTGTCACCGTGGAGGTGACAGCATCAGCAGACTCAGCTCCTGCTGGATGAGGTGCCGGCCCCAGGGAGGGGGCACCAGGATGGAGCAGCTGGCGAGGATCCCTTCTGCCCATGGGGCAGGCATCTCCTCAGGCACTTCCCACCGTGCCTCCACCGCCACACACCGCAATTACTGTTGTTGCCAGGAAAAAGCCACGTTTCAAAGAAAACAAACCATCCGGCTTGGGAGCAGAGGGGCTGGAAGTGAGCCCCAGAGTGCAACAGGACACGTGGCTTCACTGCTGTCACCTCCTCCCCATCTTCTCCTGGTCGGAGATGTTGGTGGTGACAGGCAACACCTGGAGAAAGGAGTGACCCTCAGCATCTCCTGATGACCTGAGCATGCCAAGCTTGCTGCTTTGCTCCAGGCTGTTTCCCCACAACCCCCTTGCTGGGAAAATGGACCGGTGATGCCCATCAGTGGGGCCAGGCAGGGGACACACAGCCCTTGCTTTCCAGCACTCGGCCCCTGACAACGGGCAAGCAGGCTGGAAAAACCAAGGAGGCAATTAAAATCAAAATCCAGCCGAGCTGCCTGCCTCTCCCCCCAGCCCCGGAGGTTCGGGCTCCTGCAGTCTCCCTGTGCTGGGGCTGTACGTCCTCAGAGGGGACGTTCCCAGGCATAGCTGGGGGCGCTGACACCCCCGTGCAGGGAAAGCCCTGCAGGCAGGCACGCGCCAGCAGCAGCCCTGCCTGCACTTAAAGCTAACAGCTGTTTCCCTCATCATCGAAAGGCTCTAATCTCCCCGAGCTTGGCCAGAAAAGCCCCTGGCCAAAGCCCCCCGCACCCTCCGCAGGGGCTCGGCAGCGTGTTGGGCTGTGACCCAGGGCATTGGGTGCAGGCAAAGCCCAGCATCTCCCTGCCTGCTCCTCCTTAAGCAGTGCAGCTTCTCCTGCCTTTGCTCACGGCCAGGAGGAAATGTTTGCCGGGGTTGGGTCCCACTCTGCGGCTGGCAGAGCCGCTCCTGTGAGACACGCAGCAACATACCGCTGGCCCCTTCCCAATGAAAGCGCAGGGACGAAAGAACACTGCGGTTCCCCTTGCCCTCCAGCCCTCTCCTGACACAGCCTCGCTTCCTACGTCCTCCCAAAGGTCAGCTATCAAGCTGATTAACATTGACAGGGCTGAAGTAGCTCTGCTGCGAGGTTTAGCACAGCCAGAAATGACCCGAGCAGGGTTAGAGAAGCAGGTTTTGCCTTCCCCACTTATAGGCTAACTGCTGCATTTGCAGAGAGGTGTCTGCATGACCACACTGGGGGAACAAATCGGGGGGGGGTGGCAGAACAGCAGAGTAGTAGCTTGGGTTTTCCCCGGTTTAAGTCCCTTTCCTTGCCACGGTGCAGGAAGGAGAGGGGAGGCAGGCGCCCGCCCAGCCCCGGTGTGCCCAGCCGGCCCCTCTCGTGCTTGAGAGTGCTTTGCTCTGAACTGGCCCTTTGCACCCTCTTCCAAAAAACTCCCCAAGAGGAACTTGCGCTGCTCTTCTCGACGGCCGTGGTGAGCCAGTAACACTTTTAGAAAATTTTCTCAAGGGAAGCAGAAGTTTACGGGCAGCAGACACGTGTTTTCTCCTGCCCCATTGGGAAAATTGCCCTTTCACCACTCTGCCTCCGCAACTGCATCTGTGCAAATAATCGGCACGTGGTATGGAAGTACCGGTCAAACCTGAACAGGGATTGCAGAAAGTCCCTGTCTGCTCAGCCACCCACGTCAGCACCCGGGGCCGCTCCTCCCTGCCTCTTTCAAGGGTGTCACTGTCCAGGTCCAGCGCCCCACCTGCACCTGCCAGCCCTGCGTGGGAGAGGGGGGTTTCAGCATGTTGCAATGCAGCAAATAACTTGGCAAACACCAAAGCAGCTTCAAACACTGCCGGCTCCCTTTTAAAATAACTGTGCTGGGAGTGCCCCAGGGACTGTCATTTGCTCATAGGTACACTGGTGCAGGGGGGGCTTCGTTGGTGCTGGTAGTGCGGAGGGTTAGGTATGCAAATAGCTCTAATTCAGTCTGGGCAAAGAGCAAAGAGGAGACAAAAGCAACTCTATCTAGACCATCTTGTGACAATTAAATGACAATTTGGCATTTCCTTTCGCAGCCAACTTGATTTGAAGCCAGTTTGCTTTATTACCATCTGGATACTCTTCTAACACCTAATCACATCTGACTCCCAGGTCTGCTTTCCAGAGGAGAAACGTATCGGTAACACACCTGCATCCGTCTCACTCCCTCTGTCCCAGATTCACATTTAAAGGGAATTAAGGATGTGCTCAGGGAAGATCAAAAATAGAAATACTCAGAGCAAGCTAACAGTTATTGTCTGAAATATAATAAAATTATATTTAAACACACATGCTCCTACACCGTGGATATGAAGACTGGAGCAGGAATATATGAATGAGGTATCTTTGGGGAAGGCATGCCATGCAGCCCAGGTGCTTTCCAGGAGTTTCGCTGAGCACCAGCAGCCTTGATAACTAACAGTGAGTAGGTTCAGTTAATTTTCTTGGGGATGTCTCTTTGATACGTGTGTTTCATGAACAAGTAAAACGTGATGACCAAAGGGCTGGTGGGAAGAGCATGTAGAGCCATGAAAGTCATGACTGGAGCAGGCAGCACTGGCAGGGGACGCAGTCCCCACTTCTCAGACTGCAAATAGGAGCTGTAGGTGGTGAGACAGTCTGGGACAGGACCACGGTGCTCTGCCCGACCCAGCACCATGGCAGCGAGGAACTGGAAACCACAAGAAGTTGAGAAGCCCTGAGATGCAAAACAGCCTGAAAAAGGGTGAAACCAACCCGGAGAGTAACAATTCATCGGTAGTCCAGCAGTAACGATTCAACACAGTGCTCAAATGCGGTTTCTGGCCCAGGAGCTTCCTTTGGAGCTGATCCCAGATGCTGCAGGACAGAGCTTACCCCATGTGGGCACCCGACCTCTGCTCTGACGTGGGCCAGAGGCCCCCCGTTACTCACGTACAGCCCACGATGGCTGTTATGGGGACAGCACATGTGGGAGGACACACAGCTGCACCAGCCCCTCACTGCAGTGCTTTTCCACCCAGAGCCAGGGCTGAGGAGGGCTGGAAACCTTGTCAGTGGGACCACGAATTTATGGCACCAGGAGCGACAGGGCATTGCCCAGAGCTCAGCACGCTGCATGTGGGCACCAGGGCTCCCCGTGGCAAGGGGCTCAGCATTCTGCTGTACCACCAGTGACTGGTAGCAGGTGGTGACAGCAGGACGGCACCAGGGACCGTGGGCATCAGAGGAGGTGCAGGACTCCTGCTGCGAGCCCCCAGGGGTTCAAGCTGGTATTTCCAAGTGTCTCCTTAGCCTAGCACCTGCCAGCCTGTCCATAAGCCGATGGGTTCCCCCTGGCCTCGCTAAGGAGAGGCAGTCATCTCCCAGCTCAGATACAGGATGCTGCAGGTGGCTTGGGGAAAGCAGCATCTCTGCGAGGAAGCGGTCCAACCAGCTGCAGCCAGGTTTTGTACAAGCAGCCAGCACCTACCACCACGCAGACCCCCAGTGGGACACCCAGAGATGCCCCAGGGAAGAATCAGCCAAACCCACTGGTTCATCTCTCTGTTTTATTGGTGTAAACGCACCACCCCACCCCACCCCCTCCCCACTATTAAATACAAACCAGGAGCAGAGAGCGGCTCCTCAGTCGCTTTCTCCTTAGGAGATGCACAGCCAAACCCTCTGCCGTGCCCACCAAGCCAGGCACCGCATCCCCCGCCCCCAAGGGCGGCCCCGTGGCGGGGAGGGCTCCCACCTCTGTCAGGAGGTTCTCGTCCGAGGGCTGCGACCTCTGACGTCTTATTGATACTGCGAAGGCCAAAGCGGCCTGGGTCATGGTTCCCATGGGGAGCAGCTCATGGTATGTGAATACAGCAGGATCCCCTCCAGCACCCCCTGCGCCCACTGGCCCAGAGACCAGGACCCCCCCACCCCGACCAGCCAGGAGCGCTCCAGCTCGTTGCCAAGTGGCAAAACCCCAAAACCAACCTCTTTATTGCTCTTTTGGGGTGGGACATGCCCCATCCCACTGTCCAAGCCTGTGGCAGGCACAGGGACGCAGCCCTGCCTGCACAACTGGGCCAACGCTCTGAAGGAGCAAGGGGCATAGCCCTGTCCCAGGGTGCTGGGGGAACCGTGAGGGACCGCCGCCAGCCCCGTGGCAGTCATGGCCCCGCAGCAGGGGGGCCTTGGGCTCTGTGTGCCCCCAGTTGAGGGGGGATAGCAAGGGACAGGGCAGCCCATCACCTCCCCACTGGGCAGTGGGGCCGGGAGGGGGTAGATGGGGCCGTCGGCCAGCAGCTGTAGGGTGAGGAGCTGGGCGTCCCGGCTTACAGCTCAGCGACTCTGACCCCACCTCACCCTGGGGTCTGCACAGCGGCGGCCGCTCTGGAAGGACCTGGGCACCCCAGGCTGGCAGACCCCGGCCCGGTCAGCCCCAGCGGGGCGAGTCACAAGCTCAGGTGCCAGTGGTCCCTGCAGCTGCCGGGAAGAGGAAGACAGACATGGGTAGCAGAAGAGGTGGGGCAGGCAGGCAGGGCAGGGCCAGCCCCTCCACGCCCCAGGGTTCAGGTGCTGTTCCCCTGCTCCTGCTCGAAAAGCACCATGGCCAGCTGGGAGCGAGAACCTACGCCCTCCAGGCTGCTCTGCACGCAGCGGTGGTAGATCTCCTCGCTGAGCCGGGGGTTGCAGGCCTGGTGCCGGTAGCGCTGCAGCAGGGCGGGCTCCACAGCCCGGAAGACGTGGAGGTTGGAGTACTTTATGAACATGTCGTAGATGTCCAGGGTCTCCAGGATGTCCTCGTTCTCCTGAACGTCGCCTGCCATGCGGGTGCGTGCCGCCATGTAGTCAGCATTGTAGAAGCAGGCTTCGTGGAAGACATCACGGTCAAAGTGCCCTGCATCCCGCAGCAGGTCCAGCGTGGTGGGCGGCACCTGGTTGTGGTAAGCGATGGCAGGGTTGTAGCCCTGGAAGTGGATGGGGAAGAAGACCTGCCAGTTATTGATGGTGTTCATCCGGCAGCGGTTCAGGAAGTCAACGGTGACCTCCGTCCCCACGCCGGCCACAAAGAAAAGCGTGTCCACGGGATGCTTCTTGGAGATGATGTCCATGACCTTGATTTGGGAGGGTGCGTCTGTCTTGACGCTGATCCATGGGATCTTCACCTCTGCATACTTGCGCTCGTACTCAGTGATCTGGGCCTTCACGGGGGCGAAGATGTCATTCTGGGTGACCTGCTGGGCCTCAAAGGGGTCATAGATGAAGAGGAAGGTGAGCACTGCGTTCTCGCTGCTCTCAAAGGCGGCCGCCGCATAAGCCTCCAAAAAGCGTGCAGCGTGGTCCCGGTCATGGGCTGTCAGTGGCAGGATGACGTTGATGCGACTGGCCTCCGTCACGTAGGGCATAGGGATGATCTCCACCTCGCTGAGGGGCCGCACCAGGTGCACGCGCTTGGTGACAGAGCGGCTGTGCCCCTTCTGGGTGACCACCTCCACCTGGAGGTCCAGCGTGTACTCCATGCCACGGGTGGGGTCAAAGCGCCGGTACCCGTTCACCAACTGCTGCTTGCGGACGTGGAGCACCGGCTGGTACTTGCGGTTCAGCTCCTCCATGGCCATGGCCACCACGTCAGCCACATCCGCCAGGTCCACGCCACGCAGCTCGCACTTGGGGGAGCCGTCCACGCAGGCATAGACCTGCTCCTCTGTGAAGTAGTCCCAGCGCAGCACCTCGAAGCGGGTTTTGGGCTGGAAGGGGGGTGGGATGCCAACAGGCCACGTGGCGCCGTGGTCCCCATCTGCGGACAGGCTGCTGGCGTTCTGGATCTCCAGCTGCAAGAGGAGAGACGGAGGAGTGAGAGCCAAGGCAGGCGCAGGTAGGCCTTCCAACTCTGGCTGCAGGCAAGCTGACTCCCAATCCTCAGAGATCAGCCACTCCTGGCCTAAAGAGCAGTGCCAGAACAACTCTGTCTTCAGCCTGACTCCTGTCCAGCACCTCAGGTTTCCTCCAAACAGCACCCCAAATATGGCATGTGGCCTGCATTGGCAGAATCCACGCCCTCTCCCACCCTGCCTGGCCTTTGCAGGCGGACCTTAGCACCCTGAACCACCACCGCAGCTCCAGGACCCATCTGGGTCCAAAGCTGCTCTCCAGCCAGCACCACTGCCCCTGCAGCCACATGGGCTCAGCTGATCCCATCCCACAGCAGGTTCATGTGAGAAACCCTCATATTAGAGTGGAGAGGTGATACCAGAAAGCCCACAGGGATGACAAGAGGAGCCCAGACCCTCCCAGCCAAGCCAGGCCTCACCTGGAGCTGCTGGATTTCCTGGTACGTCCTCTCCAGCTCCACCTGCGCAAAGTACTTGTGCAGCCGGTACATCTGGAGGGGATCCAGCACAGGATGGACAGTGAAGGCGCTCTGGAAACGGAGGTCGGTCTCCCGCTCGGGGTCCGCGTTGTTCCCCAACTCGAAGTAGTGGTAACGCAGGCCCTGCGCCAGCCAGGAGAGACAGGTCACGGTCGGCCCTGACCCACACTCCCATCCCACCGGCTGCCAGCACAGCAAGCTCAAAGGAGGATAGGGCACAAGGGCTGGTCCCCCAGGCCAGGAGCCCCTGAGGAGGCAAGGAAACATGCTGGGCCAGGATCAGGCTCCTGGAGGCCATCTCTGCCGCAGGACCTACCTCGTGCTCCTCGGCACAGTTGACGGACGTGTAGTCGATGATGCAGCGGCCCAGCCACTCATCGGGCCGGGCGCTGAGGATGTCATTGCGGCAGCTCTCCAGGTGATGCTGCAGGAGCAGGAGGAGGCTGCGGGACAGCAGGTAGCCAAAACCCCCGTAGCAGTAGCGTCCCTCAGTGTCCCCACCGATGAACTCCTCGGGGCGACCCAGGTAGAGGTGGGTATCGATGCTGAGGTGGGCGACCAGGCGGCTGATGCGGTGCGCCTCCGTGTAGGTATCATCCTGCACCAGGAAGAACCAGTCGAAGTCGTTCACATAGTGGTCCAGAAGGTACCTGACAGTCTGGTACATGTTCCAGATGGGCCGCTCATCGCTGTGCGTCACCACCGTCATGCCGTGGGGCACCTTGCGGCCCCGCGTGCCTGTGAAGTACACCAGGCGCTCCAAGCGGTGGGCCAGCGTGCGGTTGACAGCCACCCCCAGCGTGTTCAGCGTGCTCTTGGAGGTCAGCACACCCACGAAGAGCCGCTGCCGCATCCCCAACTCTGTGCTGATGTACCGGGTCCTGCAGAAGGGAGAGAACATCTGGCCCTGGGGCACTGCACCCCACCTCAGCCTGCACCCTCCCCGTCCCCCTGTCCCCACAGCAGCACCAACCTCGGTTCCTCTGCAGGAACTGCTCCCAGGCTTCAACCACACGTGCAAGACATCACCCCAGCGGCACTGGCTGCCACTATGCCTGGGCCAGAGGCACAGCAGAGCGCTCTGCTGAGGTGCCCCCAACCTGAGGCCATGGGGAACCCTCCCTCCCCGTGAGCCAGCCAGCCCAGATCAAACCAGAGGCTCGCAAAAGGCTCAGCACAACTAAAAGAGGGAAACAGGGCTGCGTGCCCCAGCTCTAGCGGGGGACACAACCCACCAGGCACTCCACCATGCTGCCAGCCCCGGCCAGGACAGCTGAGCTGGGAAGCACCTTCCTGCCACCCCTGCCAGACACACTGCTCTCGAGCAGGCAGGCGGGCAGGCAGGAGAGCCCGTGCTGTGCTCGCCGGGGAAGCCAGACCCTACTGGGGTGGCTGAAGTCAGCACGGGACCAGCTGTGTCCCCCTCCCCGCCACGGCCCCCAGCTGCCCCACTCACAATGACTTTCAGGTTTAATTCTCCCAGCCCGGCGCAGCAGCAGGAAGCAACACCCCCCCCGGCCCCCAGCCGCCGCCTGGCACACACTGGCCCCATTCAGCCCCCTCCATCCACCCACCGCCTCGCTGGGACAAGGAGGCCCTTTCACTGCCTGCTCCCTGTCATCCCGGGGACGCCGTGATGGGCCGCAGCCGGCCCCGGAGCAGGCTGGAGTTTGCAGTGTTGGGTGGGGACGTGCCACCGCGGGGGGGGGGGCGAGGGGGTGTCCCTGCTAGGGCAGGGCAGGGGAAAAGCCGGGGCAGGGTGCCCGGCAGCACGTGCTGCAGCAGGCAACCTTTGCACAGCAGGCAGCAGCGCGGGCATGAGGCTCTTCTGGGCGCTCCTGAGGCGCGCGGGGGGGGAAGGAGAAGGGGGGGCCGGAGGGGAGGAAGGGGAGCAGCAGGGAAGGGCGCTTGCAGTGAGAAAAATACATCCACAGCCCTGGGTCGCTGCGGGAGGGGGGGGGGGGGGAGAAGCACGACACTGGGTGACCTGTAAAGTCCCCCAGCACCAGCCCAGCGGACAAGCAGCCCCCCCCCCCAGCCCCGGCCCGGCAGGCGGGCAAGGGCAGGCAGCCAGCCCCCCAGCACCGGCCCGTCGGACACACGCCCACACCCGGGCACCCCGGGCTCGGCCGCAGCTACTCCCATCTGAAGCCCGGTTAGCGCCGGCGGCCCTTCCTCCGCGGTGCCGCGGGGGCCCAGCTCCCCCAGCCCGTCCCGGCCCCCCGCACCTGACGGCCTTCTTGGCGGCCCTGCCGGGGCTGGGAGGGCGGTAGGGCACGACGCGGGGCTCCCAGCTGTCGGCGCCCAGCCCGGCGGGCACGGCGTTGGGCCTGCGCGCCGCGTTGCCGTTGGTGTTGCCGGGGCCGGGGGGCGGCGCGGGGCCGCCGTCGGGGCGCGTGCGGTCGGCGGGGCGCGGCGGCGGCCCGCAGGGCTCCTCCACCCAGGTGACGCTGAGCAGGCTGAGGGTGAAGCCCAGCGAGACGCCGATGGCCACCGGCCCGGCGGGCCGCAGCACCGACAGCACCAGCGACAGCCGCATGGCCGGGACGGGACCGGGGGCGGCTCCGGCTGCCGCTCCCGCTGGCGGCGCCGCCGTCCGACGTGTCACCCCCTGGCCCCGCCCCGCCGCGCGTCACCGCGAGCGGCCCGCCCCGGCCAATGGGCCGCGCTCCCTCCGCCGCGTCACGGGGCGGCGCGGGGGGGAGTGGGGGAGAGCAGGGGGCGGCGTGGGGGCGGGGCGAGGTTGCTAGGAGACCGCGCAGCTGCCCTCCCCCCCCCCCCCCCCGCCGACCCTCCCCTGTGGGGCGGGGGCCGGGGCAGGGCCGTGGGGCGGGGGGCCAGGCAGGGGAGCAGGGCCGGGAGGCGAGACCCCCGCGCCGCTCCCCTCCAAGGCCCAGGAGACGTCGCTGCGGGGCTGCCCGGTGCCCGGTACCCGCGGTACTCGCCCCCGGCGCTGTGGGGCGGCGGGGCAGCTCCCCCGGCCCCGGCTGCCCGCTCAGAAAGCACATTTGCCCGGGCCGCGGCGCGGCTGGCGCCGGGAGATGGCGCCTGAGCCGGCTTAAGGGCGGATTTCCCCGGGCGGGTGCCGCGGAGCTGGGGCACAGCCGGCCCGTTGTTGCCGGGGCTGGGGGGACGCCGCGGGGCCGGCCGGGCACAGCCGCTGCGTCCCCTCCCTGGGACAGCCCAACCCACGACGCTGGTGAATTCGTGGTGGTCTCGAAGCGCCATGTTCCCCTTCTCAAATCGCTGCCCGGGGCTCTTACAGAAAGTGTGGGCAGCGGCGCTGGACTCTACCTGGGCATCCCCGGGAGGTGACCGGTGGTCGCGGGTGGGTGGGTGGGGTGGAGGGGTCCGGGGCCAGGAGCAGCGAAGCACGGGCCACGGGCTGCAGAAGGCAGCTGGGCACACCGGGTGCCCGGGGAACAGGCGTGCAGGAGGGCAAGCGGCGGCTGGAAGACCTTTGGACGCGGAGCAGCAAACCGTCCCGGGGCAGAAGGAGGGCGGGCAGAGCAGCAGGAGATGCCAGCGGCAGCACCAGGGACCCCTCCGTGGCTGCGAGTCAAAACGGGACCGAGGAGGTGGGCTGCTCCAGCTGGGGCCGGGTCACCGTCCCACTATGAGCTGTCTGCGGCACAGAGCCACCGTCCTGCCGGCCACCGGAGAGCAGACAGAGCTGGAGGAACCGGCTCGGGGCAGAGTTTGCCGCACACACGGAGCCTCCGGCGCGGGAATGATCCAACCCAGAAGCTGTAAGGCCAGCAGCCCTACGTGGCCGCTCGGCACCGGGCATTACTGATAAGGACAAGGAGGAGGACCCGGCCTTTCCGCCTGTTCCCAGCCCGTGGCTCCGCTTCCAGCAGCCTCGCAGCCATCAGGGCTCTCAAGTGCCCCTGGATTTACTCTGGCTGGTGGGGAGCCCATCCCACCCTCCCCATGAAACACATCCTGCCTGCCCTGGGGAGCGCCAGCGGCCGCAGAGCACGGCAGGGCACCGAGGGCAGGCGGGAGCCCGCTCCGCTCCGGGGTCTCTTTCATTTTCGGGAACAAAGCAGCCTGTTTTCATCAGGACGCAGTTGGCAGCATCCCCGCCCCCCCCAGAGATACGGGACCATCATCCAAGCTGGGCTCGTTTTCATAGGCCTTTTTCTCCTGAATAGGCCAAGACAAGCAATAGGCAAAGGCGGTCACGTGGACAGCAGTTTAATGAAGAACACATAAAAACTAGAAACAGAGGGAACGTGATGGGACGAGGAGGTGCCAGAAGGGAAAAGATGCAGAAGTAAGAAATGAGCAGAGATTTTCCATGGACAAGGGCCAAAAAGCAGGCGTGATCGTAAACAACCAAAGTCGACCGTTTTCTGTACGCGGAGAAACGTGTTACAGATAGATGTATTTGATTTCCTTTACAGGCTGGAATATTTAATATTGGCCACCTTACACCAACCCAGATGATTTTACATGAGAGACGTTTCGTTCTGAAATGGCCCTGTTGATCTGAGCCTGTATTTAGGTAGAGGTGCAGATCGGAGAAAGTACTGAAGTTTTCAGAAATGAGACTCTGAGCTCAGGAAAACTGCATGGAGATGGAGCTGTGGGCAGAGCAAACACCTCCCCAAGGGCTCGCCTGGGCGGTGGCCGAGCGCAGGGCCCCCATGCCTGGCCCCAGGAGATCCCGCGGGGGAAGCAGCCGGCGGGCACAGCGCCGTTCCTCCGGCAGCCCCTTCGCAGCCCCCCGCCAGCTGCAGCTCCCGCCTTTGTCTCCCCAGCGCTGGCATGGGGCTGGGAAGGGGCTGCCAGGGGAACGGCCGCTGCTGCCAAGAGACTTCTCCCTGCCAGGATTTCCCGAGGGTCTCTGGGCGCCGCAACCGGGAGCTCTGCAGAGCGCCATGTCCTCCCACCTACCCGCCGCACCTGCATCTCCCGGCCGCTCGCAGGGGGACGGGTGGGCAGCCTCTATAGGTGCCCCCTGCGTGCGCGCCTGCCCCCTCTGAACGCAGGCACTGCAGTCCCCGTGGCCCTGGCACAGGCCCCTTGCAAAGCCCATGGCCCTCTGCATGCTCCGTCAGGCGTGCACCGGCAGCACAACCCTGCGCACAGCTGACACAAGGCTCTCCTGCGGTTTTCACGCCCGCGCCCCTGCACGTCCCCTCTGCACCCTGGACCGCTCCATCCCCGATGCACCGTGCCTGGGGGCCTGCAGCCCTTGCAGCCACTGCACGCTGAGCGCACCTCACACATAGCACGGCCCGGTGCACGCTGTGCCACGCTGCACACACTGCCTTCTTCAGACTGCCCGGTGCACGGCCCGGTGCACGCGCCAGTGCACGGCCTGGTGCGCACCCCGGCGCACGCACTGTGCACACCCCGGTGCACAAACCAGCGCGCGGCCCGGTGCCCGCGCCGGTGCACACCCCACCGCACGCCCCGGTGCAGGCCCCGCCCCCGGCGGGGCCCCGCCCCCTCTCCCGGATAGGCCCCGCCCCCCCTCCGGCCCCGCCCCCTCCCGGCCAGCGCCGTGACGCAGCGCGGTGACGTCAGGCGGAGCTGTCCGCTCAGCACCGCGCGGCGGGCCGCGCCGCCAGCATGCGCGGGGGCCGGGGCCGGGGCCAGGAGCGCCGGGCGCCGCGGGGCCGCTGCCGCTGCGGGGCCGGGAGCGCAGGTGGGAGCGGGCGGGGCGGGGCGGGGCTGCAGGGGGTGGGGGCAGCACGTGGGGGTCCGGCAGGCCGGGGGGCGCCGGGCCCCTCGGGGGAAGGGCTCGGGCACCGGGCTCCCGGCCCCCCGCCCGCGGGAGAGAGCGCGGTGCCCGGGGTGGGCGTGCGGGGCCCGGCGAGGCGCCCCCGGGACCCCCGCCCCGAACAAAGAGAGGGGCGGAGCGGCCCCGGGCCCCGGCGGCCCTTGCGGCCGTCGCTTAGCAACGCCGCGCCCGCCCCGCCGGCCCGGGGCCCGGCAGCCCGGCGGGGGGCGGCGGGGCCGGCCGGGGGCAGCGCCGCGCCGCGGCGGGGCCGGGCCCCGAGCGCTGCCCCCGGGCCCCCGCCGCGCTGTGCCCGAGAGGGCGGGGAGGGGGCGGGAGGGGAGTGGAGGGCGGGGGGCCCGGGGCAGGCCGCGGCGGGGAGCCCGGGGCTGCGGGGAGGGCGGCAGCAGGTGGGTAAGTCCCGGCGCCAATGAGCAGGCGCTGGGCTCCCCTAGCAACAGTGCCCGCGCCAATGGGCGCCGGGAGCTGCCTGCAACGCTGCCTGCAAGCCTGCCTGCAAGCCTGCCGGAGGCGGGTTTTCCCAGGCGACCCTTCCCCGCTGCCCTGGCCCCGGCCCGGCGTGGGTCGAGGGGCAGAGAGCGGTGCCTGGCTGCCCTCCCTCTGCTCCGCCAGCCGTGCCGTGCCGTGGCCGTGGCCGTGGCCGTGCCCCATCCCCGGCCCCCTGGGCACAGCCGGCCGGCAGAGCCCTGCTTTCACCCCGCACGGCATCGCCCGTCCCCGCCGGGGCAGCCAGGGCCGGCGCCTCAACTCCCGGGCTCCGCGGTTAAAGTCCAATCCTGCTTAGCATCCCCCCCGGGGGCCCGGGCAGGGCGGGCAGGGGCCCAGCGCTCGGCTGCCCGCTCCCTGCACGCCTGCTTCCCCGGGATTAGGCGCCGCGCTCGGCTTCCCCGGGCGGATTTGCCCTGGCTGGTCTTTCCTTCCCCAGCCAGAGGGAGGGAGGAGGCCGGCGGCGGGGGACGAGGTGCCCGTGGGGCCCGGGCAGCAGCGAGGTGCTGGGCAACAGAGAGGCGTGACTGCAGCCGCTGCCCTCTTCCCTGCCCCTTCCCGGTGCTCTGGTTCTGTGAGCCGTCCTGAGCCGGCTGCTTTAACGTGGCACTCGGAAGGACCGGCACTGGCGCGGGGACAGCCGGTGACAATAAACCCATCCTAAACCAACCGAGCCCAGAAAGGCGCCAGGGGAGCAAGGGGATGCTGGAACCGGCTCCAGGTGGGAATGGGCAGACGGCCGCTGTAATTAGGTTTAAGCTGGAGCTGGATCAGTCTTTGCAAGGGATTATGACCCCTCTGCGTAGGCGCTGCGGGGGGCCCGGTGACCACCTGCTCGGCGTCCAGGCATGGCCACGGCGTTACGGGTGAGCCCTTGGGTAAGGGGCAGCGCCAGCCTGGGCCGGTCCCCCTCTGGCCCTGTGGGTCAGCGTGGGAGGGATGATTCCAGCCCGGGGGCCTGCTGTGTTTTTACAAGGACACTAGGAGCTGGAGCGGGGATGAAAAATAGCCAGAAATATGATTAGAGGATTGGAGAAAATGCCTTGGAGTACAAGCTTTAAGAGCTCAATCTGTTTAGCCTATAAAAATAGAAGACTGAGGGGTGACTTAATTACTGAGCATAATTACTTCACAGGCAGAAAATACCAGGTAGTGGAAGTCTCCCTTTAATCACGCAGGGAAAGGGCACCAGAGAGCCAGGGGCAGGAAATTGAAGCCGCAGACAAATTATAGAGCGCTGCGTCCCAGCAGTGAAGCTCCCTGGGGGGGCAGGTGGGCTCCTCGAGGACGGTGCATTCCTGCAGCCACCCTCTGGGTGACGGTCTGTGCCCCCACAGCCCGTGTGGATGAGGCTGTTCTCCCATTCCCTTCCTTCCCACCTGGGTAGCGAGGGGCCAGAGTGGGTTTTTTGGCAGCTGGGTGCTGAGTGGTGGGCATTGCCATTGGGCACGTGCCGGCGGTGCCTCCATCCCCCTTCTTCTCTCTCTCACCAGCTGGGGCAGGTGCCGGGGCGCAGCTTTGCCGGCGAGCCATGGGGCAGGGGTGGAGATTTTGATGCCTCTCCCGGGAGTCCCCAGAGCCATGACTGCAACTGTGCAGACGCTGCGGTTCAAGCTGCTGCCGCATGAGCCAGGCCAGGAGTGGGGGCACAGCTGCCAGCAGGAAATCGAGCGTCGCTACCAGGTGGTGCCCTCGGTGGTGTGTGCCATGTGCTGCCTCTTCGGCATCATCTACTGCTTCTTTGGTGAGCCAGGCCAGCCCGGCGGCTGGTGGGGCAAGTGGGGAGAAGGGCAGGGGGAAGCTCGGGGAGTGCTGGCCATCCACCCCCTGACTGTGGTGGTCTCTCCACAGGCTACCGCTGCTTCAAGGCCGTCATGTTCCTGACGGGGCTGATGTTCGGCTCCATCATCATCTTCATGCTGTGCTACAAGGAGCGGGTGCTGGACACGCAGCTGAGCGTGGAGGCCTCAGTGGGCATCGGGCTGGGCATCGGGGTCCTGTGCGGGCTGGTCACCATGCTGGTGCGCAGCGTCGGCCTCTTCATGGTGGGGCTGCTCCTGGGGCTGCTGCTGGCAGTGGCTACACTGGTGGTGATGGAGCAGTTCTACCACCCGCCGACGGTGTGGATCCCCATTGCGCTGCTCCTGGGCGTGGGGATGCTCTTCGCCGTCCTCACCCTGCAGTGGCAGCGCTTCTTCACCACCCTCTCCACTGCCGTCTTTGGCAGCGCCATCATGACCGTCACTGTTGACTACTTCATCGAGCTCTTCCTCCTGGTGCAGTACATTTACGAGCGCATCAAGGTGGCCCCAGCTCGCCCCGTATGCTGGTACAGCTGGGTCATCCTGGGCGTCTGGCCACTCCTCACCACGCTGGGTGTCCTGGTGCAATGGAAGGTCACAGCTGAGGGCTACTCCCACACCGAAGGTGCGTGGGGACTGGAGGAGATGGACGTGGCCTGGGGTGGCTGCAGGAGCTGGGGGGCCGGAGTGGGGGTTCCCAGTGCCTGGTTTGCATGCACAGATAAGGGGTTCGTTCGGGACTCTGCGGGGACATGGCATGGCAAGGGAAGGCCTGGGTGTGCAAAGCCAGGGCTGGTGTGGGTGCGAGGAGGATTTCGGGGTGCTCCCTGGCGCTCACAGGCCCCTCTGCCCCGCAGTGATCATCAGCCGGCAGCAGCGCCGTGTGCAGCTGATGCGCATCAAGCAGCGGGAGGACCGAAAGGAGAAGAAGAAGAAGCGGAGACCCCACCACCCACCACCCCACCAGCACAAAGCCCACCCACCCGAGCCCGCCTACCGCCGCAAGCCCAACCCTGTGCGCCGCTTCGATGGGGACGTGCTCTCCCCCGTGAGTCCCATGCCCAGGGTAGAGATCTCCCCCGCCCTCTGCGGCCCTTCCTTCTCCATGTGGGTGGGCTGGGGTGCAGAGAGGGGAAGAGGTGCCTGGGCGCCAGCCAGCATCCAAGCTCCTCGAGGGGCGAGGCCGGGGCATCCCGGGGACCGGGCAGTTCAGGAGGGGCTGAGCTGGGACATGCCCACCACAGAGCACTTCAGCCTTTGCAAGCAAATGTAAACTGATGGCCAAAAGCTCTGCGGCTGCAGTAGAAACAGGTGGTAGGCAAGGTGCGAAGCGTGCGCCCAGGGAAGGGATGGGGCTGTGCACCCTGCTGCGGCCAGACCCCAGAGGGCCCGAGTGCTGGGGTGGGTGGGATTGCTCAGGGCAGGTTCTGGGGGCCTGCTGCAGAGCTTAGGGTATGGTGGGGTGGGATGGAGTGGGCCAGGAGCAGAGCCCCCCTCACTTTCTGTCCCCCCTCTCTCGAGCAGAGCTACATCCAGAGTTTCCGAGAGCGGCAGACGGGGCCATCCCTGAACAGCCTCATCACCAGTTCCCACGCTGTGGTGGACCTGGACTATGACTGCAGCTCCACCGTGCCCCTCACCACGGGCTCCGGCCCCGCCGTGCGGGTATAAGCCAACCCAGTGACCTCATACGACACCAGCACCCCAGCCTGCTCCGACAGACCCCCTGGAACAGGTGGGGCTGTGCCCTCGGTCCCGGGCAGCCACGTGTGCCTCAGGGCTGCGGATGGAGACCCTTCCTGGGGACACGTGGGACTTGGCTAGGCGAGCCCCGGCTGCCCGCGGGGCCCACAGGTGCTGGGGGAACCCTCTGGCAGGGACTCAGCTCAAGGACAGGGGACACCAGCACCCATGGACGCATGGTGCAAGCGGCTCTGCTGAGGCGGGGGGTCCCTGAGCCCCCGCTGCTGCGTGTTTCCCCATGGCTCAGGCACGCTCATCCTACATCCCAACATCTCCCTCCCCATGTTTGAGCCCCGCCTTCCCTGAGAGCAACTCCCTGCACCTGCCCCCACCCCATCGCACCCCCCCAGCAACTCCCCAAGTGCCTGTGCCCCACATCCCTTCCTCAAAAAGCAGGTCCCCCAGCCCTTGCCCCCCCAGGGACTCCTCCTAGCATGTGCGCCCCATCCCACCCTGGCCCCGAGAGCAGCTCCCAGGCAGTGCTTCCCAAAACCTGCCTCCTCAGAAGATTCCCCCTGCCCTAGACACCCTCCCTGCCTCCCAGAGTGGCTTGCCTCCCCCCCCTTTTTCTGAGTGGGACCTGAGTGGTCCTGGGGCAGAGGCTGCCAGGGCCAGGCGGTTCCCATGAGGATGCTGCCCTGGGGTGATGCCGCGTGCACCACCCCAAAATGTTTTCACGGGAGACAGGACATTGGATCCAGCCTTCGGGCAGAGGCTGAGCTGCCTCAGGGACGCGGGGACCCCTGTGGCGTCAGAGGCCGTCGCTGTTTTGCTGGCGACTGGATTTTATAGTGGCCGGGGGGGGGGGGGGGGGGGGCCTGGGGATCAGGCCAAGCCTCCGGCTGGGGCAGGGCGGGAGCCCCTGCCCAGAGCACCACTGCAGGCAGAGGCTCCCGCCTTGTATATATTTCTCTTGCTGTGATTTGTATTAATTTATTACGGAGTGAGCCAGGATTTCCCCATGGCCAGGCAGGCAGGATGGCGGCAAGACTGGACTGGGGTGCCACCCTGCTTTGGGAGCCCCCCCTCAACCCAGCCCGGCCGGCCCTGCTGTCCCGGGAACTGCATGTTTCTGCCAGGTGCCCCCATCCCTGCAGTGCCGCGCTGCCGTCCCCCTTTTCAGTCTCTTTTGTAAATGTGCCAAACACTGCTGAGGCCACGGTCGCACAGTAAAGAGCCTTTCAGAGCCCGGCGTGCGGGGCCAGGGGCTGTGCTGGGGGGCAGGGGCGAGGGGGGGCCCCAAGAGCCAGGCTCCCCGGGGATGCTGGGTGGGATGCAGAGCGGTGCCACCGCTCCTTCTCCTAACATGACTCTGGCTCGCTGGGGTGGAAGAAGCCATGTCAGAAAAAAACACTGTTTAATGCAGAGCCCTAAGGCCAGAGCAGGCTGGGGATGGTGTCTGTGTGTCCGTACATGCCGGGGGAAGCATGACCACATCTCGCCAGCAGCGGCGTCTGTCCGTCTGTGTGCAGCCCCTGAGCGCCGCATCCTGGCTCCTAGCTCCCTGCAGGGACAATGGGAGTCAGCGAGAGGTGCAGCATCCCCAGAGCTGGCGGGGCACCCCAAAGGGGTGTCCCAGCCGAGGGGGACACAGACTCCTGGTCCCATATCCAGCCTGCTCCCCCAACGCCAGCGATCAGACCCTTACAAGCAGTGGGACGTGGGGACAGGGCCCCTGGTGTCCCTCCTCTGCGAGGCATGGCAGCACCGCCAGCCCCCAGTGGTGCCCCCCCCAGGTGCCACCTCACCCTCCACAAGGAGTCGGGCGGTGGAGCGGTCGTCGAAGGCGTCACAGGTGTACGAGTCCTCATCCTCGGGGCCCACGCGGTGGATGATGAGCGTGCGGTAGCAGTCCAGGTTGCAGATCTCGTACTTGTCACCAGCAAAGATCTCAGTGTCCCCACGGAGCCAGCGCACCCGGCCCCGGGCGTGGGACACGGTGCACTCCAGTGTCGCCTTGTGCCGCGCCAGCACCGTCTTGTCCCGCAGCGGCTTCACAATCCGGATGGGCAGTGCTGGCATGCGGGGGGAGCCATCAGCACCGTGGGGCGAGCGGGCTCCCACGGGGACCCCACGAGCCAGCCCTGGTGCTGGAGCCCAGCCAGCCCTTGCATCCCGCACCAGTACCTTCCACCCGCAGGCTGGCCTCCGAGACAACCATCCGGGCCGCGAAGCGGATGAGTCCCGCGTCCTCGGGGCGCACGCTGCAGAGCAGCAGGAAGTGCCGGGTCCCTGGGGAAGGAGAGGCCGGCTCAGGGGGATGGTGATGGGCACCCATGGCAGGCAGGAGGCACGGATTTCCCCCTTTGTCCACACAAACTCCCCACGCTTGAATTCACCCCCTCCCAGCCCCGAACTGGGTGTGGGGCCACCTGCACCCCCACCTTCTTGCCGTATCTTCACCGTGCCGGAGACCTTGATTTTCTCCCCATCTCGGAACCACTCGCCCTTCACGTCCCCGTGCGACGCCTCGCAGGTGAAGACAGCGTTGTCACCCTCCCGCACCCAGGCGTCCTGCAGGTCCTGCACGATATGGACCTGGCGCTCTGTGGGCAAGGGACAGGGTGCCAGGGCGGTCAAGGGTGAGAGGGTGTGGGTGGCGCAGGGTTTGGGGGTGCGCATGTCCCCGGGAGGGGGAGCGGCCGTACCCTGGACGTGCAGCATGGCAGAGGCCCGGCAGTCGCCTGCGTCGCAGGTGTAGGTGCCGGCATCGGCCAGCTCGCAGCGGCTCAGCTGCAGGACGCGGCGCCGACCCGCCGAGTAGATGCGGCAGTTGGGCCCTGACCGCAGCTCCTGACCATCCTGCCCAGGAAGCGTGTGCTCAGGGGTGCAAGCAGGCAGCACCCTGCTGCTTTGCCCCTACCTCCCCTGCCAGCAGCCCCAGCAGGGAGGGCAGTGGCCAGGGGGCAAAGCAGGGAGGAGGATGCAGCTGGGCGCTGCTGGAGGGGATCGGGGCGAACCCTCACCTTCAACCACTTCACCTCCACGCTGGGGCGTGACAGCTCGCACTCGAAGCTGGCAACCCCTGTCTCCAGGACCCCCAGGTCCCGTGGGACCCTCACCATTGTGACTGGAGGCTCTGAGGGGAGAGGACACAGGGCAGGAAAGTTTGGTAGGGGAAAGACATGGGCTTGGGGCTGTGGGGATGGGGAGCTGTGCCCGGGGCATCTCAGCATGGGGTGAGAGTGGCACTTCCCAGGGCACTACCATGGGCAAGCACTCATCACGGGTGTCCCAGCTGGCTCTGGACCCAGACCCTGGCTGGGGGGGTCCCCACTGCTGAGCTCACTTCTCCTCCCTGGGGACAGGGGGACACCTGCCAGCATCTGCCCAGAGTGGCCCAGCTCAGCCCTGGCATCTCCCCCGGGACCAAATGGCTGCAGGATGGGCAGCGCCCCGAGCCTGCCCCAGTGACCATACCCCGCACAAGCAGGCGGGCACTACAACGCAGTGTGTCAGTGGTGAAGGTGATGGTGCCTGAGTCCTCCAGCGCCAGCCCCTCCAGTGTCAGGCTGTGCCCGCAGCCTGTGGCGCTGATCCGGCACGTGCTGCTAGGCTTCACCCGGATGCCGTCCCGCGTCCAGACCCCGGGCACGCTGGGGTGAGACAGCTCCAGGTGGAAGGTGGCTGTCTCCTTCTCAAAGGTCTCCACGTCTGCCAGCGGTGTCTGGATCAACACCTTCCGGGCTGCAAGGGACCCGTGTCCATGAACGGGTGCCTGCTCCACCCCTGAGACCCCAGCTCCCCAATCTGTGCTTGCTGGACTGATCCTCTAAATCCAGCCCTTTTTACCAGGTGCCCACCCCTGCCCATCCTTGACCCCCATGCTCACCTCTCTGCTTGACCACCCCTTCCAGCCAAGTACCAGCTCTGCCCATGCTCCCTCCTCCACCCTGCAGCATCCTTGCAGCAGGCTGCTGCTCTCCCCATCCTCATCCCCGTCTCCATCCCTGTCCCCATCCCCGTCCCCAGCGCGGTACTCACGCTCCACGCAGAGCCTGGCCTGCGTGCGGTCGTGCAGGCTCTCACAGCGGTAGATGCCACGGTCAGAGGGGCCGAGGCAGTGGATGGTGAGGGTGCGCCGTCGCCCCGACTCCTGCAGCTGGTACTTGGTGCCCGGCTGGAGGAGGATGCCCTGCTTCAGCCACTGCACCTCGGCAGCCTCGTGGCTCACCTCCACCTCCAGGCACGCGTCCCCCTGCTCCTCTGCCACCACATCCTGCAGCTTCCGCATGAACAGCACCTGCGCCTCTGCACGGCCCGTGTGTCAGGTCAGCGTCTGGCCCCGGGCCTGTGCCCTGGGCTGTGCCCCAGCCGGCTCCTTCCCCCTCACCTTGCACACTCAGCCGGGCCGTGCTCACCAGCCCCTCGGCATTGGCCGTCACGGTGGCTGCGTCGCCCGGCTGGCACTGCCGGAGGGTGAGGCTGTGGCACAGCCCGCTCCTTGTCACCAGCAGCTGCTCGCCAGGGACCACAGGCTGGCCGTTCAGCTGCCAGGTCACAGCCACATCCTCAGGGGATACCAGGCACTTGAATGTGGCATCCTCCCCCTCCAGCACTGTCAGGCTCTGCAGCTCCGTGATGATCTCCACCACCCTGGGGACTACAGCCGGGGTGTCAGGGCACGGCACTGGGGACCCCCCATCCTGCAGAGCTGCTGAGCATCCCCGCACCCCCCTGCCATTGCCGTGCCCAGCTTCCCCACCTCCCCCATGGCACAGGGGTCCCCGGGGTGGTGGCCAAGCCTCGGGCACAGCTCACCCTGCACCATCAGTGTCGCCAGTGTCTGGTCATCGTTGGACTCGCAGCAGTACTCGCCAGCATCCTCAGGCTCCACGCGGCTCAGCACCAGCGAGCGCTCTCGCCCCTCTGCCATCATCTGCCAGCGGGGGCCAGGCGCCAGTGCCCGCCCGTCCTTCCGCCACACCACGTCGCCCCGTGCCTTGCAGAGCTCGCACCACAGCACTGCCCGCTCGCCCTGCCGTGCACGCACGTCCGACAGCCCACGCAGAAACTTCACCTGCAGCTCTGCACAGCCAAACACCCTGCGTCAGCACCCACTGCCGCCACAGGGCGGGTCCCCGGGCACCCCCGCCACTCCCCCGCCACCCACCTCGAACGCTCACGTCGAACTGCATCTGGTCGTGGGGGGAGAGGCACGTGTAGATGCCAGCATCCTCCTTGGCCATGTTGTGGAGGATGAGGCTGTGCACGCGGCCATCCCTCCGCAGCTCACAGCGCTCGCCGGCCACCACCACCTGCCGTGGGCCCAGCCAGGTGACATCGGCTCGCTCCGTGGAGGCAACAGCAGAGAGCACAGCACTGCTGCCCTCCAGCACCAGCAGCTTCTCCTGCTCCTCCCGCTTGTTCACGAACAGCACGGGCGCCTCTGTGTCGAGGAAGCGCCGGGCTTAGCTGTGCCCCTGCCAGTAGCACCAGCGTGGGATGGGGGCACGAAGCATCCCAGTGTGGGGCAGGGGACCACTCCTGCCCCCTGGCATGGGTGAGGGACACCTCCAGGCTCACCTTTCACGTGCAGCATGAAATGCACCTCATCATCACCAGCATCGCAGAAGAAGATGCCACTGTCGCCCAGCTCCACTTGCTTGATGGTGAGGCTGCGTGCGGGGCCCTCGCTGCACACCAGTAGCCGCCCGCCCGAATGCAGTGTCTGTCCATCCTTCTGCCACTGTGCTGCTGCCATCTCAGGGGACAGCCGGGCCACCAGTGTCACACTGTCCCCCTCCAGCACCTCCAGCGGGCTCTGCGCCTCCTCCTTGTTGACAATGCGCACAGGCCGGGCTGGGGGGCATGGGGGACAAGGCAGGGCTCAGGGGTGTCCCCACGGTGCTGGGCAGTGCAGGGACGGGACTGCTGCGAGCGGAGAGGTGGCAATGCCCACCGTGAGTCACCGTGGGGCAGGAGGGCTGTGGGGCCGATGGGGGTCATGATGCATCCAGCTGCGGGATGCTGTGAGTGGCTGGGGGTTGCTGTGGGGCTGGCTCGGGGTCCCGGTGGGACCAGCCGGGGGTCCCGGTGGGGCAGGCGTGCAGGCTGGCGGGGTCTGGCAGCTCAGGGTCCCCTTGGGGAAGGGGGCCCAGGCAGGGATGGTGGCAGAGCCCGTCACTCCTGCATCCCTCCCTGCACAGGCAGCTCAGCTGCCGAGTTGAGGCAATTCATTTCGGTGTCCCCCCCATCCCGAGTGCCTTACTGGGAGCCAGGACACCTGCCTGTGCCAGGCTCTCTCCCACCCTGCCCAACCCTCCATCTCCAGCTGATAAGGGTCTGGGCTAAGCTCAGCCCTTGGCAGCCAAAGCAGGAGGAGCGGCGCCTGGGAGCCGGCCAAGGCTAAATTTAACCAGCCCCTGGCTGGGGGAGGCGGGAGGGATGCATCTCGCCACAACCCTGACATGCCCCTTCCTGGCCGACAACTCCTGCGGGGTTGGGGACAGGGCTCCCGCCCTCCCCTGCCATGCTGCTGTGCTGGTCTCTGCCATCAGTGTGGTCACAGAGGCATCCCCTCCCCTTGCCCAGGGCTGTGGCAGGATCCCACTGTGCTGGGGGCCCCCAGGGTGCTGAGCTCCTGCCGGCTCACCTGACACCTCCACACTTGTCACCACGCGGTCGCTGGCAGCATCACAGACATAGCACCCCGAGTCATCGGGCTGCGCCCCATGGATGGTGAGCTGCCGCAGCACCCCGCGGGCCTCGACCTGCACCCGCTCACCCGGCTGCACCTCCTGGCCATCCCGGAGCCAGCGCACAGTGGCGTCAGGCCAGGAGAGCTCACAAGCCAGCACCAGGTCTTCCCCGGCCACCAGGCAGCGATGCTCCACGGCGCCCGTGCTGCCCACAATGGTCACCGGTGGCTCTGGGACTGGAGAGACGGGCTGTCACCACGGGAGCAGCAGCCTGTGCCGGGTGCTGCAATGGCCGGATCCTGTCCGGACCTCCTCTCGCTGCAGCTGGGCAGCGCAGGGGTTTCCACAGAGCCCCCGCGTGGGGGAACCCACTCCCTGTGTCCCCCCCACCAGCCTCCCCATGCTCACTGCCACCCAGCCCAGCCCCACACCAGACTGGCAACAGCCAAGGACCCACCTCGGTCCTCGCCCCGCTGGCCGTCCCCCCCAGAACCTCCCACTCACCTTCCACGGTGACAAAGAAGATGATGCTGTCGTCGCCGGTGTCGCAGAGATACTCCCCCGCGTCCCTGCCTGTGGTGCCCAGGACGACAAGCGAGCGGTGTGCCCCGTCCTCCTCCAGCCGCACACGCCCGGTGTCCTGCAACTTCTCCCCGTCCTTGTACCACTTCACCTCCCCGTGGGCGTGCGAGAGGTGCACCTCCAGCACCAGGTCCTCCATGGCCCGGCAGTGCCGGTGGGTCGGCAGGACATCCCTCTCCAGGATCCTGACCAGTGGGTCTGCAGCACCCAACACAGCAGAGCTGGGGTCTCCAGGGTCCGTGCACCCAGCACCCCCCGCCAGGCTCTCCCCCAGCCTCTTGCTCACCTGACACTTGGACGGTGAAGGTCACTGTGTCATCGGTGGCATCGCAGACGTATTTTCCGGAGTGCTCGGCTCGGGCCATGGGGATGAGCAGGCGGCGGTGGGCACCCTCCTCCTCCAGGACCAGGTTGCCCCCAGCCTCCAGCCTTACGCCCTCCTTGGTCCAGCACACGGGGGCATCCACGCGGGACAGCTCACAGTCCAGCATCACCGTCTCCCCAGGGGACACTGTCACGATGGGAGGAGGTCTGCAGGGCTGCAGGATTCTCACTGGCGGCTCTGCAAGGATGGCGTGGCCATGATGCAAAGCAGCATGGGGACAACACAGCCCCGGGGGACACCTCTGCTGCCAGCCCCAGGTGAGCACATGCTCTGGGTGGCCCAGCACCCAGGGGTTGGGCACCCACCGGCTCCGTCACTACGGAGGAGCTGGTCCCCCTCACCCAAGCTGGGAAAGACCCCGCGGGCTGGAACCCCATCAGTGCCTTCCTGCTCCCAGGTCCCCGCTGACCTGACACCTTGATGTCAAAGGAGACGGCCTCATCCTTGCTCTCGCAGATGTACTCGCCCGCATCCTCCGCGCTGCTCCTGGGGATGAGGAGACAGCGCCAGGCCCCCTCCACCAGCAGCAGCAGATTGTCGGTCTCGTCTACCTCCAGCCCATCCTTGAACCAGCTCACAGGAGCATCTGGCACAGAGAGCTCACACCGTAGCTCCACGCACCCTGGCGCCTGCACCAGCAGCTCCAGCGAGCGCTGCGGAGGGTGCAGGATCCTCACTGGCAGCTCTGCCAGGGACATGGAGGAAGGGTGTGAGACCTGCTCTCTGCACCGCTCCTGGCTCTGCTGTCCCTACTTACTGTCACCTGCATCCCTGTCCCCATGGGGCTGCACGGATGCTACAGCCTCTCATCCCAGTGCAAAGGGGCAGGACCTGCTCGAGGGCAGGGTGGCGAGCACACGGTGCCAGCCCAGCATGGCTGGAGGGGGGCACCCACCAGCCCCTGGGTGATGCAGCTGCACCCTGTCCTCCACGATGCTGAGGGCAGGGAGCAGGGCTGGGGACCTCATGGCACAGAGCTGGGGCAGCGCTGCCCTTCCCAGGACATCCCTGCTGTGCCACCAACCTGCCACCGAGACGTGGTAGGAGACAGACTCATCCCCAGCGTCGCAGATGAACTCCCCCGCATCCTGCAGCCGGGCACAGGGCAGCACCAGCCAGCGCCGCGGCCCCTCCTGCTCCAGCACCAGGCTCTCGCCCGCCTCCACCTCCTCCCCATCCTTGTACCAGCGCACAGGAGCCGCCGGGCGGGACAGCTGGCACCACAGCTCCACGCGCTGCCCGGCTACGTAGGCGTGGGGGGCCTCCTTGTTGGAGCTGACGACCCTCACCGGTGCCTCTGCCAGGGGACACACGGGGGGGCTCAGCCACGGTGCTGGGCGAGCCCCATGTGAAGATGGGCACCCCCTGGGCAGCTCACCGCTTACGGTCACCCTGAAGCTGGCAGCATCGTCCCCGGCATTGCAGGTGTACATCCCCGAGTCGGACAGCGCAGCTGCAGGGATGTGCAGCCTCTGCGAGCATCCTTCTGAGCAGATGGCCAGGACCTCGGTCGGGACCACGGCCTTGCCGTCCTTCAGCCAGTGGACAGGGGCATCTGGGGGGTACACCTGGCACTCCAGCAGCACGGGCAGCCCTGCCAGCACCTCCTGGAGCTGCTGTGCCTCGGGCACTGGGGCAATGTGGACCTGTGGGGCTGAGAGGACCAAGACCCTGTGTCACTTGGCCTCCATCCTAGCTGCCCTGGGGCCAGCAGCTGGGGTCATCCCAGACCTGCAGTGCTGATAGCTGAAAGGTGAGGGAGCACCAGGGCTGGGTGCAAGGTGGCATAACCCATGGGCAGGCAGTGTGGCTGTGCCCTGGGGTGCAGAGGGACAGCGTGGCACAGAGCTCCAGGAGACAGAGCAGCTGACCTGCCCCTGCCCGCATCCTCCTCCAGCCCAGGGGCACAGGCAAGGAGCCGCTCACGAGGAGGCGAGGGGCAGCCGAGATGCTGCAGCCACCGGTGGGATGGCAGCATGAGCATGGAGCCGGGGCAGAGGGAGAAGGGGGAGAGGGCCGTAGCTGTGCATCACACCCACCTGCCACGGTGACAGTGTAGAAGACAGAGTCCCCGCCGGCATCACAGACGAACTCCCCCGCGTCCTGCAGCCGGGCACAGGGCAGCACCAGCCGGTGCCGCGGCCCCTCCTGCTCCAGCACCAGGCTCTCGCCCGCCTCCACCTCCTCCCCGTCCTTGTACCAGCGCACCGGGGCCACCAGGCGGGACAGCTGGCACCACAGCTCCACACGCTGCCCAGCCGTGTAGGCGTGGGGGGCGTCCTCGTTGGAGCTGATGATCCTCACCGGTGCCTCTGCCAGGGATAACGTGGGGCTCAGCCAGGATGTAAAGACCAGAGCAGGTGATGGTGGCAGTCACAGCCCTGCGTGGAGCAATGGCTTCACCGGCTCATTGGCTTTAAGGCTCATCCGCATCCTGCGTAGCACAAGTGGCTGGGCTGCCCTGGCTGGGGCTCCCTCTTCTCCCAACCCACCGCGCTCAGGAGGAACACCTGGCTTCCAGCTGGCTGTAAATTGCTGCCATGCCCTCGCTCCCATGGTACATGCTCTGCTCTGCCCCAGGATGGAGCTGAAGGATGTGGAGGGAGGATGTGGGCAGGCAAGCACCTCGTTAGTGAGCCCCAGCACTACTAATTGCTGTCTGTGGTGCCAGCCCCAGCCCCTGTGGTTGCCCTACCAGGGGGTGCCCACCCCTCTGCCAGTCTCCCCATTTCGGAGGCTGCCAGGTCCCGGCTGGTGCTTCTGTCTTGGCTCAGCCTTGGCATTTGCCAACACTGCGGTGCAGGTGTGTAGATAACTTGTGGCCAGCAGCCCCATCCCTCCAGCTCACTGGGACCCGGGACCCCATGCCAGATTGCAGTGCTTGCTAAACACCACCATTAATGGGCTACACATGAAATATGTGCCACTGCCCACACCTCCCCACTAACTTGTGTCGGATCTGTAAAGGCAGAGGGGCTCCCAGTACAAGCTTTAGGTGACCAGACCTCCTCTCTCCTGGGAGAAGGTCAGGATGTGGCCCCTGCCTGCAGCTGCCAACACCGCCTGCCCAGCCACACGCGTTGTGGTGGGCCATAGCTGGCCTGGACTCTGCCGTGGGTGCTCAGCCAGCCTGCGGCTCCGGGCAGGCACAGGGCACAGCCGGCACCAGAGCACGCTGGCAGCCGAGCAGCGACCTGCCCTTCTCACGGCCTGCAGCTGCCCCGTGCTGGGCGTCCGGGCTGCAAACTTCCCAGACAGTTTCCAGCTGCGATGCCCAGGCTCAGCAGCGCACCGCAGCCCCGCAGCGTGCAAGAGCAGCGTGGCTCCAGTTTGCAGCATTCAACCTGCACCACGCTGAGCCTGCATCCGCCTGGCTCCCTGATCAAACGCTCGGCAACTGCCTGTCTCCCTGGGCCTGCTAAAAGCAATCACGTCTCTGAAGTGCAGCTGGAGATGTTGAACAGCACTGAGGTGAGGGGCGGGGGCGATGTGCCAGCCCTCAGCGGGCAGCACCGCTCTGGCCCCAGCCCCGCTGCCAGCTCTGAGGGAGTCCCGGCGCTCGGCAGCTGCCGGAAAACGCAGAGACGTGTGGGGGTGGCCAGGCTTGAGGCAGGCGGGCTCCACACCGCAGCAGCCCCTGGGGGATAGCTGGGATGCCTCGGGGAAACCCAAGCGTGCCACAGCAGCGCTGCTTGCAGCAGCCAGCCCAGCACTCGCGCCAGAGAGATGCCAACCTGAGCCTCCTGGCACCCACCCCCAGCCCCACCGGTGACACTGATGGCCAAATCCTGATCCAGCCTCTCTAAGACCCTTCCATCTAAGTTATGCAAAGCTGCTCAGCTGAAAGGCTGAGCTTCAGCAGTGTTTCCCCCTCCCACCCTAAGGAAGCTGAGCTCTCCATGCCCCGCACCCCTGCGGGGCGGACGATGCCTCCTGCCTCTGCCCAGAGCACACGCTGCCTGTCCTTCCCGCTGGTGTTTTTGCCTTTATCACACTAAACCCATCCTTTCTTCACCCTCCTGGCGGTCACCACTTCACTGACTCTTCCAGCATCTCTCATCACTCATCCCATCTTCACTCCTACATCCTCTGCCATCAACTTTGGCACTTTGCCATGTATTAACACCATGGAGAGGTTTTACTGCTGCGGTCACAGAGCCTTTTAACCAGGCTTTAGCTCTGCCCCCGGTTGCCTTCCTGTGGTTGCGGGATTGTGGGTTTCGGGGCCAGCAAGGGGAAGTCTTTCACTCGCTTTCAGCTTTCATTATCCTCTGCCAGCCGGCGACGCCAGCAGCTGCTCCACGGCCAGGGCAGCCGCTGCGGGACGCCGTCCCCCACTCGCACCCAGCAAACACCACCCAATCATCGGTATCCAGGCAACTGCTAATTTTCAGGTCAGCAATTAACACTGTCCATCAGAGCGATGTCCAACCGCAACTCACCCCACACCAGGTGCCAGGCACTTGTACCCACTATTTTTAGGAACTCAGAGGAGGGCTTGTTTACTGGCCGTGGGAGAGGTCCGGCAAACACCCCAGTGTGGGGGTGCTGGGTGCCCGCCCTTGGGTGCCTGAGCGTTTCAGACCAGCAGAGTGAGCTGTCCCCTTTGCCACTCAGTCTGGGTGGTCTTACGCACCAGAGCTGCCGCAAAGACCCCGCCCAGCTGACCTGCTGGTGAGGACCCAGCAAAAGCATCTCTGACGAGCATCCCCAACCCCAGAGCAGCAAGCGGCAGCGACCCATGCTGTGGCACCCTGCACCACCAAAGAAAGTCCCTCCAAGATGCCCGTCTGCATCGTACCCACCTGCCACAGTGACGGTGTAGAAGACAGAGTCCCCGCCAGCATCGCAGACGAATTCCCCTGTGTCCTGTGGCCGGGCACAGGGCAGCACCAGCCAGTGCCGCGGCCCCTCCTGCTCCAGCACCAGGCTCTCACCCACCTCCACCTCCTCCCCGTCCTTGTACCAGCGCACCGGGGCCGCCGGGCGGGACAGCTGGCACCACAGCTCCACACGCTGCCCAGCCGTGTAGGCGTGGGGGGCCTCCTCGTTGGAGCTGACGATCCTCACCGGTGCCTCTGCCGGGGATAACGCAGGGCTCAGCACGGGCACCTGACTGATGGCAGCTTTCAGCCCCATCATGGGGGCAAGAAGAGGGGCAGGAGCACTGTCAGGAGGTAGGGTCCAGGCTCCCACACGTGGTCCCCAGCTCACCAGTCACGGTCACCACAAAGCTCACGGCATCATCGCCGGCGTCACAGGTGTACGTGCCGGTGTCTGAGGGACCCGCCGAGCGGAGGAGCAGCCTCCGCACGCAGCCCTCTGCCTGCACTGCAATAATGTCATCCAGGGGCACGGCCTTGCCATCCTTCAGCCAGCAGACAGGGGCACCCAGGGGGGACACCTGGCACTCCAGTAGCACAGGCAGCCCTGCCGGCACCTCCCGGAGCCGCTCAGCTTTGGGCACCGGGGCAATGCGGACCTGCGGGGCTGAGAGACATTGCAGAGGGGTGAGAAGCATCCTCCAGCATGAGAGCCCCTGCTGTTCTTCTCCTGGCAGGACCCCAGGGCGAGCACCCCGCTCACCTTGCACATGCAGCATGGCCGAGTCCCGCACGCTGCCGGACACAAAGATGACCTGGGCCCCGCTGTCGGCCAGCCGTGCTCCCCGGATCAGCAGTGAGTGCTCTGTCCCGTGGTGCTTCACGCTGCACCGGCCGCCCACCTCCTCCTCCTCCTCACCCAGCCTGGCATCGTCGAGGAACCAGGTGCCACATACCATGGCCGACAGCTCCAGGGAGAACCGTGCGTCCTCACCATCCCTCACCCATGCATCCTGCAGACCCCTCTCCAGGCGAGCTGCCGGTGCTGGAGCATGGCCAGACTCAGCCCCGGTGGCACCAGCCAGCAGTGTGCTGTGGCACGACATCCCAGCTGGCCCCTGGGGAGAGCCGGGTCCCGGGGGGGGGGTCCCCAGCTTGGTACCCTCACCGAGATGCACGGAGCCAGGGAACTCCACGGGGCAGCTCTGGCCATGCTCGTTGGTGGCGCAGACACGGAAGCAGTAGTCGGCTTCGCGGGGCACGCTGTCACCAAGCACCCGCACGTGGCCAGGCAGGTCGGTGGCGAGGCACTGCACCCACTCGCCCCCCGCCGCCTCCCGCCGCTCCAGCAGGTAGCAGCTGGGGGGGCAGAGGTGGGCGTCAGGCGCGGGGCACCACGTCAGCAGGGCTGCGTTGCTCTCTGCCACGCTCATCTCGGCTGCCACCGGTGCGCTCGGGGGATTGTGCTTCACACCTGCAAGTCACAGCCTGTGTTGACTGCTTGGGAACGGTAGCGAGGCTCCTGGCAGGGTGGCAGAAGGGCTGAGCGGGGCTACGCAGCCCATTTCTCTGGGGATCCCCTCTCTGATGGAGAAGATGGAGAGGACGGTCTTGCTCCCATGTAGCGTGGTGCTGGTTATAGGGGTTTGTGAGTGCCAGCAAGGCTGGGGCCCCGGAGCCCCGGAGCCCCGCTAAAAGCCCCCTTCCCCAAAAAGCCATTGCAGCATTACGTCCCCAGTGTTGTGGGTGCCCATCCCGTCTCTCCCCTGTGTCACCCCCCGTGAATGGGCAGGATGGAGGACACAGAGCCCCTCCGAGCCTGGGGCTTACACTTGACCCGGAGCTGGGAGGATGTCTGCGACTCCCCAGTGGCGAAGGAGATGATGCCCGCGTCCTGGCGGGTGACATGCACCAGCACCAGGAGGTGTGTCCTGCCGAAACTCTTCAGCACGGTGCAGGGTGACTCCCGCAGCTGCAGCCCATCCCGGCTCCAGCAGATCTCCTCCACCGCCTCCCGCGTCTCCACGCAGAAAACCGCATTCTCCCCCTCCATCACGTCCAGCTTGCGCGGCAGCCGCTTCACGATCACCCCTATGGGAAGAGATGCATGAGGGCCGGGGAGGGATGCTGGGGAGCAGGGTGGGCTCCCTGGGGTGGGAGAGAGGAGGAGGAGGTCAAGGAGGGGCAGCAGCAGGCGCCAGGGCCAAACGGTGGGAAGGTAGATGCGGGGGGCAGTGGAGAGCCTGGCAAGGAGGGGGATAGGAAGGCAAAGCCATGCCGCCGGAGCCCTGCCCCCCACCTCGGACGGAGACCTCGGCGATGCTGCGCCCCTTGTCCTTCATCTGGCAGAGGTAGATGCCGTCATCGTCGGTGCGGGCATCGCGGATTGTCAGGCGCCGCAGCACGCCTCGCTCCTCCATCACGTACTTGTGGCAGGGCTGCAGCTCCCTGTCCTCCAGGTACCAGGCAGTGGGGATGGTCTCCAGTGGCACCTGGCACTCCAGCACAGCATCCTCCCGCTCCGCCACCTCCACGTCTGCCAGCTGTACCTGGAACCGCAGCCGGTGCTCTGCCACCGGGAGAGACGGGTGCTGAGGGCGTGCGGTGCACGGCACCCACTGTCAGCCCTTTGCTTGGGGCTCTCCCAGCTCGCAAACAGCACTGAGCCCTTGGTCCTTCTCTGCCCCTCTCCTCTTTGGCCCATGTGGGACAGGCACTGCCCCCGGGAAGCACATCCTCCAGAGCAGGGGGAACCAGAGATGGGCTGGGGAGACCCAGCGATGCCCCCAGCATCTATCAGCAAGTTTTGGGGGACGCAGGAGCGTGCATGCCAGCACGCCATGGCAGACATTTCAGCAGAGGGAAGCAGCAGGGTGCAGGTGGGGGATGCACCAGGTGCTGGGTCACCCCAGTGGCAGGCTGTCCCCAGCTGGCAGGGTGGCGCTGGGGGACGGGGCTGCTGCCAGTGCAGACGCTTGGAGCCGTGCCCTGCAGGGCTGCCCGCCAAAACCACTAGGCACTTCCAGAGGAATTTGTCACCAAGGCACTGTCCCCCCTCCCCACTCATGGCCGGACACCCAGAGCCCTCCAGAGATGCCACCTCTCTGCTTGCAAGGAGAGAGGGGCATGGGCGGGGGGAGCCAGCTCCCCGGGGGAGCCCAGCGTCCCCAGCTTTCAGCCCGCAGCTCTGTCCAGAGGAGCCTGGGGTAATCCCCGGCTGCACAGGGCAGGAGGGAGCCCAGGGATGCTGGGCTCACACACAGACCCATCCCTGCCAGACAAAAAGCCCTGGACACCCCCAGCGCCCGGCCGCACTTGGGCACGCTCCTACCTTTCACCTGGAGCTGCACCGCGCTGAGGGTCTGGCCGGCGGTGTTGGACGCGGTGCAGACGTACAGCCCCTGGTCCTGGGGTTTGCAGTACAGCACCTTGAGGATGAAGTAGCCCTCCCGGTCTTCGTAGACGAGGTGCCTGCGGCTGGGGGCGAGGGGCTCCCCGTCCTTCTGCCAGATGATCTCCGGCTTGGGCTTGCCGGTGACGTAGCAGCGAAACTTGGCGTGCTTCCCTGTGCTCACGGCGAACACCTTGGCCCCTGGCACCCCAGCCGGCACCGCACCTTTGGGCATCCAGGTCTCTGGTCCTGCGTGCCGTCCCACTGCGTGCTGCCGCCGCCGCTGCTGCCGTTCTGCCAGCGGCTCGGGGCCATCAGCAGGAGAGCCATTGGGGCGCCCATCCAGTGGCACCCGGGGTTCGACCAGGAGCACGGCAGCAGCCAGGGCCTCCCGGGAGCCGCTGCGTACCCGGCACACATACACCCCCCCATCTGGGGGCCGGGCACCGAACAGCTTCAGGAAGTGCCAGTCCTCTGGCTCCTGCCCCACCGCGAAGTGGCTGCTCTCAAAGAGGTCGGAGAGCTTGTGCCCATCCTTCTCCCACTCCAGCACTGGGCATGGCTGCCCGGACACCCTGCAGGCAAACATCACGTCCTCCCCCTGGCACACCCGTGTGGATGAGGGGGCAACAAGGAAGGCGGGCGCCTCGCCGCCCGAGCATCCCTCCTTCTGGGGCTCTCCTGCCTCCACCTTGAGCGTGGTGGCGGCGTAGGTCTCACCAACGCTGTTCCTGGCCTTACAGACGTAGAGCCCGCTGTCCTGGGGGGTGGCGCGGGACACCAGCAGGCTGTACAGGTCCCCCTTGGCCTCCATGTGGAAATGGCCCGAGGGCTCGATCAGGGTCTTGTCCTTCTCCCAGAGGATGCTCGGCCGGGGGTCACCTGTGATCTGGCAGCTCAGGACCGCATCGGCACCGCTTTGCACCGTGAAGGCACGTGGGTAGGCCAGGAACCTGGGGGCTCCCCCGAACCCGTCCATCATCAGCTCCCCAGGGTCACAGCAGGTGACTGACCAGGGCAGCAGTGGGGATCATCAGCCTGGGGAGATGTACAGACCTACTAGGGCAGGGGCTCAGGCTTTGACAAGGGACTGGGATAGAGCACTGCCAGGAGGGACCTCAGCCCGGAGAGAAGCCCCCAGCACTGAACCCATGCCGCAGGAGCATCACCCTTGCTCTGAGCACCCCCACCCCACTGGATATGCTCCTGTCTCAGCCCGAATCACCCGCTTCCCAGCTCAGCAGCAATAGAAGAGGTGACTAAAGGCAGGTCTTTGCACCCCAGGGGGCCCGGGCTCCCACAGCCCAGGCTGCCTGCCCCAGGGTCGCAGAGGGGACCCCAGCTCCTGGGGCGGGGGGCACCTGCCTAGACGGGGAGCGCGGGCAGCTGCTGGCTGGGTGCTGGGGATGGGGGACGGTGGAGGCAGGACGGCCCCAGCCCGCCCCTTCCCCACCCGCGGGGCATTCCTGCAGTATCGGGTGGTGGCAGAGCCGCATTCCTGCAGCATCTGGGCTGGCTCAGCAGGCAGATGCTGATACGGGGCTGTCGTGAGCAGGAGGCACCCGGCCAGATCCGGGCGCTTCCTCCCGGGCTTGGAGGGGCAAGGGACCCCCTTGTGCCTGGCGGTCATCCCGCACGGCCGTGCCCTGGGGCAAAGCGGGGCTCCCCCGGGAGCAGGTCCCCCTCTAGAGTGTGGTCTCACAGGCAGGATCCAGCCCTTGGGTACTCAAAGCCACGTCTGGAAATAATCAGTCGCTCAAGCCCCAGGGCGCAGACAGAAGGCTGGGGAGAGGGGTCCCGCTTTCGGAGGTCACTGCCTCCATCCCCAGTGGTGCGGGTAACCATGCCCATTGTCACAGGCAGGAGTGGGACAGGGTGCTCCATGCCTCCCCTGGGCGAGCGCACCCCAACCTCTGCCCACACCATGGCCAGGGCTGGGGCAGAGGCGTCTCTGCCTCCTTCACGCAGGGCAGGGGGAAGAGAAATCAAACTACTCCCTGAATGAGCCAGAGGGGATGGTGGGAGAGGGTTGGTCCCTGAGGAGCGGCAGGGACCAGGGCCAGCTCCTCCTCCCAGACCCCTACCTCCGGGACGGCTCATCCATTCAGAGCCACTTCCCTGGCCACATGGTCCCCTGACCCACAGGCCACCCCATGGCAGCTCCCACAGACATGCACAGCCCCGATGGCTCGGACGCCCCACTGCCCCCTTCAGCCACCCCCTTCTCCAATTGCCCTGCCCCATATGGCCCCGCAGCCCAGTCCCGTGTCCCATGCTCACACCTCGCTCCGCCGCCTCTGCCCCGTGTCTCCCAGTGCCGGCACCAGCTCCTGCCTCTTCCCCCAGCTTTGCTCCCGGGTGTCAGCACGCAGGGACCAAACGTTACAAATGCCTGCAGCTGCTGTCCCCAAAAATACCCTCTGATGACACGCTGAGTTGATAAGACTGAGCCTGCTCCATTCAGCGCCTCGCCGGGGCAGGGCTGGCCTATGTATAGCAGCCCGGCAGGAGCCACCCGGCCTGGAGCGGGCAGGCAGTGCTCCACCTCCGGAGATCCAGGGTGCTGCAAACCCGGCTGTGCCTCGGTGCTGGGTCAGCCTGCGGCAGGAGGCAACACGCCGCATGGGGTGCACAGCATGGGGTGCATGGCATGGGGTGCACGGTGTGGGATGCATGGCATAGGACACCAGGCTGCAGTGGGACGGGACATGACACGCAGGACATGCTGCATGGGGTGGGACACACCACACTGGATGCTGCACGAGATGCCAGGCTGCAGGGGATGGGATGTGCTGTACGGGCCACACTATGTGGGAAGCCGGGCTGCAGGTGGAGTGGTGGGGGTGCAGAGGCTGCCCACCACCCCTCAGGCAGGGCTGCTGGATGGGGGATGCCTGGCACTGTCCCCGCAGGCAGCGGCGGGAGGAAGGGCAGGACGCGCTGGGTGCTCTCACAGCCTGTGTCCCTGCTGCAGCTCCTGCCCCAGGAGCCAGTCTGTGGCTAGCCAATCCAAAGGGCACCATGGGATCCTTTTCCTGGCATTGCTGTGAGGTCTCCAGCTGGCCTGGCTCTGCCTCACCTCTTCTCCTCCTCCTCCTCTCCTGAAGCTGGCCCAGCCTTCCCCAGCCCCAGGCAGCATGGGGACCTCTTGCCGTCCCTGCTTCACATCCTCAGGACCTCGCCAGCCTCCAGGATGCCATGGAGATGCCACAGCCCACCCACCCCAGCCTGCCCTCCCCAAAGCCCCCTCCTCACGGCCCGGCTCCCTCGTGAGCTTGGGACATCCCAGCCATCCCTGGCATGAGGGTGCCCAGCCTGTCATCCCCAACATGACCCCCCACCCTGGGGCCTTGCAGGGCCCTGCCCAGATGTCCCTGCTGTGCACAGCCACTGCCATCTCCCACTGTCCTCCCAGAAGCCCCAAATCTGCAGCTCCTTCACCATCGGGGGCACCCAGCACCGGCAGCTGCAAAGCTCGCCCAGGGTGCCCCCTCCATCCCCACCAGCACGGGAAAACCTTGCCAGCAGCACCCTGCCCACAGCCCGGCCTCCCCAGCCCCATGCACCCACCACCCCCTGCAGCATCCCCCCCCCCCCCCGCACCCCCCTGCCCGGGCGCCATCCCCCCCCAGACCACACTGTCCTTGCAGTCCTCGCATTCCAGACGTCTCAGTGCTTTCGCTGCCCAGAGATAATATTCACGGCGAGCAGACGTTTGCGTCAGTGTCAGATAGGTCTCAATGCCACCCTGCCCCGGGGGGAGCGCAGCAGGCAAACGGGCTGGGCAGGCAGGCAGGAGCCCACTGCAGAGCCCCCTGAGCTGCTGGCCCGCCGCACGCCCCATGGTCATGCTGCTCCTCCTGCACCTGCTGCCTGCCATGCTGCCCACTGCCACCCTGGCCAGCTGCACCGGGGCTGGTGCCGACCGGCAGCTCATCCTGGCCAAGGTGCAGGCACGGGTACTAGAGCATCTGAGCCCCCCACTTCTCCAGGAGGAGCCCCAGAAGGAAGCAAGGAGGGTGCACCGGAGAGATGTCCTTGAAAACGCCGAAGTCGAGCCTGAGGAGCTGGAAGACATCTCCCAGGTGATCCTCTTCCCTTCCACAGGTGAGAACGCCCTGGTGGGATGGAGAGGGCGGAGGGGTGAAGCAGGGTGGGGGCTTGGGGCAACACAGATGCAGCAGGATGGAGGAGCTGCTGTGGGGGTCTGCAGGAGAAGAGAAAGAGGGTACACCAGGCTAGGGTGCGGGCACGGGCAAGGTGTGGAGAAGAGCCAGGAGGTGGAAAGGGGTGGCAGGCGGGGACAGGCAGAGCAGCCCAGAACACAGGCAGGGAGAGGGGCAGGCAGCACAAGAGGGTGCCGAGAGGCTGGGGAACGGCTGGGCCAGGTGGGATGCAGGGAGATGGGGGCGCTGAGGAGCAGGCAGGGTGGGATAGGGCGGGATGCTAGGGAACGGGGCAGGATGCTGGGAAGTAGGATGGGATGGGATACTAAAGGACAGGGCAGGATGCTGTGGGACGGGGCAGGATGACCAGCTATGGGGCAGGACACTGGAAGATGGGGCAGGATGCTTGGGGGATGGGGGGCAGCAGTAATGGACCAGCCTAGGGCACAGCAGGGCTCAGCTGTGGGGTGCAGTGCAGTGGCTGCTGCATGGCACTAGACCTCAGCTCCCCTGCACCATGCCGCAGCCCAGGCCGGCAGCAGGGCGCCCTGCCAGCATCCTGGGGACCCTCTGTAACACCCCACCTCCCACCCGGTGTCAGGGACCCTCCCCAGGTTTGGGCGCGCGCCCTGAGCATCTTTCTCCCTCCCACAGACGTGCCCTGCGAGCCCATGCAGCCAGACAAGCTGCTGGAGGAAGAAGGGATTTTCACCTACCTCTTCCAGCCCTCGGCACACACCCTGAGCCGCGTGGTGACCTCCGCCCAGCTCTGGTTTTACACCGGCCCCTCGGCCGCCCCCAACCACTCAGCCCCTGATGTGCTGACCCTGTCACCACAGGGCCACATGCCGGTGGCAGCCACGGTGGTGCGGACACCCGAGCACTGGATGGTGTTTCACTTTGCCCTGGAGCTGCTGCCCCAGCTCTCGCAGCCGCTCTTCGTGCTCCTGGTGCGCTGCCCCGGCTGCCCCTGCCTGGCCGAAGGGGACAAGATGCCCTTCTTGGTGGCCACCACCCGGGCCAAAGGCAGCGAGAGGGCTCGTCGCTCCGCCATGCCCTGGTCCCCGGCCGCCCTGAGCCTGCTGCAGCGCCCGTCTGAGGACCTGGCTGCCCACACCAACTGCCGCCGGGCTTCCCTCAACATCTCCTTCGAGGAGCTGGGCTGGGACAAGTGGATCGTGCATCCCAGCAGCTTCGTTTTCCACTACTGCCACGGGAGCTGCGCAGAGGGCCACGGGCTGAACCACCGCCTGGGCGTGCAGCTCTGCTGCGCTGCCCTGCCCGGCACCATGCGCTCCCTGCGCGTCCGCACCACCTCCGATGGCGGGTACTCCTTCAAGTATGAGACGGTGCCCAACATCCTGGCCCAGGACTGCACCTGCGTTTAGGGCATCCCACAGCCCAGCCCCGGACCGTCATCCTGCCCAGGAGGAGTCGCTCACCCAGGGGACCCCCGGCCCCGCGCTGCAGGGACCAGAGGGACCTGGCGGGGGGGTTTGGGCTGTGCCACCCTCCCCTGCACAAGCTGGAGTTTCAGGCTGCTCTGGGTATGGTCACGCTGCCAGACCTGCCCCAGGGCCGGTCCCAGCCCAGAGCAAGCTGGGGCATGGCAGGGCAGGGACAGGCACAGCCTCCGACAGAGGCACCAACCCCTTGCCGAAGCCAGCCTGCCGTCTGCAACCAGCTCAGCCCCCGTTTCTCCCCACCTGCTCCCCTCCCCCAGTTTCCCCCCCAAAAAAAGACTGGGGTCCCATTCCTGCTGCAGAGTGCAACAGCCTCCCCATGCTCCCAGGCACGGCCAGGCTGCTGCGGCAGGGATCAGGATGTGCCAGGACGAGCCCATGCCAGGACCTTGCACTGGTGGTGGGGCTGGTGGCACGGGTGGTGCTGCAAGCGAGCCCTCTCCTGGTGGCACAGCCTGTTGGAAAGCTTAACGGGATGAGTGAAATAAACCTGTTCCCTTCACCAAAACAGCCTGGAAACGCCAGCTTCCATCAGAGGCAGCCACAGAGGCAGCATGTGGTTGTGCAGTGGGTTGCGAGCTCCCCAGGGGCTTTTGGCTGGAGGAGGGAGGGGATGGGCAAGCGCTGCAAGAGGCGTCCAGCTCCGACCCGGGGTCCCAGAGTGGGGGCTGAGGTGTGCTGGCCAAAATCAGCATGGCGTGGCTGGGTTTGACCTGGCTCCAGGGCAGGGGAGCACAGGGCAGGGCAGCATCCCTTCCGCTCCCGGCTGCAGCGGGATGGGGAGGCACGGGGAAGCCTCTCACCGGGCCTCTCGCAATCCCGCTCCGCCAGGCCGATGGAGGCTGCCCCGGCTGCAGCCGCCTCTGCACGGCAGGAACGACTGAGTCACCCCAGGCAAGCAGGGAGGTCCCAGGGCAGGCGGGCGGCGCTGCCGGCCCCAGCCCAGCTGCGCAGGATTCCCTTCCCACCCCTTCCTCCCCAAGGACCGGATGCAGCAGTTCAGTACAAAACGTCTCCAGCCTTTACTAATATAGATATTAAAAAAAAAAAAAGAAGAAAAAACAGAGCGACAATCATTTCTGAGTAAAAAACAACGCTACAAAAATCCCCGTGTGACCCAGGCTGAGATGATGAGAAATGCCCTGCTGGCTCCCGGCCGAGCCCAGCTTGGGGCACCGTGTCCCCCCACTGCGGGACCAGGGTCCGGCCCCGCACAGGGGGTCCCGGCCCCACGGCCAGAGCGGGAGGGGATGGGCTTTGGTCCAAGGGTGGCCAGCTGGGAGCGGGGCGGAGGCGGCAGGAAGGACAGCCCCTGCCCTCTGCACAGACATTTCCCAGCAGGCCAGCCCCGTGGCTCGCACCCCCGTGCCAGGACGCCGTGCAGCACGGCCCCCCCGGCCACACCGGCACTTTCCGGCAGCGGCACCACCAGGACTCCTTCCGTCCCCTCTGCTTCAAGCTCAATGCCAGCCCAGCCCCATGGTTCAGCCCAGCCAGCCAGACCCCCAGGCTCGGCTCCCCGAAACCCCTATGCCACGGGGGCAATACCAGCATCGCCAGCATGGCCTGCACATGCACAGCGCCGGCCAGCGCAGCAGCAGGTGGCAGTGGGCACAGGAGGGCACGGGGAGGTGTGAGGAGAAGATGCTGCAGGAAATGGGTGCGGGAGGAGGAAAAGGGGGTGAAACGGGAGACGGAGGGGCGCAGGCCCAGAGCAGAGACCGGGAGCAGAGTATAAAAATGCCAGGGTGCACACGCTGACGAGTTTATAAAAACGTACAAAAATAAGATATTCCCTTTTTGAAAATTAAGTAGGAATGTCCCCCAAGGCCCCCATCCCTGCTGCTGCCCACCGGGACAGGGCTGCCCGGCCAGCCCTGCCGGACAGGCACGCGTCACCCTGTGCCCCGTGCCCCTGGCAGGCTGCCCGTCCCGTGGTGGCGGCAGCAGCCGCTCTGGCAGACACCGCCGTCGTCCCTGGTGGCACTCACAGCCCTGCGGGGAGCAAGAGGCAGGTTAGTATCCACCCCAGGGGGAATGGCATTCCCTCCCCGGGGGAGCCCGGGGGTAATCCCCATACCCCCACCCCAGTTGGCCGGATCCGTCCCCCTCCCCGGCTCACCCGTGGTCCTCTCGCAGGCGGCGGTCCCCTTTTCATGGGCGAGGTTGAGGCGGTTCTGCTCAGCGGCGATGCCGTTGGCCTCAGGGCTGCTGCTGCGGGCAGGGCTGGGGGGCCGTGGGGGGGGCTGAAGGTGGAAGGCCACCTCCAGGTGCTCCTGGGCCAGGCGCAGGTGCTCACGCAGGCGGTCCAGCTCATGCGCCGGGGGAGCCCCGGCCAGGGCGAAGCGCCCTGCCACCGCTGCCTGGGCCAGGCTCTCCCGGTAGTCCAGCTTGCCATCGGGCAGTGGGGCTCGTGGCGGCTCCTTCTTCAGCGAGTGGTAGGTGGGGGGTGCACCAGGGGCTTTCTTGGGGTACTGTGGCGTGGGGCTGCTGCCAGCCGGGAGCGGGGGCCCATCGGACTGGCTCAGGGCATCCCGGATGCGCCCCACACCAAGGTGCACGAGCTCACAGAGGTTGAGGAAGAGGCAGAGCCCGCTGACGGCATACATGATGAGGAGGAAGATGGTCTTCTCAGTGGGGCGGGAGACAAAGCAGTCGACGGTGTGCGGGCAGGGGCTGCGGCTGCAGACATAGGAGGGGCTCACCTCAAAGCGGTACAGCAGGTACTGCCCGAAGAGGAAAGCCGTCTCCAGCAGCGAGCGGCACAGCAAGTGCAGGACGTAGGCGCGCATCAGCCCATCCTGCTTGATGCGGCGTCGGCCATCATGCTTCTCTCCGCCCTCCGGGCTCTTCTCCTTCTCCACCTCGATCTCCTCAAAGATCATGGGGTCTTCTTCGTTATCATCCTCTGCCTCCTCGTAGTCCCGTCCGGCTCCCCGGCGCACCACCGGCATGCGTGCCCGCCGGGCTGCCGGTGCCCGGCGCCGTGAGGACTCGGGCATGCGGGCGATGCGGTGCATGGCGAAGCCCAGGTAGAGCACCGATGGCGTGGCCACCATGATGATCTGGAAGATCCAGAAGCGTACGTGGGAGAGCGGGGCGAAGGCGTCGTAGCAGACGTTCTCGCAGCCCGGCTGCTGCGTGTTGCAGACAAACTTGCTCTGCTCGTCGTAGTAGATGGACTCGCCCCCCACGGCTGTCAGCACGATGCGGAAGACGATGAGGACGGTCAGCCAGATCTTGCCCACGAAGGTTGAGTGGTTGTTGATCTCCTCCAGGAGCCGCGTCAGGAAACTCCAGCTCATCCTGGCTAGACAGTTGTCTCAAACCCTGCGGGGAAGGGGCAGGCAAACAGGCACTGAGCAAACCCACGTGCACCTCACCGGGCCCCCCAAACCACCAGCCACCACCCCAGCTCTGCCCCTCTCCCTCTCTCAGCACCAACGTCCCTTCCCTTACGCACAGGTCCACAAACACAGCTCTGCCCGGGCAGCCATCTCCCCAAAACCACATCCCCTGCCCAGCGCCGCCTCCCCATGCTCCCGTCGGCATCCTGCTCCCACCCTGCCACCAGCCAGGTAGGTGGAGGGGACCCACGGAGCAGGGGAAAGGCTGGGACGTCCCCGTCCCCTGCAGGACGCATCTGGGGGAAGAGTCAGCACAACCACAGCCAGGGTAAACACGGCAGCATGGGGCAGCGCCAGCTGGGGAGGGCGAGGGGACAGGCAGGGGACAGAACCGCCTCCTCCGCCCCCGGTGCCAGGGCACCCGTCTGCCACTTGGTCCTGGGCAGGTCCCCAACCAGCGCCGCACCCTGTGCCAGCACCCACACCCTCCCACGGGGGTCCATGGGCCCCTGGAGGAAGGCAACACGCAGGCAGCACGGCAGGGTGCCAGCAGCTCCTCTGGCCCACTGCAGCTGCCAGCCCCAAGCCCCGGCCAAGGGGGGACTCCCCTGAGCAGCATCCCTCACCACATGCCCACAAGCCAGGTCCTCTGCACTGCACAGAGCCCTCCCTTGAGGGCCAGCAGAGATGCAGCATCACTCTGCCCCACCAAACCTCCGCGCTGTGCCCACCCTCCTGTGGGACCCCCACCCCCAATCCCTACGAGTTCCCGGAGCCCACGGTGGCTGGTGCTCAGAGCACCCCGCAGCCTGACGGCAAAGGCTGGCAGGGGAAGCGGAGCAGAAGGCAGGAGAGCGATGGCGAGGGGCAGCGTGGGGCGGTCAAGGAATTGCACAAACTCCTGGCGAAGCAGCTGACACCAGAGGTCGGGGAGGAAATTACGAGGAACATGCCACAGCTCCCGGCCAAAGGAGAAGATGCAAGAGCAGACACCCTACCGCCACCCCCGGTTTCAGCAGCTTGCACACGAGCTGATGCAAGGGCAGCAGGTGGCAGGGCTGCCTGGAGTGAGCAGAAGGGATGTGTCCCCATGGAGCCCCCAGCCTCCCCCACGCCTCGCCTGCCCTCTGGCCAGCCCCGTCCCATCACCTCCGGCCAGGGCATGTCCCTGCGGACGATGGCTCCTGCTGCACTCACGCCACTATTGTCCAGAATAAGAGGATCTTTTTGGCTTAGCTCAGCCTGCCTCCCAAGCAACCTAAACAGAAAAGCCCCTCCAGCACAAGCACCTGCACTCAGGACGCACTCCCGCTGATGGCCTGGTGCTCGACACAGCCTGCTGAGCTGTGGGAGGTGGCACGAGCTGGCATCAGGGACCCAAACCCAGCCCATCAGGGCCACCATCCTCCTGTGGTCAAGCACCCTGCAAGGTCTCGCTGCAGCCCCATCTCTCCGGTGCAAGGCTCTCTCCCCCAGGACCCCACTGAAAGGAGGATGCTTTGTGTCTGCTTCTAGCCCTTGCCTGGCAGCAGCACACAGCCCTGGCCCCAGGGTGAGGGGCTGGAGCAGGGGACAAGACCTGGGGACCAGGCAGGAGTGCAGCCCCGGGAGCTGGTAAGCCCAGGAAAAGGGAAAGCACACACGTGGGCACTGCCGTAGCGGCCAAGGAGAGATGACACAGGGATGGACTGCAGCGTGGGTCAGGAGCTGCGGTGGGCACGGCTGGGGCAGAACAGAGCTCCCTGCGCCCATTCCCCCTGCCCCCCCCAGGGCAGGTGGCCAGAGCCCAGCTCTCTGCCGAAGGGGCCAAGCCACCCACCGCCTCCCGGCTGCGCCGCGAGTCAGGGCCAGCACCACGTGCCTTGGCCAGGCCCTACATGTATGTGCCCAGCCCTACCGACCCCAGGTCCCCCTGCCTGGGGCCCCCAGGCCCCTCTGCCCCAGCCTGCCCTGCCGAGGGACCCCACCTCCCCAACCCACATCAGATCAGGGCCCCCTGCACCCCAGCACTGGGCAGCCCACCCTGGGGCTCGCGAGCCCCTGCCTGCTCAGAGACCCCTGTCCCACTGATGCCGGCCAGCCCACGCTGGGTCCCACTGACCCCTGCCAGCCTGGGGACCCAGCCCCCCAACCCCCGCCTTCCCGGGGCCCCCAGCCTCACTGACGCCAGCCCACCGGGGACCTACAGCCCTGCTGACCCCAGCCCGCCCAAGATCCCCAGCCCCCCGATCGCCCCCCTGCCTGCGGCCCCCAGCCTCCCTGACCGCAGCCCCCCGCCCACGCCCGGGGCTCCCGCCCCCAGCCCTCCCGGGATACCGACGCCCGCCCCACCTGCCCCAGCCCCAGCCCCACCGACCCCCGCCCTCCCGCAGCCCCCCGCTCCCCGGCCCCACTCACGGCGCGCCGGGACGAGCGGCTCCCGCCGGCAGCGGCGGACAAAGCGGCGGGGCGGCGCGCCGCCGCCTCCCGCCGAACAAAGGGGCCCGGGGCCGCCCCGCCCCACGCCCGCCCGCCGGTGCGCACCGACCGCCCCGCACCGACCGGCGGCCGCGCCACTTGGCGCGGAGCTGCCGTCCCGTCCGCCCCGGCCCCGCCGGTCCCGTGCCCGCCGGGTGACTCAGCCGCCGGGCGGGGCGCTGCCGCCCCCGGGCCCCGGCCCCGGCTCCGGCCCCCTCCCCGCCCGCGGCTCGGGAGGCCGCGCAGGGCTGCGGGCAGGGGCCGGTCCCGGCCGAAACTCGCGCGAGCGTAGCCTCTGTCGGCGACATCAGCCGCCGCAAACCCCGCTTTCCAGGCAGCCGCCCAAACCCACCCGTCTCCCGGAGGCTGCTCCCAGCCCCGGCAGCCCCATCGAGCCCCCGGTGGGCCGGCTCTCCCCCTCCGCCCTTTGCCACCGGGGAGCTCGTTGGCGCCCGGGATGCCGCCCCCGCCGAGGTGCGAAGCTGAGGCTTCCTGCTCGCTGTGGGGAAACGCTCCAAACGGTTGGTGCGGCAGCAGCCTCGGGGGCCCTGGCTCAGCCGCGGGGTGTTCGGGGATGAGCAACGCCTTCCAAAGGAGCGCTGGTGAGCCTGGCCGCAGAGGGAGAGGTGGGAGCCAGCGCTCCGGCCACCAGACTCAGCTGCACAATAACCTCCCGTCCCCCATAACACCAAATTCTTCCTCTCCCAGTGAAGAGAAAGAGAGAGGATGGAAGAAAGGAGGGACCCGGTGGCACCACAGGACAGGTGGTCCCAGATATGTGGGAATGTGGAGCAAAATGTGCCTGTGTGGTGGGAATGCACTTCAAATCCTTTGAAGCCTGTGCTGCTTCTCGTGCCCCAGGCCAGGTCCCTGCAGCGGGACCAGGGCCGAGCACGCAGCACCTCCAGATGTGCCCTTCGAGAGCCACCTCTGCTCATCCTGGGCAATAGCACTGCTCTCCCAAGGCCAGAGCAATGGCAGCGGTGGCTTTGAGTTACTGCCCTGGAGCCATGGGCTGTCCCTCCGCAAGAGCACCCCGGCCACTCACTTCCTGCGCTACCAAAATTGGTTCTGGGGGTTTTAGTCCCCGAGCTGGGCCAACCACGCCCATGTCGTCCTGGGCAGAGCACCCTGTCCTTGTGCCTTGTGTGGGGACGGGGAGGGATGCCGGGCTGCCTTGTGCAACCCAAATAGCTGGGGGGAAGCTGGTATCTGCATAAGCTCATGAAATGCTGCTTCTCCCCACTGAAGCACGTGCTCCCTCCTGCAGAAGGGTTTCCATGAGCAGGCACTGGTGGGTGCAGCACCCCTGCCCACCTCCTGCGGGCAGCGCCGGGGGCTGGCTGCAGGAGGGCTGAGGCCAGGCGGCTGGGGCAAGGAGCAGGGTGGGAAGCATGGTCACTGCATCCGGTGTGGGTTTTTGGTTATTCTGAGCCCACTGAGTAACAGCAGCCCTACTGCTTCCCCTGCTGCTTCCCTAAGTCAGCAAGAGCCACCACGGTGCTGCCCCAGCACCTGCACAGCCCAGGCACAGGCTCGGTGCTTTCCCGCGGGAGGGCAACTGGAGCCCCCCAGAGCAGCATGCTGCACCCTGACATGGGCGCAGGTGTGTGCACAAGAGGAAGGGGGAAAGGGCCCTGCTTCGAGCTCTCTTGCTCAATCCTTCCTTCCCCCCTGCTCATGGATGGGTCCTTCCCAGGTGACAGCTTCAGCCATATGGAGGGAGAGCTGCAGCAGAAGGAAGGGGATTTGACCTGGCCATGAAGAAGCACTTTCCATTGAATCACACCCCCATGCACGCAACTGTGGCATTAACATTTCTGGAAAAGGAAATGCATGTTGCAGATCCAGAAGCAGATGCTCTGGGAGCAACCCCTGGGCACAGCCTCCATCCCAGGCCAGGAGCAACAGGCGGAGGTGGATGCAGGGAGACAGCAAGCCGAGCACAGAAACTCAAGCTTTTGGAAGGATGCAGGGAAGCGTTCAGGGCCAGGGAGGGAGCCTGGGGCTGCAGCCAGGTAGCACCCACAGTGTGGCACAGAGAGGTAGGAGCAGAGCAGGGGGCTGTCAGCACGAGGGCCGTGTCCCAGTGGGCTGGAGAGGACCTGCTGGGGAGGGCGAGCAGCACACAGCCTATGTTGAACCTCTTGCTCTTGCCAGGTGGTTAAAGCAGCTTGGGCTTTTCTTTCCCCACAGTTACCACTAGTTTTCAAGCGCTCCCAGGTCTCGCCTCCAGCCTGGCTTCACCCCCAGGCAGCCAACAAGTTTGCCAGGGGTAAGGGACCTACGTGACCGTTTGACTCCAGTTCTCAGCGTGTTAAGAACAAGCCCCCATAGCAGCCTCATGTTAAACTGGAGAGCATGACCCACCGAGGCACTGCAAACTGAGGCCGTTGCACCCAGAACGAAGCCACTTGTTGGGCCGGGGCCAGGTACAGCTGCTGCAGCAGCAAGCATTTTTGTGCAGCACAGCTCAGCCTACGCCTGGGCTGCAGGGCAGAGCTTGCCTCAGGAGGCCAGGCCCAGAGGCTGGTGTCAGACACCCCCCATGGACAGGCATTACTGTGCTTGCCAGCATCTGGCCATTGGCATCAGAGCCCTCCCATTTCCCCCACAACCGTGTGCTGCATGTCCCCAGGCTCTACCCTCATCTGGAGCTTGCAACACCCAACTGCCTGCAGCAGCATCACCCTTTCAGCCTGGGGCAGAGGGTAAACCCACAACAGCCGGGAAAGGAAGGTGGTGCATGAAGGGTGTTGCCCACCCTCATCCCTTCCCACATCAGCTGAGGCTGACAGAGCTGGGCCCAACACGGGCAGGAAGGATGTGCAAGACCAGCAGCCTTGCGGGGTCTGGCTCAGAGACAAGCTTCGCAGAGGAAACAGGAGCAGCGTCACCAACCACAAAAAACAGGATCAGCCCCAAACCACTGAGTCTGTGGGGCAGAGCCCAGAGCTGGAGCGAGTGTGGGGAACATGGCAGGGCGGCTGCATGGCCTGGTGAGAGTGAGGGGAGCTGGTAACTGAGGAGATATGGCTGAGGGGGAACATAAGCACAGGAATAAGGAGAATATCCACTTCTGGGACAAACGCTACAGCTCAGGAGGGGCACGGCAAGACCTCCCACAAGCAGCCCCCGCTCGCTGCTCAGCCACAGCGCTGAGATGGAGGCACCCTCAGCAACTCCATGGCCAGACCCTTGCATCGGCTGCCGGACATGGGGTGCCAGGGAGGGCGTGGGGCCCAGACTGGCTCTCAATAGCTGCCTCAGTTCCTGCTCTAATCGATAGGGCAGGATGGGCTGGGCCCTGCTACGACTGCCTCTGCTTCCAGGGATGGTGGCAGCGCGGCAGATGGCAGGGCCAGGCACCCTGGGCATGTTTGCTGTGGGGCGACGTGGACCCTGCCCGGCTAGGGCTTGGCAGCTGGACGAGGAAGGGGCAAACTAGCTCCACCCTTCCCAAGCAGGGCTGCAGGCAGGCAGGGCTGCAGGTGGGCAGCATGAGTCCTCAGCAGCAAACATGCTCTTCCCAGATTAAACAACTCGGCTGGCACTGGGACAGGGAGCAGACAGCTCTATTTGGGACTGTTTGTCCTGATACAGGACAGCTCCACAACTAGCTTAATAACCTTCTGATAACAGGCAGAGGCACGCTCTGTCACAGGAATGCAAAGGGCAATGACCGTCCCCCTTAACGCAAGCTGAGAGAAGGCTGGGATGGCTTCAAAATAAAGTCCCCTTCCTTTTCCTCCCTGCTTGATTATGAAGCACAGTGGGGGGTACATGGCACAGCCCCTGCTCACCTCCCTCCTGCTAGGGTCTCCTTCCCAGTTCCTGGGTGCTGACTTCTGCCAGCACCCTGGTACTGCATGTGGCAGTGCGGTACTGCTCAGCCTGTGCTCACTGCTCTTCCCCTGCCAGCCAAGCTGGAGGGCAGCCCAAAGGGAAGGAGTTTACACGGCTCTGTAAGCTGGGTAAGGAGCGTTGGCACCCGCGGAAGGGATGAAGCTGGCCAGGCAGGTCTGCGAGCCATGGGGAATGTGTGCCCTTTGCTGCTACATCTCCTGTCCCCTGGAGATGAGGCCAGCAGGGATATTCTGCTAGAAGTAAACGACCAGTCCCTCCAGTCAGCCGGTTTGATTAGAAACAAGGCTTTGTTAGTTAGACAGTGCAAGGGGGCTGACAGCTAACCCACAGGCTATGCATGCTCAAGGAAGCACTGGTTTAGAGGGTAGAGACACAGAGTAGGAAGCACTGAAATAGCCAAACGTGTGACTGAGGCATCATTTTCATCGATGAGTTGAACAGCAAAGTAAGGCAGGGCTGCTACGTGCCTGCGGAAAAGCTGTGGCAGCTTCAGGCTCATGGCAATGGCCAGCCTGAGGCTTGAGCCCACAGCTGCCCGGGGCTGCCTGCAGCCTGTCTCCAGAGCCCTGTGGCCACCCCAGGCCTAGGTATCCCTCCAGCTACACACACCTGAAGAAGAGCCTGCTCCAGGCAGATGCAGGCAGGGAAATGTTGAGATTCAGACCAGCCTTGCTCCATGCTAGCAGTTGAGCGCTGGAGTCAAGTGCACCCAGAAAAGGAAAGGGGAAGGAGGGGAAAAATTGAGACTGTCTAAGAGCACAGCTGAGGGACTGCATGTTCAGAGCTGTGACAGGCAGAAGACCTCTGCAGCTGGTTCAACAGATGTCACACCTTTCCACAAACCCTGGCTCTCCTATGCAGTCCCTATCCTGCACGGCCATCAGTTGGGGCTGCCTGCAGTGCTGGAGTGGAAGAGCATGTCAGGGAAGCCCTTCCACACACCCAGCTGATGCGATGAGGCCAGTTAATCCTATCACTGTGCCTAGTGTGAGGAGCCCCACAGTAAAGTGTTCACAATCACAAATTAACCACAAAGGGGTTAATCTGGTAACAACCGGGACAAAACCCTAAGGGAAAACAAAGCAAGTGTTTCATCAAGAGGCAGGAGACAGGTTGCGGCAGCACATGTGAGCTCCCCTGTCAGCAGCAGGAGGAATGCAGAAGAGCAGGGAGCTGTTAACTGGACCAAGAGGCTAGTGCTGAGCTGAGGGCACAGACCTGCAGAGACATGGCAAGGAGCAGAAGCAAATGAGTAGTCACTTCTGCAGTAAAAACCAGGAAGAGCTTGAGAAGAGCTATGGACAGGCACACAGCTGAAGCCTTTGGTTCTGGCAGTCGACACTTTGTCAGGCCCCTCAACACATACCCGGTCACTGGCGTGGCAGAGCAAAGGTGCAGCTCAGCTAAGATGGAAAAAGCAAGCTCCAGGGATGGGCTTTCTCAGGGGATCAGCTTACGCCGAAGAGACATCAATGAGCTGGTCCAGTAACTCCAATTTTGACTCTTACCCTTTGTGAAAAACGCAGCTATAGAAGGTGAAGACAGTACTTACACAAGCTTCTTAAATGGCAAGATGAAGGCAGAAAACCCTTACTGGCCTTTACTGGCTCAGCTCTCTCAGACTCCTTCCCCTGGACAAAGTACTAGGTGCTGGCAGCACTTCCACTGAGTTCACACCCACTCGTGATCTGAGATCGCTCCAAAGGAACGGAGAGCAGCAGCCATATACCCATTTAGGAAGAGGGGAGAAAGTGGAATGCGTTGTGACATCTGCCTCAAGACAGTATAGATCTTGTCAATCAAGTCTATAGAAGGTTAGATAAAAATATCAGCCACTGCGGGCCTTCAGCAACTCAACTGCTTCTGGAAGCGACAGGAGAAAGTTTAATAGCACAGCGATTCCAAGAAAGTGTCCAACTGCGCACTGCGAGTTGGCCTTCAGACCACTACAAAGTATGGAAACTGAACTTCCCGCTCTCCTAAGGCCATGAGGATGGCATAGCTGGGTTTGAACAGGGAGGGAAACTTTATCTCATCTGTCCAGGTGAGACTGGAGCAGTGCGATGCTGTGGGACCCAGTCACTGCTGTTTTCTAGGTGAAAGAAGCTGAAGCCACAGACACCAACTTTGGGTATGTGGAAGGTTTGGATGTCGTAGAGACTGTTACAAAGAGCTGCCATGCTCAGTATCCAAAGAAAATAGGCGTCAGGTCACTGAATGACAAATACATGTCTTCAAAGAAATCAAGATCACCTCGCCATAAAATAGAGGTTTTGTCACTAAGGATTCAGCAGTCGGAAAACTTGCCCTGAAACTGTGCGTTGAACACTCATAGCAAGACAGAGACACTGCTCTGGGAAAAACCACCATCAGTAAAGGTCCCCGCTTGGGGTATCAGATCCCACCTGGCAGCACCTTAACGTAACAGGCCCATTTCTGCTCACCCCAACAGGGAGCTTCAACTGCATCAAAACACCACACACAGCATCTCCACTTGCTCTTCTCTGGGCAGGGTGCGGAGACCCTGTGACACAGCAAGCCCAGGCCAGGCAGCGGCATTTTTTCAGCTGCATTTAACTCTGTGCAGGAGAGGTTGAGACAAGGTAAAGCCTGGTACAGGGAAGAACCTGGGGGCAGGTACTCCCGCCTCCACAGCCACAGCAGTAACAGCTCCTGTGAGAGGCATGCCTCTGAGGGCCTGTACAGCCAGTAAGCAACTTGCTGGGGCTGGAAGCCCACAGGATGTTCTCCTGTGACAATTGCCCTCAGGTGAGCAACACAACCAGTACCTGCTGTCAGTCTAATCCTGTTTGGGTCTTGTTCCTTGGTTGCTGCTTGGGAGCCAGGCAGGTGGAGAAGATTAGTCTAGCAGCCCATCAGCACCCACCCTGAACAGGAGGGGGAGAATGGCTCGAACCCTGTGAGATGTTGGGGAACCCTTGAGGCTGCTGCAAAGCTAGTATGCAAGACCTTACAAAGACATTACAGCGGTGCAAGAGGATGAAACAAGGCAAACGTGACAATTCAATAAATATAAGCTTTTATTACAATAGAAAATAGTAAAACTCATGTTAAAATAGACTCTTGCTTTTGGACTGCTCAGAAAAGCCTAAGCCTCACTTTTACCTGCCAGTGCCCACCAGGGTCCTGACCCCTAAGCGATGAGCAACACATTTCTGTGCTAAGAGCCTCACAGCTCCTCCCACCCCAGTGACAGTGAAAGACTACAGCAGCAGACTGAGCCATGCCCTGCCAGGCAGGCAGGTAAAGGCTCTCTGTGGGGTTATTAGTACAACAAGCCTCATCCCCTTGTGCAATCAGGCTCCTGTTTGAAGCAGGCAGCTTTAGGGAAGCTGTGGACAAGAGAGAGGGGGAGGAAAAGAAAAAAAAAAAATCATCAGCAGATAATGGCAGCTGTTCAGAGACAGCTAGGAGGGCAGCAAATATACCTGCTAGAAAGACCGCAGCACCCAACTGCCTCTGGCCTGCTGTTTGCCTAGTACCACTGCATGTCCCACTGAACATGCTCTGGCCTGGCTCCCCTCTTCCTTCAGTGACACTCTGTATGACCCTGAAGGAGACTAGCAGACACTGCCAAGTTAAAACTGTGTAGCTTACGCAGTATTACAGGTAACACCCTCCACCTCCTCTTTCCATGGCCAGCCCAGTGCAAGTGAGTGACTGTGCAGTCTGGACCATCATGTGCTCTCCTCCTCCTCACCAAAAAGGGCTGGGGCAAGGGTAGAGTAGAAAGCAGAGGCCACAGGACAGCAAGGTCAGATGGGAGTGGGAGACACTTGCGCACCACTGCCAGTACAGCAGCACTCTCGACTCCAAGTCCCGCCTGCCTGCAACCAGCAAGCTCACTCCAGTCCCTCATACACAGCCTTCCGTAGCTCGATCGAGAACATCTCCTCCCAGGGCCCACGAATCCACTCCACCAGCTCTACCAGGAGCTCAGGGCACTCTGTGCGGATGTGCCAAGTGCTCTCCACCTTCAGCACCTGGGAGGGAGGAAAGAGAGGGAGACGGATAAGCAGGGCCTAGCCTCAAAGGCACTGATCAGCCCTGAGCTGCTATTCCCCAGCACAGCTGCCAGCTCCTCCCGATTCCTAAGTGACATCCTCCTCCCTCTCTGCTGCCAGCCGTGGAAGTGTCCCTGCATGACTTTTGTACAGCAGCAATTAGCTGTGCTCCCCTGCCTTTCTGGTGCAAGGCCCTAGGTTAGGATGGGAGATGACAGCCCCAAGACACTCTTGGCAAGAACAGGATCTGAGCACAATCCAGCCCCCAGCATCTTGTGTGCCCCATGACCACCTCCTGGTTACCTCATCATAAAGCATCAGCTTGATGTCACAAGGACAGAGGCGATAGGTTATGACATTGCTAATACTGCTGATCGGCTGCTTCTCCTTCAACTGGATGTTGCTCCTAGGAGGCGTTTCTGCCTCATGGTCTTCATCCAAGGAGGGCTGCACCTGCCACTGGTGATTCTCCTCCAGCAGAAACAGCATGCTTCGGGTGCTCAGCAGGGTCACAGGGAAAGCAGATGCCCCTAAAAGGATATGAGGGAATAGGAGAGGCTTTGCTGAGAGCCTGAGTCACCACAGAACCAGCTTTGCTTTCCATCCCTCCCCTAGGGAAACCCTTTTCAGCAACAGTAACTGGGTGAACAGCCTTATCCAGCTTCCTGACCGAAGAGGGGGGAGCAGGGTAGCTAAATGTGGCTGGGCTTGACCAGCTTATCTAAGCTTATTGCAGAAGCACGCATGTGAAAGACCACCGCCCAGCAAGCCTTGTCCAGCCTATGTCCTCATGTGAGGCGGGAAAAGACACTTGAGTCCTCCGACCTCTTAAACAACACTTTACTACTCCTTAGTTAGAAGTCAGCAGCTCCAGCTAAAAGGTCGCCTTTTTTGGCCTGAATTCGTCTGGCTGCAGATATCTGATGGTTGGAACAGAGAGCACGTGCATAAAGTTTAATACCAAGTTGGGATGCATCGTAAATATGGCAGGAAGCAAAGTAGTTTTGATAAACTGTAGGGAGCATAAATATCACCCAGCTGATTTCAGTGAGTGCAAAAGAAAAGCACTAGAACTTGGGAACAAGTCAGATGCATAGAAATAGGGAACCACTAGCAGAACTGGCTGAAGTCACAGGGGATCACAAGCTGCTACAGCAACATGTTGCTTTTCTTGTCACATCTCACTCTTGGGAATTAGTAGGAATATCAGAAATTGGATGTTTAATTAGTCCTGTCTACTTGGCAGTGAGGCCTCAGCTGGAACCGTGTCCAGTTTTGGGCACCATACTCTAAAAAAGGAGAAAAACTGTAGAGTAAAAAAAAAAAAACAACGCGCTTTAAGTTCTCCCTCCCACTGGCTGTTTGTGCAGCTTGAAGAGAGCAATAAACATACTTCCCACAGATTCCTTCTCATTCTCGTTCTCTCATACCTCCCTAATGGCCAATGGTGAAGCAGAATGAAAGAGCAGTAACAAATTGGTCAGAATGTGATTAACAGCTAGGTTGATTTTTTCCAGTGTCCCAAACTAAGACGACACTGGAATTGTTCACTGAAGACTCAAATCCCAGGTTTAGCACATTTGGCCCTCAGCAAGCCCTGGGACAGAACTTGGTAGGCTCCAGCAGGCTGCTCCTGTCCTACCATCTCAAGTTCTGGACACCCGCTTCTGTTTTCCCAAACCAAGGAGCCTTTCAGCTCCTCACACAAACCAGCTATGTGTATAACCCCTCAGCTTTCCCCCAGCTCAGGGCAACGATCCAGCCCTTACATCGTTTCCAGCTTCTCAGAAGCCATTCTGAGTTGTCACCAAACCTGCTGTGCAAGGCCAACTGCTCCCTAGAGCCTGGACTTCCACATCAAAAAGGGCTGAGAGACTCATTGGGTATATAGGAAGAAGCATGCTGCTATCCTACATGTCTCAGCACTTAAAAAAAAAAAAAAGCCCTCACCCATGGCCCCGCCCCATCTCTGCTGCAATGGCCCAGCTCTGTTCCCACAGACTGTACGCGAAACACACAAGCAAGTAAGCAGACAGCACAAGGTATAGGACACCTGGCTACTGAGATCTCCTGTACCTTGGATCAGGTAGGCCAGCAGGTAGAAGAAACAAGTGTCATTTGCAGCTGCAGAATCTATGGTCTTGGAGTCCAGCAGAGGCCTAGAGGAGATACAACAGCAGGCCAGTCAAGGAATCACTCTGTTTCCAGTCTAGGCTTGCTGTGAGCTAGCTACTGTTCACTGTCCTCTTGAGGATGGGAGGGACCCATCTCTTCCAGATGTTGCCAAATTCCTCTCTCTCCTGTCACTGCGCCCACCACCTTGCCGGCTAGGAACCAAATGTTTCTCGCAAGGGAGGAGACAACTCTATGCTTCCCCCTTTTCCTCCCTCCATTATATTCTGCTCAGGCTCCTCCAGGAGAGCTGGAGTTGCGCAGCCTTGCTCAGTCCATGACACCCCTTTGCCTGCTCACCCCCTGTGCAGCAGGCACCTGAGCCAGATGCCTTAAACCTGTAACGTAGGTCTGGCTGCCACTCTAGTGGTGCCTCCTCCTGTGCTGCCCCGTTTTGAGCACTACGCTTCCCAGGCATTGCTGGACAAGCAGACATCCTCTTCTATCTGAAATCCCAACCTCTCAGAGGCTGTTCTTACCATAGCCAATGTTGTGGATTCATTTCCACAGTGGGGATTTCCTTCACCTTACTCCTGTGCTTAGCAGGCAGCTCTTGCATGAGATCTAAAGAGGGGAAGGTAGAATTCTTTTATTGCAAGCCCAAGGGCAGTACATAACAGCTCAGGATGGTTCTCTAGTCTACAGAGAGGCACTGGAAGTTATGATGCCAGTGGGGTTCTCCCCCAACTTTTTTCTGAGCTGGCAAGAAGTGAATTTCCAACATACATCCAACTACAGCTGTCCTGGTAGCTCTCCAAGAGCAAATCTTCCAAATCCTCCATGCCCCCCCCCCCGACTACAGCTCTACTCTTACATGTCAGGGTCTGCAGGAACTGGTCACAGCAGCTTTGGTTCCGGATCAGCAGATTGTAGGAGGCTTTTGGGTTCTCAAACTCCATTCGCAAGCTCTGGTGGCAGAGTCCCACTTCCAGATGGGAAATATCAGACAGGTAGTGAGAGTCATTCTTCTTCAGCCAGTCTGCAGGTTGTCCCCTAATCACAGAGCACAGCCCTCAGCTGCAGCAGGGTGCCCCATCTCCTCTCCCACATCAGATTGCAGCAAGGGGATTTGCCAGAAGAGCCTTTGCATGTCACCACGCCTCCAGGGTAAGGCTAGCACAGGCTGGCACTACCCAGCACTCACGGCCTTGCTGCAGGGTCTCACTTGCCACCATTCTCCTCACCTGATAACCCCAGTGACTTCCAGCACATAAATCTTGAGATCAGAGGCAACCAGGATTGAGAGGAACTCTCCTTGTCGGCCAAACTTCACCATGACCACCTAGAGCACAGAGAGGTTGGGTGTGAGCAGTGGCCTGTTCCTTGCCAGCCCACCCATGGAAAGGACCGACTCAAACACACTTCAGCTCCCTTCACACCTCACAGTCTCTGGGATGCCACCCCAGAGCAGGACTTGCAGGGTGGCTAGAAGGATAGCCAAGGAGCTAAAGGAGTGGTGCTGCAGGAGCTCACCTTGAGGAAGCACTGGAACTCCTCAGCATTCTCCTCAAAAACCTCCATATCCAGGTACAGCTTCAGGCGATGATCCACAGAACGGAAGTCCCTTGTGTTCGGGATGCCGTTTACAGCTGAGGAGAGCAAAGGGTAGAACTGACACTCTGTCCACTGACCAGATGCTGCCCAAGCATGCAGACTGGCACCAGGGCAGCAGTGTCACCCCCTCTGCACACCTGCTTCCATCAAGTCTCTCCCCAAGACAAAGGGCCAAAGCCAGGGCTTTCCAGGCCACAGGTCTCAACGTGGACACATGAGGGGACTCCATCACTCCAACACTTGCTTTTTCAGATATACAAAGCTTTGGTCTAACCCATCTTCAACCTATGCTCAGCTTAGTCACAGGAGGACACTGCTTTGCTGCCAGATTTGGCAGGAGGGCAATTCTTCATCACAAAGCCCGAAAGACATTTCTCATTTCAGCTGATGTCAGCTCAGGTCAATTTTTTAAACTCTGACTTCAACTGTAGTAAGGCTAAAGGGGACTGAGGAAGACACCAATAAAACTGCTTAGGAACATAATTAGGTTTGTCATGCAATTGTATGACCAAATAATTTATACAATAGCCACGATACTGCCTGAGAGTACACACTTCCCAGCGGAGCCTGTTCTCCACCAGAAACGCTAATCAACTTCTCCTCAGCAGGAACTTTTTCATGGGCTGTTTTAAATTGGGACCTTTCGATTTGACCCAAAACAAGAGACTGCTTTATTTCTCACACTTCAAGTGTACAAGACTGAATATGGCAATCCTAAACACTGGTCCTACACCAACTCCTCTTCAGAGGCACAGCAGTCTTGAAAGGCTGGCAGAGATCTCTATAGATCAAGAAGCTGATGGATTTGAAAATCAGGACTAGACTGCAGTTGCAGTAGAGTCACTTGGTGGGCTGGACCAGATAACCTCCATAGCTCCTTTCCAACTTCAGTTATTCTGTAAATCACAAGCTGATGCCCAAGCAAAGGCAGTCTGCTACATCAGAAATCCAAGGTCCCTCACAAAAAACATTTGTGGACCTCCTAGTAACTACTATCTTGCATGATAGCCCTCACACAGCCAGCACAGAGTCTCTTCTTTTGGATAGGCTTTGTCATCTGAAGCTCACAAAGACCACTGAGGAAAGCACAAGTAACTGTAGACCCACTAACCAGAGCCTCCAACAAACACACCAGCCTCACACTGCACTTAAGTGAGAGAACAAAGACAGAGCAATTGTGCGTACTATTCTCCAAAGGTAATGCTCCAGCTGGCAGCTCACTGGTGCCACAGGAACCCACTGTGTCCATAACTGAGCAGTGCAGCTCCCAGAACAAGACCCTATTTCTCAGAGTCTGAGCAATACTAGGGATTAGGAGCTGACTCAGTTTTCCCTACCTTCAGGCATGAGGATTGAACAGAGAGGGGAATTAAAAACTCTGCTCACAAGAACCATGGTCACTGCTGCTCGTGCTTGATGACCCCCCTTCCCCATTAAACAGGGGGCAGTGCACCCTGCAAGCACCAGTGATAAAGCCCAACACCCCTAAACCCTGCACAGCTCCTACACACTCACCGGGACTGAGATTCCATGTTTCCTCGGACTCGGAGTTCAAAGAGAGCTGGGAAGGAGTGGGCCCACGAGAAACACTGTAACGGTAGCTCCCCATCAAGCTGCCCCCATTGGTGTCTGTGTGGCTGAGGGACAAGTACTGGCTCTTCATGCCCAGCTCCTTCTTCCCGCAGCCCCCATCTGAACTGCGGGAGCTGGAATGGAGAGTGCCGTCATGCTCGCCACTCAGCTCCGGGGTTCTGGTGCTGTTGCTGGTATCCATCTCCGAGCTGTCCTCCCCGCCAATGTAGAACTTCCCACTCTCACTGGCCAGGGCAGGTGCTTCCTCTGGGCCCTCCTGCTGGCTGCCTCCCTCCAGGACAGAGTCTGACAGGTCCTCACTCATGCTGTCAGGGCCAGGTGGCAAAGGCGTGCTGGAGCACACCTCTGAAGGCAGGATGACCACATGGTCACTGGAACAACTGGGACAGGCTATGGGCTCAACAGCTGCTGCAGCATCTGTAGAAGATTTCGTCAGGGATAAAGAAAAAGCAGAACAGCTCTCCCCCAACAAGATTTTACTACTTTTTTTCCCCTGCAAACCAGAAACGATCCCTTTCAAAGTAGACAATAGTTATAGTCCAACTTGAGCAGCTTGTTGAGTAACTCCGTTCAGAATCATATCCTACACACCTCCCCTCACAAATCAACAAGAAATTCTGGATAAATGCCAACATGGACCTGAAATAGCTCTGTTCAGATTTAGAGCGATCAGTGTGTGCTGTTGTTGCAACTGAAACTACATCAGGGCTTTAGCTCATGACTTTCCTCCACTTCATGTCTGCAAGTGCTCACATAGCCTTTGAAGCCCAAGCTCACGACCAGTCAATCCAACCTTCCTTAGCCACTTCCATCCCCAGCTTGGTTTATCCTCCAGCCAACCAAACCACAAGCATGCAGTGTCCCTTCTCCAGCTGTCCTCATCCCTCCTGATCCCAATTCCTGATGCTCCCTTCACCCACACCACAGCAAACTCCCAGCTGGATCTTGGGACTCTCACTACCCTGGCGGGAGGGAGGAAGTGTCCCGGTGTGGAAGAAAGTGCTGCACCCAGGACAGCACTTCTGCCCTCACTGCAGTACTTCAACCCCAGGATACTTTGTCAAATGAGCAGCATCTTCCAAGCTAACGCTGGGCACTCCCCACTTCAAATATAAACTGAGCTTTGAAAAACTCAGCAATCAGAAGATGCCTATTCAGCACTAGCCATGTCTCAGCCAAAATACCACATCTAGTTTCAGACACCCAAAGAAAAATGTGGACAAATGGGAAAGAGTACAAAGGAGACCAGCAAGAATAACTGCATTGTATGAGATATGACTGACAAGCAAATTATCTAGGGAGTTGAGCTTATTTAGTCTAGAGGACAGAAGACAGGACTGGTCATGGGGGGAGAACAATGGCCCTCAAGTACAAAGAAAGGAATAAATCGTTCCCCATAAGGGAAGCAAGAGTGGGCTTAAGATCACAGCCAGGGAGACTTAGGTTAGGGTTCCGGCTGTTTTTCTGATGTCTAACAGCCAAAGTTTTACCTGAAATACTGGAGTAGATTCCCCAGAAACCTCCGTCAGCAAAAGCCCTTTAGAACAAACTAGTCTCTGTGGCAGAACATGGTTTCAACAGGACGAGAGACTACATGACCTTTAGGCCTCTCCCAGACTTTAGACTTCTGTGGACCATCTGCCATTTCCAGCACCCCTATGTTCTCCCAGATCCCAGGCCACCCACAACAGGAGTGCTGTTTGCTTAACCTTAAAACAGTGGCTTATTCCTGCTAGTGAACAAGGCAGGCTCTTCCCAGTTCAAGTGGGCCAAGTGAGAGGACATACCACAACAGGTTTTAATTCCAGTACAGCCAAGGCATCACCCTCTCCTATACATTCCATGCTCTGCACCACAGCTGCCATTCTGCAGTCTGCCTGGGCATTAGCAAGCATCCTTTTTATGGGCACTACATCCTACCTTGATTTGAGGCAACTAGGGTCTCCAGGATTTTGGTGTCTCCAACCTCTGAAGGATAGGGACCTTGATGCCAGGGAGCCAGGGACTGTGAAAACTCCTGCTTGCATTTCAGGCACTGGAGCTTCGTGGATCCCTTCTCCTGGTCCTGATTTTGCCGATTCTCCTCAACAGCTGGGGACAACACTTCAAGGACACACTAAAAGTAGCAGCACAGGGAAAAGAGTGCTAGCAGGCAGCTATAACAGCCCTAATAAAAGCAAGCCTCTGACATCAGCAAGTCTCTCACATGCCTCATTACAGCATTTCAGAGTGCAAGGAGTGCAGGGCCATTTCCCAGCTAACAGAGTACAACAGCCAGTCTGTGCAAGACTTGCCAAGGGCACGGAGCTTCACTGCATAAGACCAAGAGAACCTGGTTTTGCAGGTCTGTGCCTTGTATCTACATATCGACAGGCTCTCCCTGGAAGTCTGGTCTCAAAAGGTCCCATCTATTTGTGCCTTCTCTGTAACAGCTTGTTTAAACGTACTTAAACAACAGTACCTCGAGAAAAATACTTGGATTTGAAACCAGAGTCCCTACAGCAGCTGTGCAGACCAGAGCTGCCATAGCACTGACACTCTCACTGTCCAGAGGGCTAAGCACAGGCTAGCGCATCACTCAGCACCCAGGAAACATTATGTTGCACATGCACTACAAGTAAGGATCACTAACTTGACTACTAACTTCTCTCCCCAAGAGGGAGAAAACTGCAAGGCTTTCTCCTTGAGAGCACCCTTTGTGCTCCAGGAGCTCCACTGCCCATGGCCATGCTCACAGGGCCCTCCACAGGTCATTTGTGCAGCAGGAGAAATCAAGCTTACAAGCCAGACATGGGCTGCCACAGGGCAGCAGATGCACATGTGCTCTGAGAACAGGGGCCCTGTGCTGGCTGGAAGAATTCAGTGTCTTCCAGTAACACTGCCCCCCTCCCCAGGCTTCCCCCTCTAGCCTCCCCTACCTGTAGACACTGCTCCGGGCAGTCGTCAAGCACCACATATCTGCGCTTCTGCCGGTCCTTGCGAATATAGCTGAAGTGCAGTGTGAGAACAGGGAAAACTCGCTCCAGGTCCTGCAGGAGACAGAAAACACTGGTTCTAGAAAAAGGGCGCAGCATCCAGTATACAGACTACATTTGTTTGCAACCGGCTGAAATGTGGCCATACAAGCACTTAATTTAGTAAGCCTTGAGTAGCCCTCCACAGCTGATAGCATTTGGGAGCCTGGTAAAACGGGCATGAATAAATAAATAAAAATAAAGCTCATGAGTGCTGAGGATAACAGTAAGTTTCAAGGCCCAGAACAAAGCATTTCAAACAAAACACCTTTTCACAAAGGTATTTCAGAAGAATATCAGGCCACAAACATTCAAGAGGTACAAGGGCAGGAAGAAAAAAAATGAGTTGGAGCTTTTGGGGAAAACAGTATTAGAGAAGCCTATGAACATGTCCAAGCACACATTGAATGTTAAAGCCCTACCATGAGGAAAAAAAGATTTCCAAGCTCCCTTTCTAAAGAACCACAAAAGCAAAATACGGCTGGTAGTGCTAAAGCATGCACCTAGAGCGGATGGAAAGCCACCCACTGAGTTACCAGTAGCTTTCTAAACATCACACTAGGCTCAGTGCTGCACTGCCTAAGAAAAAGTGCAATCCACAAACAGTCCTCCAAGGCCAGGGTGATACCCCAGTGAGGAATCAATGGGAAGGAGGTCTCCATTTCATTTAGGCTCCTCTTGAGAAGTCTCTCATTCCTGCACACTGAAACAAGTCCAGCCATTGTCTTTTGAACTCCAGCTTTGGAACAGAATTGGTGCTGGCTTCTGCTGCACTATCACAGGTACTTTAAGCAATACAGATGCTGTTAGATACATATGCATTGGGTGGAAGAGATGCTCAATCAATCAGGCTTTGCAGGAGCTAGGAAAAGACCTGCAGGATACTCTGACAGAAGCCCAAATCCAAAATGCTGGCCCACACAGGGAGTAAGATGCCAAAGGATTACAGAGAGACATAACTCACCATCCTCTTCCAGTTCATCTCGGAGGTCTCCACCTTCTGCAGGCATTTCAGCTCCAGCTTGTGGAGGACTCTGGCAGCCTTCAGTTCCACTTCAATCACATGCTTAGCTGTGACTCGCAGGAAGATCCAGTCTGGCTCTGGGTCCCCTTCACCTTCTATTTGGCTCACCAGCACGGGCTGGCAAAGGTCCACTGCCGAACAAGACACAGTACAGGTCAGTACACACAACAGGCCTGCTTGGCCCAAGTCCTTAGAATTCCCACAATACTGGGCAGCACAATAAAGCTTCAGGGATATCACATTTGATCCATCTATTCTATCATCACCCAAGCCCTCAAACACAGCAGTGAAAGGACCTGTTTACCTTCTGGCTTCTCCTCTTCTTCCTCCCCCAGCATTAGCTCATCTGCCTCCTCTTCTCTCTGTTCTCCTTCCACAGGCTCATCCAGCTGTACTTCAGGCTCTTCCTCCTTCTCAGTATCATCCAAAGGAGGAGAGGATTCTTTCTGGGATACTTGAGGTTTTCCTTGCTCTGGGTCAGAGCTCTCACTCTGCAAGTCCATTGCAGCAGGTCTGCCTGCGATCTCATCTGCAGAATGGCTACGGCAGATGACAGGTACTTGGTCATGTTCCTCCAGGTGTCTCTTGTACTGCAGCCAGTCAACACCAAAGCGATCTCTGAAGCTGTCCAAGCGCTTCATCTCCTTCTGGTGCTGTAGGACCAGGCCTGTAGAGAGAAAACTTGGGAAGTATGAAAATAGTCACCACACCAGAGCACTCCTCTGACTGTGGGCAGTTCAGCTGCTGTGTTACTGAGGAAGAAGACAAGCCTCACCAGCAGAGAGAGGTAAAGCCTGGGGCTCATGTTCTGTGTCACTGGGCTCCGAAATGCTCGCTCTGCGCACTTTGACTTTTCCCTGGAACAAACAGGATAAGAATAGTTGGGAGGCACCAGAACAACCAAAACAGCATCTGATGAGGGGCTCTGCCAAGCTGAAGGGTTCATAGCTGTTACAGTGCAGAAGCACACCATGAAACATTTGTCCCAGTATATCAAGACTGACGTTAAGCCCAGCCCCTTCCTAACATACAGCAGCATAGAGGCTCACTACCACACAGTCAGTACAAGACCACATCCCACTGTACGAGGCTTTCACATCGAGGCAGCCCCTTCACCCAATGTGCCAGCTACATCGTTAAGAAGCTATGTCAGTCTCAGACCTTGCTTTTCTTCCGAGGAAGCCTCACAGCCACATTCTCCGCTGGGGACTGACTGTCGCTGAAGTCTGCAGCACAGGAACTGTCCAGAGCACTGCGGTCCAGCGCGGTCTTCTCTGAGGTAGAAGTGTGGATGGACTGTGACACACTTTGCACAAGTCTTGGAAGGTGCTAAAGCCAAAAGAAGAGAACGCTGCCTGCTGAGTGCAAAGGGGAGACAAGGTAACCAAGCCACAACTCAGGCTGACAACTTCCCTGCCCCTCACCCCAAACTTTCACCATCTCAGTCGAAGTGGTGACAACAGATCCTGCCCGGTTGACTGCATTGTTTATCACGACCACTCCGATTTAACTCAATCTCTGCCTTTCTTAAAAACAGCAGATGGGAAACTGGTAACTGTTTGTTTTGCTGACATGTAATTCAAGTGTCAAGTACCACATAGTACCTGAAGAGGAAACAGGCAAGGCTCCAAGTTCTGCAAGCTACATAGGACAGAATAAGTTACACTGGCCAGTCCCAACAATTACTAGGAATCAGCATGGACTGAGCCAAAATTAACTGTGTCAAAGAGTCAAGGCAGCCCACACAGATTTAACAGGACACATGACAATGCAAAAACCTGTCAGAGTTCCCACTCCCAAAGCCAGTAAGATCAGTTTACAGCAACTGTACTTACCATTAGGTCCGAGGAAGAGAGTGGCTCCCCATCCAAGAGGAACTGTAATTAGAGACCCATTTGCAGTCAGATTCCATTTGGCTGGCACGTATTCAGGACAACATCTGCTGGCTCCTATTCCCCTTCAGGCCACCCTAGGGTTAGGATCCCTGGCACAAAACTGCAAAGACTACCAGAAACAACCCTGTTCCTGCCTATCCATCACTCCTTTAGTTGTAGCTACCTGACCTAATAGCATATAAGGCCAGAAGGGACCATCGTGGTTTTCCTGTTTACAGACTTTACAATTCCCAGAAACATATCCAAGACAGTTCGCGGAAGAGATACAATAGATTATTCCGCAACAACTCACAAATTGTTTTGAGAGGTACTCACTTTCACCTCAAAGCTTGTACCCTACTTCTAGTCTGAGTCTACCTAGCTTCCAGTAACTTGAGCTCAGTGAAAGCTTGTTCCAAGATGCAGTTTGAAGACAATGAATCCAGCCATTTGCCACTAATATGAAGGGCAGACCAGCTCTGGAACACCTCTGACCCTTAGCAAGCAAGTTTACTTTGCTAAATTGCCAGAACGCTGACTTTGCCGGCTTCTTTATTTAAAACCAGATTACCAAGAATTGACCTAAGCACCAGAGTGCAAGGGAAACAGTGATGACACCTAGCTGAGAGCAGAGTGATGGGGAGAAAGAAAGAGGTGGCCACGGCTGCCAAAGGAATATGTAATTAGGCAAGGTGAGACAAGACAGTGAGTTCCTCCTTTGCAAAGTCCAGCTACATAGTCACTACCTAGCAGGAACAGCGTAAAGTTTTGGGACCATCAGTGAGCAAAACTGATGAAGTAGACAGTGAAGACTTATTACGATCTGAAGTCTTGCAAACCTGAGATCAGTATTCAACTCTGTCTGCACTGGCCAGCACACCACATAAAAATTTAAGGATAAACTACTCTACCTGGGAAAAAAAAAAAACAAAACAAAACCACAAAACAATCACCACTGTTACACCACTGGAATAAATTTTCAGGTTTATGAAATTCTTTCCCCTCATTTGCCCCTGAGTGTCAGAATACCTTATGCCTTCAACAGCAGGGGCAGAAGGCGCGTGGCTAATACTCACATTGGAGGAGGCTGCCCTGGGAGACAGATGCACAAGGGTTGCAGATCGGTGGTTTTGATGGAACCATAATGGGTTTCCCTCCAAATGCAGCTGCGTGGGGGAAATAGAGAAATTATTATTTGAAGCAATATTATATACCCCGACCTAATCTGCTTGCAGGCTCCAGGCTTTCTCTCTGCCTCAGGAAATATCCTTGCAGTGGAATAGTGATCAAGCCAGGAGAGGACTAAGCTTTTACAATGCCTCCCGAAATTTGTTCGGCAAATAGAGAAGGAAACTAAAGTACTTCCTACTCATGCCCCTAAATCATTAGAAGCTTTTTCAGTACTGACTCTGAGAAGCGTTGAGAGGACAGTCCTTTGCAGGCTATCTTCCTTCACAAGCACTATTGTGACTGCAGTTATCCTCCTTCAGACTTCTCTGAACACACAAATCCACAACAGGATTAGGGGAGGATCTTTACTGAACTGGACAGTGCTAAAATCGGAAAGAGGGAGCAAGGAGGTGGGGATGAATATATGGAAAAAGGTTAGCTTGAGCAGGGGTCACCGAAAATGAAGGCTGAAATACAGGTGTCTCTCCAAGGCTCCCCCATCAGCTTCCCGCATTAAAATTAAATGCTCAAGAGTTGAACTGATCTTTCAAAACTCTCTTCTTACCACAGTCTCCAACTTGCACCCCCTGACCATGACATCTCTAATCTACCAACTCATCAGGCATTGTGCTTACTTTTTTTACGTAGTGCAGAGTGGACAATGGTGCCAACTGGGCATGTTCCAGCAGCAGGTTATAGGCCACATCCAGGTGCTGCAGATTCACTAGCTGTTCAACCCCTGCAAACAAAGCAAGAAGCCATTAGCACGCTAGAAGATATAACTTCGCAACCTCCCACCTACCCCTCTCCCCCAAAATTGAACCCTAGTAAAAATAGCTGTGCCCAAGATTTCAAGTTCTGCTCCTCCTTGAGGAAGAGAGAAAGGCCTCAAACTTGGAAATGCTTCTCCCTTGTGGGCTCACCATTAATGCTGTCAAGTTCATTGTTGCGCAGGATCAGAGTCACCAGCTTGGATCGGCTGAAGATGCCAAGGTTTGGCACCTTGGACAGGAAGTTATAAGCCAGATTGAGGTACTCTAGTTCTGTAAGGGTCTGTTCAGAGACAAGAGCAGCACGGGATCAATTGGGACCTTAGCTCAAAGTCTGACCCTGAACTCCAGACAGGGCACTAGCCCCTACCATTTTTTCCATCCCACCAAGGTCAACCAACAAGTGAGCTTCTTAAGACTATTTCTGCAGCAAGACGTTGATGTTCACATTTGGAGTGGTTTGTCTAGGGGTGCTCAGCATGATCTAACTGATCTACAAAATTTGCTAGGAGCAGCTTTCTTCTTCCTCATCAACTTCAGTGGAGCACAGGAGGGACTGGACCCTCTGCCTCAGCAAAAGGACTGAACTACCAAAAGAAGCCCTTTCTTACCTTTGCAAAGATGATGGTAAGTGATACATTGTGAGCCCCACCAACTCCATGAAAAGCTGTTTCATAGCTTCTTTTAAAAGAAGCAGATCTAGCCCAGCAGAGCATGGATTTCATTGCCATTCTCCAGAGACGCACATGCCACTGTGATGAACTACCACCTTTCTAAAGTAACTGACAGGAGATTTCTGAGAGTGAGAAGGAAATGCTACTCGCAGTCTGAACAAACTGAACAAACTGTAGAGCAAGTCTCTACAGCCCCACACCCGGCTACATAATTCCCACCTGCTGCACAGATTACAGCGAAGTCTTGGCCACAATGGAGTGCACGCTGCATGTGTGACTGTACATACAGTGTACACTGTATGTATCGCTGTATTTATCACTCGGCCACGCTGGAGTGCCAAGTGATACATACAGTGATATATACAACTAACCTTCCTGTCTTAGAGCAGACGAGGAACACTGCCTTCTCTGCCTCAGTGGCACAGGGGCTGCACATACCGGACGACAGTTTCAAGGCTGCAAGCACTAGCTCTAAATCACATGCCTGCTGGGCCACATCTCCAATTTCTTTTGTTATACTTCACCTAGCAGGTAAATGGTCAATGATTACAGCATTCTCCATACGAGGAAACTCCGGTGCTCAGCCCAAGATACTCACCGTTAAATAGTGCTCACAATCCTGGATCTTGTTGTGACTCAAATCCAAGACTCTCAGAGCATTCAGTAATTGCTGAAGGACAGAGATACCAGATCAGATCCTACAAATGTCTCCATGGCAGCATGGAAACCATGTCCTGCTGGGACAGGCCAGCAAAATTAACACTGCCCACTCCCTCCCACCCAGACCTAGCAGTATCAGTAAAGGAGTGCCCAGTTCTTTGCTGTGATCATCTCCTCTCTTCCCCTCAGTCATGCGGGAAGGATGCCCCACTCACCAGCGAGTCATCCAAGGCAGTGATCGAGTTATAGCTGAAGTTCACAGTCTGCAATTCCAACCACGGGAGAGCACAGCTCAGATCTCCACCACATGCTGAAATGATTTCCTAGGAAGAAGTGAGGAACCATTCCTTGGTGAGTACTAGCTGTTACAGTAACAGCAGATGAACACAGGAGAACAGCTAGTCTAGAACAAGGCTGGCATATTGTGCTTTACAGACCCTGCCTTGCCTAGAGTGGCAATGACTTTTACGTCACTAATTCAAGTATTTGGAGGTGGTGGGAATTCCATGGCTAGATATTTAGAAAGAAGGGGAGACGCTTTTGCTTTCTACACTCAAGTGTCAATAGTTAACCTAACATGTTACAATTCATAGGCTCTGAACACTAAGCACAAAGATTCATGCTAACAAAACCTTTTTCAGACCTCCATCAAAGCAGAAGTAAGATACACACGCCCTGGCCAAACAACTTGTGCTCTGGCAGACAAAAGAAGCTCTCAAAGCACTCCCTACCAGCAGCCCGTTCCCCAGCAGGCAGCTGCTTCTGTGCCACAGACAGAAGCCCAGAGCCCCAGGGCTAGCACAGCCCACGCTACTCAGTTCTCTGCAGCTGGAGCTTGCCTTCACGTCTCAGAAACCTGCTGGGTACCAGTGCAGATAAGACACTGGGGCACAGCATTCCCTCTGACAATCAGCTCTTAATTTAAGTCTGCGGAGGTACAATGAAATAAACCTCGATCAGCTGCAGGCCTTTGAACCTGGTAACAGCCAGACACAGAGAAGTGTCAGACCTAGCTGATACAAATATTGTCTGGAGCCAGAAATTCTCAAGCAGCTAAAAAGGAGACTACAGAGCACACACGTATCCAACCAGGGAATACTTCAACACTGTTTGAGTCAGGAGCAGGACCCCAGAACGGGGAATGGAGACAAAGCCATATACAACATGGATTGATAAGATAGTTAACAGTCTCCTACATCTTCCCTGTGTGAAGGGCTGTAGGATCAAGACAGCCTTGCTCTTGCAATTTTCCCCACGAGCAGTGTAGAGGCACTCACCTCCAGTGTACTGATACATTTGCAACAGGTTAGAGATTCCAGCTGAGAATAGACAAATCGCAGTCCCCGGAGGCAGTGTGGAGGGACAGACCTCAACTGCAGCAGTGATGAGAAAGTAAGGACAACATAAATCAAAATATTACAGTGTAAGAGCAGCTGCCATCCCAGGCCCATCTCCGCAAGGGATCTCCCATTTCCCTGCTGGAGCCTCCCTCCCTAACACTCCAGCCTTTGCTCAGTGTTGCAGTGAGTTGTTTGCAAGTGTTGCAGGAGTTTAGACTTAGCCTTCTAGGGAAGCCACAAAAGCCTACCCATCTTTTAGGAGTAGAGGCATTCTGCAACCACAAAACTAAGTCAAGAAAAGCCAAACAGCAAGACTCAAAGCCACTTCTGCCTCCTATACTTACTTCCAGATGCCGGAGGGACTTGAAAGGGAAGATCTTCACAGCAGATTGCAAAACACAGTTTGGAACATGAATGAGCTAGAGAAATCAGAAGAGAAGTCTCATGTCAAGCTCGATTTGTGCTGCAATACTGCCCTCCCGATGCACCGACTGCAGCACCTTGAACAGGCCCCCCCTACAGCTCGAGTGTTCACTAACAAGCTCTCCCCGGATGCCGGTATCAGTACTGTCTCCTGGCCCCATAGTTCAATAGAGGTCAAAGAGAAAAGCATGTTAAGTAGCACAAGACCACGGTCTGCCAGACCATAGAGGTCCTTTTCTTCTCCCCTGCCCGCGTGACTTCACCACTTTCAGAACCACAGGGAGGTCTGACAGCTGGATTCCTCATCAGCCACCACCACCAAATCTACTAAATAAAGACAAATCTAACTGCTGGAGCTATGTTTATTGAGCAACTGAGCTGAACTAGCACACTGGTGGGAGGTGTACATGTGCATTTCACTAGAACAGGCCAAATAAGGCAAATCACAAGCAGATACAATGGAAAACAGAGTTGGTCTCCAAGACACTGTTAGCATTAGACTGAGGTACCTGCAAACCTCCTCTCTGTATTCTGTAGTGCAGCCACAGGCTCTTTCACCACAGGGTAGTTAGGCTGTGTTCATGTACCACAAAGCAGATTATTAAATCCAGCTTCTTATGCTTTCTACAGACAGTGCATACACAGTGTTTCAGAGGAAGTGAGTAATGAAGTAGTTAACGCTTCCAGTGCGGACACCAGAGTACAACTGGAGAGACCATCTCTGCCAGCTACATCCACGTTCACGCAGAAGTGACTCATCAGGTGCAGAACAGACATCTCAAGGTCTCGTCACCACTACCGCTTCCACAGTTACAGCCCTGTAATGAATCACTGCCCACTGCCTGCCAGCACTAATGCGGCATGTCGAACAGGACCATTTGTAGGGGAAGCTTGCACTGGGAAGCTCTGATGATCAGTTTTAGCAAAGTTTATTTCAGACGCCATCCTTGCTCTGTGTCCTGACCACCTCCTCTCCCTCCACTGTCTTAAGAATCTGATCAGGCTGATACAAATTATTAGTTTCTCCAAGCAAATCAGTTACCGCACAATGGGTAGCTTCCCCTTCTTTACAGGCTTGTTACAGAAAGAGCCCATTTTTCAATTAACACAAGCACTCACCACAACATCCTCCTGACTGCAGCGTCCCTCCCCACCTCCTCCTGCCAGGGGACCCGTGTTTCTCCACAGGCTCTGGGCCCCACTCCAATCTCCACCCTCAGCACACTGCTACAAAACCCTCCCAACAACATTCACATAATCTCTCCAATCTGTCTCATACAGAAAACACTTTTAAAGACATCGCAGGCCATAGTGCTCAGCCACACCACCTCCTGAGCACCGCTGTGGAACCTAACAACAGCTGCTAATTCCCCTTTCAGGCTCATTTCACCTCTACTACTCTCCTAGCAGTGCCCAGTATAATCATGTGCAGCCTCGTAACACGTGCCACCTTTCAAAAAGCCCTCTGAAGAATCACTAGCTCTGTACTTTTATCTTTATTACAGCCTTCCTAAAATTAACGAGGACACGTTACTTGCAATGTCCCATGCTGTGAAACAGATCAACCAGAACCACTGCCCAGGCAGGAGCATGTAAAACTCAGAAATAAGAAGCAGAAGGTCAGAGTAGTGGGTGTATACAACGTCTAACCGCTCTGCTCAAATACCCCGGCTCTGCTGCCTCATGCAGATCAATCATCACTCAGGGAGCACTCAGCTGTGCTCAGCTGCCAGATACTGCCTGAATTGCTCAAGCATTTCAGGAAATAATAATTTTCCCAACAATGTCAACACCTTACCAAGGTCAGAACATAATTAACCCCTGCTGCCTCTGTTTTTAACTCTGAAAAACTTTCTGCTGAGTTGCATGGCTGATCCTAGACGAAGTAGCTACACACTATCATGCTGAACTATGACTCCATGCAACAGCCCTACGAGAGCTATCCAACCCACGTAGCACGCACGTAAGATGAGGTCAGTGGGCACCAAAGGAGGCCGCTCTGAAGCGGGCAGCTGTACCTGCCACCTCTGCTGGCCGGCCTTGCAGTACCCCTGGCCCCTCACATCCCCGGCCACGGTAGGTACGGACCTTCAGAGAGTGAGTCTTCTGCAGGACGTCGAAGAGGAACTGCGCCTGGAGGATGGCGGCAGTCTCGGCGGGGTGCGAGGGCAGGGCCACAAAGCCCCGGTTCTGGTTGCGGGAGCCCAGGTGCTGCTCGAAGACCTGCGTGAGGTGCTGCAGGGTGGGGGTGAGCAGCGTCAGCGTGCTGGAGCCGTCCAGGACGAGGTCCCCTGCAGGGAAGGGGAAGGACGGGCCGGGCCGTGAGCGCTGCTGCCCCCACACCGGGGCCCTCACTCCGGTCCGGTCCGGTCCGGTCCGGCCCGGCCCAGCGGGGCCCGCGGCGGCTGCCACTCACCCGAGTCCTGCAGCAGCCGCGCCAGGCCGCGCACCAGCGTCTCCGCCGCCGCCATCTGCGGGGGGGGGGGAGGCCGAGGCGGCGGAGGCCGAGGTGACCCCGGCCCGGCCCGGCCCGGCTCGTCCCGCGCCGCCGCCGGCCCCTCACACTTCCGCGTTACCACAGAGACGCGCCCTTCCGCCGCACCAGCGAGGCGGCCGCCGCGGCTAGAGCGCCGCCGCTTACATCCGGTTGCCATGGAGCCCGCCCCAGCGTCCCCCTCCCGCCCGGCGGGGCCCGCGCCCCCCGGCCCCCGCCCCGCCGCCGCCGCCGCCGCCGCCCCGCGCCGCCGGGGGAGCGCCCGGCGCCGCCGCCCCGCAGCCCCACCGGTAAGCGGGGGCGGCCCGGGAGGGGCGGCGGGCGGCACGAAGCGGGGCGGTGGGCCCGCGCCGCGCCCTGCGCGGGGCCGGCGGGAGGCCGGGGCCGCAGCGCCGCCCGCCGCCGGCGCGGGCGCGGCACGTGTCGGGCGGAGCGCGGTGGCGGGGCCGGGGCGCGGCGCGGCGGCGGGCGGCTCTCCTTCTCCGGCGGTGCGAGGTACGGGCCGGGCGGGGGCTGGGGGGGGCGGGTCTCGGTGCTGCCCCGGCTGCAGCAGCCCACGGGCCCCGCGGACACGCGCGGCGGGCGCCGCTGCCCCGCAGATCTCGGGCAGCCCGCCTGGCCGCTCTCCCCCGGCCCCGTGTGCCGGGCGCGGCGTGCACAGGGCGCTCCGGTGCCGCGCGGCACGGCACGGTGCAGGTCACTGCACGGTGCGTGGCACGGCGCGGCGCGGTGCAGGGCGCTGCATGGTGCATGGCACGGCATGGTGCAGGGCGGTGCATGGCACGGGGCACGGGGCACGGCACAGCACGCAGCACAGTCCCGGGCACGGCGCAGTACCCGGTGCTGGATGCTGCACGGCGTGGTGTGCGGCGTGGTGTGGTCCTGCGCACCGCACCGTACGGGTTGCACGGCGTGGCATGGCACGGCGCGGTACATGGTGCAGTGCATCCCCAGTGCCTGCCTACGTCTCCTCACTCCCCCGGCTGTATGTGTGTCTGTCAGAGCCGTCTGTACGTCCAGTGGAGGGGTGTCTCCTTGTCACTGTCTGGTGCTGGTACTTCGTTCTGGAGTGGGTTTTGCTCCCCTGTGTTCGTGTATGTGTCTGTCGGCCGTGCGAGCTCTGTCCCGTCTGGTACCTCTGTGAAGGGAGAGTCAGGGAATGGAGCAGGTGCTTCGGAAGTGAATGGCTGTGGTGGTTTATCCAGGCTAGTTCAGTAGGGTATAGGATTCATTGGAATATTTAAGCCTTATAAAATACTCTGTATTCTTAGTTTCAGCGTAGCCATGTGGCAGAGAGATCCACAGGTTAAACCCTTCACGCCTGAAAACTTTGTGTGTTTACTGTCTTATGTGTTGCCTTTTCATTCTGGTATGTGTGTCCCCGTTCCTCCGCCGTGGCAGGGGAGAAGTAGGGGCAATGCAGCCCACTTCCGTTTCATTCGGCTTTGAGGCTGTGACTGTCGCAGCAGCATCCGAATGCTTCGGTGTATGCAGCAGCACCCCTCCTGCTCCTCTCCTCCATGGACAGGCTCATCAGTACGTTTTCCCAGGAAAACCTTCCCAGGCCTCTAATCCTTCTCCTCTTCGAGCTCTTCCCATCTGTGTCTATCAGCCAGAGTCTCTTCTCCTCATCTATCCCCAAACCAGCTTTGCCCCTGTGGCTTTATCCCTATCTTAACATCCACTCCTTGTCTAGACACTCCACGGCTAAATTATTCTCAGCCCGATGGCCAGGGGATTAAGGAAGAGCTGAGGAGATGGATGCGGGGCCTGAAGTCTGTCTCCATGCAGCCCCTTGCCCACGGAGCTGGAGCAGCCTGCCGTAGCCTTTCCGGCTCATCTTTATTGCAAAGGGGCAGCGTGAACTGCTCTCCTCTGCCCCTCGAAGACATGCCAGATGCGTTTTTCTCAGCAAAACAGGAAAGCTCCTGCACTGGCACTGTGAAGCAGCCTTTGGGGGCTGGGGGAAGCCCCACTGGAGTCCCTTTTAGCAACATGTGGGAGATGCCGTAGCTGCCAGCATCGCAGGGGCATGCCTGCTCGCTTTCCTTCAGCGTTCGTTTAGCCTAGATGGTTGGTATGAGGTATGGGGATTTAGGTGAGCCAGCTCTGTTTACTGATGCACTTGCGGAGAGAGCAGGGAGGTGTGAGTGCGCACAGGTCGGCAGGCTGTGGATTTTTCTGGCCTCCCTTCGAATCTGGCCTGCTGGCATGACGCTTCTATTACTGAAAATTACTTCTAGCGGGAATGCTGAATCACGTACTCCCGACAACCAGGAGATACAATAGGATGAAGGTATCATTCATTCAGTTTTCTTTACTGTTTTTTTTTTTCTTTCCCCTTTTGCCTTGTGTTCTTCTTATGGCAGCCCAGGCAGCGATGCCAGCAGGCTGGGCGCTTCAGCATGATGCTTATTAGCAGAATTCTCCCTGATACTCATTTTAAGTTTCTCTTTTAAATTTTAACCCATTTCTAAGTCTCTTTGTGCAGGGCTGCCTGAAAAAAAATAAATCTTTAGTCGTGTTTTACACCCTTGAGATCTTTCCAGACTGTTGGCTTGTCCCCTCCCCATCTTAGTCATCCCATATTGCGCTAGACAAATTTAGCTCCTAACCTTTCCTTATAAATCAGTCCCTCTGGCCTACTGGCAATTTTTTGTTGCTCTTCTCTGAACTCCGTCTGTTGTGGGTAACAGAAAAGCCAGGCCAGATCCGAGTAGGTGTCCATCCAGCCTTTCTCCAAGAGGTTGCACCAGGTTGCACAGAGTAAGGGGCAGGTGGCCTCTAGTGGCCAGCCATCAATTAACGCACCGAAAGGGAGCACCAGTGCTCCCAGGCCACGGGCTCTCCCTTCTCGAGAAGTCAGGAGAGGTGGTAGGGTTGGGATCGGAGAAGGTGCCTCCCATCCTCGCCCCTCTCTTGGCCTGAAGCAGCGGGCCTGTCCGGCAGCTCTGCCCCCAAGCCCCACCGGCTCGGAGAGCCCCGCCGGCTCGGGGCGCCCACGCATCGCGTCCTGCTTTCACAGGGTGATGAGCGGGGGATTGACGGAAACCCCGTGAGCACCTCGCAGTCCCTCTGAAATTTCAAAGGAAGTCCCAAGGGCTCTCTCACTTTACTGCCAGTACAACTGTCTTGCTTTTAGCTGTTCAGCAGTGTCATTAGTGTGACATATTTTCAGCATATTTCAGAATATGCTGCTTTGGAGGGTAAAGAAAGATTAAGTGCTGGATTTTCCCTCCCTTTTAACTTCGTTTAGGCAGTCAAGCTGTAGTTTTAAACTCAGTGTAACATCTTGCAAAGCTGGAGCCAGCAGAGTTCGTTGCATCCAGCAGTTCTCCCGGCCATGGGTTTCCTCCCGCCCGGAGCACGAATGCCCCTGCGAGCCTCTGCCTAGCTCCAGACAAACCTGAGCTTGACCTGAAACAAAGCACATTGTTTCACAACACTGCTGATAGTTTGCAGTTTCCTTTGGAGGCCCCACAAGACACATTAGTGGCACAGAGGTGGAGCTGAGCATTAGCATTTTTTTTGTTATATTACCTTTACCGTTTTGCTAGTTTTTGGGGATTCTGCCACTACAGGAGCTGCCGTCCAAAGCCCCGTTGTTATTTTACTCCCTGAAGTAGTAGTGCTTGCAACACGTTTTTGCAGGCAGTCTGGAGCTGTGGATGTTATGTTCCTTACAAATACCCAATCCTTTCTTTAACATTTGTGATGCCATGGCCCTGCAGGACTGCGGAGCCAGGCCCCCCCGCCAGCTCTTCCCACTGGAATAAAGCGTTCCCTGCCTTCAGTTTCAAATGTGCTGCTCTTTGCTTTCATGGAATGATACCCTGTTCTTGAGTTAAATGCAAAAGGAAATAAAAGCCATGTATTACCCTTTTCTCTTTCATGTCTCCTACTAAAAAGCAGCTCAGTCTCTCCTTACAGATTATTTCCAGACCTTTCTCCTTTTTTCTGCTTTCTCTCTTGGAACCCTTTTGCTCTATCTTTCTTGGAAAACAGGGTGTGAAGTTGAATATTACAGCTTAAGATCTACAGAGCAGATTGGGTATTTTCATTCTTTTCTGTCCTGTTCCTTATGGCCTGGACTCTGCATTTGCTTTTTAGACGTCTGTCTTGACAGCATATTTCTCTTGAGCTGTTCAGGTCTCATCGAGGGATTCAATCACTGAAGAGTTCAATGAGGTGTGTTTGAAGAGTTTTTTCCCATTGAGTTTTGCCTTGTTCCTGATAATTAGGAGGGTGGACCAAGGGAGCATGCTTCATCAGTGGTCAGATTAGCTCCTCAAAAACTTGCCTTACAGATGGCCCCAGGATTTTTGGTTTGAATAAGCTAAATGTGCACCTTCAGGTAGGCAGAGTAAGCAGAGACTGTAGTAGCACCTTCTGGAGATCTTCAAAGATAGAAGGAGGGATGATGAAGTGGCCTTACTGGTGTCGCCTTTAGACCATCTGTTTTAGTGTTTTAGTGGTCTGCCTTGGAACAGTGGCCCATACTAGGTACTTCAGATGAGATAGTAAGAAACCCCTCAGCAGATCACCGGGTTATAACGTATAATACTTCTTCCAAAGCTTTCATAGCTGGAGATTAGCTTGTTCTGAAAGATGAGTTTAACTTCTCTTAATTTTCTTTGTCATAAATATAACAACTTGTTACCCAGAGAGATAGCCAAGCTATCCTTTGACTTTGCAGTTTTCTCCTCCTCAGTGACATCACTGAAAAAAATGTTTTCTTTTGCAGTTTTGAATTCATTTGTATTCTACCCTTGTAGTTTTAATGACTGTCCCTTTTCTTGTGCTGTGAGATGAGAACACTTCACTTATCCCCGTGCCCAAAGCACTGTGCATGTGCTTACATCTTCTCTACTTCTCCGTATGAGTTCAGATGAGTTTTTGGAGGTCGGTATCTTCCCAGTGCCAGTCTATGTGCCATCTCCAACTCTTCCTGGGGTGCAGCCCATGCTGAGCTCAGCCTGAGCTGTTGCTGCAGATGATACGACTGCAGCTGTTTCTGTGTTAGTCTCCATCTCATTCCTTGTAAACTGTGGCACCTCATTGCCTTCACTTGCAGTTGCATATTGAGCAGAGCGCTCCCTCGGACTGCCTGCAGGGTCTTCTGCGTCCCTCATCCGCGCTGGTGCAGACAGGGCACAGATCTGCAGTCTGAAGGTTGTCCTCTTTTCCTGTAACATGTGTTTTGTGTTTGGTGTTTGGATGCTGAACTGTTTGTCCTTGTGTCATCTCTCCGGCCTGCACAGATCTCTCTGATGTTCCTCCTGGCCATTTTGAGATCTGCCCAATTAAAGCTAGGTGGCCCAGGACCACTCTGCTGCCTGCTCCTGGCATGCCCTCCCAGCACCCCATCTCTCCAACTTTATTCTTCCCCGGTGGTCAGTCATGCCCTGGCTTTGCAAAGATGTCCTGGTGGAGAGGGGTCTCAGCAGGAAGCCTTTCCTTCTCTAGCACAGCCCGTGCAGAATCTATGCATAGCTGCTGTCTCAGTCGGCCCCTGCACCCTCTGAGCAGCAGGTTGTTTGGAGGAGGACAGGGTCCCACCTGCCTTTGAACTTTTGGAGACGGCGCACAAAACAGCGTGGGCTGGGCCATTCTTGCCCCTTCACTGCAGCGTGCCGGGGGACAGCCCTGTCCTAGTGATGCCGGGGAGGTTCCCCGAGGGCCGGTGAGGTGACCTCTCTGGGTTAGGAGCCAGGGGGTTTGAGGGCAGTGGCCAGCAGTCTCCCACGACATTCCCTTGTCCTGCCCTCTCTCCACAGGTTATGCCACTCTCCAGGTTTGCTGGGTGCCTGCCGGTGAAAGAGAAGGGTTGATATTTTGCCCAGGCCCTTAGGTCCTGAACCAAAATGGCAGCTGGAGAGTCCCCTCCCGTAGGAGATGTCTTCATCGACCTGCAGCAGGTGAGGTGGGAATCCAGCAGCAGCGGGGTTGTCTCTTCCCCTGGGATCGCGCTCCTGCCAGGCTGAGTGCGGGACCTGCGTCCTGGCAGCCTGCTGCAGTAGGAGACAGCCTCCGTTCCCTGGGGACAGGTCTGCACGAAGGGTGCCCCAAGGCTGCCCATGAGCCCACATCCACTCTCCAAGCAGACAGCAAACTGTGGTCCAGAAAAGGCCAGAGGTTGCTCTCTGGGGTCTCTGTGCCTTCACATGCCATTGGGTGGGGTAGGCAAGCGGCAGGAGGAGTTGGGCAGCTTGCAATTAGACTCTCCCCATTTAGGCTGGGCTTGGGACACCCATGCTAAGGTGAGAGGAGAAGCAGTCTCACCCACAGATACAAAGCCACTCCCAGGGCACAGCTGGGAACAGCTGGGGAATGCGGGGAGAGGTACAACTCAGCTAAAGCTGCCTTGCTCCCTCTTTCTGCCCAGCACAGACAGATTTGTCACAGTTGGGCCTCCTCCTGTTTCCATGGAAACACGGGAGTCCACAACAGCTCCGCGCTGGCATTTCGGCTATATTTACGGAAAATTTTACCAGCTGCAGCTGCTGGGGAGGCAGAAAGGACGGGAGTCACCTGGCAATGCTCTTCTCGGAGCGTCTCCACCAGCAAAAGGCAGAGAAGTGCCCACAGCCTGAAACAGGAGGAGAACAGGCAGAAGAGCCTGAAGAAGGCATGCCAAGGGGAACAGGGTCCCCTAGGAGTGCAGAGGGGAGGTGGGAAGGCACAGGGTGGTCACTGACCCAAGGGCAGCTCACCAGAGCAGGGATGCTGTTTCCCAGGGGGAAATATGGAGGAGGTCTAGGAAAGGGAGGGATGGCAGACTGGGCAAAGGGAAGGCCAGAGGACAGCAGTTAGATGTGGGGAGAGAGAAATTCCAGCTAAACAAAAGCTATGCATCTCCACTGGTAGGAAAGACAGGCACTGACATAGTCCCTCGATACCTGCCACTCAGGGGAGGTGTGGAGGACCGCTAAGGTATCTCTGCAGAGTACAGCTTGGAGGTTTGCTGTTCTGTTCTGGCTCTTGGTTTTGAGCGGAGCTGTGCCTCTAAGTAAGAAACTATGCCCCAGCCCTGTTGTGTGGAGCCTGCTGCTCCTCAGCAAGCCCAGCACCGTTTGCAGGGCAAGAGGATCCAGAGGGCTGTAGGGATCTGCAGCATTTGATTCTTGTCTGGCGATTTCTGTGCAGGGCAGAGATCGTGCAGAGAAGGCCTCTCCTGGTGCCGAGGACGATGAGGACTTGGATAAGACTTTGTCAATCGAGAGATTTGGGGACCTGATAAGCAAATCAGCATCAAGCAATCTGGAGAAGCAAAGACGCAACTACAGCGAGAGAGATTTTGAATGTATGTAGGTTTGAACCCTTGTACACACTTCCACCCTCGCCGCCAACCCTCGCTCAGCCCCATGTGCTCTGCAGCCTTGTGCTGGGACCCTGCAGATCGTGTTAGCCTGCTATTCACTTCCTCCCTTCAGAGTGTTCCCAAAGTGTTACGTACACCCAGTTTAGCACTGGTGCCCATGGCCTTTTCCCAGTCTGTTCCCTGTTTTCCCCGTCCCTGCAGGCGTAGATACTGCCCAGCCCACGCGGCAGCATACCTCAGCCCAGGGTCATACCTCCTCACCCAGCATCAGGGACCTCTGCAGCCACTTCCCCCACGTTGAAATTTCCAGTTTGAAACTATTTTTCTTCCATATGGCTGCAAAGAAACATCCAAATATGGCCAGAAGCCAGGCTGTCCTCCCCAGTCTGAAAGCAGATGGCTCCAGTCAGACATGCCTGTGTATTTCTAAATAGCAACCACGAAACCATCAGGCTTATCTGCTCAAAGAAAGGACTGCAAAATAAAAATGGGGTGTGAATTTAAAATGCTGTAGCTATCTCACCTGAACTCCTCTGATCATCATATTTATTCCTCTAACTGCCCTTCCATGATGAAGGCAACCAGTCTGCCCAAACTCACTTTGGCTGTAAAATGAGAGTGTGCCCACAAGAGTGGCCATAAGCTATTGCCTGGTGTAGGTGGGTTGCGTTAGCTTGTAGTAACAGCAGTGAAAGGCAGGAAGAAGAGGCCCCCGGCCAGCAGCCTGCTTGTGTAGCAGACAAGTAGCAATGGTTGGGAGAGTTTCCCACTCTCTGGCTCTCCACAGTCAGATACTGCTTATTTTCCAGCTTAGCTTTGATGGGATACAACCTCAGGAACATTATGTTCCAAGTACCTCACCAGGCTGTTTTCTGCTTGGCCACTTATTTCCAATGGCTGTTGTAAAAGTTTTCTGGTAAAAGTCTATTACCGTAGTGCACCCCAGCTGCTCCTTTCTGCTTGTGTCATTTCTCTACAGAGGCTCCATTCAAATAACACTTTCCACCTGAGCACACAGTCACTCACGCACATGGCTGCAAGGTGCTACTGGCTTTGCTGTGGGTTGAATACCTGTCCTGTGCTGGTAGGACTTACCTGCTCAGAAGCTCTGCCTGTGTGCACAGGTGTGTGGGTTGGCTTGGAGGACATGGACGATCTGCTTAAGCATGCATGGCAGAAGCTTCTTTGAAAATTTGACTAGAGATTTGTACTGTTTTGGGGTTTTTTTCTTCTTAATATGAGAGTCCTTCTTTCTTTCTTTGTCAGAATCAAGCTTGTTTTCCTCTGAGCTCCTGATGTATCCCTGTTATCTAGGACTACATCAACCCTGGTTATCAGAAGTTTTATGCAGTTCATATTCGGATCTGGTTAGGTCATTAGACTTTGAAAGAACATACCAGCCCACGGAGGTGAATGCTCTCTGGGTTTAGAAATGTTTCCTGCCCTGTTGAAAGCCGGGAATTCCTAATATGTAGGCTCTTCCTTCTGGGCTCCATATCCAAATTACTTTTTCATATCTCTTGTATCTAGTTCACTGAGAAGTGTAATCAAATGTCTGGGACACTGGTTTGGCAATAACTTTCCATACAGGCAGGCAGTGCAAGGAAGGGAGCAGGGAAGGAGGGCAGGGGCTGGGCACACAGGAGTTGCAGGAGGACAGGGAGGAAGAAGAGGGAGGCATGAAGCCTTTTGTGTTTGGGAGAGGTATGTTTTTCCCACCTCCAGGCCACCTCTGTGGAGACGTGATCAGTTGACACAAGGAGTGCTGAGTGCAGGGGTGAAGAGCAGTGTTCCTCTCTTCTGTGCCAGTTCAGCCACTTGCCATCACTGCCCTTCCCTGCAGCCCAAGGCTTTGGTTTCCTTCTGATCTAAAATGTAAATGTTTCTGTCTTGGGCTGATGTAAACAAGCCAGAAGGGAAAGATGGGCTACGTCCTCACCAGCAGCTTTGTGCTGTAGAAGGAGCAACGAGTGTACAGTTGAGGCCTTCCTTGCTTCTTCTTACATGAGAAATTCATGCCTGACCTATCTGTGGCATGCAGAGCAGTGCTACGGGAGTGCAGCAGCGGGGCAGGAGGGCCTTTCTGCCAAAACCTGTGAGTGAAATAGGGTACATCTAGTTAAGTCAAAGAATTAGAGAACACTTTGGAGGAAAAAGTGTTTATAAAGGGCCCAAACTCTTTCCAATTTGCAGATGTCTGACCATTCCCAATCTCCTCTAATCTCGCCACAAGCCTCTCCTGCTGAACCAGGGGTGTGTGTGAAATATCCCTGCTGTTCCCAAGGGGGGAAACAAGGGAGAAAAGACTTGAGAAACCAAAGGAAAGGAAACATGACAGCAGAACAATGAACCTGCCTGGCTCTCCCAGGGAGAAGGTTACAGCTTCCATTGAAAATGTCCTTTGAAGGTAGTTTTCACTATAAACAGATTTTGCTGCCATGTCACAGGAAAGCTGGGAAGGAACCAAATCAAAACAGACTGGAAACAATTCCTCAGGAAGAGCTGCTGAGCAAAGCCCCCTTGCGAAGTGGCTGGTGCCCCCGTGATTTCAACTGTTCCAGGTGCAGCCCCAGGATCCGTGCATCCTGCAGACTGCCTATGGGAGGCTTTGTGCCTGCAGATAGACCTGGCAGAAATGGCTTTCCTCTCTCTCGCAGGGAGATGCTGAACTTACCCTGTTCCCTGCATGGTGCATTATCGTTGTTTTTGAGTGTAGGCTCAGAAATGCCATTAATTTCTTCTCACTCTCTAATTCCCATGACACCCAGGTCAAGCCTGTATGAATTTCTCTTTGTAGATTAGTTTAAAGAAAAGTCCTTCTGCCCTGTTTTTTACCCTCGTTTTTAAAAGACAGCCTCCTAATTGAACCTGCATTTCAGAGGCTGGTAGGCACAAGCCCTCACAGTACCTGGGACGTGGACTTAAGTTGCATCTGCACTAAAAGGCTTGGTCTGTGGTTCCTGTGGGTATGCATGAGGGACTTTCTGTCAAAGCCTGGGGGATAAATAAGGCTCATCTATTTAACTCAAAGAACACTATGCAGGAAAGAAATGTTTGTAAAGGGCCCAAATCATGCTTGTTTGAGAACGCGAGAAATGTTTCCCCATGTGTAGGAAGGAGATGGTGCCTCTGGCAGGCCACCGCAGCTCTGCGTAGCCATGCAAATGGCTTTCAGCAGCACCGGGAGAGGAGTCCTGCCTTCCCCAGGGCAGTGGAGCTGCATTGGGGTGATTTGGCACTGCATGGGGGCTGCCTCCCCAGCCACCCCAGGCTGGACACAGCCTGCTGCATCACTGAAAGAGCTTTGCTGTGTCCCTGTGGGCTGGTGGCTCTCCTTGCCCTTCCTGGCCCTTGATCTCCAGACCATGCTGTTTCCTGGAGGGGCGCCTGGCAGGTTCCTCCCAGCCTCTTCCTGCCCCTGACTCTCTTTTTCTCTCTCAGTCCACCGCCGAACCTCGCACCACATCCATCATCCCCTTTCCACTCACCTCCCTTCTGCCCTCAAGTTCCAAAAGAGGCCCCCCCGTGCTAGTAGGAGGAAAAAAAGAAGGAGGAAAAAGAAGAAAACCTCAGTACCCCCCTCGGAGGTGACCCCCACCATCCAGGAAGAGGACGAGGAGGGGGGAGAAGAGGAGGAAGAGGAGGAAGAAGAAGAAGAGGAAGAAGGAGAGTCTGAGGCAGAAGAGGCCCAGGAGAAAGAGATCTCTGCAGAGTCTGAGGGCGAAGCTCGTGGGAAGGACACATCCCCTAAGCTGGAGTCCCCAAGCAAACCAAAGGCAAGGCTAGGGCATCCCTACCTGGACAGGGCTCAGAGGCTGGGGGGGAGGTAGAGGGAGGGTTGATGCCGGGAGGGTGCCAGGGTGTATGGTCATGGGAGTGTGCTGCTCAGGGGGAAGAGGTTGTAGCTGTGCAATATTGTGGGAAGAGTGGTTTTGTCCCTGCCTAGCAGAGATGGTCACTGGAGGACAGTGATAGATAAGCCATTGCTTGGGGTGGATGCTGGGGAGGGTGTGCATGACCATTTTGGGGATTTAAGACCCATGGGGGAAGATCAATGTGGCTGTTCTTAGGGTGTATAGGATATGGGGGGGGGCTCAGTATGGCCAGTCCCAGGGTATGGGGCACGTGGGGGAAGTCAGTGTGGCGCGTTCTAGGAGGTGGGGACATGGGGAGGATCTGCGTGTCAGGGACTGGGGCGAAGGCTGCCTGCCCTGGCTCTTGCTGTCAGGACTGTCGTCTCTGCAGTTCACCATCGGCAGTGATGAGGAGGAGTCCGGCAGCACTCTGGCCCCTGCCCAGTTCCACATGGAGGAGGAGTGTGGCATCCTGTCCCCCGTGCCATGCTTCACCGACCTGCTGCAGGACAAGGGCCCTGCCTCCCTCCGCAGGTAGGAGAGTGGTGCTGAGCTGCCTGCCACTCTCCCCAGCTTGGGGTTGCCGCACAGACCCTGTCCCCAGGGGTAGTGGCTGTGCCCAGCCTGAACTCACCTGCTGAGCCAGAGGGGACCTGGGGCCCAGAGGGAGAGCGGCTGTGAGCAACACGGCTGCTCCCTGGTGAGACCATCACTCCCTGGGACTCCTGTGACCTCCTTGTGTCCGTGGAATCCCCAGGGTGCAGGTTTGGGGGCACTGGGCTGCACATGTGGAGTACCCTCCCTCCCAGCTAACTTGCACCGTCGTGCTGACCTGCAGGCTGGGAAGCCCCAGGAGGCTCGGCCGAGTCAGGGGACCATGAGGCCATTGACTCAGAGGTGGGTCCCCAACACTGACCACAAGCTGATCCCACTCTGCGGTGGCGGAAAGGAGGAGCAGAAGGGGCAACCTTTAGGTGTTGGGACAGGTGACTCCTGGCTCTCCTTCTTCTCAGGGACTTGTCGGTCAGGGCTGGGCCAAGGGACCTCAGCCCCTGAGAGGGGCTAGTGCCCATCCTCACTCACCTCATTTGCTACCACTGGTCTTTTTGGTTCCTGCAGCCTCCCTGGGCCTCGGGAACGTCTGTCTCGTGGGTGGGAGAAGCGCAAGCCCTGGGGCCAGGTGGCGAGTGGACAACGGGTTACCTATGACTTGAAGGAGAGGATGTGCATCGGCAGCATGACCACACTGGAGAGCGCAGCGTACCAGCGCGTCCCCACGGACGAGGCTGAAGCCCAGATGCTGGCGTCTGCTGACTTGGACGGCATGAAAAGTGAGGCTTTGTGACACTACCTACACTATTAGTGAGCATGTCCCTTGCTTCTCCCTGCTTTGCCCTCTTCCCTAGCAGCTCCAGGCATGGCCTTCAGCCTGCTGCAGGACCTGGTCCTCACCTCCCTGTCCCCTAGCCCCTGCTGTTCCAACCCTGGCTCTTGTCTGTCAGCTTTGTGGTGTCCACAGCGCCTTTCCCCATGTTTGCAGCACCTCTACTCACACCCACCCCACGGCTGCTTGCTCCACCACCCACCCCACTGCCCTCTCCGGTTCAGGGCTCCCTGCGTTTCCCTGAGACCCAGCACTCTCCTCTCCTGACACACTTTCCCAGCGATCAGCCCTCTGTGCGACACGCCAGCTCTGGCATCACAGAAAACCTGAGGTGAGGAGCCTCCCCTCTCCTCTGCTTTCCTGGCGGAGAGGCAGCTGCCCCCTCTGGAGCGCCTCGGAGGGGGACTGCCCCTGTGTGCGGCGTGAGGGCAGACAGAAGAGACGTCATGGAAATGCACGCTCCGGGCCCGAGGACATGGAGAATTCAATAGGTTGCTCTGCAGGCTGGAGAGGGAGGGAGACGCCAGAGGGGAGCGAGGGAGAGAAGCGGTGCTGCACGCACAGCCTGGCTGTCCCCGGGCCACAGGCGCCGTGTCCCTGGGCAGCCGGCACGAGATCCCGCAGCAGAGTGAGGATCCTGCTCCTGAGGAGCCGGTGGGGCAGCCCCCCACGGAAGCATCCCCGGGTGGAGCCAGCCTTTCTGGGACCTCATCAGTCCCCAGGGGCTGCTGTAGCCAGCACCTTCATGCCCCGTGAGGAGGGGAGCGAGGCACTGGGGCTGGCCCCAGGGCTGCGGTGAAGCCCCCCAGGGGCAGCTTGCTTTCTGCACATCAGCCTGGCTACCCCGGCCCTCCTCTGAAGGTGAGTGGCTCATGGTGCCTGACCCCTGACCTTCGCAAGGACAAAATGACAACCCTTCAAGAGAGAGAGGAGGCAGCGAAGGAATCAGAAGGGGGCAGCAGCCCGGAGGAAGCGATAAGCACCTGCATTCGCAACTCACTCGGCTATGAAGACTTTGATGAATTTGCCTTCAATTTTGAAGACTATGATTTATGGGAAGCCATCAGAAACCATCTGGGCTACCCAGGCGGGGAGCCCACCTGTAAGTACCGGAGCAGTGACCCCACGGTTGCATAGATCAGAGCCCCCAGCTAAAGTGCATATCCCCCACCCTGTGCTTGCTGTCTGCACTCTCTCCATGTCTGGTTGGTCTCCTGGTTTAGAGGAGGTATGGTCTGCCCCACCTGTGCCTGGGGGCACCGGGAGAGCTGTCTGGTGTCTGTGTGTCTGTCCGAGGTCTTTGTACAGATATGTGTCATAGTGCTGAGGTGCTTCCCTGTGTGTGTCTCGCTCGAGCAGTTCTGGAGGCAGCTGCATCTTGCTGTTTGTGCTTATTGGGATGTGGCCCGTGCCGTGGCCAGAGAAAAAGCAGCTGCTCCAAGGTGTGTATAAGGACAGAGACATTTCCCCTTCCATCTGTGGCACAAGGTGACAGTGTGCCGCTGCTCTGTTTGCTGGAATTCGAGCCGAGCTGCGGATCCGACAGCAGTGGTGGGTATCAGGTTCTCGGCTCTGCACCATAGCCTAATGCCCGGAGGAAAAAATAACCTAGTCCCTATGTCTGCAGGCTTGAGCGTGGCTGTGAAACTAGCTAATGGCAGGCTGGCCGGGGTGCCTGGAAGGGGGAAAAGAGGAAGGAAGCGAGAGTGGAAAAGCAGGGAAGGAGAGAATAGGAATCCCAAGAGCGAAGATCGTCTTTCTGTTCTCCGCATCTGTTTCCGTACCCGCGCATTTCTTGAGCTGGGTCTCTGAGCCATCCCAGGGACTGTGCAGAAACCGGAGCCTTGCTCCCACCTCGTGCAAGTGGTCCTTCCTTGGCAGATGGTGGTAACTCACAGTTAAAAGGTGGCTTTGCAGGTCACTTTGGGAGTGACACTGTTCATAGCTCTGTGACAGCTACCCAAATGTCCTCATCTGGATCATGGTCTAATTTTTCAAGGGATTTTAGGATTGCACGTGGGAGAGTGGCATGGCCCCAGAACTAGCCAGCTTACTGGCTTTGCATGCAGGAGTGGTGAGGCAGAGTGCTTGCAACAGGGACTCAGGACGCCTTGGTTCGGTTTCTGGCTCTGCTACAGCCTCTCTGTGTGATCTAGGCAAAACACTTAACGTCCCCTGCCTCCCAGTCCCAGCATCATGTTCTCTTTCTCAGCTGGTCCATCTTTACAAGCCTTCGGGGAAGAAATGTCTGTCTTTGTGCTTCTGCAGGGACCAGCAAGTGGGGATTTGCTTCTGGCTGGGTCTGCTACTTGTTACTGTAAATTGGTAGACAGTATAACAGCAGCAAAGTTCAAAATAGAATCCTTGAGCAAATTGGCTGCATCAGCTGTCCCGAGCTGAGCAAACTGTACATTAAAAGTGTAAGAATAATGGCAATTATTCAATAAGAAATTGCCCCAAGTTCACCCGGGAAAGGATGGCTATTCTTGGGAAAGTAGAAGGGGCAGATCACTTCTGCAAGGTGTGATATGCATCACTTATAAAGTGGGGAAATTTGGCTTGCTAGCAGTTAACACATTCATTGATTGCTACAGCTAATACTGCAGGTGCTTGAAATAGGATGTACTTGTACAGTCAACTCAATTATTTCTGCACAATGAATCCATGCTGTGGATTAATCCTGCAGAGAGATATGGCAGAGACAGACAGAGATGGCAGAGACACCAGAGTCAGTTCTGTGCAGCTCACATCCAGCCAGTGCCACTTGCTCAGCTATTTACTCCATGGCACTACCTCTTCCAGGACCAACTCAGATACAGAGGAAATTAATGGCTTTTGAGCAGAGTAGAGTCCTTGTTGGACCTGAGCTGGTCTCCTTGCTCTCCTTTTAGTGTTCAGAGCATGGCGAGTGCTGTGCAGGGACACCTGGATGGCAGCAGGGATGAGCTGGGGTTCAGCTGTCCCTATCACATTGAACTCAGCCAGGAGAGACTTGGTTCTGTGCCGGGCAGGGCAGTAGCTTTTTCCAGAAGCCAGCATAGGGTTGTGTCTTACTGTATGTTGATTAGCACTTTGTTTAATCTCATTTTAAATATCCCAAGAGATGGGGTTTCAATCTCTTTTTTTCTTGGTGTAACTTAACCATTGGGGTATGTGGGAAGTGTGCACCATCCCTGTGATGCCGGGCTAGCAAGTTGCTCTCTAGTACTGGTACAACTACTCCAATGCGTCTTTCTGGGCTTCCTGCTTGTGGACAGAAGGCAATGAAAGAAGGGAAGCAGGAGCTAACACACAAATTGAAGGCAATCGCCCGCTGAGTTGGACTGACTAGCACAGGCACTCTGGGGGAAGACTTTAACCAGTGCAAAGTCATATTTGTCATCTTCAGATTTAAGCTGGCAGAAAAGAAACTTGGTCAATCCAAGATTCCAAGAAATCTGACTGATGGAAGCCAACGTGGCAAGAACATCTTCTGGAGGAGACTGTAGGAGATGCTGTGTGGGAGGGTGACATACCAGTTCGTTGTAGTGGAGCCACCATAGGAATCATGCTCTGTCCTCAGACGTTGTCACTGTCTCATGCTCTGCTCCTGGGGAGCACTGGAGAGGGGGACAGCAACAGCTGTCCTTGGCTGCTTCCTCTCACCCTGGGGAGTTTGCCTTCAAGGAAGGAGGGCAGAGCTATGCCCTGGGCACTTCAGCCTTTGATCTCAGTCCAAGATCCTGTCCTGAGTAAGGACCCCAGACTTAGGTGCTCACTTGGGCTTGGCTATCATTTGAGGGAAGCACCAATCTGACGGGACACAGAAAGGCTCTCTGTAGAGCAGTCTGGAGCACCTCCGCTGGGCTCTGCGTGGGACTCCCAAAGCCAGTGGCCTCTTCCAAAATTAAGCCCATGTGTCCACCCTACTGCTATGCGTTGTCTCCCTCAGCTGGCATCTCAGTGGCCACAAGCACTGCCAAGGGAGAGCAGCAAAGCGGATCGCTCCTTTCTTCTGTGGGGCTCTGGAGGTGTGCCTTCACCGGCTCACTCTGAGCCTGCAGCACTCCAGCTCCTGTCCCTGTCAGCAAGTGTGGGAGTCACTGGAGATGCTGGCAGGAAACTTGGCTCCTTTCGTTTTATCTGTCCTCCAGCCATTTGGTGACTGAGGCTGAATGCCTGTGTGTGCTTTCTAGGGCTGTTGCTGAAGAGCACTGTGTGGCAGGTTGGCATCGCCACGGTGGAGGCTTGCCGTGCTCTGGGTGAGCGCTCTGTCTTGCTGGGCAGAGCGTCCTCTGGCCCTGTTCTTGTAGGGACATGGTGAGAATGAGTCCCAGGGTACGTGGGAGAATCAGAAGCTGCAGGCATTGGAGCAAAGGTGCCAGATGCCAAGATCATCTGCCTGGTGACCTGTTTGTTTATGCACGAATCCACACCAAGTGCAATGAAGTGGCTGCTGTGCATGCAGGAGTTGAGAAATCCACGCAAATAACCGAGGAAGCCCCACACGTGCCTGGCTCCCAGAAATGTTTGTAGTGGTGGGCAGTTATTGGCTCCTATCGACATTGCAATGCAGTAAGTGGAGCAGGGAGGAGTCCAGCCGTCAGCAGGACGTGCATCAGCAGGGCAGCCAATGGGGGAAAATGCCCCGAGGCTCAGTATTGATTCATTTTATATTTAATTTAGCGACCCAGATTTCCAAGGAGCAAGGCTATGGTATGCCTGGCCTGATGCTGGGCTGTGTCTTTCCATGCCAGAGATGCATGGATATTTTCCTGCAACATCAAAGAGACCACTTGGCCATCAAGCCCAGTGCTTTTCGCTACCTCTCATGCCCTGAGAGCTGCAGGTGTTGAAGCCAAGTGCAGAAAGGTACGTGGAGACTGAACTTTCATCCAAGCCAACGAAGAGCTGCCCTTGATCCCCCAGGGAGGAGACCTTGGCTTTGCCTTACAAGCAGGGCTAGCAAGCCTCGATGGACCGAAGCTGAGCAAAACCCCTGACTCTGTGATCTACCTGGGGGAGCTTGCCCATCCTGGAGCTGGGCTCTGAGACTTTCCCCATCCCCATGAGCTGCCTGTGCAGAGGAAGATACACTTGCTGTCTCTGGGTAGTGTCCAGGGAAATTACTCTCTATGGCAGGCTGTTGCCCAGGTGCTGTTTCTCTGGCATTGCAAAAGGGGCTGGCACGGTTGTGGCCAGGTTTTGGTAGGTGCTGGCTAGCCAACAGCACTGGTAGCTTGGTGGTGGGTCTGTAATGCAGCCTCAACAGCCTCTCTGGAGGCTTCAGGAGGCTTTGATTCAGCCAGCCGAACTCTGTAACACAGACCTTTCAGAGGACATTACAGCAGCACTGCGGATCATCTAGAAACAGCGATAGCTGGCGTTAGCTGCCCAGCCTCCATGCCAGCCCCGGGTCTGCACTGTTATCTTACAGTCTCATTGCACAATTAAATAAAACAGTCATTGATATTTCCATGTGTCTCCCAGACCAGCAGCTAAATATCCTTCTCCTTCACTGCCCTTTATGCTTGCTGAGCACCAGGCCTTCCTCCAGTGGGAGAAATGAGCCCCAGCCAGATGCCTGCCTGTGCTGTCTGGGTGCAGAGCTGTGCAGACAAGGCTTCAGGTTGCTTTTCATTGAGGGAGTATGGGAAGGGTTTATGCCCCATTTATTCAGGTACCATGAATAAAAGCTTTTGCAAATGATGCTCCAGTCTATGCACAGTCTGGGAGGAAGCCTTTTTCTTGAAGGAATTAGCTGTCAGATGTCTGGAAGAGCTGAAAGTAGGCAGATGAGGCAGGAAGGATCTTCAAAGGTTGAGGATGATTGTGAGTGCTCCAGCTGCCAGGGCTTTGCTAGCGTAAGCTAATGAGAGAAGGGTGGGCTTGGATGTGTTTCCCTGCCAGACAGTGTGTTTCCACTAGACACACTGGTGGTCTTTTTTCCTTTCCCATGTCTTCAGGCCACCGTTTTGAAGATAACCCTGGTGTGAGGAGGCATCTGATGAAAAAACCATCTCGGAGTCAGATCACCAGGACAAGTAAAAAATTAGCATCAACTCCATCTGTGAAGAAAAAGAAGAAGAAGAAGAAGTTGGATAGAAAGCCCCATGAGGTATCCATGTGCTGTCCTCCCACACTTGTTCAGAAGCCATAAATCAGGACTAGAAACAGGCACTTTATAAAGTGATAAATGTGGTTTCAATATAATTAATTCTTTACATGATCTTGGGGGTGACATTTCAAGCTCTTATCCATTATCATGAGGGCTGAAAATACACTTTTTTCAATAAAAGCAGAGATTTCTCTGAAATCACAAAGCTTCAACCTTAGAGGTTAAAAAGTCACAGAAATGGTAGTGCTGTTGTGGAAGTTGGCAGCACAGTAATGTCACCATCTCTGGTAAGTGGGAAATTTTGGGGGAAACCAAGAAGCAGGCAGAGGACAAAATTGTCACAGTTTGGTAGAGGGGTGCAGCTTTGCATCATTCTCTCTCCTCTGCCCACGCCATCTGACTTGGAGCTTTCTGGTGCTCCATGTGCTGGTGGAAGCTCCTGCCATGCTGCCAGTGATATTTGTCCTGGCTACTTCTGTTCACCAAACCTCTGGTTAACTAAGGCAGGTTTGCTCAGGCACTGCTTTAGACCAAGTGGTACCTTGAGAACAAACCTGAGGCTTTCCATGTATTGTTGATAGAGCTGTATGCATCAGGGGAAGTCTCACGTCCTCTCTGTAATTCGCACTAGGTGTTTGTGGAGCTGAACGAGCTGGTGGTGGATAAGAACCAGGAGATGCACTGGAGGGAGACAGCCCGCTGGATCAAGTTTGAGGAGGATGTGGAGGAGGACACAGCAAGGTGGGGGAAACCCCATGTGGCTTCACTGTCCTTCCGCAGCCTGTTGGAGCTCAGGAAGACAATTGCCCACGGTGAGTCAGGAACCATAGGCCAGGGTTTGTGTCTTGCTCTGGGACAGGTTTTGCTGGACAGCTTCTGTCGCTGGAGACACTGGAGACACTCCAACAATGTCTGTGTCCAGGCTCCATGTAGGGTCTGCAGAGACAGACCATCCTGCAGCCCGTTTGCCAGGGTTTACATTAGCCCAAGGGTGCCTGTGTTGGTTCCTTGCTCTGCATTGCTGCTCTCAGGCATGTGGCAACTGTGACACCCAGCTGTGCCTGGGCCTGCAGGTCTTTGACCCATCTTTGGTGTGAAAGGTCAAGTTCAGTCAGGGTGGGAGGCCAAAACAAGAGGGAGGTACCAGAGCTACTAGTGTGTCTTGGAGCTTTTGGGTTCCCTTGGGACAAGGGTTTACACAGAGGACATGGGACACCTGGACTTGGGGTATTTCTCAACTGAGAGAATCTGTACCCCAACCGAAGCCTGGCTCCTGGTGGGACGGCTGTGTCCCCAGAGCGTGCGTGCAGCGGGGAGCGCTGCGCACTAGGAGCAGGGCTCTTCCCCTCCTGCTGGCAGGTGCCGTCCTCCTTGACCTGGAGCAGACCACACTGCCCGGCATCGCTCACCTCATGGTGGAGACCATGATCATCTCTGACCAGATCAGAGCAGAGGACCGAGCCAATGTGCTGCGTGCCCTGCTGCTGAAGCACAGGTGGGTGGTACATGGCCGAAGGCTGCTGGGGCTCGGGGGTTGTCTGCGAGCCCCAGGCAGTATGGGAGGTGGGTCCCCTCATGGCTGCTGCTCTCCCCCTCAGCCACCCCAATGATGAGAAGGAGGGCTTCTTCCCGAGGAACCACTCCAGCTCCAGCATGAACTCTATCGTGGGAAACCACCACCACAACCACACCACCGACACCTGCATGCCCCTCATGGGGGAAGAGCGCATCGAGATGGCTGACCCCAAGGCCCATGAGACTGAGTGCAAGGAGGTGAGGGTGACATGGGGGATTACTGCTTCTTTTTCCACACCCTGGGGACAACTGTTGGCCGGCAGCAGCCCTTGGCACCCACCTCTGGGCTCTTTCATGGGGGGCCTTTTACTTGCAAGGGTTGGGCTCCCCTGGATCACCTGAAGTGCTGGAAATCAGGTCGCTGCGTTATGATTTTGGGACCTAATTTTAGCCGCATGCTGTATTCAAATGTCTGCTTGAGCATGCAATGGCAGCAACAGCCCTGGTGCTTGCAGGGTGGCCGTTCGCTGTGAGGGTGCCTTGCCTGTGAAGCAGGGTGTCGGGCATACAGCCAAGGCAAGCCCGGCTGCAGGTACGTCAGTGGGGTGCAAGGCTGCTTAGGGACACCATGGCACGGGAACTCCATCCTTACTTGTTTGTATTCTTCCCCAGCAGAAAAACCCGCATCTCCATAACTCTGAGGGCCACCGTAAATACCTGAAGCTAATGGAGAAGATCCCTGAAGATGCGGAGGCCACAGTGGTCCTCGTGGGTAAGAGGCAGCATGTAGAGTCCCCTGGAGCCAAAAGAGACCAGTTGAGATCCTGGTCTGGCTCCAGCTGTCTGTGCGCTCCCTCCTGAGGGGTATTTGGTCATCTTGTACATGTTTCCATTGTTCAACTGGGGAGGGAGCCTTGTATGCTCTCTCTTTTGGTGACAATGCACGTTTTGTTTGTCTGTGGTAAATATAAGGGGTGCCTGGGTAACTCCTTTCCTAAATTAAGAGGTTGATAGACACTGCTGCTGGGAGCTGGAGCCCAGCTTAGAGGAGAAAGTCCCGCCAGGCTCACCAGAACATCCCATTTTGCAGCTCAGAAGTGGGTAAGTGGTGCCCGAGGGACTGATGGCCAGGCACTGACTGCTGTCAGGCCTCGCACTGTCCTCTGACCATTGCTGCCCTCCGTCTCGCCTCTTCACATCTCACCAGCAGCTGGGCCCTGCCCCTGGCCAGTGTTGGTTGCTGGTTGTGTGTGCCAGGGAGCTTTGAGTTTATGGGGCCTAGCTGGTGGCAAGGTCTCGGCTATCGGCCATAGCGCTGCCAGGAGATATTTCTCTGTACAAGAGGGCTGTGAGAGGGCAGGCTTGAGCATAGTGGGCTTGATGCCTTCTGACCACAAGGGTAGTCCTTCTCAGCACTTTGCTGGCATTAACATCTCAGCAAACGTGGCTACACTACAAGCAAAGTAAATGTCATTGCCTATCCACTAGATGAAAAGCTCAGGCAAAGAGGCTTGGCAGCTTGACCAAGCTGATGCTTAATCACGATGAGGCCAAATCAGCTTCATAAATGCACTTTGAATACTCAGATAACTAAACACTGGCCATTTCTGAGGTAAGGCTGTGTCTTAGGATTCGCTTGGCCACTCGAATGGCCCAGATTTGCCAGTCTAACACAGAACACAGCTCTTTGCTGGACACAGATGGCAGAAAGATCAGTAATAATGCCAGAGAAATACAAGTATTCAATAAACATTTGTGTTCGGTATGGGAAGGAAGCGGCTGGTGTGCCGGAGAATGCAGGAGTACTTCCCAATCTGTTAGGAACTGAGGAAGCTGCCAAGCATTGATGACATGTGGACATTGTAAAACAAACTGTGCAGTCTTTAGAGAACTGGCTCATTTTCATCTGGGAAAAAAAAGTCTAGGAATACAGGGTACATACGAGAAAAACAGAAGAAAGCTCATAGCATCAGTGCTCAAGGAGGGAAGGACAGTGATCCAGTACCTATAGGTTGTTTAACCTGACGTCCTTCCCGGCCAACATAGTGGCAGAGCTAATATGGGATTCAATTAATAAAGAGCTAAAGGATAAGAATGTAATTATTGCCAAGCAGTGAGGTTTATGGGAAATAGGTCATGTCAAGCAAACCTGATTTCATTCTTTGATGAGATTAGAAGTTTGTTTCATAAAAGTAACATGTAAGAGACTTCCTTCCTTCCATAAGGCAGTGGCTTAGTGGAAAACAACCTTCTGATTTAAAATTAGCCCCTTATAGTGTAAATAGAGCCCATCTGTAAGAGATTAAGAATGGGCTAACTGGGAAGCTAAAGAAAGTAGCACTGGTTGGGAATGATCAGTGAACAGGGGACTTGGAGCAGTCCTCGTCATGAAGCTCAGTGCTGTGTCAGTGGTCTGGAGACAAGTACAGGACTGCAGGGCTCGTGCGAACCCCCAAAATCCCTGTTTCCACTGCTAAAGGCAGCCCAGTACAGCTCACCCCAATGATTAACTCTGCTCAAAACATTGCCTCCTGGTAGGTTGTGTGCAGTTCCTGGAGCAGCCAACTATGGCCTTTGTCCGACTAAATGAGGCCGTCTTCCTGGAATCTGTCTTGGAGGTCCCGATTCCTGTCAGATTCATCTTTGTGCTGCTGGGACCGAGCCAGGCCAACATGGACTACCATGAAATTGGCCGCTCAATCTCCACCCTCATGTCCGACAAGGTGAGGAGCTGACAGGCGGTGATGCTGGCACAGGCGAGGGAGCTTCGGTAGCTCAGAAGTCAGTCCTGGGACGAGAGTGCTGAGAGATGCTGTGCAAAGGCCCAGGTGGGGCAGGCAGGTGTGACCACCAAGGTAGGATGCTCCAGTATGGAGGGAAGAGTAGGACAGACACTTGGCTGGGACAGAGAGTGCTAGGCTGGGTGATGAAAGGGGCCGTACGTAAGAGCAGGAGCAAAGGACTGCCCAAGGTTAGAGGAGTTGTGTTCAGTTGACATTTCACAAACAGAGAGGAGGGGAGACTGAGCAGTGCCTGTGACCATGACGCCTGGCCCAGGCCACACTGACAAAAGGACCCAGCAATGCCTGGGGACTGTTGTTAGGTGTTTGGATGAAGCTTTCTAGCTGAGTCCCGTGGCTGGGGCATCCATGCAGAGGAGTACATCCATGCAGGAGGAGAGATGAGGAGGCAGGAAGATTTTTCTGCCAAGCGTGTGCACTGCTAGAAGTCCCCCATCTGGCTAGACGGCAGGAAAGTGAAATTCATTATCCTGGTAAGGAATTAAAGACAAAGGAAAGACAATCTGAGCATCTTCTGCATACATCCAGGACAGGAGAATCAGAGGTTCACAGGGTCCTCCTGGCTGGTGCCATGTAACTATAACCGAGTAGCAAACTTGCCTGTCCTGCCAGCAGTGCACAACCTTTCCTGAACTGGGGACTAAAAGGTCCTCTCAGACCTTTTAGTTGGGTTGTGGGCAACACGGGCTCCCAGCTGAAAGGTCCTTTCCCAGGAGTTGCATAGGGCTCAGCTGAGACTGTTTTTAGCCAGAAGAGGTGAGGTGCCATATTCCAGCTTCAGCGCTGCATTTGTGGGCTGATCTTGCTCATTTGAGCCTCATTTGAGCCTCTGCTCCTCTGCTGCCGCAGCTGGGGCTGGCCATAGCAAGGTTACACAGTGGCTGGCGCCATGAAGAGAGTACGGTATCATTTACAGTCTGAAGCTGTGGCTCCAGAGAGTCTGTGTGCTGCAGGGACCTTAGCTGTCCCTTACCTGCTTTACAGGCTGTTCACTTGTTCATCTTCCTCCAGCCCTTTCTCTGCAGGCATGTTCCAGAGGCAATGCAGCACTTGCACGCATTTGCCAGCACCTCCCTGCCTGTCTGCAGTAGTGCTGTCCCCTCATGGTCTCCTTGGAGTCCTTCCTTGTCATCTTGCCCTTGCTGTCAGGAGTATCTCCCCTTTTCTGCCTGGTTTCCCTTGCATGGCTTCCCTCATGATGTAGACTCCTATTTTCCCTCCCTCTCCCATGTGGAGACTCCCAAGTCTCTTATGCTCCCTGCTCAGGTGATCTGAGCAGCCACAGTGATCTGGTGTGAACAGAGGCATAGGCTGGCCAGGTGTAGCATCTAGCCTAAGGAACGAGAGGCACCAAGCTAGCTGGGAAGCACAGATCTGATTTCGATTGATGGAGAGGTCCCATGAGAGGCACCCTGTGGTCTGGCAGAACGTGCAGCTGGCAGAGATGCTGCAGGAGCACAATCTTGGGCAAGAGCAGTGGGGCTTGGGGGAGAAAATCAGGAGCGGTGGTCACTGGAAAGGATGGATAGGGAAAGGAGGAGAGACATGGGATTAGGTGAGGAGCATTGGGTAGAAGGACAGGGGGGAGGGATTCAGGAGTGTGGGTCACAGAGTGGCAGTAGTGAGACAAGTAGTGGGTCGAGGGAGCAGGATGTTACTGTATGGTCACAGCAAGCGTTGTGTTTCCAGGCTGTAGGTAGCTGGGTGCAGTCTTGGTCTGAGCCTTCTCCCTCTCTCTTTTTCCCTGCCCCTCTCAGCACTTCCATGAGGCTGCATACATGGCAGATGACCGTCAAGACCTCCTCAACGCAATCAACGAGTTCTTGGACTGCAGCATTGTCATCCCCCCATCGGAGGTGGAGGGGAAAGACTTGCTCAAATCCATTGCCACCTTCCAGAAGTTGCTGCTGAGGAAGAGGAAGGAGAGGGAGCAGAAGTCCATGAAGGAGGGTGCTGTCCAGGAAGCCAAAGGTCTCTCCACTCACATTTGGGCAAAAGAGTTTGTGCCTAGTGCCCTGCGTGCCCCAGTGGGCCCTCCCCTCACAGAGCCTGGCAGAGGGGTGAGCGGGGCCTGGCTCCTGCAGTGGGCAGCAGGGAGGGGGGCAAGGGGAGGCAGGACAGTGGCTGTGGGCAGCTCTGGCAGCTGGGGACAGCTGGAGGCAGTGGGATGTGCAGTCACAGGGGGCCCACCAGGTTAGCGCTGCTGGAGGAAGGTCTCCATGGGGTATGGGGGAGAGGGACAGCCCAAGGGCGGACCTGCATTCCCCTGCTCAAGCCCTGCCCTCCATGCACCTCCAGAGCTGTGTGAAGTGAAAGCTGAGGAAGAAGAGGAGGAAGCTGAGGACGACCCTTTGAAGCGGACCGGGATATTTTTTGGAGGTCTGGTTCGGGACATAAAGCGCAGGTACCCCAAATACCTCAGTGACATCAGAGACGCCTTGCACAGCCAGTGTCTCGCGGCCGTTCTCTTCATCTACTTTGCTGCTCTCTCTCCTGCCATCACCTTCGGGGGACTCCTAGGTAATGGGCCTGCTTTCTGGTCTGCTCTTTGCACGCTGGAACACTGGCTGTGTCTGTGTGATGCTGTGCTGGGGTGGGCTTCAGTGCTGCTCGCTCAGGGAGAGCGGCAGCGCTGCGTCTCGGCTGCTGCCTTGTCCCCTCCCTGCCACTTGGCCTCTCCAGCCTCGGCTCCCTGGGCTCCCTCTGTGCTCCCTGCCCAACGCAGGGGACCTCTGACTGATGGGATGGGGACCTGCCTCCTCCGTCTGGAGCTGTGTCTGCAGCCTGCCTGCCTGTGGTAACGGTGCCTGTGTCTGGGCTATAACACTCACACGTTGTTCTCTTTCCCAGGAGAGAAAACTGAGGGTCTCATGGGGGTCTCCGAGCTGATAATCTCCACCTCGGTTTTAGGGATCCTCTTCTCCCTGCTCGGAGCCCAGCCGCTCCTGGTCATTGGCTTCTCAGGGCCTCTGCTGGTGTTTGAAGAAGCTTTTTACAAGGTACATGTGAGGCAGTGTCCGTGCTTGGCACGTGCTCGCTCTGCCCTTGCGCTGGAGAGGACAGCCGGCATTTCTCAGTTCTCCAAAGGGTCTTTGGTGGTGTGGACTCCTTGGGTCCTGCCAGGCTGCCCTCAGCTCGGCCGGGGCTGGCCCTAGCTCTGCTGACCCTTTGCAGGTCATGCCGTAGGGACTTCTGCCTCCTGTTGCTGTATCCCGTGGGCTGACCCCCTTGAGGTGTGACAGTGGTAACAGCACTCCTCTACCTGCTGACTGTGAGGGGAGCATCGTTCCCCAGCCCCATGCTGCTACGATGAGCACTTGTAGCTGCATCCTAAAATACTGGTCCATAATACTTTCTTGTTCTTGGGGATTCCTTTGAAGACCATTTCACAGCTTTTACCTGTGTCCAGGTTTCCTTGTATGGGAACCCAACAACGTTCAGTGTACCACCCATTTGGGATGTCCCACGTACATTACTCCCACCTCTCAGGATGAGCCCAAGGGTGTGTGCAGAGATATCCTGGCCAGCCAGGATGGACATGTTTCTTTCTCAAGTAGCATGACCTCTTCACTGTTAAAAGCATCCCTGTGTCACCGTACCTCCAAGCAGTGGGTTTAATCCTTCTCCTTTTTTCTGACTCCTAGCATGTCTGGGCTTTTAAAGCATGGTTTTTCCTACAGCTAGGTTTTCACCTTGGTGTGTCAAGAGTTCGGAGCTGGTGATGCCATCGCACAGTGGGAATTTCTCTGCTCTCCTGTGACCGCACTTCTCACTGACTGCTTTTGCTTTGCCCAGTCATTGTGTACAAAGGTGTACCTCTGCCCTGTGTGAGGGCACCGTCTGTGGTGGTACCGAGGAAGGCTGCAAAGAGAGGGATGTGTTTTGTGCTGGAAGTAGTTGGTGTTGGCTGTGTGTGGATGAGCAGAGGCAGTGGAGATGGTCTGTTCTGTGGTGACAGCCTGGGGGCTTTTCTCCACACACATAAAACTGTGTGTGTATACAGGGCGCTGTCTGGGATCATGCCCCAGCTAACATAGCCTTTATGCAGCGGGACGTAGCAGGCCGCTCAGGCTCTCCTTTGCGGGGAACATGCTTGTGCTGTTGAGTGCATGGAGTAGTGGAGAGCTGTGTTTGAGTAGTGGCACCTCCGTATGGGTGGGATGGGGAGTGTCATACATGGGATGGCTTCAGCAGAGAGTGAAGGAGGTACTGTTACAAAGACTGGAGCGGTAAAGACCTGCTTGGTGTGAGCTGGCTCATGTTAATGCAAAGTCTGTAACTTTACCTATGACTCCAGCCCTGAATTCACTGTCTCTGTGCTGGATGCCCGAGCAGATGTAGATGCTTTTTTCCAGTAGAGTCTTTGATCTTAATGGGGAGCAGATGTGGGAGGCAGCCTGAGGAGCCATGAGTAACTCCTTCCCCTTTCCATTTCAGTTCTGCCAGACACAAGGCATTGAGTATCTGACAGGCAGAGTGTGGATTGGCTTGTGGCTCATCGTCTTCATCTTCATTATCGTGGCAGCTGAGGGAAGCTTCTTGGTGCGCTACATCTCACCCTTCACCCAGGAGATCTTTGCTTTCCTCATCTCCCTCATCTTTATCTACGAGACCTTCTACAAACTATACAAGGTGAACCTTCCCCAGGGAGACGGGCTGCCACATCTCTCGATCCCTCAGGAACCTGCTGCTTTACCATACAGGAGGCAGGGGAACAGGGCCAGCTCAGCCACAGCTTTCCTAGGCGTTCTGCAGAGCAGTTCTTTGCTGGCCTCTCATGCCCCAGCCCAGCTGGCCCCTGTGCCACCACAGGGGCTGGCAGGACGAGCCCTAACATCTGTCTCCCCTTCTGTTCCTGCAGAAGGCATTAAAGAGGGGCCACTTTTCTGTCCCCAGCCCTCTCCAGCTGGGTAGGTTGTGAGGCGAGGTGACGGATGCTGGGATTGTCCGTGCCCACCATCTACCACCCTCACCTCTCCGCAGAGCAGGACACCTCTGCTTCCCCCTGCCCCCAGTAGTGACAGTGCCCCCTGCCCCTCCTTGCAGTGACAGTGCCCGCTGCTTCTCTCACCTCCCCAGGTGTTTGCAGAACATCCTCTGCTCAAGTTCTACCCACCGAACGTGCAGAGCGGCCTGAATGCCAGCATGCTCTCTGCAGATGCGATGTCACTGGGAATCAGGATGCAGCCCAACACTGCTCTCCTCTCCCTCATCCTCATGCTAGGCACCTTCTTCATTGCCTTCTTTATGCGCAAGTTCAAGAACAGCCGTTTCTTAGGAGGAAAGGTGAGAAGTTTGTGGGACCCAGATGTTAAGGACAGGGACATGCCAAACAAATAATGCTTCTTGCTACAGACCTTTGTTCTCCAGAGCATTTGGACCATCTCCCAAAGAAACACCAGCAATCCCTTAAATACCGTGCAGAAGGGATGGTAGCCTGACCTAGGCTGCAGACAGGAGCTGGCTGTTGATGGTGGTATCTGCACTGTCCTGCTCCAGTGAGGTTTGCTGAAAAGTCCTCTGGACCTTGGGAAAGCTCCTTTGGCTTGTGTGTTACGTGGGCAGTGGGATGTGCAGCCCCATGGGTCAAGGCTGGGTTCCCTTGCCCTGCTCATCATCAGTGCTCAGGTTTGCAGTGGTGCTGGGCCGCACCTGGGGCTTCGCTTTGCCGCAGGCTCCCTGTAGCAGGGTGGGTACACAGAGCCGGCCCATTCCGTTTGCTAGCAAGGGTGTTTGTTCTGCAGGCTCGGCGGATCATCGGAGACTTTGGGATCCCCATCTCCATCCTGGTCATGGTGCTGGTGGATTACACCATCACTGACACATACACACAGGTAGGCGCCAGCGCCACCCTCAGAGCCCCTCCTGCAGCCCAGCAGTGATCCCTGCGGCACCGTGGCCTGCTCTTGTGCAACGGGGGATTTGTATTTCCTGCCTCTTTAGTCGTAACAGTGCAAAGCAAACAGAGATGTTCCCCTCGTCCTCACTCCCACGCTGAAGGGAAGCTCCAAGGGTCTTGCTGAGGCTGAGACCAGAGCTACAGGGACTGGAGTGCCCTGGTATCCCTCTGGTATTCCAGCTGTTAGTAGGGGAGGCTTTAGGGGACCAGAGAGATTCAGTGCAGTTAATTCCTTGTTTGTAACTCTAAAAACTTGCAGTCAATCAACAAGACATAAACTGGTTATGCACACTGAAGGGGTGGCATATAGAGTGCTTTCAGTGGGGTACTTGTCATGGGTTTAGTACTTAACATATTTATACTCTCCTTGATTATAGGCTACTAAATATTTTGATCACTTTATCTCAAACACAACAATCTCTCTCAGTTTATGGACAAACTTAAATGTTATCAAACAAACTCATCTCACAGGTTTCCTTTTTTCCCCCCCTTTTTTAGTAGATGTGTAGTTATATCTTTTTGTTTTGGTATTTTTTTCAACTAACATCAGGGAGAGGGTGAAAGGTAGTTCCTGTTCAGCATGCAAGCTTTTTATCAAGACAGCCCAAGGCTTAACAGAATTCAAATGCATTTTTATTCATCTAAACTTCAATGAAAAATCTGGTTTTATCAGACGTTAGTAAAATCATGCACTTTGTTACATCCTTTTCATACCCTTCTACACTTCTACAAATAATATCAAAAGCATTATCATTTCAGTATTAACTCAGCATATGTACAAAGCTTCCTGAGAAAACGGTACTTAGTTACACAGCTTAGCTCAAGTACAAGCATTCCAGGAATATTATTCATACTTATGCTGATTAACATAAATGCAAATCGTAAACTCTCCCTGCAGTGCTCACGCAGGCAGATAGCAAGAACAGCTGTAGAGCAGCGCAGAGCCGAGAGTTCAAATACTGGTGAACGCAGGGTCGATGGACGATGTACAGCTAGGAGTCTGTGTGGTCTCTGATGGGAGCACAAAGATGACATTCCCTCTGAACACGATCAGAGCGAGGTCATTTCCAGAGAATGTGGCCACTGCTGGGGTCCACACTGCAAAAACAATGCTGAAAAATGTCTCAGAAAAGGCTTGGCAAGTCTGGAAAGCAGGGTAGGCAGTTCAGGACACTTGATTTGTCCAAGCAGAGGTCAAGGAGCATTTTAACCATGGTCTGCAAGCACTGACATGGGGGTGAGGTTCCTGAGGGAAGATATTTCCTTGGTCTCTTGGACAAAAACCAAGAGAATTCCAATAGCTAAAAGGAAATGAGACAGGCCCATGTTAGGGGACATGGGGTTTTTTGCACTGAAGGGGATTATCCATGAGAAAGTCCTGCTTGGGTCAGGGTGGCTGTCCCATCATCTGAGGCGTTCAGACCAGGGAGACCAGGAGGATCAAGGCTAGTCCTGTGTGAGGCTGCGGGCACGTGTGTATTGATGAGTAACTGCTGGGTTTTGTGGCTACACCACCAGAAGCTGAATGTCCCCTCTGGCCTGTCGGTCACATCTCCTGACAAGCGTGGCTGGTTCATTCACCCCATGGGCAGCAGTGGGACCTTTCCGATGTGGATGATGTTCGCCTCTGCCATCCCTGCCCTCCTGGTCTTCATTCTTATCTTCATGGAGACACAGATCACTACGTGAGTACCTCCCCCATCAACGCCAACCATCACTAACTCATGGGCAGGCAAGGCTGGGATGGGTACTGGTGCCATTTGTGTGGAGATGCGCCTGGCATCCCAGCGGGACAGCAAGGGCAGGATCCTGGCCATTTCAGACTATACCTTCTTGGGTTCTCCCATCGTCTCTTGGCTCCCCTCCTGGCATACAGTGTGGTGGAGCCTCAGCCAAGCACAGGAGGAAACCTCTAACCTGAGGTTGACAGCCACCATCCCTCTCCTCAGCCATGTCCTTGTTGTCCCCACGTGTGCTCTCTCCAGGGAGTGAACATTGTCCCCAGCCGCAGTGCTGTCCCTGGGCACTGGGCTGGGCCTGGCACTGACCCAGGCTCTTTTTCCTCCCAGGCTGATTGTGAGCAAGAAGGAGAGGAAGCTGCTGAAAGGCTCTGGCTTCCACCTGGACCTGCTGCTCATTGGCACTATGGGGGGGCTTTGCGCACTCTTTGGGCTGCCCTGGCTGACTGCGGCAACGGTGCGCTCTGTCACCCACGTCAATGCCCTGACGGTCATGAGCAAGGCCATTGCACCAGGAGAGAAGCCCAAGATCGAGGAGGTGAAGGAGCAGCGTGTGACCGGAGTGCTTATTGCTGCCCTCGTTGGTGAGCCTCTGCTCGGGTGAAGGAGTGAGGGGGGAGGTCAGGGCCGACCACATGAATCTCCTGGCAGTGTCCCTGCCCCACGGGCCAGCCTGCGCTCTGCCCGCTTGCTGCAGGACTGCCCTCACCTACACTCAGCTCTCTTCTGGCAGCCTTCAGTACCCCGCCATGGTCAGTCCATCTCTGCAACCCCTCCAGCCAGACCCCCCCTTGAGCTTCCTTTCCCTTGCACCTCAGGACAGAGAGAGAGGAGGCGGGAGAGGGACAGAGGCTGAGGTGCCTTGCGGAGGGGCTGGCATGGGACACACCATGCCCTGAGCTCTGTCTGTGCAGGTCTGTCCATTGTGATGGGGAACATGCTGCGGCAGATCCCGCTGGCTGTGCTCTTCGGCATCTTCCTCTACATGGGGGTTACATCACTCACCGGCATCCAGCTCTACGAGCGGCTGCTCCTGATCTTCATGCCATCCAAGCACCACCCTGACCACATCTATGTTGTCAAGGTGAGCGAAGGCAGGTTGCGGGGAACCAGGTAACGAGGAGCAGAGGAAGAAGAGGCAGGTGAGGGGAGGATGGTGCTTTGCTAGAGTGATGCTTGGCTTGGTGACCCCCCCCTTGGCTGCAAGTTTGTGCCGAGAAGTAAGTGCAAGCCATGCACAGAGGTGATACAACGCTAGGATAGCGTGCTGATAGGCTGCGCACAGGAGTGTATTGCCAGGATATTGTATGGACGGACTGTTTATAGGGGTGATGCATTGCTTGAGTGAGTGTAGGGACACTGCACTGCCAGGTGGGTATGCTGCTAGGTTGCACAGAGGCTGATGTGTTACGGAGTTCCGCCTTGCTGTAGAGTACAGGCAGCTAGAGCGTGCAGCAGTGTTGCGTTACTGTACTGTGCTATGCAGAAGGGTTATGTTTTGCCAGGTGGGTCTTCATTAATCTGTGTGGAAGGATAATGTGTTCTTAGACTGGATTTACCTCCCTAGGTGAAGACCTGGAGAATGAATCTCTTCACCTGCATTCAACTGGCCTGCATTGTGCTGCTCTGGGTGGTGAAATCTACAGTGGCATCCCTGGCCTTCCCCTTCGTCCTGATCATGACAGTGCCATTGCGACGCTTCGTGCTGCCCCGCTTCTTCCACGATAGGGAGCTCAAAGCGGTAAGCAGACAACTGTCCTCACAGTCTAGCTTGCAACACTGGGGTGAGGTTGAGGAGATTTGGCAGACTGAAAGGCTGGGAGATCCTGGGCTGGCAAAGCCTTGGCTTTCCCTGCTGTTGTCTGGGGGTCTTTGTTCAACAGCAATAGGTGGGTGGATGGCTTCCTCCGAGCTTGTAGCCCTGGGAGTGCGGTGTAGGATGGATGGGCACCCTAGGGCAAGGAGACAGAGGATCCTACCATGCAGAGGCCTGGAATGAGGGTCAAGGCCCCTCATTCATCAAGAGGCACCCCATTTCCCCACTGAGAGAGCAGCAAGGGCAGCCCAGCAGCACACCAGATCCTGTGGCTGCTTGGCACAGGAGCACGTAACCACAGTGCCAGGGTTGGAGCTGGCACTCGAGTGCTGGCAGCTCCTCTGCTGCTGCCAACATCCCGAGCTCCTGTTGGAGAGCAACCTGGAGCAGCACCCAGAAGTGGGTGCTGCCAGCAGGGGAGGGGGGAGGAGCTGCTGTTCTGGACCCCAGTGATGGGCACCGTCAAACAAGAACACTTACAGGAAAGGGCGTCAGGCTGGTGGCGCATGGACGGGCATGAGGGGCAAAAAAAGGAGCCCATTGGGAGGGGAAGGAGCAAGAGCTTTGCTCTTCCCAGCACAGCCCAGCTGCCTGGCTTGCTGCGTGCTGATCCCTCTGTGCCAGGCTTGACCCCGCGCTGGGGGTGGCTGTGGCCTTCAGAGCCCGGTCTCTGCCTCTCCCCAGTTGGACTCAGAGGATGCGGAGCCGAACTTTGATGAGGATGGCCGGGATGAGTACAACGAGCTGCACATGCCTGTGTGAGCTGGGAGCTGCCCTCCCTGCTCATGGGACAGGCCACTCACGCCTGCTCATCCCTCCAAAGGACTAACCGGAGACTTGCCGTGAGTCACGCAATCTCTTGCCTGGACCAACGAATGGCTGTTCCATAGCCCCGCAGGAGGCAGCCCCGGCTCCTGCTGCCCCATCACTCGCTCAGCAGAGGCTGTGAGTCTCTCTTCTCTTGGACCTGGTGAGCTGAGAGATGCCTCTCACACCCTGAAGCTGTGTGGGTCCCGAGTGCCTGTGGGTCAGGGGTCTGCTCCCTCCCTGCTGGAGGCAGCCTGTGCCTGGTCTCCAGGTGGTGAAGGGGAGCCATGCCAGCTGGTGCCACTGTGTCCCCCTCTGCTACCATGAAGCTTGGGTGTCTCAGCACCACGTGCCACCGAGCAGTCACAGGGATGAGCTGGATGCTGCCTGCGGACCGCCAGTGGGCTTCACCCAGGCCAGCAGCCTCCTTGCTTGACTGGCGGATGCCTTGCTTCTGCTCCCTCTGCCCCCTTCCAGGAGCGCTCACGCTGGGCCTGTGCCACAGCCCCTGGCCCATGGGGCTGCTGCAGCCTGGCAGAGGGGCAAGGAGGGACCAGCACCCTGGCCCTGTCCTCCAGACTATCAGCTGTCCAGTCACCCTCCCACAGGACTGTTTTCAGCTCTTGCTCAGCATGGGGGAGGCTGTTTGCTTCCTCCCAATTTTCCCAACCCTCTTCCCAAAGGAGAACCGCACAGGGAGGGGAGGCTGTGGACAAGCAGGTATCCTGAAGCCTCGAGTGCCTGCCCTCTTGCAGGGACTAAGAGGAGTCCTGTGCCATTCTGCACCTCCACAAAGGTTGCAGGGGTAAAAACTCGTCACACGGCTGCATCCCAGTTCCTGATCACCACGTTCCTTTCCCTGAGAACAAACCATATTTAAGAAGCTATACAAGAGATGTAGTGCTGGAGCACAAAACAGTCCTTTGGGTCCCCTCCCTTTCCCGGTGCAGTGATCCACTGGGTCTGGCTCCCTGCAGCCCTACAAGGAAGTCACTGAAACCCCCAGCCCCATTCTGCTGCCATATTGGGGTGACCTTTCACGTCCAGGGGTGTCCTCCAAGTGGGAAGGAGCAGCATTCAACGTGCCCAGCACTCAGCCCCCATCACTTCTGCGCAGCTCCGAACACCTTTCTGCCCGGCAGGGCTGTCCCCTGGGGTCTCCCCTTGCTGTTAGTCCCCATTCAGAGCTGCCTCAGAAACTGCTGACGGTGCTCTTGCTGCCTTTGGCAGCTCTGAGGGTAGTGCCAGAGGAGATGGGCACCCCAGCCTCTCCCTGATGGTTGGAGCCGGAGTGGCCTTGTGGAGGAGGCTGGAATGCTTGCTTCACCATTAGATTTGGGACAAGCCACTGCCCCGGTTCCTGCTTATCAGCCTGGCTCCTGCGAGAGATGGTGGGTGCTTCATTACCAGGAGGGTCCAACGCCTTCCCCGGGAGGCTGCAGAAATATCCCACCAGAGAGAGAAACCTCCCCCCGTGGCAGGTTCCTGCCCCACAGCCTGGCCCCTCCGCAGGGCCTGGGGCGGAGAGACAAGTGTCTCTGTGTGTCTGTGGCCGTGTGTGTCCTGTCTTCCCTGTGTAGTGTAGGAGGCCTGTTGTCGCTGTGCATTGTGACTCCTCTGACTGTAGTGGAAACAGCTACACCAATAAACTCTTCACAGGAAGCGCGTCTGGCTCTCCGCTTTTGTTTGTTAATTGGCAATAAATTAAGTTGATTGAAATTCCCCGACACAAAACCGTTTCTTGCCCACAACAGCAGCCAGCGAGGGAGCAAGCCCCAGGTGAAGTGGGGACTGTCACTTGTCAGCCACTACCAGCACAGAGGTGGGCTCTCCACCACCATCACCAAGCAGGCTGGTTACTGTGGGCCTAGCTGGAGCCCCCATGCTGGGTGCTGGAAACAGGACGCTGAGCCCCATATTTAACCAGAAACACGTATTCATGCCTGCATACATCCATGCACGTGCGCATGCGTGTGCCTGCATGCTCAGCAGCACTCGGTGCCCATCTCCTTACCCAGCCTGTAGCCACACGCCAAACGGCAGGGCCATGGGCTGAGAATGGAGGAAACATCTCATTAAACACACGTTTCCTCCCCACTTTCTTCCCAGGCAAGAGTCAAGCCAGGTCCCCATGAGCTGCTGGGTGCCCGTGGCCCATGTGGTGATGGGTTGGATGTCCTCCAGTCATGCTCTCCTGGGCACTGCTGCTGGGAGTAGGCGGTGGTCCCACCTCCTGTGGTCAGGGTTGCTGGCTGCTCCTGGGGCTGGCCGCTGCCATGGGGCACATGGCAGAGGGCTGAGCCCGCCCGGGCGCAGGGGTGGTGGCTGTCCCGCTTCTGAGCTGGGCCTGCTGTGGGGCAGGCAGTGCCTGGCCTCGCAGCATCCTCTCCAGGTCTCGGCAGCGCTGCTGAACCTGCAGGAGAAGAGGCAGTGCAGGTGCCCAGCTCCTGAGCATCCAGGTGGGCTGGATGGGAGCATCCGCAAATGTTTCCCACAGGCTGCTCCGCCACTTTAGGAAACAGTCCTCCCATTCCCCACTCCACAGCTCTCCTTCCTTACACCTGAATGCCCAGGGCTGCCCAACGGGCCATCGGTTTGGACTGGAGAGGCTATGGCTCTACCCAGTCCCACAAGATCCATGTCTCTACCTGGATGTCCAGCCCTTTCCATGCAGCTCCCCTGCCCATGGCAGTGCCCCCGCTCTCACCCTGGGATGTGGGGCAGGGAGCGCAAGCAGAGCCAGCGTGTGCCCCTTACCGCATCGATCCTCCGGACGAGGATGGGCCTGACCTCCAGTTCCAGCAGCCAGTCGGCCTCCAGGATGCTGTGGTGATACTCCTCCAGCTCCAGGCTCTTCTGCAGCTCCTCGGCCAGGGCATCCTGGTGCCGGCAACCTCCTGTACCCGTACCCAGGCTCTGCTGGGGCTGGGCCAGCTCTGTCCCTTTGCCCTGCTGCTGCAGGCGCAGGACACGGATGTGCCGGGCAACGTGACGGACCTGGGCGCGCAGGGCAGCTGCCCGTTCCCCGCGGTGCAGCAGGGCCAGCAGCTCCTCCTGGCTCTCCCGCAGCTGGGCTCGCAGCACCCCGGTGTTGCCGCCTGCACCCAAGGGCCGCAATGGGACCAAGAGGTCGGGCAAGCCCAGGGGAGTGCCAGGCTGCTGGGGGGCCCTGCCGTGCACTGGGGGCTGCACAGTGGTGGGAGCCAGCCCTGCTCTGCCCCGCACCGGTGGCTGCTGTGGCAGTGATGGTGACGGTGATGGTGATGGTGATGGTGGCAGGGAGAGGCTGTACCTGCTGCGGTGGAGATGGACCCACTGCCGGGCGAGCTCTGCCGTGGCCAAGCTCTGGTGAAAGACGTCAGGGACCAGCCGTAAGACCTTCACAAAGGGCCCCACGCCGACAAAGCCACACAGGTCATGCAGACTCCGGGAGCTGAAGACCCGCTCGCTGAGGGGCCCCCCCTGCAGCAGCAGCCCCCAGTTGCGCCGGTGGGCGAAGAGCTGTGCGGCCAGGCACGGGATGGATGCCAGGGGGGACTGCCGGGTGGGGTGGGCAGCCAGCTCCTCATGCATGTACAAGTTCTCACAGAGTGGGACCACCACCCTGGCATCAAACCTCTCCTTCAGCATGCTCAGGTGCTGCAGGTAACAGGCCAGCCAGCCCACGTAGCTGGCCACGTCGGGGCTGGCTGAGCCTGGCCTGCGCTGGGTGAGCCTCTGCAGGTGCTGCCAGCTCTCCACCTGCCCTGAAGAGCTCCATGGCAGCACCAGCAGCAGCATGTGGTACAGGCTGCGCAGGTCGAAGCCCTGCCGGCACCGCTGCATGTGCCTCATGAAGGCGCTGATCTCCCCTTCGAGGGCAGAGTAGAGGGCCTCCATGGGCGGCCACAGTGATGGAGAGAAGGCAGCCGGGATCGCAGGTCACCCACACAGTCCTGGGCTCTGGATGCGCTGGAGAATGCAGTGCACCAGGATGCGATGGAGAATGCAGTGTACCAGGATGCGATGCACGGGCTGGTGAGGTGGGATTGCTGTGGGGGGCTCTGGTTTGGGTCACACGTGTGGGCTCAGCCAGCAGACGGTGCTACCAAAGGCCGGCGTGCCACTTTGAAGGATGGGACATCTGGCTTGGATGAGTCGGTCCCAGTTGCTCTGCTGGAGAGGAGACAGTGGGTGGGTGGGTGGGGAGGAGGGCAACAGGGATGGGCTGGGGTGGGAGGAGTGAGGGAGAGGCTGCTGGGTGCTGCCACACCAGGGAGCACGCTGGACTGCAAAATGCTGGTGCAGTGCAGGGAGAGGAGCGGAGAGGCTGCCTGCAGCCCCAGGGGATGCAGGGTGGGGGGAGAACAGCCTGGGTGCCTGCAGCCCCCCAGCTGTCCTGGCGCATGCTCTGGGATGGGGCAAGTGTCCTCCTGCTCCCTAGAAGGGGATTTGGTTGTGCCGCACCAGATCTGCCCTCCAACCGGCAGCTTCTCCCACCTCTTTGCTGTTTGAGAAGAGGTTTATCTTTACAAGAGTAAGCAGCCACCCTTGCCTGTCTGGAAAACTAAAAATAGGAGGTCTATTCCTAAAACTATCAAATGCATTATTTTAAACCGTTGTGTGTTTAGGCAAACTATTTGGGTTTCTGTTTCTGCCACCCAGGTTCAAGTACACTCAAGCTATCTTCTCCAGCAATTTTTATTCTCCGCAGCCAGGAGGGGCTGGCACATCTCTGTTGTGAGATACCACTGGCACCCATTCACATGGCCGCGTGGCTGGGAAGTTAAGGAAATTGTTGGCTAAGACCATCCCCACGACAAAACTGGGAACCAGCGCCACTGGCAAAGTTTCCCCTTTCCCTTGTGTATCTGGAAGTCCTTGCCTGGACTATGCTGTCTGCTATCCAGGAACTCCATAAAACTTATCATAAAACATATCCAGGAACTTCATAAAAGTAAATTAAAAAACCCTTTTTCCTCTTCCCAGTGAGGAGGGGGTTGCAAGCCGAGCACCTGGGGGGGCAGGTAAAAATGGCAGGAGGCGACAGCACTGCACGTTCCTTGCACTGCAGGCTGGAGGGGGTGAGAGTGGCTTCGGTTGCATTTGCCTTCCCTAAGTGTCTGCCAGTGGGTTTGTTTAAGTGTGAGTGCACCAGTTTGGGGGGAGCAGAGCTGATGCTGAGGGGGAAGATGCCTGCGCGTGAAGCCCCAGAGACCAGCTAAAGATCAGCCCCAGCTCACAGGTGCCGGGATCCGGCTCGCTGTTGCAGATGCTGAGGACTGCCAACGAGTACTGCTGAGCACCAGTGACCCGGCGTGTCCCTGCCGCAGCGCCAGCCCCACGCTCTCTGCCCCCTTCTGCCCTCCATCCACCTCCCCTCTGCGTCACTCAAAAGAAGGGACTCACCAGCCCCAGGAGAGGCACCAGAGAGAGGAGAAAAGGCTGAGCTGGGCCCTGTTGCCTGCTAGGGGAGGAACCTGCCCTCCTCGGACATGGACATAAACCTTCCTCCCCATGGGAACGGCAGGTTTGGACGTGTCCCTCACACCGGAGCCAGCCTTTCCTGGAGCCGGTTGCCAGTCCCGCGAGCATTGCTACGGAGCTACAGGAGAGAGATGCAGCTTCACCCAGCCCCTCTCCCTTGCACAGGTCTTTGCAAAAGACACTTCTCTCGCAGGGATGCCTGAATCCTGGGCACGGGGCACGGGCTTGGATAGCACATTTCTTCAATACAAGTGAGTACAACTATGCACGGCCCTGAATTTGTCCCAAAGGCTTGTCTGGCCTTGGCAAGAGGGAGGCTCCTTAGCCTTGGGCAGTTCGCTGCCTGCCTGTTATCTTGTGCCGCTGCCCTGCCCCTGCCAGTGTATCATCCTTCCAGGGCTCTTCAGCCCTCCGGCTCTCTGAGGTGCCTGTGCTAGGATTGCTCCCCAAAGGGACTCTTAGGAGAAGTAAATTGTCTCTCAAGGGAGTGAGAATGGGGAATGGGAGCAAACCCTCTGTTAGAAACCTCTGATGGGGACAGCATCTCTGGAAACAGGGGTCTGACCCCAACAGTTCCCGTTCCACCTCCACCTGGCTGCCCATGGGAGTGGGAGCCTTGACCACGATGTTTCAGCCTGCTCAGTGAGCAAGTCCTGCCTGCTTGGAGAGCTGGCCGGGGCTGTGCCCAGCCCTCCTGCCTGGCACCAGGACCCCATGGGGAGGGAGCCAGGGGAGGGAGCCAGGGGCTCTGGGCTGGGAGCTCTTCGCTGGGGACAGCACTGGGACACTGCTCCTGCACCTGTACAAGGTTCCCCTGTCTGGTGCACACTTTTCTCTGGGGTGCACCTACCCACGAGCCGCTGTGTCTCGCTGTGCAGAGGTGGCTCACATGAGCTCCCCTGCAGAGAGGGGCAATGCTGCTGTAAGGGCAGGATGGGGAAGGCTCAGCCTGAGCTCTGAAATGTGTCTGCCAAAGCTTTTCCCTGCAGGGAGCAGCAGGGAGGTGGGCTGGCACCCATGGGTGTCCTGCCTCGTTTGGGGGGGGCACGCAGGAGCCAGAGCAAGGAGAAGCACTGAGAACCAGTGCTGCACAGCATCCCCCATCGCTCCTGCCATGTTGCTCTGCGACCTCCTGGGCCATGGGCTGCCAGATGTGACCTTGCCCTTGAGCAGGACAGACAGGTAATTCCCCTCTGTAGACTTCTGCAGAGAGGGGGGACCTTGTGGACGCTGCAGCGGGAGCCCAGCTAGATGATTGCCTTCATCTATCAGCCCAGTGTCCCTGGAGGACGTCCCCCTCTCCAGCATGCAGGGTGCAGCCACATCACTGGGGGTGGGAGAGGCTGGGGAGCAGCCGGCTCCTGCTGTGACAGGCTCTCGTCCCCAGCAAGGACAGATGGCCAGATGCTGGGGCTGGTTCCTGGTGCTCTGAACTGGGGCTGCACTCGCTTTTCAGCCCTGAAATGGACCTCGAAACTGGGCGCTCTGGCAGACAGGAGGTGTTAGCACAGCCTCGCCTGCTCCCTGGGTTTGCTAACCCAGTAGCCCAGCATTGCAGGTTGCCTCCTGGGGACTTACAAGGGACACGTACATCAAAACAGGGCAGAGATTGGCATCGTTTTGGCTGCAGGTGCACTGTGAGGAGAAGAGCTCTCTCCTTTAGCATAGAAAAGATTTTGCAGGCTGAAGCTGCACAGGCGAGATCAGGAAGAGGAAATGTACTGAGCTCCAGCTACCAGCACTCGTCAGCAGACCTTGGCCACAGCCAGGGGTAGTGATATGACACCATTTCATCTCCTCGCTTGCTTGCCTGGGTTTATCGTGCAGCCCGAGACAAAGGCAGAGAGCTACCCATGTCTGGTAAAACAGCCCAGTCTGGGAAGCAACTGCACCACAGCTGGCTGACACACTTTCTACAGCATGAATCCCACAGTAATGGTATCTGTGAGCAAAGCCCTGCTTATACACTCAGTTAAGCAGAATCCATAAGGCTGTTCGTAACAGAGCCATCTGTGACCTCCACAGCATCACGCCATTAACAGCAAGGCTTGGTCTGGGTCAAATAAAAGCAGGGCAGGCTTAATAGGAGAGGAAATTAGGTGGATGTGCTTGGCTGGCCTCATCCCCGCATGTTCCTACTGTAATTATTGCCTTGTGCAGCTCAGCTCTCTCATTCAGTGATCTTGCTGCCAGGACTGCATTTCTCATGACCGAGGTGTAAAAGCTGCATGCAGATATATTTTGGCCCCAAGCAAACCTGCGGCAGCACAAAGGGAGCAGTGGCAGGGAACTTTGGCTCGTTGCTGCCGGGAGATGGACGCGTGGCCCAGGATGTGGCAGGGAAGGGAGGGAAGGGTTGGGCTGGGGGAACAAGACCAGGACCCCTACCTGCAGAGAAAGCTGGAGATACCTGATGATGGCTTTGGTCTGTCCAGCACGACCAAGTGCAAATGGGGCTGGTAGAAAGTCACAGCTAGTGAGGATGCTTCAGAGGCCAAGGGGTGGCACGTGGTGACAGTGGGATGGATGTTCCCAGCATCCACCCTCCGGGCCCATCTGCTCCAGATCTCTGCTCTTGTGCTCAGGCTGAAAATGAAGAAAATACCCTGTTTTCCTGACTTATGGAGAAAGGGCAGCCCTGGAGGGCGTTCCTGCGCCTGGACAGAATAAAAAGCTTTTCCCACTGTGGTCAAACTAAGCAGAGATCCAGCCACCCTTGGCCTGGGCCCCATAGCGTGCAAAGGCAGCACTCTGCGCTGCGGTGAAACGAACTCACTGCTGGCGGTGGCTGAAGAGGGATGGGAACCAGGGACAGCCCAGGACAGATAAACACCCCGCACTGACCCCCCCCTGCAAGGAGGGCTCCCCTCACACTCCCGCTCTCTGGGGGAGCAGGTGCCGCAGTGCTTGGTGTGACCCTGTGAAAGCCTCTCCAGGCAGCTTTAATGCCATTCCTCTGCAGCAGGGACACATCTGGTACAAACATGATTCTGTCCCCAAGGAGCCTGGGCTAATTCCTGCCGCAGAGCCCCAGAGCAGCCCCGGGCAGGGAGAGCTTCGGCGTGGCTTTGATCACCATCCTCACCTTGCAGGGACGGGCCTGGCTTGTGAGCAGCAGGGCAGGAGCGCGGTGGGTCCACAGCTTCATGCTGAGTTGGGGCAGTCCGAGCCTGAGCTGGCCTGGCCGGACCCTGCCCAGGTCTGAGCTGTGTCTGGGCTCCCCACAGGCTGGGAATGGGAGAAGGGAGGAACTGCCCTTTTTTAAAGCCGATTTCATGCAATTGTGAAACCGGAGTGGGGAGGGTGCCAGGGCTGTGGGGACAGCATGTGCCCTGCTGTGTGTCCCCTTCCCCTCGCACGCGTGCAGTCTGTGGCACGAGAGTGCCTCGGTGTCTGGTGCTCTGCCGGGGTCAGGCCACTCCTGCAAAGGGACATGCTTGATTTTTGGCTGCTGCTTCTCAGTAGTTCTCCCCCTTTTTGAGAACCCTCTCCTGGCTGCCCTGTGCTTTGGGCAAGGGGGGATTTGGTGGCCCTGGCAAAGCACCAGGGCCTGCCATCGGGGGCTGCAATAGTGGCAATGCATGGCAGAGCCCGGATGCCCTCCTGCTGCATCCGTGCCTCCCTGTGCCCCCGGCTGGGTCCAAGGTATCCTGCCTCTGCTTCCACCTCTCCCGAGTGAGATCATCCCAGGGATGATGGCAGAGGAGATCAGTTCCCCACCCTATGAATGTGGCTCTGACGAGCCATTGGGAAGGTGGCACCCACAGCCGAGGTGTCACAGCTCGTTTCCTCGCAGGTGATGGGAGCGCAAGCCTGGCAGATGCTCACCGCCTGCAGCGGGGGCACGCTGGCCTGCCTGCCTCCCAGCCGTGTGCCAGACCCGTGTCACAGGAGGAAATTAGGATATTGTCTGGTGTCCAGGAGGAATTCCTGCCTCGGCTTGTTCCTGCCAGTCCTCCGCCGACCTTCCCTCAGTGTGGAAAGCCCAGCAGGAAGCTGACTCACTGTCTGCTGCCGCCACGGCTGGGTGCGGGGCTCTGCTGCCTGCAGCACCGGAGGGCTGCTCCTTTTCACGGATGCAGGAATAGCTCATCGCCCAGACCCCCGGCACCTGCCCGCCCTGGCTGTCTTCTGCCAGAGCCTGGCTCTCTGCTGACAAGCAGAGGAGAACAGCCATGGCACCCCGGTTTCTGTGCCATCTGCAGCTGGGCTGGCGGGAGGGCTGGGAGCTCACCGGGTTGCCAGCATGGCATCGCTGCAAACACGCAGGCAGCACTGTTGCACCAGGCTCGGGGGCAGGAGGCAGCGCCGAGACGGGGAGGAGGGCTGATGGGCTGGAGAGGGGTCCCGGGCTCGTCCCGCGCGGTGGGGCCCATGCCAGCCCTTCTTGACTACTTCATGTTCATCATGTGGCTGATGAGGCAGCCAGCCCCGGAGCTGCCGGGGTGGCAGAGGTGAGGTGCCAGACACGTGGTGGTAGCGTCTGGGCGGCCAGCGATGGCGAGTGAGCACTCGCCTACTTACCAAAGCTCTGTGAAGCAGATGGTCATAGCCATTCCTTCCTGGCGAGCAGCACCTAAAGAGATTTAGGAGACAGTTCAGACATCCCCGTTTCCAGCTGGCCTGTATGAATGTAGGACTAGCAATTTAATCCCTTAACAGAAAGGAGCAAATATCAGGCATAAGTTTCTTACCAAGATTCTTGCCACCTTTCCTACCAGGCTGATGGAGCACAGGGCTGACAGCATCAGTCACTGCTGCTGCATTTGGGGAATCCAACGTTTATTGCCTGGATAGTTTGGAAAGCTACTTTGTTCTGAGGACTGGGTCGAGCCACCTTCTTCTTCTCTCTTAGAAGGTGTCACTTGACAGTAGTGTTAACACTAAAAACCTTGTCTTTTGAAAGGTTGGTTCCTTACCTCGCCCTGGGCTTTCCAAGCCCTGTTAGCCCCCTGCCTCAGAGCTGCAGGGAGGTCTGTCAGGTTGCAACAGTGACTGCTCCCTTGCAGCCCAGCAATACATGTGCTGCATCACTGTCACCATGCTGAAAACTGCAGCAGTTACAGACTTAGAAGTTTTTTCCACGGTGTGTGTGGAAACACAACCTTGCAGCACCTTCTGGGAGCTGATGAACAGGAAAGGGAAAAGGAAAGAGAAAAGGAAAGGGAAAGGGAAAGGGAAAGGAAAAGGGAAAGGGAAAGGGAAAGGGAAAGGGAAAGGGAAAGGGAAAGGGAAAGGGAAAGGGAAAGAGCTCACAAGGACCCTGGCCTGGGAAACAAGGGTAGGGCCCTGAGTTTATGATGAGTGCATTTGTGTTGCTTGGTGTGTTTGCTGGGAATAAGTTTGCTGCTAGCCACTTCATTGTCAGATCTCCCCTGACATGCAGCTGTGAGGGTCATGCCTTGATGGGCAACCCATCCCTGGATGACAGGAACCATGGCCAAAGTTTCTCCACTGGAGAAGTCTGGGAGGGAACATCTGGTGCTGGAGATGCCTGCTGGTGGAGACCCTTGGCAGGCAGGCAGAAGAGGTAAAGGAGAGATGTGCTCCTCAACTTTCCTATGGCTGTGAGGAGCTCCACAGCTCCCTGGTGACCACCCAGAAGGGAGAAGCTGAACAGCCAAAATGGTCTGCAGAAGCAGCAATAGCGGAGGAGGAACTGCCCTCCCACGGCGAGAAGGCCGGCTGTGGCAGAAACAGCCTGATGACAAATGCGTGGCTGCAGAGGGGACTGTCAAGGACAAATCAGTGTTGAGTTGATCTAATCCCCTTCACTAACAGGGTGATTGGCCTTGCGGATAGAAGCACGATGTTTTCATAAGACAGGGAAAGTGGTGTAGATTAAGCTAATCCAGCGCAAGTACAAACGAGGTTGGATAGTCATGCCCAGGGTAGCTCTCAGTGACTTGATATCAAAATGGAAGGACACATGACAGTGACACGTATTAGGAAACCTTACCAAAAGGTCCAGATAGTGAAGGTGGAAGAGGCTGGTGGGGGTGGTCGTCACAGGCACCTGTTGCAGTGGCCTAGATGTGACTCTGTCTTGTGGCAGAGATTGGACATGATACTGCCACCTCCCTCAGAACCCCGTGTCTTTTCAGTAGTTCAAAAAGCACATTATTCACCAAAAAAATCCCAATCCTAAAAACTTCCCCCCCTTTGCTTGATCTCCTTCTTTCTTTCAGAATGAAGAAATGATTTCTTACTACTGCAAGAAACACCCCCCACAGTGTAGGTGCTTGCGGACTATGATCTGGCCACACTTTTTTGACAAACTTCACCCAGCCTGTTGCTCTACGCCAGCTGTTCCAGATCTGAGAGATACAATTTTGAAGTGCTGTCAGGATTCCTGTTAACGGTCTCTCTCGCAGTATCATGCTACGCTGACCTGCTGAAGGGACCCTGAACCCAAAATGTTTGCTATTCCAGAAGATGTCAGTTGTCCTTCCAAACCCCACGCTTGGCTGCTATGGCTGTACACAGAGGCGGTCCCGCTTCCTCGCCGCACGTCCGCGCGTGGCGCTGGCCGCTCGGGCTCAGCCGGCGCCTCCCGCACCCCAAACCCTTCTCAGCGTCCCCCTCTCGAGATGCTGGCTCCTCCCCAGCCAGCGCGACCAGCTCCCCCGCTCCTAAATGCTCAAGCACGCGCCGAGCCGCCCGGCCCCGCCGCAGCCGCAGGGGCGCAGCGGCCGCGCTCCCGGCGCCCCGGGGCGGGGCGGGGCGGAGCGGGGCGGAGCGGCCCGGCCGCTGCCCGCGGCCGGCGAGGCGGAGCCAGCGCGACGCGGGGCCGGCGAGTCGTGCCTGCCCGGCCGCGGCGATGCGGCGCTGAGAGCCGGCCGGCAGCGCTCCGTGCGGGGCGAGACCGCCGATGGACGCCTCTCTCCGCCAGGTTGGCAGCGACGAGGACCGCGGCGGCGGCGGCGGGGCTGCCCGCCTGCCGGCTCGCCCCTGCCCGGGGGCTGGGGGAGGCGGGGGGAGCCGGGCGGAGGCCGGCCGGCAGGGTCAGGTCCCGGGGTGGGACGAGCGTCGGGGTGCCGTGCCCAGGCTCGGCGCCGCCGGGCGCTGCCCCGGGCCGGGTGCGCCCCTGGAGCCGCGGGATGCTGCGCTCCCCGCGGGGCTCGCCGCGCCCCCGCTGCCCCCTCGCCAGGGCAGTCCCGGTTGCACTTTTTCTTGAGCACTGAGATACGGCGGGTTTTGTCCCCGAGCGCTCCCCAGGCCCAGCGCGGCACCGGGCAGCCCTTGTGAGGAGCTGAACGGGTTACGGGAGCCAGAGCCCGAGTGATGTGCGGTTCCAGCACTTCAGGCTGAGGGCTGCTTGCAGGAGGAGAGGATTTGTCGCATGATAGTCATGGCTGCCCAGAGACGGCTCGCATGCTGCTTTAATCCCCTGGAGCGACTTAAGAGTCCGGAGCCTGCTCCTGCCTGCGTGTGCATGTCACAGCTCGGCTCGCCGCACGTGGCACCGGGCCAGAGCCGAGCCGGTGTGGAACTGGGAAGCGTGCAACGGGAGGGAGCGTCCGCCTCAGTCCTCTGCCTCCTCGGTGCCTCTGCCCAGTCACCTTCACGCTGGCAGGCAGAACGGGCTCCTCCGGAGCCAGGCTCATACCTGGTAGATGTGGGCTCTGGTCCCACGCGTGCCTGCAGTGCCCTTTCCTGGGGTGTTTTCAACAGCCGTGTGGGGCATTGCGCTGCCCGGGGCGGGGGAAGTGATGTGCAGCCGTAATGCACGTGGCCCGGTGCCATGCACACCTCAGACCCCCCGAAATTCTCTCTGCCTCTTTCCTTGCCTGAGCATGCATAGGTTTCCAGCCCAGCCTGATGCTGCCTTTGGTTGTGAGGGGCAGGCGGGTGCAAGGCTGGGGCAGCCCTTGCTGGCCCCGTGGGTGACAGCAGGTGCCCATGGCACTGGCAGTGGGCACAGCAGGCACTGTGGGGAGATGGGGCCATCCCGAGGTCCATGGCTGAGCTCTGAAAGCTCCCTGTTTGGGGCCAGGGGCATCAGACATTCCCCCCCCCCCCCCAACCCCCGGTTGGTTTCCAGGCCATTAAACCCAGCTTCTGGCCCTTGCCATGGCCTGGGTGCGGCGGGGAAACTGGCAGCCCCCCTGGAGCAGACCGTTGTCAGTGGGCTGGAGCAGCTGATGGGCTTGGGCCTGCCCCTTCCCTGGTGAAGCACTTTCTTTATCAGAACAGATGTTTTCCCAGATCTGGCCCCAGCGAGGAAGGAGTGGCTGCCCCAGGGGCTGTGCGGCTGGGGCTGCCCCACAGCATGCACAGCACATCGCCCAGGATCCTTTCAGCCATTAACTGATTAACCTGCTGCTCCTGGAAGCCTGGGCCGCCTGTATCTAATCAGATGGAGGCCAGGGTTTCCCAAAGGGCCATTTCACCAGAGCCTTTATGCCCACCCCTCTGTCACGAGGAACCTCCTGGCCTCTTGCAACGGGAGTAGCCACCAGGAGCCTGAAGCACCTGATGGGAATGGGAGGCTGGAGAGGGGATGCCCAGAGGTGCGTGTCTCGGCAAGTAGCACCCAGCAGAGAACTGCCTGCTTTGTCCAGCTCCACTTGTCTGGGCGTGATTCTGCTGTCATCTGGAGAAACAAGGATTTCCAGGGAAGGGCTGAGGAGCAGCCCTGAAGCCAGGGACTCTCTAGGAGCCTTACATCTCTTGTAAATCACAGGCTTAAACCCTGGTGAAGCAAGGTGGCCAAGGCTGGAGAGCCCAGGCAAGTGTGCGTGTGAAAGCATCAAGCTTTGCTTTGCAGAAAAGGCAGTGGGAGTGGGAGGGAGGGACGTGGCTTCCCTGGAGTGGGAATGTTTGGCATTTGCTGCACCCCAGCCACTCTTCCTCCTTCTCTGTGGGGGGTTCTTGGTGGGAGGGCAACGCCTGAGCAGAAGGGAGTTTCTCCACTTCTTTCTGCTGCAGCAGAAGCCAAGGTTGTCCCAGGGGATGCATGTCATCCCTTAAAATGAATAGCTTAAACTCCAGCCTGTTGTTGGTCTTGCCTTAGCAGGCTCCCATGCTGTGCTTGCAGCATTTAGATACCACACTCAGCGATATGGTCAGTGTCTGGCGTTAGGTGGGGATGCTGTGGGTCTTCCCAGCTTCCCTGGTTCCTCCCTCGGCATGCTGGAGACCAAAGGAGTTCCTATTCTTTGAAGTTTATCTATGATAAGTGGCTTAGTGATGGGTTCAACCTACTTATCATCCTGGCTCTGCCAAGGGGGAACAGTTTTGGCCGGTTGTGTCCGCTTGACACTGCTGAAGGGCTTCCCATGTGCCATGCCCTCCCCTGACTACTGACCCCAGGGACGGTGAGCTGGTGGGTTGCGTGCTGCCGCTGCTCTTCCCCTGCGGTGTCCAAAGCGGGCCAGATTAGAAAGCCTTCATCCTCAGCAAGTGGTACAGCACAAAGATGTGTGCCTCTGCCATCTGAGGTCTGGTGTGCAGCATGGCTCAGGGAAGTGACGGATGACGCCTTTGCTCCAGCCGGGTATGAGCAGAGGAGCCGAGACGGTGTGTGTGCTTCACCGTCTCCTTTCTTGGCTGCTGCAGCGAGTCCTGTGCCCAGACAGGGAGGAGGGGCCCTGGAGGCCAAGGCTGCGGCACAGTGACGGATGATAAGTTTCCCTGCGTGTCTGGAGTGTGGGCAGGATGTGGGGTGACACAGAGGATGTGACTCGCTCTCCAATTCTCCCCGAGGAGCAGGAATGTCGTGGCCAGGGTTAAAGGAGACACTTCTCCCATCCTGTCCCTCTCTGCTCTCCGGTTGGAGTGACCAGCCGGCACGGCCGCACGGTCAGCCTGCACTGAGCAGCAGCATCCAATGGAGTCACAGATGCCATTCTCCTTCTGCTCATGTGCCACCGGCCTAGAAATGCTGTCATTTTAAGCGTTAAACGGTTTTTCTCATTGCTCTCTTGGTGAAATGCAATGCTTTTCATCTGTGTTGTAAAATAAATCCCCCAAAGTCCTTAAGCTTTTTGACATAGGAAGGGAAAGGCAGCGGGGATCCTGTGCTCATGTCCTGCACGGCTGTGGTGGTCTGAGTTGTCCTCCCTACAGCTTGGCCTGGTCTCCACTTATTGTCCCCCATCCTCCCCTGGCTACAGCCCGTCTCTTCTTTGTGTCCTGGGACATTTGCCATGGAGGTGGGAAGAGGAGCCACTTCCCCGAGGGACGCATGCAGACCGGTAGGGAGTCTCAGGGTCAAGTCCATGGAGGAGTACAAGGGCTACCTGAGTTGCCACCATGCATGCATCTGAGCTGCTTTCTTGGCCCCAAACTGAGGTGGGGAGCAAGCAGCTCTGCTAGGTCTCTTTTGCTCTGGCAGCTTTGCCCTGGCTGCTGCGCGGGTGTGCTGACTGCTTGATGCAACTGGGAAGTGTCTGACTACTCCACAAAGCCATCAGCTAGTTTGCAGAGCCGGCCACGTGATACCCAGCTGTACACGCTGTCCTCCAGGTGTCTGATGGCTCCTGGTGTAAACTCATGTGTGTAAGCATTCACAGAGTACATGGTTAAGGAGAAGAGCTGAAGGAACTTCTCTGTGAATGCATCTTTGCAGTGTGGAGCCTGCCTCCTGCAGCAGGTACAGGACTGGTCTGATTTTTGGTTGCACATGCGATTCTCACCAGCTTTGAGCTGCCTGGCTGCATCATTCAGAGATTGGTGTCCCCAGGGAGCCCAGCTTGTGCTGGGTGGGGAGGGCTCATACATGGCATCCTGGATTTGATTTCTCAACAGCTTGGTTTGCCCTCCCCACGCTCCCTGCGGTTGGGAGAAGGTGGAGTTCCTGTGAGAGAGGAGCGTGGCCGGATGTCTTGGAGAATCCTTCCAGAGACTCCTGTCTGAGATGGGGGAAATGGTTCAGCTGACTTGGATGATGCTGACCATGAGTGATGTGCTGTCTTTCCAGATAACAGTGAGCTGAGTGCCCGTGTGTTAACAACACTTGGCTTAGGAAAATACTGTCTTGGAAATAAACGGTAGATAGAGTGTCATCATCTTCAGCAGTGGGGCTGCTCCTTGAAGGAGTATTCCCACCAAGCCTCTCTCCTCCCCTGAGGACCACGTGCTTCACCGACTTTCCCTGACGACCTCCTCTTAGTTTACCAAGAATATTGTGACCTCTTAGAAAAGAAGATCTGGAGAGATTGGGAAGAGACAGAGAAATGTTGACTATTAAATCCATGCTCCATATGTAATGTTCTCTGAGTTAATACCAAACAGAGCAACCCCTCTCTGTTTAAGTAGTCTACATAGTTCAGCTAAAGAGAAGTACTACTGTCCTTGAAGGTATCCATGGGGCTGGTGTAGCATGGATGCTCCTACATGCAGAATCCTCCATTCCAGCTGCATCTCCCCAAAACTGTTCAGAGCGATAGAGGCAGATGTAGGGCAAAAGGGCCCGGCTGCCCTGATCTGGAGCAGCGATTGCGGGGAAGAAAGCTCTTGTGCCAAAGGTGACATGAAGAAGTGTCTGGCAGAAGAGAGGGAGTCCTGTTAGCTCCCTCCTTAGGGCATTTGTCTGGAGCCAGGCTGCGTGAGCTGCAACCTTGTCAGATCCTATCAGCAGTGCGAGGGTGGGCTGGCGCAGGCGCAGGATGGGAGCCCCCACGTGAAGGGAAGCCGGGTCTCCCTGGGCCAGCTTGCAGCTGCCCCGTCGCTGCCTCCAAAACCACCTTGTACCACTCTGGTTTCACTTCTTGCCTCACTTTTTTTTTAACATAATAATCACAAATGTTTCGCAATTTCTTATTTCCCATTTTGTTTTAAGGAGAATGTGTGAGCTATTTAAATGGGATCAGTAAGACTGAAACTTCTGCGAGTCTGGGTTTCCCAGTTATCCTCCAGTTACCCTAAGCTCTGCAGTTCTGTCTCCTCGTTTCCTTCGGAGATTGCACGCAGTTCAGCAGTGCTGTAGAGCGAGTCCCAGGAAAAACACCTACGGAGGGCCTGTCTGCCATGCACAGGTCGGCACAGCGTCTGGGGACTTTTGGGTCCTGTCATTATAAACGCAATAATTATCATAACTGAACCAGTGGTGGGCCCTCTCATAGATACAGTGATCAGCATATTTGATGAGAAGGTGGAGATTTGGGTTAGGACCAGGGCTATGTATTACTTCTGTTTATTCCTGCTACCTCCATCTTGAGCCAATGATGAAGATTTGGCTGAATCACACTTTCTGGAAAGGCTTCTTATTTCTGGAGGATCCCCTGCTTTTTGCAGTTTCTTCAAGTGGTTACACAACCTTGTTTTAAAATAAACCCTGCTTCATTTCTAAAGTGTCTGGCAGCTCCATCCGTTTTGGGGTCCTACTTTTCTTCTGCTTCATGAGAGGTTTTTTGTCCCAAATAACTTCTCTGTCTGCAAGGAATTATTCTCTGGCACCAGGTCGCCGACAAAGGTGAGGCAGCAGGTAGCAGAGCAGTGGTCTTAGTACTGCTGGCAGCAGCGTCCTCTCAGCAGGGTTTAGTTAGTTGAGTATGCAGGGACCGAGGTGAGGTTTGCAGCCCATGCTGGGCCACATGCTGCTGTGATCCCCCTGCTATCAGTGTCTGGGCTAGGTAGGGCAGCCCTAGCTCTGGCAAATCTACATGATGACATTAACATTTTCACAAGTACTTTTGCATTACAAGGGATCTTTCTGAATAACAAAAATGAGTGAGTTTTTTAGATTTTCTCTGGAAGGCTTCTTTCTCACACCTCAAAGCATAAGTAAGCAGTAAACTTCCTTGCTCCTGTTTCTACATCCCAGACATGCATCAGCTCTTGTTGCAACCAAATGTCCTGGGAGTTTCTGTTCAGCAATTTGCAATCCTCTTTGGGTCTGTGACTTTCCAGAAGACATTCCTCCGTTTGAAGTGCTCCTTGCACTCCTCCTCCCCTGAAGCTGACCTTTCAGTTTGGCTGTATTTTAATCCCGTTTTGTTCAAACAAGCGGACTGTGGAATCCACACTGCTCTGATGGTCTCATCCTTGTGGGTTCTTAGTGACCCACCAGATGTTGGCATCTGCTAGTACTGTCGTCACTACTTTTGATCTTAGGTCCTTGATGGGAATACGAAATAGTACTGACCCTGTCTCTGCAGAGGTTTTGTTAGGAACTCCCTCAATTAGTCATGATTTTCCCCATTCGTAACAACTGTTTTGAGATACCTTTGGTGCTGTTTGCTCCTCAAGGGCTGACTTTTATCAGAATACTGCGTTCTGCATGAGCAATGCCTGTCCTGTTTATCTCCTATGCTTGGTTGCTAATCAAAGAACAAAGAAGTCTTTTTGACTAGACTTCTTTCCACATGTTGGCTGGCACTGGACAATAATTAAAGCTAGAGTATCTTTAAGTTGGAAAAGCTGAGGGCAAAACCTCTGTATTTTCCCTGGGGTTGTCAGACTAGGCAACCCATGGTTATTTGGGATAATTCCGCTATTGCACTCATTTAGGCTCTGACCCTTCCAGTCTCTTGGAATTTCCTCAGCATTACCAGGCTTATAAAAAATGAGTATCAGCTGGTGAGAAACTTTATTGGACAGATCTCTGGGAACTCTTGGACCTGTTGATTTTTAAAATGTTTTACGTCCTTTCCATTTACTAATATATGGGAAAGCACTTCAGCATCTCAGTGTAATGCAAGAGGGGTACTTTCCAGGGACGTTTATTAAAAACGTATGCATGTCTCCATCATTATTCACAATGCTATCATCCCCATCTAGTAGTTGGATGCTGCTACTAGCACATGGCTTTGTCCCCAGTGATGTCAGAAGAGAAAATAGTGAAACATGGACTCTACTGTCTTTACTGTCTCCCAACTTCTTACTTACGTGGGCTGTTTCCCCCATTTTTCCCCACTTTCACTCTTATTTCAGATTGGCTGACAGTGCATCCCAGCTCAGAGGCACTCCACTTGCTTTCTATGTGGTGTTTGAGGGAGAGACACGGAGGATGATCAAACACTAGGAAAATGTGTCACGTGAAGAGTTTGAAAAACCTGAGAATACTTTATTAGTGAAATGACAAATAGGGGGAGACATGGCAAAAGAGCAGAAAATAATGAATGAGACAGAGAAGGTGGATTGAATTCCTCTGTTCCTCCACCTCTGACCGCAAGAAAAAGGGATTTTCTGCTTCAAAGGGATGAGACTGATTTTAAAAAAAAGTGTACTTTTCCATATAATGTGTGAGTAGATGGTAGAACTCCACATGGCAGGGAATTATTGAGGTCAAGGATGTGGCAAGATGCAAAAAGGTACTGGAAATAATCCCAAATTATGCATAATAAACATTGCAGAAGAAATACTGTTTCAGGGCTCTCATCTGAGATTTTTACAAAACGCATTGCGTAGTGGCTGCTCGGAGGCGGGATGCTGGAGCTGGCTTCTCTGTGATAGACTGCTGTCGTGGCTTCCTGAGGCCCTGAGCTCTCCTCTGTGGACCTTGAATGCCACTCAGCTGTCCATCAGCCCAGCTTCAGCCTTGAAGCCATTGGCTGAATTTGAGAGAGGGAGGGAGCTGCAAGGAAGCTGCCTCGCTATATATTTGGTAGCAAGAAGGAGAGGAGACCCAAAGTAATGTCCACGTTGAGGGAAGGGCAGGGACAGCTCTTCACTTGCTCAGTTTGCAGCAGCTAGCTGATCAATGAAAGCTTTGCTGGGGCCAGGCTGGGCTTTTGCGTGTGCAATGTTGTCTCCTCCTCCTCAGGGCTTCTACAGAGAAGATGTGGGAAAGCTGATGTTGCTGAGATGTGTCGGGGATGTTCAGAGACAGGGAATACACATCTGTAGCTATTCAGGCTCTGTGAGTAATGTATCCTATGGAATGAGCTGTTTTAACTGAAGTTTTAGGTGGGGAAGAGCTAGTAGAGGAGGCATGGAAGTGGTGCTGGGCAGCTCCACTGACTTTTGTGGACTGAACTTCCGTATGCCTTTTCGAGGTTGGTGAGAAGTTCCCTGGTAGTTGCAAACTCTGTAGAACTGTTGCTTCATCTGAGGAGGGCAGTGACTCCATTGCCCATGGTGGAATTGCAGGGTGCAGCTCATCTCAAACTGAGCCTAGAGAGAGCTTGCAGTGGAGTCTGGAAGGATGCACACCTGCCGCCTCCTCTCTGTGCACCTTGTGCTCATGGCAAAGGGCAGCGTTGAAGCATGGGAGAACAGTTGGGGGTTCACTCCCTCCAGCCTCATGGCGAGGAGCTGGTGTGGTTGCTGTAGTGAGTAGTTGCTCCTTTGAGAGGAGCAAGAATTACCTTCAAGGACCAGGCATTTCCTGGGCAATATCTGAAGTTGGGAGATGTACAGGAGAGTGGGGAGAAGAGAAGCTGTGCAGCAGCCAAACTGGGGGAGGAGAGAGGAACAGATGGGAGGGGGAGGCAGAAGAGGGGTGGGAAGCAGCGCACATACATCAGTGACCAGAAGTGACAAACTGCTCTTAGATTAGATGATTTAAAATGCACAAACCTCTTCCTGATACTGCTATTCTGCAGAGCTGCTGGCAGACTGAGGGCTTTGCTCTTTAATTAGTAAGGAATGGGGCTGCTATTTGGCAGAACTAGTCTGAGTCATGGGCTCAGCCTGGGCTGCAGCTCTGGAGCAGCAGGACCCACGGCTGCAGCTTTGTGCTCAGCTCCATGAGCTGTGCTGGCTTGCAGAGGCTGCCTAGGCTCAGTGGGCTACTGTGTGGGGAGCACAGGACCTTCCTGGGTGAAACCCAATCCCTTTTCGCTCTGCAGCATGTCATCCTTGTGCCTTACAAGAAGTAGAGTTTTGTTTCTGTTGTCCCTGCTGCTGTTGCAGGTATTGTCCCTCTTCCCAGCTGCTCTGTGCTGGCTCCTGCCAGCTCAGCTGTTCTTGCTTCTGTCTCTCTCTTACCTGTGGCCTCCTGGGTTGCCCCATCCCTTCCAGCAGCTGGTCCAGGTTTTGCTGATCAGATATAACCCAGGGACTGGCTGTATGATTTCATCAGAAAAACAGCAAGGTTGCATTCCTTCCCATATGGGTCTAGGGTGTCAGGGACTCCCCCTCCCCACCAATTTTGTATCCATTAGCTAAGTCTCTTTATATCTGTCCTATCACTTATTCATGATCATCTAGATCAATCTGTTGAAAAGTGCATTTATTGAAACCTGATCCTGGCTTTGTCTGGATTGCAAGGGCCTTTCTAGCCCAATCTCTGCTGCGTGGTTTACAACCACAAAGCCCATTGAGGCTGGGAAGAGAGCTGGCTTAGTGCAATGCTGCTTCCAAGCCTAGGAGCATACGGATCCATCGCCAGGAAAAACACAAGGCTTGGATGCCTAATACCCATTGAACAGCCTCAGTGTGCCAGGAGGACAAAGGTATGTGTATATGCAGTACTTATAGCTGAAAAACTTATAGCACCCACAGAGATTTTTGACTTGGACTTATAGTGCAGAGGGGTCCATTTTTGAGACATCCCTGTCCCTTGCAGGCTGGCTGCAGCAGTGATCGGGGAGTTACCCAAACCAAGGCACTGCAAGAGCCTCTTGTAGTGTTGTGTTTGCAGGTTGATTGGGAGCCTGAGAACAATGTTCACTCACGAAGAAAACATCACAAAAACCTCCCATAATGGGAACAGAGTGGACAATTGTGTGCATGTTTCACACGCTGGAAGGTGTCTTCCAACCAAAAGCACTTTTCCTCTCTGAATAACTCCTGGAAAATTGATGCACCCATCATGGTTGTAGCCCCTGCCAAGCATGTTACTCTTAGGAGTTGTGCAGGTTTGTGCACAAGGAGGAATGGGGCATGTGAGTGCTGTCAGAGAGAGGCAGCACTGCTAACTGTCTCAAATCCTGCACAGCTCGGGCAGCTCATTCTCACTTGCACCTGGGAAGAAGCCATTTCCAGAAAGCCATTTCCCAGCCTGGAGAAACACGAAGATTCAAGGGTAGTCCAGACTACACAAATAAGAGGAGAGCAGGATGTGATGACTTGTTTCTGAAGTGTGGTATAGTTGCAGAGCAGTGGCTTGCTCATGTCAATCCCTGAATGTGTCTCCTGCTGGGCTGGGAGGCTGTGGAGAGGCAAAGGCACTTGCAGGTACAGAGCTCTGTGACTTGTCCTCTGGAGCTTACTTTGCCTTCAGTAGCTGGATAGCTGATGAGGATGGTGCACCTGCTGATAGTTACGCACTCTGCTTTAATGCATGGGTGCTTTGCTTCTGCAGTCAGGGTTGTGCCCTGCTTGACTGCCTCTATGCCCTCTCCCTGGGGTACGGTGTACAAATCTCCCTTACCCTTTCCCTCCTGGCACAGTATGCTGCATCTGCTGAGATGCAGATACAGGCGTGTGAAAGCAAGAGAACTCCTGGTATCAGTCACTCTAAAAAAGGCACAGAAGGCCAAAGAAATCTATGGCTTCAATTGATTTCTTGATGTCATGGATACCAGGAAATGTTATTTATTTCCAAGTCTACGACCCCAAAGTGCCAGGTGTTATGTGAACAGAGAAAAATGACATCTTAGAGTTTACTGTCCACAGTGGAAGACAGCATGGTGTGAGAGTGAGGCAGTACTGATGAAACAGTACTCTCGGTATGCAAGCAACTTTATTTTCTAAATTATAACCCCATGTTATGGGATCAGTTTTCAGGATTGTGCTTTGTTATGCACTTTGTGGCAAGGCCAGTTCATGGATAGATTGTCACTGAGGCCATAGGAATGAGGATGCTGGTCTCTGAGAGTTTGTTTAACATCTGAGTGACCTACCCTTGATACAGGAACTCTGGTACACTACTACTTTATTCTTTCTTTTAGTACCTGCTGAAAGAGGTACCACTTAAAAACAAAATAACCCCCCTAATAGACTCCCATTGTCTGTGGTGCCTGTGGGAGCTGGGACCCAGCAGAGCCGGCAGGTCGCTGCTCTGCAGTGCTGGGCCGTGCTCTGCTTTGCTGCCCTTGCTTCTCCTGTGGAAGTTCAGCCTTGCTGCCTGGCAGTTCTTGGAAGTTTTCTGCTCAATTTAATCCTTTCAACTGATCAATGAAATGTGTGGTATTGGGGGAGAGGGGAGTGATGTGAGGGCAGTCTCTTTGGTGTCACCATCTGTTTCTGTATTTAGTCAAGGCTCCTTGGGGAATTTCATGTTTAGAAAAAAGGGCTGATGGAAGGAGATGCACTAAAACAAACTCGGCCTTTCAGGAAATGGGGGCTATGCTGGGCAGAAGTTGCAATAATTATTTGCTCTGTGGTTCCTATTCTGGCTGTCTTAGCATGATGTTCCTTTTGGAAACAACATAAATGGGTGCAGTTACTCTACTGGGCGGAGGCAATTGGTGTTGTAAAAACGGCTACAACATCAAAGTAAACTGAAGTAAGTAGTTCTGGGCAGCTGAAATGCCACAGTGCCTGGGAGTTTCATCATGTTGCCTTCTACTCCTTAGCAGCACACAGAAGGATCTGCCCTAAGTCTGTAGGAAATGGTACAATATTGTACAAAAGAACTAGGTCTCCTTTTGGGAGTATTTGTTACTACTTTTGCACATGGACTTCTGCTGGGAAAGGGGTCTGGGTCAGTCTGGACTGTCTAATAATTTCTAGGTGTTGAAGATACCAGAGGGATCTCATTGTTCATCTCCCCTCTTTTTCCCTCTAAATGGTACCTAATAAATAACAGTGTTCATGCCCATGGAGTGTCTCTTGTGTGTCATGTTATCAACTCCTTCTATCTCCAAACGAATTTCTGAGCTGAGGGAGTGGAAAGTGTGTGTAACCCAGACGCCCTGGTCTGCAGGGATAGACCATGTAGGGTTCTGTGAGCATGGCACACTCCTAATGCTGGTGTGTGTGTGTACTTGTGTGCATGCCATGGCATCGGGGTGCAGTGTGTGTGGGAGGGTGCAGGCCTGGCTCCTGATTAAACTGCACTTGCCTGCAGGCTCTTATCTATGTGCTCCTGGGTTACTGGTGTCTGAAGGCATTGAAATGCACTATTGGGAATGAGAGTTAACAATAAGTGTATTGAAAGTGTAAGAAAAGGTTTTCTTTCATCCCACTGTTGGGAACTCCAGACACAACTTTGCTGTTTTGTGACTTTGCTCTTGATACCATGATGGTAGTAGGAGCCTTTGGTGAAAATAGCACAAAGATCTTTTGCTAACACATGTTGCTGTTCATATGTTCGTGCAGAATTGTCAGAATGTGATTTGGGAAATGGATGATTTCTCAACAGCAGTGTCTTGCCCAAATGTCTCAGGACACTGTCTTGAGCATCAAGAGTTTCAGAAAATGTAAGAGGGTGTAATGAAGAGCTCTAATATAGTTCCTCAAAATCTGTATTCAATGCATTGCTTACCAGCTCTCTGGGATCTTCAAACTCGAATCTGCACCATAAGAAAACATTTCTTCCTATTGCTATGGCTCACTGGCCCTAAGGGTGATCTTTGCACACCATCCTTGGGTTTAGGTACTGACCAGATGCACTGGTGCTTTTCATTCACTTGGTGAGGGGAAATTAATCTGCTTGCTGTGGAAACTCTAGAGCAGAACACAGCAGCAAAAGTAGAATTATGTAGGCTTTTTAAAATGTCATTAAAACCGGTTCCTTTATTGGGAGGACTGGAGGTTGGCCAATAGACATATCTTCTACAGTAAGGAAAATCCAGGGTACTAAAGTGTTTAAAGTGACTAAAGTAGTTTAAAAAAACCCAAACACCTAAACTAAAATAAATCATTAAAGATAGAATTAGTGTTCCACATTCTGGATAATGTAATACAGAAATACTATTGCATCTCTTCAAACATAATAAGCCTATAAGCAAAGAGCTAATGGTGCTGACGGGTTTAAGAGGATAGGAAGGGCTTTTATAATCAATAACTTAGGGGCAGAAAACAAATTAGGAAGAAAGTAGGTCTATGAATCGATGAAAAGCAGGATGGCTTTAACATTACTCAACAGTTCAGCACTTTGGCTTTTTCTCAATAACTTATCTAAGCAGAGTTTGTGATTTCTATGGAAAGACATGGAACAGATAAGTTTGCAATAACTGAAACGCAGTGTGACGGTATGCCTAATTCTGCCTAATTGCAGGTCATGCTCTCCCTGATTTGCCTTCCTGCTCCTGCTCTTTCCCTTGTGCCAGGTCCCATAGTCAGGCAAGGGCAGAAGAGGCCAATCCAGCAAACTGATTTCCCCTGCACTTTCTTGGTGGGTGAGCGATGAGATCTGCTTGCCCTGCAGATCCCTGCATATGTGTTACCAGAAGTCTGCCTTTGTGCTTAGGGTTGTCTTGAGAGACACTGAGCAATTTAAGATCTTGTAGTGTGTGTGAAACCGTATATACATCAGGGCCATCATATGTACATCAGTGTATATATACATCAGAGAAGCACTCAAGTCATGTCATTTACGCAAGGAAACTCTTGCAAGAGAGGCAGACAAAGCTCTGTGAAGTCCACTTAGCTGTTGCTGATGATTTCTGGAAGCATTTTGACTTATGATGATGTGTGGGTATATGAAATTGTAAACATGCTTTATTTACATTTTCTATTATTATAGCATGACTTTTAATGACCAGCTATTCTAAGTTTGAAAATATTTAGACAGTCGAACCCACTATTCTGCATGTTTGTATCTTTCCATGACTCTTTCTGTAAAAATTGATGTTTCCTTACAATGGTTTCCGCATGAAGCTGATTAAAGCTGCTTTTTCTTCCTCTCATGTTACGTTAAAAAAATCAGAACTAGTTTCTCTGAAAATGTAAGTAGGACTTGCTTAAGAATGTTAAGCAGCTGTAGCTTGGAAGTAGCCTCTGAATACCGCAGCTTTTCTTGGGTGTTGCACCCTGTGTGCAGATCTCGCAAGCTCCAGTTCTTTCTAATGGGAGGTCTTCTGGTTTTTGCAGGGTGCCAGGGTATGGCTGCGGGAGCAGGACCAGCTGCAGCCATGCACGGTTGGCTCGTGTGCCGATGGAAACGTGCTCTTCACCTCAGATTATGGCACGGTAAGTGAAGTTTGCATGAGGCTGTAGCCTATGCCAACTTGCACGATGGACTTCTTGGTCTTGCATGACCTTCATGCTAAAAGGACAGGTATCAACTGAAATGCTGCAATTCTGCCTGAAAAGTGACCCGGCTCTGTTACAAGCCATGCCAAAGGCCTAACAAAGGCTAAAAAGAGAAGACTGTTCTCTTTCTTCTGTTCACTTGTCTGCCCACCTCACTTTGCTTTGTTTTTCTTGTGCCATCTTTGAAGGAGTTGCATTAACAGACTAGCAAAACCATTACATTGGCAAAATGCTCCTAGGAAGGAGGCGGCTCCGCCAACCAAGCAGCCCTTTCTGCCAGGACGTGCTTCTTGCAAGCTGTGCTGCTGTAAGGGCTGTTGTGCTCACCACTGTCGGCTTCAGCAGCTTTTGCCATCAGCCCCTTTGGGTCAGGGGCACATGGAAGTGAGCTCCCCACGTCAGTGCAGCAGCTGTGCACAGGACAGTTCAACAAGGCAGCTGAGCTCCTCTGAGAGCAGAGCTTTCTGCCAGCGATAGGGAACAAGCCTCTTTCCTGTCTTATTTCCAGCCCTGTGCTCCTTGTGGTTCCCTGGTGTGCCTGCTGCAGTGCTCGTGGAGTAATATTGGTAGGAAGGGACCTCTGGGGATCATCCAAGTCCTCAGTGAGTCAGCTCGGCTCCCTAACCCTGGGAAAACTATTCACTGCCTTCACTGGGGTTCTTAGAGAGTCAGACTGGTGCCTGGGTTGGGAGAAGGATGAGGAAATGGGCAGGACTGTGCCCTCCAGCAGTGAGCAATTAGACCTGCTCAGCTGTTTTGGTGAACTGTGCTCCCCAGGCAGCTGCTTTGTTACAGGAAATTGGACATTTTTTTTTTTCAGCCTCTTACCTGGCAAACAAAGGAGGGCATGGGGTGGGGGGTGGGGTGGAGAAAGGGGATTTAAGACTCCAGCTTGTGGAGAGTCAGTGGTAGGACTGTCATATTTCTGTCTTGCTTTGACAGGGCTAGGTTTCAAATCATCGTTCCTTTTTAAAGAGCCTGATTTGTTTCTCAGACAGAAACTCATCTAGCAGACACATAGATTTTTCTGTCATCTGATTAGTCTTTTAAATCCTTTCTTGAGGAGTTGCCTCGTTTTGGGAGTGCTGTATAGTCACTAACTCATTTTAAGAGATCACGGGGGCGTTCATCACAGGTAATGCTGCAGCCTGTGGAGGGTGAACAAATGGCGAGTACTTCTGTGACTCTCCCAGACCTGCTCCTGTCTCTTCTGATATGCTGATGTGGCCTTGGAAAATCTTCCAAACCCACCTGGCACCTCTGAAAGGACACCAGAAATCCCACCACAGAGCCAGCTGAGTGGGTGCACCCACTGCCAGCCTGTGTCCGTGCTAGAAAATGTGCACAGGATAATGCTGGGTGGAGTCACAGGTATTAAAAAGGCTGGATTTGGGTTTTTTTCCTCCATGAAAGAAGCCGCCACTAGGCTGAAGGAGCATGTGCTTTATGGCTTATGCAGAAAAAGCACATGGTGATCATTCAAGGGCTTGCTTTATTCAGTGCCCTCCACAATAGCTGTCCTATGTGCTTCCCTCGCCTGCCACCTTCATTGCTTGATAACTGTAGGAGGGACTGGCTGTCTTACGCCGGGTGAAAGCTCAGATGAAAACATCTTCGTTTTACTTTGGGCTGGATGGTTCAGTTGATCCCTCTGATATTAGGATTCCTAAATCTAGTATCCTCATGTTTGCTGTGGCCCAGCATCCCTGCAGCTCTTGCAGCTCTGAGGTAAGAAGTCCCGTCTTATGCTTCAGGGCTTTTGCCATTTGTTTTCACTTCCTTAAAAACACCTCAAGCAACAAATCCATCAGAAATGTGACTTCCTAGGAGGAAAGGGGGAGCCGACACTTATGAAACACAAGATTGGAAACCGCAGTCCAGACAGACCAGCCGAATGCTTTGTGGATAAACATAACTTAGATGCTGAGTGGGAGCTTTGCTCCTGTGCTCAGGGTTGCACTAATGGATGGATCTGAGGTTGAGGAGGAATCATTTCTCCCCTGCTCAGTTTGGCTTTGTTGGCAATCCTCATCTTGGCTTGTCTGCCAGCCACGTTTTGCTTTATCCCTGGCCATTGCAGGGGCTTAGAGAGAGTCCTGCTCATTTTGTTCTGACCGTGGGCTAAATCTGAGACAATTAGCTAATCACTGGGGAGAAAGTAGAAAACATTGGCTGTGTTGTGAGGTACCTGTGTAGTATTTGATGGCTTGTTTGTATTTAGACTGAAAGCTGATGGTTTTTCTTCCCAAGTAATAAAGAGCTGCTTATTAACACCTATAACTTTCTGTTTAAGTATTAACTTGTTGGAAAAGAGATATTCCAGAGGCAGCTCTGCTGAGAGATCAGTTTGTCTGTGTTCTCACTTGCTTCAGGCAAAATCAGCCATCATATTCAGCTCAATACTGCTAGCTGCTGAAGCCAGCCTGGCTCACCTTACCTGGAGCAGGATGGTGGGGAGGATTTTCCTCCAAACTGCTCTGCTGGCAGATTGCTGGAGGGGTCCAGAAGCGAGCAGTAGGGTAACAAGAGCCTCTTTACTTGGGTGGCTGGAGGTGGGAAAGGGCCTGGCTGTCCTGGATCAGTGCAGTACATTGCAAGCTCAGAGGGTGGAGGGTCATCATGTCTGGGTCATGTTTGTATCTCAAACCTCAGAGCTCCTCAGGGAAAGGCCCTTTGGCACAATCTTGGGAACAAAAAAACCCACCGCCTGTCTGTCTCTAGGACCCTGGATGATCCCTGCAGCCTGTTGGTGATACAGAGACTGGAAACTTGTCTCTACCCCGGAGGGCAGAGGACAGATTAAAAGACAACTCTCTTCCAGTTAGGGAAGGCCTGAAACCTCTCCTCCATGCTACAGGTACCTTCCAGGGGCACAGAGACCTCCCCTCCCAAATCTCAGTGGGGCTGGAGGCCCCAGCCTCTGCCTGAGGAAGGGTGAGCTGCTAGGAGTGCAGTGATGGGCAAGGGTATTCGGTGAATCTCCCCAGCCTCAGGGACAGAGAGGTGACATCTTGGCCTCGGGTGTCAACGTGGCATCAGTCCGCTCCTCCAGGGAGTATATTTCACCTATGCAGTGTTTCTGTCTGGAGGGTACCAGAGCCAATGCCCCTCTCATCCACCTTTGCTGCAGTCTCACCAGAGCACCTGCTTAACTCCTTGAGGATCTTGGACCAGATTTTTTTTTTTTAGGGAGGGATGACTGAATAACCCTACTCAGGAGGCTCAAGACAGGTTTAACAAGTGATGAACTAGTCCCTGCTAATCATTTACTCTTGTATTTAGGCCCCCTGTTGCTCTTCAGGGTCCCATCCTGTATTGTCTACAAGAGCAAGTAAACAAGCTCTGACCCATCACAGTTATTTTTCATGCATAGCAGCCTCTTGGCACAGGTGTTGCCAACCACCTGGTATCTTTTGGGACACTTGTCCACCCAGCTTTTTCCCTAGGCATTTTCTTCATGTTTCTCTTTTGGCCCAAGTGGCCACAAGTGCTGACAATGCAGTGGTAAATGAGTAAGTGCCCGGCAGATGTAAGGAAAGATCACATCATACCATTTTGGACTTGTCCCCTTCCAAAATTTGTCCAAGTCAGCGGAGAAAAGAGAGCCAGGGTGGTTTGCTGCCTCATGGTTTGAAAGTGCTGTAGTGGTTTTGCTCCTGACAGTCCAGCTCATGTTGTGCATTTGCAGCTTGTACTCTCCCCTGAATTTAGTTGTCCTGTTCTCCTTCTTGCTCCCTCAGTTCTCTTGTGGAAGCGCCTGACGTCTCTGCTCTGAAGAAAAAAAAAAAATTGATGTGGGTTTTTTTGGGCCATGCTTACAGAGTGGGGATCCTGCTGCTGGCAGTCATACCTCTCTGATACCCAGCTGCAGAAGTGGTGTGGAGATGACCAGGGATGCCTGGAGAGAGCCTGTGTGCTGGAGTGGACTATTCATGAATATGAACTATGTATTTTTGAAAGCCCCTTGGCTGGTGAGAAAATCGGGCTATGGGGCAGTCTCCCAGTGGAAGAGACCAAGTCCTTGTCACATCAGGTGTGACTGGGCGGACCTGGGGCAAACACATCTGGGGAAGTGAGCCTGCTTCTCCTCTCCAGCTCCTTCCAGGAACAGAGCTGTTTCTTCAATGGTGCATGCTTTTGCAGGCATTGTGAGGGTCTTGTAAAGGGATCCTGCGCAAGGTTATTCCTTTCCCATACTGGAAAGGGTGCAGGCTCAGAGCTGAGAAGGGGTGCTCGCTGGGCACCTGCAATGCGCTGCAGCAGTGAACTCCCTGCAGGGGACTTGCAAGGGTGGCTTGCTGGAGGGGGCAGGGTGACCTCATTCTGTCTTCAGCCTGCAGCTGCGTGGCTGGCCTCTCCCTAGCAGTTAACAGCAGCCTCAGGACTCCAGGAAAGCAGGCAGAAGAAACCAGTTAGATCAACGCTATAGATCATGGGCTCATTCTCTGTGGGGTCAGTCAGTTTCTTGGTGGCACCTGGGAGGGCTCAGAAGCAGGAATGGAAATGAGGTAGAGACCAGAGCCCCAGAAGGGAAGGAAAAGCCCGTTTCTTTGGAAGGGTTACTGCGGGCCAGTTTGCTTCTCCAGGCTGCCTGTATGAAGTCTCCCATCTGTCTGTCTTGGGTCTTACCATCTAGCACAGCTTGGGATGCTGGGTGGGAGATGGCACACGGTTGAATCCAAGAGTGGGAAGCAACTGAAATAACTTTTGTGAAATGCCAGCATCGTGCTTGAGGAGGAGGAAAGGAGGGCTGGGATGTGGCTATGGTGGAGGGGAACAGTCACATAATCTCAGCTGTGGTGAAAGGGGGTGAAGAAGATGACCCAATAGCTGACGTGTGGGTTATTGAGGAGGAGGAAGCTCTAGCAGGAACAAGGATGCAGCAATTGAGGCAAGAAGAGTGCATAGAAAGAGAAGTGGGCACTTCCCAGAGCAGTGATAGAAGTTAATAGCTGTCACTGTACGAACGCTTTGAAAGCTGCATCATATACGTACATGCCAGCATGCACACAGGGTGCCACTACTTTGTTTGGCTTCTCATCTGCTATTCTTTCCTTTGCTCTTGACATGACAACCTCTCCCAGACACTCTCTGGCTGCTCCTATGGAGAGTGCAGGGCCAAACCTGGAAAGCGAATAAGCTTTGCCTCAACCTCCCCACAGTCAGAGATACGATCCCGCCTGTGTTTTTGTGAAAGACTGTTCCTGGTCTCTTGGGAGCAGCTACCACCATTATTGACAGTTATGAGCGCAGTGTGTAATACCTGTCTGGCCTGGTGTACCTGGAAGCTGGTGCCCTGCTCCTGCTAAGGGCACTTCAGTAAAAGTCAAGTAACCTTGCATTGATCTATCCCTGTCAGTAGTGAAGGTGAGAGAGTGACTCTGTAGCAAAGGAAGGGAGTGTGCTGTATGATTTCTGGCCAGAGAGCTCAAATAGGTAGGAACAGGAACAGAGGAACGACTATAAAAAGAGGGAGCAGATCTATGCCTTATTCATTTCCTTTTCCAGTGCTGAAGTACAAAGCTGTGGAAAAGGGCATGTTTCTGGGAGGAAATCAGACCATGTGCCCAGGTGTCATGCGCTTATTTGTCCTTCTTCCCATTCTTCCAGGTATTCCAGTACCCCAAGGCCTCCCTTTCCAGAGAAAAGGTCTTGCCAATGCACCAGACCAGCGTTGATGGGGTAGAAGACATGTCCATGTTGGGAGATCTGCATGAAGCTGCCATCCTGCTTAACCTGCACCAGCGCTACCAACAGGGTAACATCTACGTAAGTGCTCAAGCTGGGCCACATCCTTCTGGCTAACGACTTTTGTTTAGCCTTGGGGCTGCCACTTTGAATGTGAAATACTGATTTTTAGCATTGTTTCCTGAGCATTGTTTCATGTGGATAAAAAGGGAGGTTTTTTCTGCCTTGTCAGCCCTATCAGCCCTGTGAGATCCTACCCCTACTAGAGGGGAGACCTCTTTGCATCTATAGAAGAACTTCCAAAACACGAACATTCACCTCTAGACTTTGTGGTAATTGTGCAGCTCTGTATCCTCCATGACCATCCGTGTTTTACAAGCCGGCGCTCATGTTCCCCAGATTCCCCACTATTACTGTTCAGAGGTTTATATGGCCAAGCAGACTGGAAAGTACAGTGTACATATGTTGTTGTTGAGTATCCCTCCTGATCTGGATAAAGCTACTGCTCGACAAAACTAGGAAAGCAAACCTGTTGCCTAATTCTTCTGCTTTTACATGCAGTTGTGCCTTTTTTGAGTTGCTCTGCTCTCCTTGCACAGATGAATACTCAAAGCATCTCCTGATTTCCCTCTCGGGCCCTCAGGAAGGAGGCAGGTGTCGGGAAAGGAATTGTGAGGAAAAGCGCACCTGGGATGAGGCATCCCTGGAGTGCTGGTATGGCAGCGTGCTCTGCTGAGACTTGGAGAGGACTAGGAGGATATATTACAAAGACTGCCTTACCTTGCTTTACTCTTACCTTGCTTGTCCATGCTATGTGCACCCAGAGTTTTTCAGATTATGACAGGAAAAATGTAAATCTGTGTTGCATAGCAACTGTTACCACGGCAACCAAACCATATGCACCTGGATTCCAGGAAATGATCAATAAAGTGACCCTGTTTCTGAACCATCTCCTGCACCGGGATGCAGAGGAGACTGCAAATTCTCTTTTTTTGTTGCTGTAGACCCCCTTGTCTGTTGTCTATCAACATAGCCTTGTGACCCTGTGGCAGTACCCACGTGCACACACTCTTTTGATGGCCCTTGTCCTTGCTGTTCTTCCTGACCTGTGTTTGACACATGCTATGTGTTTGTGCAGCTCTTTGCCCATTTGGGTATATTCCTCCCATTTCCTCTTCCGCACACTTCGAAATGTGAGGCAGGATTCTCTCCCTTTTCAGCCTGTGCCTTGCACCAGAAATGCCACACGGCCAGCACTGTGCCAGTGTCACAGCAGCTCTATCTCCTTAAGCCTTTCCTCTAGCTCTGATGTGTCATTCCTTCTCCTCTTCAGCATTAGTTCTGTGGCTTCTCCATCCGTGTGTAAAGGTGTTGAAAGTTTAAATATGATGTCATTTTTTGGCTGTGCATAGTGTATGAATGTCAGCTGTGCACCTTAGATCTGAATTTTTGGGAGATTTATGAAGGGGCCTGACTTCTGTAATGTGCTGAGCACTGGGAAGAAACCCTCGGTGAAGGATTGTAAGCCCCTTCTTGAGTGGGACTGTATCTGGGTATATGTTTGTGCAATGTCTGACCTGGAGGACACCAAATCGGACGAGTGCTGTTTTGCATTTCTGCAGTGCAGACATTAATATTGCAGTTACCTTATCACTAACTATTAGTTTTTGCTATAGCCCTGCTGCGTATAGTTGTTTTCAGTTAAGCAGAAATTGAGAATGTCAGCTGTAGTGCCACCTAATGACTGGCAGTGATCTGTGAATACCATGAATGTTACAGGGGTTGAGTTCATTTAATATCGTTCTCCATGGTCTCCACAGATAGAGCATAGTAGGCTAAGGTTGCAGGTGAAGCTGTACTGAGAGGAATTATGCCTGTCAGTCAGGGCCAAAAATTTTTAGAAGGAAATCAGAGATCAGAAACAGGTGAGAAATATCATCATTTTCTGGAAAACAAATTCACCTGAAGGAATGGGTAACCTGGAATACTGGCAACTAGTATTAAATATAATAATAAACAAATAATAATAAAAATAAATAATGAGGGGATGGAAAACTGAGAACATGAAGTGGACAACTGCTGTGAAAAAGGGCAGTGCAGTTCTGAGCCATGTGCCTGGAGGCATCCTACCATGAGCTCCTAAAGAGGACCCTTTCTGGTCAGGGAGTGTAGGTAGCAGTACTGGTGTGGTACCCATGATTAATGTGCTACAGGAATACTGACAATGTCAACAGTACCTTTTGTTTTCTAAAGAAACAGTCTTCAAGCTCTACCAAACTGCTTAAGGAAATTATGTGCGCACAGCAACAGCCTGCAGCATTTAAGAGTGTATCTTCCCCCTTCATTCCTGCAAGTCCTGTATCCCCTAATAAAAGTAGACCCAACATAATGCGAGTGATGTATAAATAAGCCAGGGGCTGTACTGCCACATTTTGTGCTGTCCCTAGCTCTGCCATGCCTAACCACCCAAGTAGGATCTATTGTCTTGAGAAGTAGATATACCACGTGTGGCCTGTCCTGCTCTGCAGAGCTCTCGGGACGATCACTCCTTGCTAATAGAGTGGCTGGTATGTACATGGTTGATACACAAATACTACTGCTATTAAAAATTGTGGATAGAAATTGTCTATAAGGGACTGCAGGTGATGAGGAGACTGCAACTGGGAGATGGAAAAGTTTCCTAGAAACACCTTTGAAAGAGATGGCTGTACTGGAAGAAGTTCTGGAAAGGACTGCGGTGGGAGCTCTGTTCCTTAGGAGAGCTGAAACTAGAGTGGGAAATGCAAAACGAAACATCTGAGAGGAAAAAATGCTGTGAAGGTCTGGGAGAAGTGTTAGGATGGACATCTCTGTCTTGCAGTCTCTGGACAATGTCTGTTGCTCTACTGGTTGTACAGTGTTTTTTCCCAGACCATGTTTTCTCTCTCAATGCTTTCCCATTTCCTCCCACCTGTCTTGCCAAAGATCATCTGCTTGCTTATTGCTTTCATCACCAATGAATTATATTTCTGCCCACAAAGGTCCATGTCAGAGGGTCCTCAGGACTTGTTCCATGCTAGCCTGTTCATACCAATAATACAATTAGGCCTAGGTGATGGGCTTTTTCCCCCTGATGATCTGTGACTGCTGCTTTAATAAATGAATCTTAAATATTTTGGTGACTACAGCATCTTAGTCTGGCTTCAGAGCTTGGCATTGCAGTATGGCCCCAGATTTCATTTGGCAGGGAGAAAGCATGTGTCTTTCTTATCCACCAAGTGTTTCGTTTACAGCTTCTCCAATGGATGCATGTAAATCCTTGTATATATATGTGGTGACTTGTAGTTTGGAAATAATGGTTTGGAAATAATACTAGATGTTGTCCCTGGCCACAAAGCTTGGCACCTAGTGCAGCAATCTTAAGTGTTTCCTCCATCACCCGTGCTGAGAATGGGTAGAGCTGAAGTAGAGCAGCCCAGGATGTCCCTGTGAAGGAGGCCACCGCACCAGCAGCAGGTTTTAAGCTGGATGTTGACCATATTACAAAGGCATTGTTAGGAGAGGGGTGGCACCATTGCTCTGAACTGCAGCTCTGAGAATAACTGGATTTGAGCTGGTTGGCTGAACCGAAAAAGTCATGCCCCAAAAAAACCAAAATGAATTTCTTTCTGACTTCACAAAAGAATACGTTTGAAATTTAATATTAGGCTTTGGGTAGTTTATTTTAAACCTTACTAACTCTTTTCTTGAACTGTGAGATTTTCAAAATAAATATTTTCAAAATAATATGTTTAGGAAAGGTAGAAATGGTTTGACTTGAAATCCTGAGCTTCATCTTCAGCAGTCAATTTTGATTTGGCTTACCAAAAGATTTAAGCTGCTCCAAACAGCATTTTTCAGCAGAATAAAAAAATGATACGCTTAGTGGCTCTTTGCACACGTGTGTGTGTCTCTGTGTCCCACCTCTTTGTTCAGGAGGTGCTTGAACCCTGCCAAGCCCCCTCCACTTAAGACTGTGGATAGGGGCACTGAAGGTATCTCCTGACACTCCTTCAGTCCTGGCTCTGCTTTTCAGCTTCAAGCACAGTGCAAGGTAGCTGGGTATGAAGATGGCTTCATGTTTTTAAATTGTGTAAGCTTAATTTAGCAAAGACAACAGACTAAGAACATTTTATTGTACAGCAGCGAAATTTAAACTGCCCCATCCATACCCAGTGATGCAGCCCCTGCCCTGGGGTTTGACATTCTTTGCCAAATTGGGGAGCTCTGCTGAAAGCCAACTTCCTTATTTAGGCTTTCTCCCTTCACCATGAGTTATTTCAGGGTCCGGGTTTGTCGTGATTTTTTTTTCAGGAGCTTTATTTCCTTGCTGTGTTTTGTTTTCTCCCCCTAGACAAACATTGGTTCCATCTTGGCATCAGTAAATCCCTACAAACCCATCCCTGGTCTGTACAGTGTGGATGCCATAGACCTGTACAGACAGCACCGCCTGGGTGAGCTGCCTCCCCATATCTTCGCCACCGCTAATGAGTGCTACTGCTGCTTGTGGAAGCGTCATGACAGCCAGTGTGTTCTGATAAGGTTAGAAATGGGAGAACCAGCTACTCCCTGACTGCATTACACGCCTTGCTCCTGCTTCTCCGTTTGCAACAACATCTGCTTAAATATCCACGCCATACTACCCTACCCTTTGCCTGACCCCTGCTTGCCACAGTGGAGATGCTACGTGTTTATTCCTAGAGATCACTTCTCTGTCGTGGGTGGGATGGTCATTAGCTTGGTCTGTCCTGGATTTGTGAATGGAATGTATATCTTTTCTTTAACAGCGGAGAAAGTGGAGCTGGAAAGACTGAGAGCACCAAGTTGCTGCTGAAATTTCTGTCAGCCATGAGCCAGACCTCCCTCGGGGCCCCTGTGTCCGAGACGAGCACTCGCGTGGAAGAAGCCATCCTGGAAAGCAGGTATGGTCGCCCCCACGGATGCCACATGTCCTGTCCTGCAGGGGCCCGGCAGGCCCGCGAATGCCGGCTTGCTGGGGCATCCTGCCTTTGGCGGGGGCACTGCCTTCTGCACGGCGTCTGCATTTGGGCTGCTTGAGTCGGGCCGTGGATGGAGCCAAACCTGGGCAGCGAGGCTCATGTGGCTGAATGGTGTCATGTCAGGGAAATGTGGAGGTTGCGGTCTCGCCGGCATGCCTCACGCTGGCTGCTCTCCCAGCTGCTTGTGGATTAATTCGGCTTCTTTCCAATAGCAGCGCAGGGTGTGTGTGGCAGCCAGAGAATTAATGCTCTAGCCAAGGCTGGGATTTCTCCTTCCTTCAGTAATTCATCCTTCATGCCTGCCTGGCTGCACCCTTGAGCTCACTTGCACATCACTGCGCTGTCCCTCTTTCCAGCTCTCAGGCCCACGTCTCGTGGCAGTGGCTGGAGGGGACGTGGGTAACGTCCCTCCCTGCCACAAGGATGGCTGTCCCAGGTCGTCCCTGTCTCCTACAGCTCTCAGTTGTGGCTGTGCTCATGGTGAGTCTCTGTCATGCTCTGACTCTCAGCCTTCTCCTTTAGCCCCATCTCTCCCCTGGCCTCCATTTGTTTCAGGCCGCCAGTACGTCTTGCCCTCAGAGGTCCTGTGGGCCACCTTGCAGCTCTCTTGCTGTCCAGGCAGGTGATTTTAAGGAGAAATGTCCATGGGAGCTGTAAGGGCCATGAGTGAGGAGGTTTACCTGGGGGCTGCAGCAGGGCCTGTGCAGGGAAGTGCGTGGCGCCTGGGTCAAACGTGTTTGAGAAGGAAACCGGCAGCCGTGAGGGGATGGAGACACGCTCTGTGGGGGATCCTTCATGCCAAAGGAGGTCCTGACACCCGAGGGACCATGACCCATGCCAGGACAGGGACACCCCAGGACCATGGCCTATGGGTGACCCACGCTGGAACAAAGTGGGTCAACAACAAGGAAAAACGTGTCAGGAAGACTTAAAGAAGCAAAGTGCAGCTGAGGAAAACCAGTAAGAGGCAAAGAGCAGCAGAGAAAATGAGGAAGCAAAGAACGACCGTAAGAAACCGTTATGTGTGGGACTCCAGCCTCCTGCACTGCCCACTGCCTTGCGGGGGAGGTTGTGAGGGACCGGTTGTAGCCTGAGGTAAAAATGAAAGCTGAGGCTGAGGAAGGGGAGCAATAGGTGTCTGACGTCAGGTAAGCCTTGGGAAGAGGGAGGAAAGATGTTTACTTAAGTGTCTGTTTTCTTAACACCTGAATCCACGATCAGAAGTTTCTCTTAATTAGCGATAAATTAAATTAAACAAAAATTTCCCAATGCAAGACTGCCTGGAGGACCTTGCTGGGGGTTTTGCAGTTCGGTACTGTCAAGGGCGAGACTGCGGGCTGGTCCCACTTTGAGCCTGTGATAGTTGCAGAAACCTCCAGAGGAGTGAATCAGATGTCTGCAACAGGATCTAGTTGTGTAATAAGCTGGAATCCTTTGAACCATCTGTGTAAAAGTGACTCTCATGCAAGTGGCATATTTCAGGGCCCAGGGAGTAGAGAGAAGGAATGTTTCCTGGAAGACGGTGACGCAAAAAAGTTACTAGTAACTATGGTGAAAATAGCAGACATGCAGTGTCTAACGTGGCAGCTGCAAGAGCATTGCAGTTTTTAGGATCCTTATAAGCAGAGCAGCATTGAGCAGAAGGGTTGCTGCCTTTGGACCTGGTGCTTGAGAGACCATTGTTGGATGATTTATCCTTTGCAGGTGTGCAGATTTTACCAGGGACATTGGCAAATTGGCAAAAGCTCTTAAGTGCAATACAGTCACGACTCAAGACCTGCAAAATCTGCTTTAAGGCAAGCGGCTTAGAAGGCTCAAGCCCGCTTAGCAGTTAAGTGGTAACTTGACTGTGATCCAGAAAGCTTACGATGGTAGGTAGGTGATTCCTGAGTTTGCAAGATCCCACAGCTGTGACGTGAAGTGGAGTAAGAGCTTGTGACTCGTTTTGTGTACATCTCTAGTGCTACGTGAGCTATTGCAATGCAAGTGCAAAAGAATTTGATTTGTCACCTTTTCCCTGAAGAAGAGAAGCTGAAGGCCTGGCCCAGAGCCAGAAGCTGCTGCCACTCCTAACGAGTCTACCTCATATGTTTGCAGTTCAGCTTCACTTGCTCTGCCAGTGGCCCTCCTTGGGTTAGCTTATGGCGGATTTTCATCCTTGCACCCCAGCACATACCCAGGAACAATGCTGGATTCTTTCTCCATTTCAGACAGCATTATAAACAAAGTGTTACGTCAGCTTTCATTTGCTTGTGTGTTGTAACATTCATGCTTGGTGTATTTCTCAGAAACCAGGCTCTGAAAACTCCCTTGGCACTGTTGATTTGGTCTGTTTTCCTTCTTGAAAATATCCATCAGTCCATTAAAAATTCTGCTAACTTTCCTCTTGTTTTTTTTTCTTGCTTGCTTCACTCTGAAGCTCCCTTCTCCACGTTGGGTGACACTGCTGACAGCATAGCCACCTCTCCTGTTATTCATCCCTCTAATCTTCAAATCTTCTTTTTTGTCTTCAGCTATGTGTCTGAATCCTGGAGCTGCATATGTTGCAATATTTCTAAAATCCAGGCTTTGCTTTCTGCTGCCCTGCTGAATCTGGTTCTCATCGTCTTGAGTCCTGCAACACACCCATCCAGCCCACATCCAGCTGAGCAGCCAGCATCACCTTCCTGATGCGCCGCTCCGCCTCGCACAGTTCACTGCTGCGTCAAATGCCACGTTGTGATGTGCCCTGCTGGCGTGGGCAGTTTGCTTGGCCCGGGCACCTGCCCTCATTCCTGGCTGTATCAGCTCACCCACCCCTCTGCCTTGCAGCTGCCGCCAGCATCAGACACCCACGTGCCTATTTTCTCCCCCATCCCTGAAAGACTTCCGCACTCATGTGCGTGAGCCCATTGCCAGACTAAACTATAAAGATACTTCCTTGTGCTTTGCTTATCTAATGTAACATGATTTAGAGCCATAAAGATTGGCTGGCTGGTTACTGCACTCTCACTGCAACTGTGAAAGTCATATAACATAACCCTGTCCTCCCTTTTTCTGGTTGTCCCCATTAATTTTTGTTGATTCATGGCGTTGGTGTGCTCAGTGGGATATTCCTGTGCAATGTCCTTATTTACATACTTGTTTCAGAGGCGTGGGTCTTCTCCAGGGCAAGGAACTTACCTCCTGATTTGTGCACACAGACTTCTGTGACTGGGTTTTCTATGGTTGTAATGTATTATAACAGAGCAATTTCATTTCCATGCTTTTGTTTGTTTCAAATGATATTTTCAAGAGATAAATTAGGAAAATACTGCCTGGTTTCCTGAATGTTGTCGAGCCTTTCCCACAACCACAGCTCTCACTTAGCTAGCACTTGCAAGGCCTGAAGCTTTCAACAAACTCCAGCGGTATCTGTAGTTGTGATTATTTGTTGTGTTATAGTTATTAACTTGTGAATAATCCTATACCTGCCCCTGTCTCGAGTGGAACTGCACAGTAGATCGATGGAGATGTTTAAAAAGCCAGTATTTCTCAGGGTAATAACTGTAACAACTTTTGTTAAAAACTATGTATGTTTTAGAATTAAACATGATTGCCTAATGGCTGTTCTTGTAGCATTTCAGTGATTCCTTGCTTGTCAGGCCTCCAGATTATTTTAGAATTGGCTGAATTGCAAAAATGAATGTTTTAATCCTGGATTCAGCGTGTCAGTTTGAATGGTTTAGGCTTTTCCCTTCTGCTGTTCTGTGGAGCAAGAACCAAGCTGCATTTTAACTATTTTCCATGTTGTATGAACCTCCTGAAGACAGGAAGGTGACCGGGAGACGAAATTCTTCAATTCATCAGCCGTCTGAAGTTTGGTGATAGATTTTTTTTTTTTGCAACATTTTTTTTTTTCCTGAAGTGGATGATGTGGCTCTCTTAGAATGAAGTTTTCAAATCTATAATGTGTGTATATTCCCTCTGCTCGGAAACCATGTGGTTTGTATCAACCTAAGCAAGATTTAAGTAACAACAAGGGTTTGTGTGATCCCATATCAAATTTCAGTACCAAACAAATCAGTTTAGTACTGTTTGTCTGTTAGTTTGAAAATGTTTACCTGTAATTTTAAGAGATGGCTTATACTGTCTTCTCTTTCAAACATAGAAATAGAAACAAAGAAGTATGTGGTTTAAAGCTACAGAGAGTTTGCCCTGTATGTCTGATGCTTCTGAAAATCCTGAAAAAAATACAAATCCATTTCATGGAATGCTGCTGTGTTAAGCACACAACCTGGCTGGGTCTTGCCACCTTTCATTTCCTGAAGCCACATTGATGGGGAATGCCCTCGATGGCGTGAATGCCAGCTGCCCATACTGATTTGGGACTGATTTAATTAACTCCAATCCCAAAGGTTTAAAATTTATCTAGCAGTGTGTTAAATTGCTCTTGCCATCCTTCCTTGCCCTTGAGCTCTTCCTGCTTGTCCAGTCCGGTGCTGTAACAAATTAATCTCACACGGCAGTGCATGCTGTGCAAATGGCAAAAGGCTGGGCACACGCTTTGTTTTAATGATATCCCATCACCAATCATATCTTCATTGCTTTGCTTCTGCAGCCCCATTCTGGAGGCCTTTGGAAATGCCAAGACAGTTTATAACAACAACTCCAGCCGCTTTGGCAAGTTCATCCAGCTGCACTTCTCTCAACATGGACACATCCAGGGAGGCCGAGTAACTGATTGTATCCTTTGCTTCAGTGGACCAGAAATGGATGGAGTGAGTGAAGATGAGGAGGAGCTCAGAGTGGGTCAGGAAATCCCTCATCACAGTTTCTCAAAGCCAGTTTATAACTGTGGGCAAATTTGCAACTTAAAGAGGGAAGAAGTGTTTGTTTTGTGGCTCTGCAGCACCTAACTCTAGAAACCTTTTGTCTAGGTACTACCTTAGGTAGGGACATAGTTTGACTTTTCACTTTGGCAATCACAGCACTTGATACTTAATTCCCTAGAATTTGCTACCTAGGAAGATCCCTCATGTTGATTGCATCCTGTTTTTCCCAGAAGATTGTTCCCTTATGTTAGCTCTGCCAATGAATTCATGATTTAGAAAAGTAAGACCAAGCTAAGAATCTGCACAATATTTGGATGCAGAGGAGAACAGGAATTTAGAGGGCCAGTTATGACTCCCTGTTTTGGGCTGCCCGTCTCCAGTGGACCTTGGAACTCTCATCATAGAATCATAGAATATCTCAAGTTGGAAGGGACCCATAAGGATCATCGAGTCTAACTCCCTGTTCCTTGCAGGACTACCTAAAACTAAATCATATGACTAAGAGCGTTGTCCAGACGCTCCTTGAACTCTGACAGGCTTGGTGCCATGACTGCTTCCCTGGGGAGCCTGTTCCAGTGACAATAAGGACAGGGAAGACTGGATATAGTTGAATTATGTTGTGCCATGACCACTTTCTTCCCTGTATGCCCATGTACCCCTCTCCCAAAGGCTTTGACATATCTTTTGTCTACATGAGGCAGGTAAAGCTGCCCTGGCTACATTTCTTGATGTTGATGTTCAAAGCTGCTGATGGCTGCAAACCACACCAATTTCCACTGGAGTAGCAGCCAGATGAATTTACTACTGTTGTAAATAACAGGCTTGGATTGTTTAGTCTCTGCTCTTTGTGCTGTCGGTAGATTAAAGATAGCGGTCTCTTGCAGAAGCAATGAGAACTGATGCAAGACTTGCTGTGTGCAATGCAGACTTTCAGATTAGAGTGGCCTCTCTAATCTTTCTAGGTGTCCCTAATGTGGCTCATCCTTTGTTAGGTTACCTCAGCATTGTGCAGGTCCTATGCTCTATCTGACCCTGCCCTTTTAAATATCTCTTTGGCACATAATACCTCCTTGGACAAGGAGTAGAGAGGAGGATCCAAGATGATGTTTGGGACCACTCTTTGTCCACTTTCCAAAGCGTCAGTTATTTAATGATTTATTGCTTGTTACAGGGTTCATCCCAATGTGTCTAGAAGATTCTTTGGCAGTCGTTGGGAGATCTGTGCATATGTCATTTGAATGTGTTCTCCTTAACATGCTGCTCAGATTTACTGGAAAAGGTAGGTATCACCTCTACTGGCTGCTGCGTGAGCCCTCTTCCCCCCCTCATAGTATGGTGGGGCAGTGCCAGTTCTCCTACTGGATGATGCTGCCTCCATCACAGCACATAGACATTAGCTCTTTAGGTGTTACTACTGCAACTGTCCCCACTGAGGAAGAGGATGGTGGAGGAACAATGTTTGTTCTATGTCAGAGCCTGTTCTGTCTTTGATAAACGCTGTGCATTACAGAGAGACTCCAAGAAAAAGCTGTTTACAGAGTGGAAAAGGAGAGAGAACAAGTACCTGGAAACTCAATTCCATAGAGAGGAATATGGGAGTACAACTCCAAATGCAGCATCTCTGCTCTGATGTAGTTTACTTTGGACTCAGGAACTCACTGAGGAGCAGGGCCAGAGCTGACCAGGTTCAGTTGTCCGTACGTGCACTCTCTAAGTGAGTTCAGAGAAGTCTGTACGTGCTCAGTTGTACAGCCACACATGACAAGATCTTGATGTAGAGCTTACACGACACCATCACTAAACTGGAAGAAACCCCTCTTGTGCATTGGCCCTGGAGATTTACCTGTATCCTGGTCTTCCCTTTGTCTTTGCAACCAAAAGTGTGATCTCTTTCTACTGGCTATTCCTGTATTCTTTGTTTCAGAACAGAGTGGTACACCAGAACCCCGGAGAGAGGAATTACCACATCTTTTATGCTCTGCTAGCTGGTGTGAGCGGGGAGCAGAAAGGTAATTTAATTTTCTGGGATATGGCTCTGTCCTCTTTCCAGTCCAGCACGTGAAGCAGGTGTAAGTCAACTAGAGCATGGATATTTCAGGTACTTGATATATCATCAACTTCTTCTTGAAGGCCATATGGTGATTTCATGGGAAACAGAAAGGGGAGCTGAGAGAAAGAGGCTGAGGATGACAGAAATGCTGTATGAGAAAAGACACTTCAGGCATTCTGAGCTGGAAGGAAAAGTCTGTGCAAAGTGAAGAGGGGGTATAGAGAGATGAGGTAATGAAACTGGCTAGAGGCAAAGGAAGGGTAAAGAGTCTTGATTCAGATGCTGATGGGAGCTGTTCAAGGAGTTCAAAGTTTGGACTGACAGGCATACTTTCACAACAAACCTTCAGTATAGGAGAGAGAAGAGTTAGAAGGACCAGCGATGTAGTGGCAGGACTAGAGTCAAAACATGTCTAGTATCTACAAAGGGTTTATAGCTCTGTACATGGGGAAGGGAGAGATGGATCTGGAAGAGGGTGTGCAGAGAAGGCAGCAGCTGCAGGCTGTGGAAGAATCCTCTCTGTAGTGCAGCACCCCCTTACCAATGTTTGCATACCTGCCCCGGGCACTGCTGAGCACTGATGGTCTTGCTGAAGAGGTCAGATAGGTGGGCAGGAATATGTTACAGTTGCACTCTGGTTTTGAGGGACTGGGGAATTTCTTTATGCCTTTGTTCTGTGTGTGTTAGAATAATCAGTTGGAAGAATTTGGCCTGACACAGGAAGGAAGTAGGGCTTCAGTTCTAGGGAGTTCATGCAGGGATGGCCATGTGGGTCAATTCAGAGATCCATCTAAAGCAAAGGGAAATAGTGGGGACCATGGTTATCAGCAAGTATTTAGGGAAAGCATACAAAACAGATTATTTTCTTCAGCAGATCTCTGCTATTCTTCCCCATCTCCCTTTCCAAGCTGGTGTCCCAGGCTGCTTCACTTCCCCCATGTGTAATGTGTTTCTGTCTCTTGATCATCCTTGTCTCCTTTTTCCATAGATCTTTCAGTTCTCCTCTATCCTTTTTGAAATGGGGGATCAAACCTGCAGATAGTATTTAAGATGTGGTTGTGCTACAGACATGTACAGAGACCTAATTCTGGTTTTATGTTTAGTTCTGTGTTCCTTCTAAAACTGAAGGAACTGAACTGGTTTTGACTGCTGCTCAGCACTGATGTCTTCAGAAATCTTACTGTGACTCTCTGAACTCTGTCTCAATTGGTGATACCTAATTTAGAGGTCATTACTTTATGTGTATAGTTAAGACTGTTTTTCTGTACACTTTGAGACTGAATTTCATCTTCTGGGTTTTTTCTGTTGTTTTTTTTTCTGAGTCAATTCAGTATTGAAATATTATTCTGCCACTCTGAAGCTTGGGATTTGACTGTTCTAAATAATTTTGCATACCATCTGCAAGCTTTGTTACCGCACACCCTTGTTACACTTCCCCTTCCCCTTCCCCAGTGCATTCACTGTCTAGGTGTGCCTTTTGAGGGATATGGAATCTGTTCAGATGAACTCTCCCTGTGGTAAACATACACACTGTTTTGGGGGACTAAGAATGAAAAGGCTGATTGCTAAATAAATTGTTGTCTTTCTCCTCCCTGCCTCTTTTTCCTCTGTTGCAGAGAGCCTCTCCCTCTCTGAACCAGAGACTTACCACTACTTGAACCAGTCTGGTTGTGTGACTGATGAGAACCTGAATGACGTAGAGATGTTCAGTAAGGTCATGGTGAGTCCTGTCCTAACTCCTCCTGAAATTCTGGGCACAATCTCATGGGCTAAATGTGCTGCAGGGTCTAGATCTCACAGGCAGAATTTATTTGCCCTAAGCAAAAATTTGGTGTTCAACGAGTCTGAAACTCAGCTCTACCTACTTATGGTAAAAACAAGGCTTGAAGAGTGGTTTTAGTGTACAGAAATGGGGGAATTTGGGAAACAGTCAAGGATGAATAATAATTCAGAATGATGGAGACTTTGGGGAGCATGAACCCCACCCCCCAGCCCATAAGGGTTCCTGGGAGCCCTCTAGATGGCCTGATGCAGGAGACCTCACACTGACCATTAGATGGGGAACAGTTTGGTCTGAAGGTAGCGTTCTCCAGAAATGTTCTGGTAAAGTTGTATCACCTGAGCAAATGGCATATTCTGAAATACCATGCAGATTTCAATGGACATCTGTAACTTTACCAGAGGTTATGGGTTTAGCAGGATGGATATGCAATTCATGTTTTGTTTGATAAGTGGTTATCAGCCTGAGGGCTTTAATAATGTAGGTGAAACCAGATAGGCAAGGTGAGAGGAGTCAGCTTAGGATTTCAGTAGCTCCTGCTTAAGCGTGATTTAAGAGAAGGAAATGTCTCCTGTACAGCAGAGGTTTCAATGGTGACATGGCTTTTATACTTCAGCTGAGGAGAGGCCTGGAGGAAAGAAGGGAACTAGAACCCTGGAATGCTCCACTGGCAGGGTGAATGCATGAAAACTAGGTCCTACCTCCCAAAGTCAATTTATGCCCCAAGAACCCTGGCTCATATGCATGTACTAAGACAGAGGGAACGTGCCATACTTCCCCATTATCTGGTAACCTGTTTCTAACCTTCTAGCAGTTAATGCTGAAAGCCTGGATTTAAACATTGCTACATAAATCTTTACTTCTCTAAGCTAGACTAAATTAAGGGGGTTATATGGATCAGAGTAAATTAAGTAAATTATATGGATCTGTCCTTCAGGGAAGGCAATAAGGCAGTATATGGAAGCAGTCCAGTGACATCTGTAACCTGTATTGCCAGTGTTCAGGGAAGGATTTCCTCACACAGGCACAGACAAACACATTCTTCCTGTGACAGACAGGCAACGGCAGCAGCAAAGTCCAACTTGAGGATAGGGCAAATGCCCACCTGCCTTAGATGGGGATAGGGTAAATGAAGGAGAGAATGGGAGACAGTGAAGATCATTGACAGATGTATAGCTGAGAGAGGGGCTGTGCCATCCCCAGTTTCACTTTGATTCATGATGACTATAATTCTGAGTTTTACGTCTTATATGGGCTGGGTGTGAGTGTGGTGGTTGCATTGTACTGTGGCTGTACGTACAGCCAACGTTAGCTGTATGGTTTTGCATAGACTGCCATGAAGGTGGTGGACTTCAGCACTGAAGAAATCAGAGACATCTTCAAGCTTCTTTCTGGCACACTTCATCTGGGAAATATTGAATTCATGACAGCTGGCGGGGCCCAGGTTACAACGAAAGCAGGTAAGTGGGACCCTAGCAACTTGGTAGACCATGCAAAGCCCCCTAAGGCCCCCAACAAAGCTCACTCCATCGTCCTTTCTCCCTCTGCTGTGCTGGTCTGCAGTGCCTTTGCCAGCAGATTCCCTGCAGTTTAACTCTGCAAAAGCATTGCCACAGGATGCATGGCTCACCGGTATGATTTAGTTGGGCTGTGGCCCTGTGATCCGTTTGTTCTCCTGGATACTCTCAGACTGAGTCCACAGTCTCACAGTTTCTCTCTTGCATTGAAGGAGCAGGAAGAAATAGGAACAGGGAGGAGTTTGAGATAAAAGTAGTCTGTTACAGACTTCCCCATATCTTCCTTTGAAGCATCTGCTAGCGTGCACTCTGTTACAGTTATCCAATCTGAGCTGGTCTGGTAAAATGAATCCCTAAACAGACAGAAGCAAAAAATATATACAAGTGCTTCAAGTCTTAAGTTAGTTACCTCTCTTCTTGACATCCAAGTTTAGCGATCCCACGCTCAGACTGCACTATTATGCCTTTAGGAAAACATATCTTCTCATTCAATAAATATTTTGCTGGTGCTGAGTGCTTTGCTCTTCCTGTTGTCAGCAGAAAGGCTGACATATGAGTGTCTGACTGTGGCCCGTAACGGCTGCTGACCCTGCCTTAGACTGGATATGTGAGCTTACAGCTTTTGGTATGCCAAAGAGAATTAAGAAAAGGGGAGCACATTTTGTGCTGGGGCTTAGTCACTTGCGTTGTAGGAGTCCCTGGGATTTCCTCACCGAGCTGCAGAATATGGATCCCCTATGAGTGATGGGGATCCACGCAGGAGAAAAAAGTATGTCCTCCTTTGTTACTAGTGCTGAACATTGCCAGTGACCTCCTGGGCTTAGACGCCTTCCAGCTTTCCGAAGTACTGACGCAGAGGTCCATGATTCTGCGTGGGGAAGAGATCAGCTCCCCTCTCACTGTGGAGCAGGTAAGTGTCCTAGTGTATGCTACTGCTTCTGCCACTTCTGCATTTCCAGGCCCTCTGTATCCCTCTTGTATCATCCATTCAAGTTCAGGGTTTCCTCTTACACCCCCTAAGTGCTCAGCTGTGTCCAAGTATTTTGCCCTTATTGCTAGTTCAGGTCCCAGTGTTGACCCTGCTTTTTAGGCTTTACAGGGGAGTTCACTTGCAAATGGCAATGCACAATACTGGCTTTAAGTCACCTTCACTCACCAGGAATTGGTCATGCTAGTGTCACGCAGAAGGTCCATCAGATGCTTTGTGGTAATTGCATATGTGCATGCTTTTACCTTGCAGAACTCCCAGGTTACGCTGCATTTACTGGAAGATAAAAGCTTGCACACAGTTACCATGAAACATCTGGCAGATGGTAGGTTGTTACCCCACAGTAGCTTCTTTGTGTATCCATACAACAGCAAAGGAGGACCAAATAAACTGATACGTAGTTCTCATCTTCTGAACCTGTACTGCATGCTGGAGCCAGTCCTGCTTATCTATTACATTTCTCTGTGGTTCATTACAGTGTTGTGCCTACTAACTTTAACTTGTGGTGTTGTTGATCACTTGAGGGCACTCTTGGTGTTTTAGGTCCATGCACAAATAACTGTAGAAAATCTTCTGTCATTAATAAATGCAAGACACTGGGAAACAAGGAATAATATTGCTAGGATGGAATAAGCATCGTGTTACAGCAAAATGAACATCTGTAATGGAAATCTTGTGCTGGCACAGACTGCAGAGGGTTATCAATCCAACCCCTACACTGGCAGAGAAACCAGAGTTACTAGGCTGTCTCTGACGGATGTCTGTCTAACTTTCCTTCAGATTTCCCATGGAAGGAATTTCACAGCCTCTTTAAGTATCCTGCTCTAGCTGCAGTGGACTCTGGAGCTGAAAAGATTTTCCTCCTATTTAGATTACCTTTGACATCCCAGCTGTCCACCTTATAAGCTTCCGCTTCTGTGAAGTTTTTCACATGGTGTTCTCTTTCTAAGCTAAACGATCCAATTCCTTCAAAGTTTCCTTACAAGTAATTTTCTAAACCTCTTCTTCTTCTTCTGTCTCTGTTTTCCCACATCTTTCAAGAAGTGGAGTGCCTATAACTGGACACCGTATTCAAGCTGAAGTCTCAGCAGTGCTCATTTCAGCAGAGTAGTTGCTTCTTGCTGTGAACACACCTGCTAATATATCAGAAACTAAGCTTTGCCTTTAAGAAATGGTATCTTTTTTCACAGTCTGTGACCTTTCTTTGCAATAAAATTGTGTGACATTTATTTTTCAGCCTATAGTCTGTAGTAGATATCCTCGGTATCCAGTACCACAGTTCCTCTTCTCAGCTGTCTGTCCTAAATAAGCTACACCTTTCTATATCAGTGCACAAGGATGGATAACAATGCCAGAGACACTCCATGCAGTCCAGAGCAACAGTGCACAGTTGTAGGATTTACAAGAGTCTCCCTGAACAGAGCTTTCCCTGATAGTATAGCTATTCCTGACATTTGTGCATGTTGGACCCTACACTTACTGCTTGCAGCCCAGTGAAGTACGAAGACTGCAAAAAAATTGTTATAGCAAGTAGATGCTACTACTTAGCCGTCTTTACTAGGTGAACCTGTTCCACTCAACACTGGGCCCATAAAGACTTCCCGCTTAAATCCTCATGTACTGTGCCTACCTATTCCCACTTGTTGCTGCAGGAACGCATTGATAGAGCTGCCAGGGATTTCTCATTGTGTAACGGGCTCGTTGCCCATCTGAGCTTTGACATTTCAGCGGGCTGAATGGATGAACTGGCCTGAAGGCGGGCAAAGCTGGGAGGATGAAAGGAGCCTTTGAGAATCTCATTTGAGCCGTATTGTGGGGAAAGCAGCTTTGCTTACAGCTGGATGGGGAGGTCCTGTTCCTGGAAAATGAGTCTACCTTACTGTGTAGCCAGAGACACTCCAGAGGCATGGCCTTGAGGGCATTCTCAGTCCTGACTGAGATCTGATAGAGAGAAGAAATACCCAGAAAAGGCGTGTGTGCCCATGCTTTGGAATGTTCTGTTCTGTGGATAAGGGAGGTTGCTGTGTGTCGTAGGCCTTTGGCTGCTGGAGAAGAGATACTATCCAGGAAGAGAAAGGAGGAGAAAAACAGTGAGATTGGGTGAAAAGGAAGATCTTGCAGGCTGGGCCTCAGGAGCTTGCTGAGAGGGGCTGGGAAGATTCAGAGGCAGTTGGCCTGTGCCATTAACAAAGCAGAACAGGAGAGGTCACGTTATTCAGGCTTGCAAAACTGAAGAGGATGAGGGTGCATTTAGAAGATCTCTGTCATTGCTGGTCAGGTCTACTGAAGGAATTACCCTGGTGTCACAGGTGAGAGAGTAAATGACCTGTAATTGATCTAGATACTGTGGTTTATTTATGAAATGACAAGATTATAGTTTTTACCCTACTTGATTATTTCACACACTTGCTCACTCACCCCTCAGCATTACGTTCATTAGATGTCAACTTATTTTCCCAGTAGGAAGACTGCTGCTTGTCCAGGAGGGTCAGGTAGGAAGCTTTGTTGGTTCATGTTGTGTAGCTCCTTGCAGTTACCAGTCTCAGGAGCTACCAGCCAAGGTCCTTGGGCATACCCTGACATTTGTCTCCACGTGTCTCTAATCTCCAGGATCTTTCCCCACTTCCAGCATCTTTCTTCCAGTCAAGATTTTTGCTGCCTTCTTTCCTGGCCCCTTTTTCTACTCTCTGGGATCATGTCTTCTTTATGGGAACCCTTATTTTGGGTCTCCTCTTCTTTCCAGAACCCTAAGCTCTGGTTTCCCAGTCTAAATAGTATTATGTGCAGAAGGACAGCATGCGATCAGCCTCTTAATTAGTGATTCTGTCTCATGTCTCTTTATTAATTGGAGGATTTGGGGCATGCCACTTTTGTTTAGTCCAAATGTTATCAAAACTTACAACCAGCCCATTCCTGTTACAGCTATCAAGTAGCAGGCTTTTGCTTGAGATTTCAAAAGTTCAATTTTGGACATTCATCCACACACTTACATGCACCCAATTATCTACTGCCTGTTAGTGATCACAATTTAAGTTATTTTTTCCACCTCTGACACTTAGTTATGATTGCTGCATGGGATGTTGGGTCAGCTCCAGAAAGGTCTCTCAACCCATGCTCTTCTGGGGCATGTGTCCTGGCTGTTGGCTGGCCTACCCTGGCTTCTAGTAAGATAATGCTGTTTGCAGGAATGTTTTGGAGAGGGAATTTTTGAGGCTAACTTGGTGATAGAATATTAAATCCTGCCCTAGCAGTTTTTGAAAAACTGAGTGGACACCCGTTTGACAGCTCTACTAGGAGTACTGAACCGAGATACCTTGCCTGTCACTGCAAATGTTGGCTCAGGTGATACAAATGACTGCTGTGGGTTTAGTCATGAGGTATTTTGCCACCTTCCCTGCCCCAGCACTTGTTCCGAAAGATGTCAGTGATTTTGCTACTTCTTCAGCCTCTCAAGTTCAGTTACCCAAAGGTCATTTATGGTACATCTGTGTGTGGCTGGGCTTTTTGCAAACTTGAATGTTGACTGTACATGTAAATACTGCACCGTGCACAACCAGTACAGAGGCTGAGACATCTAAAGAGGAGTGGAGGAATCTGAAGTCCCATAGAGATTTGTGGTGCCTTCTCTTTTCCCTGTGACTCATTTTTTTCTCTCTGCATTTACAGGCAGCTGACTCCAGGGACTCCCTCTCTATGGCGCTGTATTCCCAGTGTTTTTCATGGCTCATTAGCAAGATTAATACGAAGATCAAAGGCAAGGAAAACTTTAAGTCTGTGGGCATCCTGGATATCTTTGGCTTCGAGAACTTTCAGGTCAGGATTTTGTCTTTGCAGGGTGGGTTGGTTTTGGAGATGTCAGTACAAATGGGAAGGAATTTTGGTAGGTTTGTATCCTGTTTAGGTTAGCATAGGGCATTCTGGGATTTCTCCACTGCCACTTCCCTCTGGGAGCAGCAAGATATATTTAGCTGCCCATTTCTGCCACCTATATTAATGTAGGCTGGTGTTCAAGGTCTGGTTTGTGACACAGGCCCTAAGCAGATGTGCTGTGATAGGTAATATTGAAATTTTGACTTGTATACAAATTAAATGTCCAACTCCTACGTGCACGTTGTTTGTTTACATCTGTTTTGTCTCGTGTTGAGAATCTTTTGTGTAATGCTTCTGATTGCAACTGATGAGGGATGTATGTTGAGCAGCCATATAGCGACTGCTCAGATATTTCACAGAAGAGAAAGCCCAGTGACCTAACACTTAGGGAATTATATTTCTTTCTTCCTAAGAAGAAGAGAAATTTGATTGTCTTTAGCATCCTTTACTACCATTTAGGCCTCCTGAATTAACCTTGCATGAGCTACAAAAGCTGCTCTCCTAGTGGACCTCCCCATACTCTCCTCCTCATATCCATCTGAAGCTCCTTGCCTCTATGCGCTCTGGCTTTATTCCAGGCCTGGCACCTTCCCCATTGCTGTTACAGATTCTTTTAGAGCCCAGGGACAAGAATGTTGAGTTTTATAATCTTTGTTTCTTCTTACAGGTGAATCGTTTTGAGCAGTTTAACATTAACTATGCAAATGAGAAACTCCAGGAATATTTCAACAAACACATCTTCTCCTTGGAGCAGCTGGAGTACAACAGGTGACAAATGGAGGGAGTGGCCCCCCATTGCTTTCATGGGTGGTAGAATGCAGGACATCATTCCTCCTTTGTGGTCGCCAGTCCGTACTGCTAAGGCAGGAGAGGCAGCTGGGCCTTAGTGCAACCCTGACTGTGGATGTGTGTCTGTAAGCGCTGTCCATGTGCTTTGCCAGCATAGGTCACTTGTCTCCAAACAAAAGATTCCCTTCTATCTCTCAGCTGAATTGGAAGATCTTGGGCTTTAACCCATTAGAACACATGGTCACTGTCCTTATTACTGACTTCAGCAATGATTTACCTAAGGTAGTGGTGTTGTTATGCGGGTGGAATCTTGGTGTGCAAAAAGTAAAGTCCCTAAAGATAGATGGATAGATACCCGACAGCTCTTTCTGTCCTAGAGATTCCTTTGCTGTGAAAAGGGCTCTTTTCCTCAGCAAGGAGATTTAAATCGGGCTGTTTCCTGAGCTTAAAGAGCATGGAGCCTTCTGCACAGCTGTTTCTCTTCCGTGGGCTTCATATTGGATTGTATTTTGTGAAGTACCTGGGATGTTCTAGAGTATTTCTGCTTCTAGAGAAGGCTGCTAGACAAATAATTCAGTTCTTGCTCTGAAACAGAAGCCTTTATGTTTGTGAATGAAGCAATTGAATAGGGTCAGTGAGGGCAAATGAGAGCAGCCTTGTAAAAGGAGGCTGTTGAATAGGCAATTCATGAAATTCTAAAGATTACAAAACTGCAAGGCTATTTATGCACTCACTCGCTTCTCAGGCCAATCCCACCATTGCAGGAAGCTTGTGTTAAGAATGGTATCATCGTGACAAAAGATTTTTTCCTGATGATTACATAGGAGTTTAAGTTCTGTGGCTGAACTCTGGAAAGAACAAGAGAATTTTATTATTGACTACTCATCAAGTTATTCTAGGGTGATGTTATTAAAGCTCGTCTTTCACAGTATCAGCTCTGCTTCCTCAGGTTTAGTAAGTAGCTCCAAGTATTTCATCATTCGATTAGACAAGGGGTCTATGGCACTAGGGACAACTTGATTCATTTGTGATTTGATTTGTTTCAGAAAACTGCTCCCTTCAATTCTGGAAGGTCTTCTTGCTCTTAGAAGGAATCCAAGAGGTCTTTCTGTAAAAATATATGGCCTGTCTGACACCCATTGTTGCAAAAATCTGAAACACTGTGAACTGATATTTTTTTGTCATTAAGTGGATAAGATATTCTGTTTCCTGTGGGGGATAGATAGTTCTTTCCATTCTTCAGAAATTATTCCGGTTTGCTGCTTCCAACTGTTGCACACAGGTTTCTGAATGCTTTGAACCTGAAAGTATGAAGCCTAGGCTGAAGGGTTTGTAGACAACAGCTTCACTATCTTCAAAATGTTAGCCTTCACCTGAAAGGTGTCTGTATCAGAATGTCAGTAAGTAGCTTCACACATAACCTGCAGTCTTCCTTGGATTCCTGAGCAAGAGTTATTCCCAGGCTTCTCTGAATTCTGAAAACAGAAATGGCCTGTATTATGGGAGTATAAGAAGGTGGTAAGAGGCGGGGAAAACATATTCAGCACAGATTTACAGAATTTCATGAATGATTTTCAAAGCACACATCGCACTGCTGTACCTACATAGCTCCCATTCTGAAAGATGCAGGGCCACCCTGTAGGTCCCCTGCATGTCAGACCAAAGCTTATCTGTGTCACCCTCTTCAAAACTCTCCCTGAAAAGTTGCTCCTGTCTCTTCTTCTGGTGGACCAATGAATTGTGGTTCAGTCTTCTGGCAGATGTGCTTCAGGCCTGCTTTCCAGATTGGTGGGTCAGCAGTTGACTCTTGAAGCTGTGTAGCAAACTGTCCATCATCACCACCACTTGGGCTGATGCTCATCACTCCTGAAAGAGCAACTGAGAACAACTACAATTTCTTAGTGCTTGGTGTGGAATTTGCTCAATGACTACAAGATAAGCATCAGTCTAAATCACCGGGATGGATAAGAAAGGCTGTGTCCTACTTCCATCTCCTTGTGTTAGCAGTGCATAGTGTGTCCTATTCTTTTTCCTCAGCCATGGCAAAGCCTAATTCCTGCAAATTGTCTTGAGTCTCGGGACAGCTGTCGTGCTCAGCTGCTTCTGTTCTCCTGCACCTCAGGGCATTGGATCTTGCATTTCACATCTTTGTTCTGTTTGTTCTTGACTGTCAGGGAAGGGATAAACTGGGAAGCCATTGACTGGATGGATAATGCAGAGTGCCTGGACCTTATCGAGAAGGTGAGCAGTTATCTGTGACACTTTCCAGGGATCACAGCGGGGGCTGGTGATTGTCTGGAGACCTTCCCTGGGGTTTCTTGGTTTTAAAAACAAGTAGTTGCTTAGAATCTCTTCCCATTGTGACCTGGCAAAAGTATGAGCTGTTCTAGCCATAGTCCCAGCTCAAGAAAGCAGATCTCTGCTCATTGTTGAGAGTAAGCTTAGGGAGGGTTGTCATAGTTTTAGACAGGGAGCAGCGTTTAAGTAAAACCTTAATGTGAATTTTTTATAAATAATCTCTACTTATGTTGTGCTTGCTGAATGTATTGACAGGCCAGAATTCTGCTTTCAGTTCGAGCTTTGCTGGATTTAACTCAGGGGTTATTGCTCAATGTGCTGTCCAGATCTCCAGTTCTTGGCTTGGTGCTGTGTAGTTAGAGCTTTTGCTGACTGTAAAAGCCTGTCTCTTGTTTGGCTGTAGAAACTGGGTCTACTGGCTTTGGTGAATGAAGAGAGTCGGTTCCCCAAAGGCACAGACAACACCCTTCTGGAAAAACTTCACAGCCAGCATATGGTAAGTAAGAAAATAACCCGACAGGCAAATAATCAGTATGTTAGCCCCATCAGCATTTCAAAAACGAAAGTGAAGGTTTTGTTGATGTAAAAAATGTGCTTTGTGCAGGAAATCTAAAATGCCTTAGGCCCAAACCTGCGTGTGTTTAATAAGGCTGCACTGAACAAAAGTAGTATGTGAAGAAACCTGCAAATGGTCTCTTGCACACATAGAGAGAGGGAGCGTGCCTTCCACAGGCTATGGGTAGAGGAGATTTGAATTTGTAGCATGGGATGGAGGTCAGGTTCTGCTGGTCTGTGACGGGACACGAGGCAGCACCCCAGGCACAGGATGCGGCTGCACAGTGTGCTTGGGTTTCTCCTGCCAGCTGACTCACAGGAGTCTGCTCCACAGCACATCAAATCTCTGTCTCCTGGGGCTGGGGATGGCTTTTGTTTCATGACTTTTAATGAAAGTTCTCTTATTGTTCCTAATTAATTAAATTCTTTCCTCCTCTTGTATTCTGCACACAGCAGTAGAAGGGCTTTTTCATGCAGGTCAGAAAGTTATCCTGGGGACACAGAAACCACAGTGAGATTGCTGTAGCAATCTCTTACCCTGTCTCTAGTACAGCCAACACTCTGTTCTTAATAGCAAATAGACTGAAAACAAAACATATTAAACCCTATAGCATGCACTTAGGGAATAATTTACTACTTTAGTAAGAACATTGTCAGCTTATATGTTTCCTAGGCCTCTAATTCAGGCTTCATCCAAGCCTGAAAACATACAAATTTGTATCCTTTATCAGACAATTTTTTTTTAATTGGCATAGATGCAGATATCCTCATTTTTCATATTTGCATCTAACTCTGCTAGCAATACTCATGACTACAAATTGGACACAATAGCAATGACTTCTGGTTGGCTATTTACGCATAGTTTTGTGGAAATATTTCCTTTCTTTAGGCTTAAATTGATGCCTTCAATTTAGTCCGCTGTGGCTTTCCCTTGTATTAGAGGTCAAGGTATATGAGAATGCCTGATTTACCTTTTTTATTGTTGTTGGTATTTTGTTAACTTTTAATATAGAACTTATGAATATTTTTAATACACCACTTCTTTTGAATTTTCTTTCTGAACTGCCCCAACCTCTTCAGTTTGTCTCCAAATGGAGAAATTTCAAAGCTCCTCCTTCTTTCTGCTGTTTGTCTCTGAACTCCTCTACATCTTTTCTCTATTCTTTTCTGAGATAAATAATCAGACCAGAATGCAGTTCCCTTGGTAAGAAAGTACCTGTGGTTTATTGTACAGCAGCATGAGACTGTTAGTATTATTTTGCATTCCTTTATACCCCACAACATTTTGGTTGCTATTTTTGTTGATTTCTGTGCATTGAGTAGCCTTTTGATTAAGCTGTTCATAGTGTCACCTCTGTCTGCTTTGAGGGGATAGCAGTTAATGTGGAACCCTAGGGAGCTTACAAGAGATGGCAGAGTCTGAGGAGTTGGAGTGCAGGGAGGAATAATGAAGTAGATAGTGCTCTAGGGTTTGCATTTTTTAAAGGTGAAAGTGTTTTTTGTATCAGTTAAAGTCTCTAGTGCTGGCCAGAAGAGCACTGGAAGGCATCCAGCCAGCATAGCTGGAAAGCCTGAAGGACCTTGTAAGAGAACTAGCCCTCTTCTCTGTGTTTTCTGTGGATTGCAATAGGCTTAAGGAGGAAAAGCATAGAGCTGGGATTTAAGAGAATATGACCTCTGATACAACTGGGGAGAGGAGCAAATGGGAGCAATGGGAGAAGGAACCAGAAGTGTTGGAGGCACGGGTGAAATGTATGGGCTTTGTAGAGAGGGAGAGGAGAGGAGGGTGCCAATCCACATGAGAGAGTCAGTAACAGTCATGTTTGGAGTGGAAGAGAGGGAAGTTTGTGGCTGGAAAAAGATGACTGGATTGGGGAAAGGGAAGAGCAAAGAAATGGGGTCAATTTGAAAAGGAAAAAAGGCAATGAAAAAGTTTTCAATAGCACTAACAAATTGTCAGGGTCAGAAGCCATCCACCCAATACTGCTAAGAGAACTTGAAGATGAAAGAGCTGAATTACTAACAGTATTGTGCAACATCTTACTTAAAATTTTCTTAGTACTTGTATCTGAGAAGGTGGGAAATTATTTTAATTTTTAGAAAGTATTCTAGGAAATTATAGGCCTGTAATCCTTATCTCACTATTGGGCAAATTCACAGAATGTAAATGGTCAGTTACCTCAATGGAGTGAGGCCTGTAAGACTGTCCCATACAAGCACTGAGATGGCAGTTTTTTGATGATTCATGGGGCAAGGCTGGACTGTGAGGGGCCTTATGAGACAGACTGGGTTGTAAAATGAAAAGCAGTGTAGGTAAATGTAAAATGGTGTGTCTGAAGGAAAACAGTCCCAGTTTCACATTTGAAATGATGGGCCCTGAGCTGATCGCTGCTCTTCAGGAGCAAGACCCAGACAGATGCTGTGATGGATAGTTCCATGGAAACATCAGCACAGTGCTCAGTAGTAATAAAAAACCCAGATCAAGTATTAGAAATTCCTAGGAAAGAAACAGAATAAAAGCAGAAAACATTGTTATGGCACTGTATAATCCATGGATCACCTGCACTTTGAACAGTGTACAGCACTGGGCCCCTCAACTCAAGAAGGGGTTATATCAGATCTGATAAACAACAGGTCTGGGACAGCTTCAGTGTTATGGAAAACTATGTTGAAGGGACCCTGCAGTGTGGAGAAAAGATGACTTAGGGGGGATGTGGTGGGTTTAAAGGTCACACATGGCTCAGAGAAGACAAATGGCACTAAAGGGAGCCAGGCTTAAAACCAACCAGCTGTAGTTCCCTGTGTGGTTGGTTGAGAGCTCCCTGCGAAAGGACACTCTGGATGCAGGAAGTCTGCATGGGTTCAGGTGTGGAATGGGCAAGTATTTCAAAGAGAAATCCACTTGGGGTTACTAGTTAGGCAGGCCTCATGAAAATAATTGGAGTTTGAGAGAGTATTAGGATGAAAGTATCATTTGCTTGCCTTATCCTTACTGTACCCTATATAGCCACTGCTGGAGGCAGAATACTCAGCTGCGTGGACTATTGGTCTCAAGCAGCACGCTTGTTCTTACATAGTTAACGGTTTTCATAGAACAGAGAAAGGAGGGGGAAAATCAGAGAGTAGAACAGCTAGTAAGAGAAAGAAAAAATGAATATTGAAAAAAGGGGAAGAGAGGTGCAAAGAAAGATGAAATATAGAGGAAGACAGGAGATTGGTATGATATTTTCTTTGACAAAGAAAAGATGTGTAGGTGTTCTGCAAAGCTGCCATCTTCCCTGCATCCTGATCCCATGTCCTGCACCACAGGGTTTGTGTGGAGCCCAGTCTCCTCAGGTGTCAGACACGCAAGAATTAACATTTCATCCATGGCATGCCTGCCCAACCTTGATTCTGCAAGCCCTTGCTCACATGAGGAATGCCTTGAAGGGCTGGATTTTTCCATCTTACTGGAATAACATATTTGTAATGTAACTGCAGATAGCTGCAGCAGATGTGGTCGGGCTCTGAAACAGCTAAGGTCCTTGCCCATCCCAGTGTTGTCATAGTCATGGCAGAGTTCCTGACTGAGCCTATTTATTCTTACACCGGCATTATAAGACAACTTCTTTTTCTTTCATTTCAGAGCAACCACTACTACGTGAAGCCTCGGGTAACAGACCATCAGTTTGGCATAAGACATTATGCTGGGGAGGTAGGTGTTCATGGTGTATCTGTGAGATGCTTGGTGTATCTTGGGCTTGAGGTCCTGGATTTTAGATTGCAAAAATCAAGAATATCTCTGAGAGCTGTGTGTTTCCGCACAGTTAGTGCCCCATACCAGAGCACAGGGAATGTGATGGGCTTACAATAGCATGTCATTCTCCAGTACTATATTCTGCAGCTTGGACGTTTATTTCAGTTTCTCAGGTAACTTTTGGTTTGGGGGATAAACTCCTCTTTACTTCTGTTATTCATGTTGTCTTTTCTTGGACATTCACAAACAAACAAAACCCGAAGTAAAAGTCGCAAGGAAAATTTTACTTTTGGGGAGGAGGAGAAAAGGCTAAATACCTATTGCAAAAAAGAAAAGGTCTCCAAGCCTTCAAGGTTAAATGCTGCTCTTTGTTGTGGAGAGATATGGAGCAGATGGAGGTGTGTCAAGGGAGGGCACCTGCACGCTAAAGAAGGGCTAACGTCCTCCTAGAATCATATCTATCTGCTGAGCACTAGTGGTTGGGAGGTCAGGGCATTGGGTGGCATAGTTAGTATTTCCTGAAGCAAATGGAGTACCTCACACCTTGCAGAGGATTTCCCCACACACACAGCCCAGGCAAATCTCTGCAGCTGTTTCACTTCACTCCTGTTTTTGAGGGGGTTTTGTGGTTTGTTTTTTTTTTTAATTGATGGCTAAAAGCCACTTTCTTGCCAGTAACTGCAGAGCTCTGGAGCTCTTTGACCCCAAAAATTCAGATCTTGGCACGTGCCTGCATCGTTACTGTGTAGCTCTGCTGGAGGTCTTGTATATTGGCATGTTAATGTAGAAATGCTTAATGATTTGTACGGCATTGTTCTAGTGGCTCTGTCTGCGTTGCAGGTGCTATATGATGTGAGAGGCTTTCTGGAGAAGAACAGAGATACCTTTCGAGATGACATTTTAAACATGCTGAAAGACAGCAGGTATGCCCCCCTTATGCTTGTGAGGAGGCCACATCTGTTTGGCTGGACTAAGCCACATTCATGTAATAACCAGACCAAGGAAAGCAGTTGCTTTTGTCTGAGCATCAGGCATCATTCTTTATCATTCTTCTCTTTGTGCTTAAGTGTCCTGGCAAAAGAAAGGAGAGCTGGAGAAGTCAGATGAGGCACAGATTTAATCAGTGCTCCTGTTGTCCCAGTTTTGAAAAGACCTATAAAAGCGTGACAGAAATCCCTCCAGGCAATGCTAGTTTTCTCCCTCCTCTCTTCTCCCTTTCCTCTTCTTCCTCTTACCTCCCTGTCCTAACAATGGCAAATTTGCCCCTGAACGAGTCAAGGCTCTTTGCCATGCTGTCAAATGCCAGCCTTTGTACAGAGGCTGCTTGTTTTCCAGCCTGCTTGTTAGTGGAGAGCTCCCATCCTTATCCTGAGCCAGACTGAGCCCTTGCTGTGGGACCGGGCATGGCCCCTAATATATCCCAGTGCTGCAACATGACCCTAGAGAAATGAGCTGTCTTTGACCTTGAGCAAGGTCTGAAAGACAGAGGTGGGGCCTAGTAGAAGGAGAGAAGCATTTAATAACATGGCGGACCCTAGAAGTTTTTGAGTAGCAACTCTACCAGATGCCTCTTACCACAGTCTATGTATTGCCTTTGGGCTCCAGCCTGATGAGACTGTTTCAGAATTGCATCTTCTCTCAACCCTGCTGCAGAGTTTGCACTGTGAGCAGCCTTGAAACAACCTGAGGGAGCTGAAAGTATGAGCTGCTCGTAGCTGCCTTACTTGGACACTGGCATCTGGGGAACATTTTACACAGGGCTTGAAGCCAGAATTGTGGTCATCATTGTCCGGCATAATAGAAGGACTCAGGGTTTTTCAACAAGCCAGAAAGGGAAATTCTGCTAGAAGCAGTCATAAAATAAACTGGCACAAGCAGTGCTGGAGAACTTTGTGCAACTTCCTAAGAACCAGGACCACTGTCTAAGGAGTGGCAAAATGGTGGAAGATTTACTAGAGCTGACCTACACTGAGGGTAGCTCTAGAAGTCCTCTGGCCACAGAAGGGCTGTGGTTGCAATTGCATGAGCATGTCATGGGTGCTAGCCATGAGAGCTAGGTTGGGAGGGGCATGACAGCACACAGTCTAGCTGGAGTACCTTCAAGGTAGTTTTGCCTGAGGGGAGGTGTCCTAGCCAGAATGGAGATCTTCCTTTGTGTAATATCCTGCTTGACAGTGTGAGATGGGGTTTCTGGCTTTGCAGCCGAGTGTGGCATTCAGGGCAGCCCACGGAGTCTGGGCAGCCGCATTGAAAGTATTAATTTCCTCACTGAAATGCCCAGCTGAACTGCCTCATGCAGCCACTCTGTGGCACAGCAGGAATAAAAATGAGGTGTTTCACACTGGGACAGGGCAGTAGCTGAGAATGAGAGCCATCTTCTCACAGGTGGTGCGTATCTTGCATCATCTTTAAGTCTTTTCTTCTCCCTTAGGCTGGACTTCATCTATGACCTTTTCGAAAGAGTCTGCAGTCGTTGCAGTGAAGAGACACTGAAGATGGGCACCCAGAGGCGCAGACCGACTGTCAGTTCCCAGTTCAGGGTAGGATGTTTTCCAAGAGAGCAGCAGGCTTCTGGGGAGGAGCAGATGGGTAAAGCAAGGCCTGCAGCCAAGAGGAGTCATTCATCCTTGTTTTGTGTCCAGCACTATGCAGGAATGTTGTCGTGCTAAAAAAAGACAGTGCCACTGCCCCAAGGATTTCTGTCTGGTGTAAAATGTGAGATGCTAAGACTGAGCAGGGTGGCAGAGGAAAAGAATACTTTGCTAAGTATATGAAGTTCTTGAGGTTTTTTGATCTTTCACATTGGTTTGGTGTTTCAGCTAAGTGTATGTGTCCTTTTAGGCCACATCTTTTACAGGGATAGTGGCAATTCCAATAAAACCTTATTGGGGTGACCTTGCAGGTATGAATCTCACACCCCTAGATTGCCTGCAAACCTTCTGTTAGTTTCACAGTTTTAGTTTCCTATATTTAAAGTTTGAGAGACTTGCAAAAATAACTCACATCAACTATACAGCTCTGAGAACAAGGATGGCCATGTAAACAATATTAGAGTAAACTAACTGTGGGTATGTTTCAGACAGGAAGGGATCTCCTCGGTTATTAAAGTTTTGATAGGCAGAGTCAAAGGACATTAGGAATGGGAGGGCTGCATGAAGACCCTACTGCATCAAATGTAGCCACTTCCCTCCTGTAGTGACTGATCCTTTGGGTTTTGTCTTGCTGCTTTTTAGGATTCTCTCCATTCCCTGATGGCCACGCTTAGTACTTCCAACCCATTCTTCATCCGCTGCATCAAACCAAATACAGAAAAGGCAAGTCTGTCTTCCAGCAAGATATATGCATGCGACACAGGCCTTCATGAGCGCTCATTTGCACAAACGCCTGACAGGTGCCTCTGTCAGGGTCCAAACTGAGCATAAGAGCAGTTCTCCCTCACCTTCCCTTTTTCCTTCTGGTTGTTTTATAGTTGAGGAAAAATACACCCTCCTCCTGGTAATCAGATGAAAAGACTGCATGCTGAGTATGATATGATATAGCCATTCCCGCCTCTTTCTGTGCTTATGAAGCCTGGAAGATGAACCAGGCTTGTGCAGAGCCCAGAGCTGTGGTAGAAGAAGCAATTGCTCCTGTTTGTGGTGCCTGTAGACAATTTGTTCTGGAATGCAGAGCTTGTGCGGTAGGAAGCATCTCCTGCAGATCCCTGGCTCTCAGGCAGAGGAGGTGGACGCTTCATGAGCAAGTCACAGTGCTTAGAGACAGGCTGGCTCTCACTTGTATTGTGAACTGTGACGGGAGGATATGCTGCTAACTACATTGTGTGGGGAGCTCTGAACTGATCATTTTTTTGTGTGTGTTTTGAAACCGTGTATGATATGGCAGAGGAAAGCCTGATGGGGGTTTTATGCCAGAAAGGAATTCTGCAGTTTGTCTCCAGTTTGACTGGAGAGAGACTGCAAAGAGAACTGAGTCATAGTTCTGCATTTTGTATGTGTTAATGTGTTATATCATTGCTTTACTGCCATGATCCATGACAGCAGTCTGCAGACTGTTTTTTTCCAGGATCTGCCCAACTCCCTTTCGTCCCTTTTTCTGCACCATGCAGTGTTGCGAGGTTGCTCTCCCCTTGACCCAAACTTCCCCCTTTTCACCTGGCATGCCCAAATATGCAGGGTTGACTTTCTACAGAGAAAGGGATATACAGCCCGTGACTGACTGTGCTCAGAGAAACAGTCACTGTTCAAGTCAGCAAAGAAGTAATACCAAGATCAACACTTACTCTGTCTCTCTTCTTATTTGTTTTTGAATCTGGATCATTATGTAGGCACCGAACCTCTTCAGTCCAGATGTGGTGCTAAATCAGCTCCGGTACTCAGGGATGCTGGAGACAGTGAAAGTTCGGAGAGCAGGTTTCCCTATACGGCGCCTTTTCCAGGACTTTCTCAGCAGGTAATTGCTATCATTGTACCACATGCTGTAACAGCCCCAAGGTATACGATTCTATATGTTTGTTCCTTCTATAACTGCTGTTACTGATATGGATCATTTGTGGGATGGTTTTCTAACCATGCCCTTATTGCCCATATCATAGACTCATTTGGAAGTCCTTTTGGAGACTTGCCTTTAGGGTAAAAGTCAGAATGGAAAAATAGCCAGACGGTCCATTTTTTAAATTTTTTTTTTGTAGCTTTGCCATAGATTTGCTTGTGTGATGCTGTGAAACCCAGCTGGTCATAATATGTAAAAAGAAAATATCATACTTAAAACCTTTAATCTGGCAGGCTGAAGCAAATTTTAATGGACAGTATAGTTGATGATTAATATTGGAAAGAGTGATTATTTCTTTTAATTAGCTGCATCAAAAGGATATCTTGAAGTTTAAGGCTAGAAGGGACCATTGAACATTGCTTCCTTTGTCTCTTGGAGCATTAAATGCCACCCCTATACTGAACAAAATAACTTGTGTCTGATGAAAGCACATTTCAGAAAGACAAAGTTGTTCTTTGCTGAAGAATGCTGTTGAGTTTGTATTTTATTACTGGGATTGCAACAATAATTGCCAGTGTGGTAGGAACAGATAAAGGTTGGGGGATGGAAATTTCCAAATTGAAAGGCAAACATGAAGAAGGGAGGTCCCAGAGGAAGAAGGACTAATGGGAGGAGGATAATTAGAGTTAAAAGATTGGGGGGGTGGGGGATGGGTTACTGTCATACATAGTCTCATGAGATTTTGTTTGGTTCTTAGGTACAAGATGCTTGTGAAGGAGCCAAGTTTCTCAGACAACAGCAAAGCTGTGTGTGCAGGCTTTCTTCAGACCTATGACAGCAGCAAGAAAGAATGGCAGTTGGGTAAAACCAAGGTACTTCATCAGTGTCGGGCAGGGTATGGCTTTGTTCCAGCTGCAAGGAGATGCAATTGCATCTGGTGAGGTTCAAGCCAGTAGAAAGGGCAAAGTAGTGATCACCCTTTAAATACATTGGACTGAGCCACTGACCTGTAGCACCTCAAATATTACCCGTGTTATGTACCTAGAGATGTGGAAGGCTTTTTGATTTTGTCTAAACTCCTTCTCATTGACCAAGCCAGATTGATTTTGTTGTGTCTGATCCAATTTAAGGAACCAAGGAGAACAAGCATGGGTGTCATTGTATGCAATTGCAATGTGTGCCATTAACTCTTGCTTCTTGTGCCAGATACTTTGCTCTGCTTGGCTAACCGAAATTCTTGCAGGAGGCAGTGAGCTGCTGCTTGGTATATTTCAAAACTGTGAATAGGTAGCTAGATCACCAGATGTGTGACGGCCTTCTGCTGTGGAAGCTCAGCTGATGGTTTATGCAGTTAGCCCAGATGCTAGCACACATTTTCTAGGAAAAGGTATCCAAATGCTTCTCCCCACTTGCATAATTTGGATTTTGCTTCTGTTTTGGTGAATGTTTAACACTTCTTTCTTGCCTGGTATAGTCTGGATTTTGGGGGGGAGGGGGAGTTGTTTTTTTTTTTCTCCAGACATCCAGCTGGAAATGTACCATTATCTTTCATTTAATGAGGAGGGAGCTGGGTGTTTCAGTCTGAGTTTTTTCAAGCTTTGAGACAGCTTCACACAGAAATCTATGTGAGCGTTGTGAGTATATTGCTGTAGAAATCTGTCTCTATCACAACTTTCCAGATACTGTAGTGAATTCTTCAAAGAATATTCCAAGATGGATGGTGTCCAGTGCAGACAGCATTTCTAATTAGTGGGTATGCAGTTCATATCCGGAGCAGATAGTGGTCCATCGAAGCAACTTTTCTTGCATTTTTTGCCCTTAAGCCTTCAAAAAAGTAGTTCAGAATATTTCCAGGGTCACAATGGAACTGGAGGTGATTCTAGTAAAAATTCACATTTAATTTGTCCAGCAGATCAAATAATTATATTTGTTGCTTTGAGCAATCATTTCTTAATGAGCGGATAGACTATAATGTTTCTTAGAGAGCGAGATCTCTCCCCTTCTTAGAGGAGTGGTGGTAGTCTGGGCTATGAACTCTATGTGACAACCAAGGAAACCACTGGCCATTGCTGTGGGAAGCAGATGTGTAAACCTGAAGTTTCTAAGGCCTTCCTTCACATGCCTCCGCTGATGTTCGAGAAAGAAGGTTTTATCACTTAGCTGTATTTCCACTCTATGATTGAAGTGTTCCCCATCTCTGATTTGGGAATCTGGTGTCTCCTCACTGGCCCCTGCAAACCAGGAAGCATTTCAGTCATTCTTGTCCCTAGATGACCCACACTGCTGGGGTGGCTGCCAGTCTCACAGCATTTTAGTGTTAAAGCCTGTGTGGAGTGTGTGTGTGTTGCAGAGCTGCTTGTGCCTGGGAAGCTTTAGAAAAGAGGTGGTTAGAGCTGGTAAACATTGAGTTTTAACTTTCTTCCTAGCATGACAAGAGATGGAAGATTGCTGGGCTACAGGAAGGGCAGCAGGGAAATGCATGTGAGGACCAAACTCACATGCATATACTCACCTTTTAGAGTATAAAAGGTTATAAGCTATATAGCTGGAGTCCACGGACTACAACAGACTGACGACAAGCAGGAAATCCAGGCTGCTTTGAGTCCTTGGCAGCAATAGGATCCCTTTTCTCTTTAGTCCCTGTTGTGCATCCTGAAGGACTGAGTCCATCTGTGTGTTTTCACTCACTCCTTGACCTGCACGAACAAATTCTTTTGGAAAAACAATATAGGTGGTAAATTGTGGCAAACAAAATGTGTTTGTATTTTGCCAAAAACACTGGACGTACTCTAATGTAATTTTTTTGAACAATTCTGTCCTATAAACTAAAACTTGGCTGAGGAGCTGTATGCAGCATGTTGGTAAACAGCATTCTCTCTGCTAGGGCACTGGTTGCTGTCGGGTCTGAATATTGTGGGAAGAAAGAAATGATTAAGAATGGCAGTCTTCGTATCTCTTTATTTCTTTATGACTGAGAAGGAAAATTGAAAGGAGTTGGGAAGCAGCTGAGCCATCTTGTTTGGTTGTAGAAGTTATTTTATATTCGGCATGATTTGGATTAGAGACGTGTGTCCTGGTAGAGGGGAGCAGTTCTATTTATTCTAAAGAATATATCACTCCGAGGCTGTCCTGGCCTGTTCCACCCTTGCTGCCATGCTGAATGGCTGGCCAGCCCCTGGCTGCTCCAAGGCGCTGTCACCATTGCCCTGCCATTTCATTCTTCAGATGAGTTGCCTGACTTTCTTTCCCATGCTCAGATGGTGGCAAAGCCATTTCATTGCTCCCTTGGAGGCCCCTCTTGCAACTCTGCTTTGTGACAGTGCCTCCAGAAAGCCTGCCCCTAGGAAAGCAGATAGCAGGGCGAGGCCGTGCAGAGCAGTGGTGCTTCCCGATAGTCCCTTCCCTGCTGCCTGTATCCAGCTGTTGTGTCTTGGTTTTGGATTACAAAGTGCTTTGTCTGCGTTCATGTTTTAGCTGGTGCTAGGTAACACAGGCCTGGAAAACTTGGGTCAATGAAAATAAGAGCCCTGATTTTTCCAGAGGTTTTCAGGTAAGGGTGAAGTGAAGCTACCAGCTAAGGGTGTAGGTCATTGTCCTGGAAAGGAAGTCCCCTGTGTGCCCTTGCTGCCACTTTTGCTGCTACAGGTGCAGCTCTGGGTACCCAGGTGGCGATTCCCAGAACTAACCTTGGCTTATGGAGTCAGGAGTAGCTACTGAAAAAGGTGTGACAGGCCAATGGGGATGTAACCTAGGAAGAAGTATAAGGGGTGGGTGAAGAGCAAGGCTTATAGAAGGAGGAATACTTCCTGCAAAATGAATGGAAGGATAATTATATCCCTAGCAATTGTTTGGAGGAGGAAGGAAAAGACTCTGTGAATTAGTGCAAGGGATTGTGAAGCTTGGGAAAGGAAATGGGGGAGGAAGGGCAGGATGATCTTTGTGTTTTTCATTAAGAATAGAGCAGCTGCTGTGCTGGCAATTGTCAAATTAATGTTTATAAGAGGTATTAATGTATATAAGGCTGTTTATTTCTGGTGGCATGGCAGAGATGAGGGCTTGGATGCAAACAAGCAGTGTGATGATGGAAGAGCTTGTGCTAAGGTGCCCTTGTCTTCACTGGGGATGTGCTGGGATGGAGCAGCAGCTTCTGTGCCCCTTTCCTCAGTGCACCTGGACCTTCTGCCATACTTGCCCATACCCACAACACAGATTTCCTAAGGCTGTTTAACACAGTAATTCTTGCTGTTTGAAAGCATTCATTTCCACATTTCAACCTGCTGTTTTGCAGGGCCTGTTTGAAGGAGGAGGTTTCTGTAGACTACTTGGCATCCAGGTCACAGTGACCCACTTCCTGCTTTCCCAGTGCTGTCCCCAAGAATCATATGATCCCACTTACGTACACATGGGTGCACACGCAGTTACATTTGTGTCTGCTGATCTACACGTAACCTTAACATGTTCACTGTTGCACTGATGGTGCATGCAGACATTGAGGTTGTGTGAGGAGCACTGTGGTGCTGCACTGGGGTTTAAAACTTGGCCAGTGTCTAACAGGAGCAGATATGATAGAAGTAACTTCATATGTTTTGTTTAATCATTCATTCCTCAGATGAAAGTGATCTCCTGTTTTCAGAAAGTGACTATGGATTATGACAAAGAAATGGCCACCTTCCAAATTATTTCCAAAAGGCATCAAAAATATTTCTGGATTTGAATACATTTTACTCTTCCTTGTCATCTACAGGAGTCTAAAAAAAACCTCAAAATGCCAATAGCTTATAACTAGATATTGTTATGCTATTGGAGATTAACCCCTCACTCTCAAGCACATATAGAAAACCCTATAAGATTAGGGTTGGGTCTTGTTGAACTCTGCATGCTTCAAAGTTAGCTTTTTTCCCCCCTTCTTACTGGCACAGCAAAGTCTATGCTTGCTAGCAAAATACTGGCGGACTGAATATTTTTGCCATTTGATGAAGATAATGGACTGAGACACTGTTTTGCTGGTTGCATTCTTGAAATGGGTGACTGCTACTTGGTTCTGGAATGTAATGGAAAGAGCAATCCCTGCCTCAAAGAAGTCTTTACAAGATTGTTAAGTTGACAGAGGGAGTGGATGTGCAACTTGCAGGGAAGGATGCTAGCTTCATGGTTGGCAGTACCTTGATAATGAACCTTCTTTTAAGGCTACCCACGGTTACTTAGTCATTACAAAACAGCTCGTTTCTTAAGGCCATCTTAATGGAAATGGCTCCTCAGGAGAAATTCGAGTCCAGGGAAGCCACTGGCAATGGGTACTAACCAAGGGAGAGGTTTCAGTGCATGGTGGTCATTGCAGAGGGAAAAAAGAGCCTAAATAAGTGATGAGGCCAAAAGCAGTGATGGAAGGGAAGGCATACAGAGACATAAGGGGAGGTAAGTGGGGAGGGGGAGAGTTTGTGCAGAACGCTGGACTAAATGACTGTTCAAATCTCTGAACGTCTCTCTGGCCTCTCAGCATAGCCACATGGATCCAATAAATTTGTAAGGGGTTTCTACTGATTAATGTAGTCCTGCAGATTGATGAGTGTCAGCTCACAGCCTGTGTTCACGGCAGTGCTTTAACAAGTGGGGCAGCACTTTCCTAGCGTAGTCTGTTCTGCTGCTGGCCCTGGCAGTGATTTAGCCAATGTCAGGCAGCAGGTCACACGAGCACGGCCATATGGCAGTTGCTGCTGTGACTGCAGCTTGTATGGACATACCTTAGCCAACTTTAATCTAGGCTGGGTACTGCTAGCAGTGTACCCACAGCACCATGGAGCTCCATGCAGGCTGCAGTCCATCTCAAAAAGCAAAGCATTTATTTCAGCAATTTAATGCTGAACTCTGTGCTAACATAATGCAAGCCAGCTGATTTAAAGTAGCTCAGATATGTCATCGCAATTCCTGTAAACGTGCCCTTATCTTGCTTGTATCTCAGTTCTTTTGTCTCTAAGATAGCACCGTCATCCCTCACACAAGCATTTAGCACTGAGCAGAGGTTTGAAATACAGGTGGTGGAAGATGCTTGAGAATTAAAATACTGGACACTGAAGTGCAATCAGTAATACTTGGCGACCTCTCCCATTGGGGCTCAGGTCCCCCTAATACATGCTGCATTGCTGAACCTTTTCAGCAAGGAAGCATCTCCACCTCAGAGTTTCTGGAGGTTGGTGGAGGGCTTCAGCTTCCACCCAGAGCCGGTGGACTGGGGTATGCTCAGCTTTGCACCTCGACAGGGTTTTTAGCTTTCGACTGTCTTCCATTATTAGGACTGCTGTTAAGATTGCTTCCTGGAGTCTAGAAACCTAAATGTTCCTCCCTTTCCTTGAAATGCGGAGGAGTTTCTTTGCAAAATATTTAATCACCCAAGTAGGTATCAGTGCCTGCTGCAGGGAGGTACTTGATCGTGCAGGGAAAGCGGTCAGCTGGGAAAGAGTTAATCACAGGCGCAAGCACAGGCTCTCCTCCTCCTCCCTCCTCTTTCCCTCCTTCCTCTGCTCCCTCCCTCTCTCTCTTTTAAGTCTTGACCACAGAGTGAGGGAGGCGGGGGTTGGGCACAGAGTTTGGCTCTTGTAGCTGCAGAACTTTTTCCCGGTGCTCTGAGTACGGGCACCCCGGGGCGAGGTGCCGAGGCCGGCGCTGGAGCGCCGGCAGCAGCGGCCGCGGGCGCCCGGACACAGAGCGCACTCTGCGCTGGTCAGCCGGGGATGAAATCTCCCGGCTCTCCCGGGGACTGACTTCTTTCCTCTCTTTGTGTTTATTGAAACTCCTCCCCGTGGCGTCAGGTTTTCCTGAAGGAAGCTCTTGAGCAGAAGCTGGAGAAGGATCGGGAAGAGGAGTTGAGGAAAGCAGCGATAGTCATCCAGGCCCACGTCTTGGGCTACATGGCAAGGTCAGTGCTGGGGGCTGCCCCACCATCCCTGTGCTTGCGTGCCTGGGTTGCCCCGACCCCCTGCTTTTCTCTCTAGTCCCCTCGCATCCCTCCCTTCTTCCCCTCCTGTATTCTAAGGGAGAGCTGCAGTATCTGCCCTCCCTGCTGGCATCAGTTCTGCTGAAACCTTTCTGCACCTTTGCCACCTCTTCTTCAATTCTGTGCACGCTTGCACCCTCCCTCAATAGGTCAGCAGGCTTCTGCAGGGACCTCTGTACCCATTGCTTGCCTCCGATGACACCTTTTCCTTGCCTTCAGGGCTCTCTTGGCTGGGCCCCGCTTATGCTTTGGGTCCCCTCCTTTTCCTTATGCCTGTCAACTCTGTTTTCTGCTCCCCCTGCAAATTGCTTCTTCCTCACTTGCAGCTCTGCCTTTGCTCGCCCTCTTTCCTCGCCCTGCCTGTTTGCCTCGTGATCTCCCTCTCCTTTTAATTAACTCTTCAGAATTGGTTTTTGGCCAGCTTTGCACCAGTAATCTCTTGCCGCTCCCTCTTGCACCTGACCCAGGGGAGGGTTGGGAGAACCAACTGCAGACAAACCACCCCTCCTCTGCCCCTCGCAGTCAGTGTAACAGCTGACTCCTTAATAGCTGTGGCATGCACGCTTAATCCCAGTAAGATGCTCTTTCCTGGCTGGTCTCTGCTCCAGACACCTGTCAGTCAGGGGTGTGAGGAGGTGAAATCCCTGGCCAGCAGAGCTGTTCTAGCAGGCACTTTTCTTAGAGCTCTAGTTACACCAGGTAGCTCATTTTGCATTGGGAAATGTGTGCAAGGGTTGTACCCTGCCTTGCCGATGTGGAACATCAGCAAAATACGCATTTGGTCTCGGGGGGCTTTTATTCATTTATTTATTTCCCTCTAGGAAGACAAATGAGCCAGCTCTATTGTTTGTACATGAGATTGCAAGTTCTTTGTGTCAGGGCCTCTGCTCTATTTTACTTTGTGTCTAGCATTTGGAGAGAGGGGTAGGGATTAGCACAGGAAAATTGATTTTTCTGGGAAACATCACTGCAGGCAAACTGGATTACTGCTTTTCTGAGTTCCTGGGAAGATAGCTGCTGCCCTGCAGGGCTGTGATGGAGACAGTGTCGCAGTAGTGTTCCTCTTGGCTAGAAATCTTGTGGTCCTCCAGTCTCCACAGATCTGAATTCCTCATCCCACGTGTTGCTCTTCTGAGTCTCATCTTTAAGAACAAGCTGTGCTTCTGCAGCCAGAGTGGAAATCCTCACAAGCAGCTGGAGGTAACTGGACTTTGCAGGGGAGGAGGGCAGGGAGTGAGGAAAGAGCCAGGGAGGGAGACTGGAAAACTTTTCTGTGAAGAGTTTCCAGTTGCACTGTACCTGTACTGGAGAAGGTCCAGCAAGAGGGAGGTCATCTGGGCCAGTGGTGAATGGTCTGTGCAGAGTTGGGCAGAGGTCAGGAGTACCAGTGTGCGCTGCCTTAAGCTCGATACCATTTCTGTTGGTTTTGCAAGGACAAGTGTATTTAAATTAATTTGGTCTCATGAAAAGTAGGTTGGCGAAGAAGGGTGCGTATGCCACAGGAAGGATTTTACAGGCTTCTCCCCCTTTGTGAACTTGTTCTGTGAGCCTGGAGGAACCAGTCCTAAGGGTGAGAACATTTTCTTTGCTCTCGTTCCCTGCAGCCTAGGATCTCTGACTGATCACTAAAATGTAAGACAAGAAAATCAAGTCCATTCAAATGACCCCATTTTTCGTAGCTAATTTGTGGAACTCTGAGCTGCAGGTAACAGCTTCACCAGCTAAAATATGCATAACTGTTCCCAGGCTTGCAGGATCCATGTACAAATTTGGCTGTGTCCCTGGATTCTGCAGGACCTTATTGCTCAGGGGAAAAGACAGTAGGAAATTATTCCATATAGCCCTGTGTTCTCTAGTCCTTGGAGGCATAACTGCTAACTACAGCTCATCGACAGAATAATTAACTAAATTCCAAATGCAGCATTGGAGCCTTGCAGCCACCCCACCTTCTCTTGTGATATATGGTCAGGATGTCTCCCAACTCCTCGGCATGGGCTGCAGGTTGAATTTCTTTGGCCAGTGCAAGAGGGTGAGTGGAAGGCTGAACAAGGGGAATGAAATTCACAGCCTGTGTGCAGCAATTCCAGCTGAAGGGCATCTGCAAGCTTGGCTGTGGTCATGAGGAATGAGGGGGCACTTCAGCCTGGCAGATTAGCAGGCAGAGCCGGCCTGTAGCTGGGCAGGGCTTGGCACATGTTGCACTTGAGAGAGTTTCTGGCAGATGCATTTTGTAAAAGTCAGAGTGCCCTTTTTGATGCACTTATATCTGCCTTGGCAGAGGGTGCGTGTGCAGCTGTTCACACCCCGTGTGCAGGGCACAGGGAGGACAGAGGGAGCAGGGGTGAGGGGATTGCAGCCCAGGAGCAATTAGTTTAAAACCTCCCACTTCTTATCACCTCTTCCCCTTCCTCCTCTTTTCTCTGTGCTTCCTCCCTTTGACTTAATACTTATGGAGAAGAGCGTGACCTCTGCACGCTACTGGTATTAGCATAACTCTCCTGATTTTCTTCACTACGCTGACATATCTGATGTGCAGGGTGGTGGCAAGCTGTCGGCATGGGTCCCTGTGGCCATTTGAAGGGGGTTTGATTGCCAGGAAGGGGATTTTGAGGTGTGCCTTTTCCTCAGGGGGTTGCAGAAGGTCTGTGGGAAGGATATGTGAGAATACTGTGCTATTTCCAGCGTGCTTTCTAGGACTGTAAGACCTCACAGGATTACTGTAGCCTGCTGGCCCAAGATCCTGTGTAACAGTCCCATAGAATTTCCCTCTGCAAATTCTGGTTTGGAGTAAAGAAGGTTTTGATTTGAATAATATCAATGATCATTTCCCTACAGCAAGATATTAAGGTGTCTAAATATATTCAATTACTTTAAAAAATGTCCACTTATTTCCAGCGTGAATAGACTTCAGCTTCAGGTCAATTAAATCTTGTTATGTCCACTGTTGGATAAATAGAAATGCCACCCAAAAATGTGGGTACTTTGACTGGGATCAAGCCTTTCCTTAGCTTTCTGTTTCTTAAGGTCGTGGAGCAAGCGCTCTCTGTCTATAAGCCAGGATTTCTGGTTCCAATCCTGCTTCCTCAGAAATCACTTGAGGGTCTAACATTGCTCTTGAAATGGAGGTGCTAACACTGAACATACGATAAAAGTAGTAGTGCAGTCCCCTTCTACACAGTATTTCTGCCTGCAAGTATAAGAACCCCAGTAGTATTTTTTTCTATAGCATTGTGTTGGGAGTTTGCCTTCACCTGATGATCCCCGTGGCCCCTAAATCCTTTTTTGACTTGCCGCTTCCTAACATAATCCCACATCAGGTGTGTTTGGCCTTTGGTTCTTCAGTAGAAGACCTTATGTTTGGCTCTTTTGAATTGTTTAATGTTTGCTTGAATCTAGCTTACAAATTGATCCAGATTACTGTGTAATAGTAACCCTTTTGTTATTTGCCCAGTTTGTGTATCATGTACAAACTTCCACCAGTGACTTTTTTTTCAGGTCCTTGATAAAAATATTCTATAATGCAGAGGCAAGAACTGACTTTTCTAGAACTTCAGTAGACTACAGAAATACTGAATGATGATTCTTTTCTTTTGGGGCCCTACCATGTTTTTTGGTTTTAAAGTATGGCAAAGTTGATTGATATAATTATTGTTTAAGCAAAATGTTGTGCAGTATATGTTTATGGCAGCCTGTTACAATGTTACATTCAGCAATCAGTATTGTCGTATCACTGTGTTTTCCCCCAAACAATATGATTAATGTGACCAGATCTATTTTTGCCCTGTTTTTGCGTTTCCTGGAGTAATTTGCTTTTGTCCACTTAAAAGATGGGGCAATATGCAACTTTGTTCTCATATAGTAAGGCCATTTGTATATTTTTATTATAATAAATCCACACTGAGTGATTATGCTAATTGCACAGTGTGTGTGATGTGCAATGCAAGGAGACTTTGGGCTAGTGGATCTTCTCTTTCCATGTGCCAAATATCTGTCCTTCATCCTCTGAGGGTCTTCACGAAAGTAGGTGCCCACGGAAACAAAGCAGTGGTAGATATAGGAGTGAGAAGAGTGAGGAGAATATGATTTACGGGTAGTGGCAGTAGGGGAACAGAAATTGTGTCATTTCTGAGCAATATTTTTCCAAATTCATTTTTCTGTGGATGTGGTAAGATTGGTCAATATACCAGGGCATGGTAAATGCAAAGCATGTATTGCTTCATGGCGCACTAAGTGTCTGGTTCTGTTTTTAGGAAGAAGTATCAAAAGGTGCTAGCCAGTGTTGTTATAATCCAAAAGAACTACCGAGCATACTTCTGGAAGAAGAGCCTGCTGCGACTGAAGGCCTCTGCAGTCACCCTGCAGAAGCACTGGCGTGGCCGCCTGGCTCGCAGCCTCTACCAGCACCTGCTGCAGCAGGAACTCAGGCGGAAGCAGGAAGCGGAGGAGAGAAGGAGGCAAGAAGAGGAAGAACACATCAGAAGAGAGGAAGAGGAAAGACAGTGGCAAGAAGAGGAGGAGCGTAGGAGGAAACAGGAAGAGGTGAAGGAAAGGTACAAGATGGTGTCTTGCACTCACAGTTCCCTACCACTAAAGCTCTGCTGAGCTGTAAAAGCAGCTCTGGGGTGCTGGCATGATGGTAACAATGGAACAGCAATTGCACGAGACAGTGTCCCAGCGCTAGGGAGCAGAGTTGGGGTGGACTGTGGGCAGCTCAGAATAGAAAAGCAGAGTGGAAAAGGAGTGTCCTGCTTCCTTTAGGAAAGCTAATTCTGGTGTATTTTTACCTCTGTTTAGTGTTTTTCTGCTTTGGAATGTACATGAAAGGAGGCAGTTTCACTGACTGGGCAGAGATGCATAATTTTCTTATTGCCTTTGCAGTGGTAAAGGAACTTTTATGCAGTCTTCCAAAATCTGGAGGGATTAGCAGTGTGAGAAGGTACCCGAGTTCATGGGTCTTGGTGTGTCTAGTAAGCTGGGTCAGAGAGCAAGATGGGCAGTGCACCTGTGCTGCTACTGCAGTTCTTACGATCATGAGAATACATGTCCTCTCCCTGTTCCTGCTGCTGTGTATCTCTCATCAGGGATACAGATGCGTCGAGAGGTCAGGAGGGGAAAGGAAAAGCTAATGTGACAAAAAGAGACAATCTGTGAGCAGTGACAGTACACCTATTGAGAATCCTGTACCTCATGCATCGTTTACTGTTCACTCCATGGTTACCTACATCTTTTCCAAACTGGGTGTCTCTCTTGATAATTTTTTGTTTTAAGACGCATAAAACTTCAACTACGAGATTATTATATAAGTTTGAACAAATAATCCTGTGACATTTTAAGTTTTTCATAAATAGTTGGTTACATTTCTTACAGGCTTTTGTTACATACTTGTCCCAAAGTTGGATCTTGGCAGGCTAGGATGTGTGACAAGCATCAGAAAATTCAAGGTTAGAAGCATGTCACAAGGAAAAGAGATTGCCTGCGGATTCACTGGAGACAGTAGGGTGATGTATCTGCTGGGACAAGACATGGAGTCAGTGACACCAATGATGAACAGTTTGGTCAAGGAATTTGTTGAACAACACTGAAGGCTCCATTTTACCAATGTGTCAATTTTCAACAACAGCCTCATCAGCAACATGAAGCTGTGCAAGTTCAGAATGTCAGTAACAAGTTTGCAGATATCAAATGCTACAAGACACTCTCTCAGGTCTAAAGTCCTCATTGTACTAAGCAGAGCTTGTCCCTACCTAGTTTTAGATAAAAGGACCTATTTAGCTTATTTGTTCTAGTGTGTTTCTGCCCCTGCCCTTTAGTTCCCAGCCCATGAAAGATGTGTTGAACCCAGCATTATTGTAAAGAAGTATCAGTGTTTCTAGGAATCAGGTGAACTGCTCATTTTGCTTTCATTCTCTACTTGATGTCAAATGGCTTCATTCAGAGTGAGTAGCCAAAAAGGTACTAGCAGACCAACTTGGCTAAATCCTGAACTTCCACCTCATTTTTGAGGTCAAATGGAAGTCCACAGAAATTGCAAATCAGTTAATCTACTGAGGACAAGCAAAAAAACCCAGCACACATGCAGAGACAAAATTAGAAGGACCAAGATGCAAACTGAGCTATAATGAACTAAAAGTTGGCGTGCAGTTTTTGTGCATACACTGTTAGTAAAAGGGAGACATGGAGCAATTTGGTCTACTGTTCAACAGGAAGAAAAAATTACAATGTTGAGAAAGCTGAGGTATTTGATGATATTTTTATTTGTCTTCCCCAAAAGGCTGAGCTGTTGGACACTAAATACAATTAGCACAGATGTGCAAGAATTCAGAACCTAGCAGGGAAATAAAAAGTTAGAGAGTGCTCAGATAAATCAGATTACAAAGAATTAATCCAGACTTGGTGAAATTAATGTTTGGGTACTTCGAGAACTGGCTGAAACAGTTTGAATCAGTAGCTATACTCTTTCTCCTCCTTTGTGGATAGCAATGGAGTTTCCATAAAACTGGAAAATTTCAAACATTATGACCCCCTTTTAAAATGGGAAAAGGAAGAACAAGGGAATTGTGGACCAGTCAGCCTAAGCTCAATTTCAGGAAGATACTGAAACAAATAATCAAACAGTTGTAAATGTATGATAAAGGAGTTAAGAGCCAATGTGGATTTCTGAAGAACAAACAGCATTAAAGTTATCTGTTTCCTTCTGTGATAGCTGATGACATGCCTCGTGGATAGGGAAAAGCCGTAGAGGGTAGGTAACTTGACTTTGGGTAGGTAAGGGCTTTGACATGTCATGGCAATACTCTAAGACACTATAAGGAACGTGGTTTGGAAAAAAGTAGATGAAACAAGACTAGGATTTATGGGTTCACTGCATTGTATTATTGCATTTTAATTAGTAAACAATAGTAGTTTTTTGTTAAATAGGAGACAACTCTTGAATGGGATTCTTCCATGGTCTGTGCTGGATATGGTACTAGTGCAATGTTTTCATAATAAGCTGAATGAGGAAATATGAGTATCCTTATTAAATTTGCAGATAAAACCATCTGGTGAGGGGCTGTAAGTATATAGCTAGACAGGATTACAATTCAAATAATTTTGGCAAATTAAAGAAATGGTCTGAAAAACATAGGATAACATTCAATACAGACATATGCAGATCTACAGTTAGGAATAATCAAATACACAGAGAGAGAAGGAGGAATGCCCGCTTCAACAGCGGGAAGAAGGTCTGGAGGCTAAGTTGAATATTAGTCACCAGTGTCGTGCTGTGTGAGAGGAGAAAGCAAATGCCATCTATAAACAAGATTGTTTCTGTAAGATGCGGGGTGATTCTTCTGTTCTGCTTGGCACTGGTAAGCCTTCAGTTGGAGTACTGTCCCTAGTTTTGGGTATCACATTTCAGGAAGAGTGTGGATCAGTTGGAGATGGATGGAAAGCAGCAAGAAATACCAGGGGTCTAAAAAATGTGAGGAACAGTTGCAGGAATTAGTGTGTAGATTGTAGGTGGTATTCCTGATTTGTTTTAAAATGGCTCTGCTTCTTGAACCTTCATATCATTTAAGGCAGTTGTTTAACTCATGACTACTATTAGAGATCTTTCAGTAGAGTTGGAACCATCTGGATCTCACTTATGTCAGCTTCATTTATAAATGTTCCCTGGATTTTTTTTTTTTGAGAGAGAGCGCAAGAGTGGGAGCTTTAAGGACTTTGTGACTTGCAACTGCAATTTAGAATTTGGCTGGGAAAAGCCACAGGGCCTGGGAAATAAATATTGTTGCCCTCCTGTTCGGCTTGAGGTTGAATCATAGATTTGAAAGTTACCACTGCCAGTCTGAATTTAGCTGCACGGTGGTTGCTACAGGCAGACTCTTCCATCCAGCCACATCCTATCCCTGCTCCCTATGCATGACCCTGGCATTTGTCTGTCTCCTTGTTCAGCTGCTTGTGGCATGCTCGCTATGGAGAAACTGGCCATAGTGACAGCTTTCCCTTGGAGTACAACCTTTTTGATCTGAGTGGAGATGCAGCACTGTGGGATAGTTTTTTTTCCTCTACTCATGTTTACTAACAAACTCTGACTCTTACAGCCTTTACTAGTAAACTAGGTTTTGCATGCCACTGAGAAGTTATGCAAGCTGGAGTATCCAGGTCTTCAGAATAGAAAGTCCTCAGCTTAGTCATTTAACAAAGTACAAAAATTCATTAACTTTTTGGGGGCTTTAATACAGTAAAAGCAAAACAAAACACAAATTCAATGCTGGTATTGCAATAATTCCGTTCTGTTTAAAAAAAAAAAACAAACACAATTTCCCAATATCTGTCAATTATGCATGTACAACCTCATTTAATATCCATGGACATAAAGTACTTCAGAAGATTCTGTTTACATTTATCATGAGTCTAACTGATCTGCCTTTCTGTCACTGTTTCCAATGTCCTTCCTAGTGTGTTCCAACTAATCCAATTTCCTGATTGATCTGAAAGTTAAGCGCATGGGGAAAATCTGTTATATCCACAAAGGTCATGCCAACCACAGAGAATTGGATTTTTACTAAATTACAAAAGCTTTTAAATCAGTCTTACAACAGGTACCTTATTTTAACCTTATCCATGGAAGGATGATGTGTCCATGTAATTCTAAAAGCCTCATGTAGGAGAACTGGGTCTGTCTCTGACTATCATGTCTTGTTTTTTAACAGAGAAAAGGAGCAACTGAATGCGCTACTCCAGGTGGCTCAGGTAAGTTTAACAGTTATTCTTTTCATATGTCTTCTCTGAGTATCTGTGAAGGGTCCTTCATTGCCTATGCTTCGCCTGGAGCTAATATTGTTATTGTGGCAACACTATTTAAAAAATGGGCTTTGTTCACTCCAAACCTGCAGGTGTTTGGCTTTGGCAGAGGTGCATAGAGTTAACAAGGTGGGTTTTTTTCAAGGCTTGTGTACCAGCTTTTCTAGTTCCTATTTGAAAATTTATGTGTTGAACATGTAGCATCCTTTTTTGTCTCTACTGATTGAGCTTCTTACATGACCTTGTGATGTGCTGCTCTGTGTGATAGTCTGTTTTGCTGGATTGTTGCCTGTAACAGCAAAAATAAGAGTACAGACGGCTGCTACCATGGCTAAAATAAACCCCTTGTAACTGATCTAATTGTTTGTTGGTACTTGAGATATCAAAGAGCAGACCACCTACCCTGAGGTGTGTGAAAACAGCTGTGTATCTTCTTATTTCTTTTTCCAAACCACTTGTTCCCTGGTTTCAGGCCAGCTCTGTTCAGGAGAGATGACAGATTAGAGTATAAAAATGCATTTGTCCACAAGTAAGAGTCAAGTAGAGAACAAGCAACAGGGTAGCTGTAAAGAAAACAAGGATTGTGGCTTAAGCGGGTCAATTCATTGCCTGCCTTGTCATACTCCTATCAGGAAGTACATTAAATCCTTTTGGAATTTATTTTTGCTTTCTCTCGTGTGTGTATGTTTTCAGCATCCTCCACAGAGGGGAGGGTGGCTTTATCTTATAGCTAAATGTCAGTGAAAGTTACCAGTATCTTCCATCTTCTAATTATAATGTACTTGCTAGAAATTTCCTGTTACTTCAGCGTGGAGAATAGAGGAAGACAGAGCCTTCAGCAGCCAGCTAGCCATCATCCATCCAGTGATGCTAAAGAATGCCGAGAAATTCTGGGTGGAGTTTTGATAGGGTGGGGTTGTTGTGGATACGGTCCTGCTTCATTGCAAATATCCCTTCCAGACCTAGATTCTGATAGTCAGACCCCCAGCTCAGGAAGCAACAAAATCCACAAATGTTTTAATGAATTTCTGGGAAATCTTCAGCTCTTAAGCAGGCTATGCATATATGTATTTGTATATCGTTGCTTTCTCCTATATGTGTGTATGTGTGTGAGATAGTTCAAAAAGAGAGGACGGACTTTCAGAATGCTTTTATCCAAATTGTAGTGTACAAAGGGCTGTAACATGAGCAGCAGACAGAGAGGCTTTTCTAAAAATTCGCTGATCCCAGTGAGCTACTTTGTACGATTCAGAAAGGAGGTAGGCTGCTGGAAAAAGGGAGGTTACCTGAAGATCACGTAGTTCTACCTTTAGCTTTTGCACCATGGATGATTGCAGATGCTGATCAGAAAAGGAGAGGATGCTTAGAGTCATCTTTTTGCAGATGGGAAGTACAAGGCAAGCACAGGAGGTAGGAAGAATGAAAGGCCCAGGCAAGGAACACGTTTAGGTTGAAGAAACTGCTTTAACACTATTATAAATTCTTTAAGGTGGAAGCAGTAAAGACTGAGGAGGTAGATATTCCCCTGCAAGAAGAAGAGAGACGTCAGATGGAGGAGATCTTAAGACTGGAGAAGGAGATTGAGAAGTTGCAGCAACAGAAAGAGGATCACATGTCTATCATCTGTGAAAACACCAGGAATGAAATCAATCGGCAGCGAGAAGAAGAGATCCAGAGGCTGGAAAAGGAGGCATCTAGGGTTGCCCAGGAGTTCTTGGAGCTGCTGGATTTTGGCAATCTGGATGAAAGTGTGCAGAACTTAGAGCGCTCACTTTCTAGTGAGGGGACACTCAACATTGACTGCAGCCTAGTGGCACCACTAGCTGAGGAAGAAGTGGATGAGGGTTTTCATGCTGATGATGAAGGACGGCCAACTTCCAGTTTGGTGGTCTTGAATCAGCACGGCACAAGAAACAGCGATAACTACTCAGAGGAAGGTGCGGACACAAGCCTTTCACTTCTCCAAAGGGAAGTGGGAGAGGTTGTCCCTGCTCCAGGGCAACCTGTGGAAAGAACCACAAGCCCCAAGGAGCAGAGCGCCCTATCTGGCCCAGCAGAAAGCATTTACAGCACTGTCTCAGATACACAGAGGAGTAACAGCGGAGAGGTGGGAGAGCCGATTTACACTTCCCCCCCGGATGTGGAGTCTGACTATGACCATGAGGAGTTTGACGGCTGTGGAGACGCAGGTAGCGCCTCAGCTGAGCCCCTGAATGATGAGGAAGGTCTGAGACACTCCCATGGTACCAGCCTGGACTCCAACCGTGGCAGCCTGGACTCGGTAAGAATCCCTCCCTTCACCTTTCTGGACATTAGTGTGACTTTGTTGATATTTATAACATCCTTGCCTTCTTACTGTATGCCTGCTTGCTCTGGGTATTGTTACTAATATATAACTCTCTCTTACATCAATAATCAGCTTGAAAAAAAGCGAAGAGTTATAGATAGGCTGAAGGCCAGAGGGCTTGTGACTGTCCAGTGTTACTGGTACACAAGCTAGCACATATGTACCTAGGCTATTTTAGATTGTTTCCATCACCATATATTAATGTAACACCCTTTAGGAAGACTGAAAGCAGGCATCTAGTATCTTGTAGGTATATGTTCTACCTTAGAGAGATTTCACAGAAGTAGCCTGAGCTTCTAGTGGACAGTCACAAGAGGAAATGGGAAAGGCTAGGGTTTGATTTGTTTCCATCACTAAAACTTCTCTTGTTCTAGTCCTCTTACTGTTCAGAGTCAAGGGTTTATTTTCAGCTGCTGTGTACACGTTAAGCTATTCTAAGGCTTGAAGAAATTACTGTGCTGATCCAGGCTGGGTCCCGGTGCACACAACCAAGACCACTGAACCTTTTCATTCCTACCGCAGTGTCATGGTTTAACCCGGCAGGCAGCTCAACACCGCACAGCAGTTCGCTCACTCCCCCTCCCCCCAGTGGGATGGGGGAGAGAAGTGGGAAAAAAAAAGTAAAATTCATGGGTTGAGATAAAGACAGTTTAATAGGACAGAAAAGGAAGGGATCGTAATAACAATAGTAATGATAAAAGAATATACAAAATAAGTGATGCACAATGCAATTGCTCACCACCCGCCAACCGATGCCCAGCCAGTTCCTGAGCAGCGGTCACCACCCCCTGGCCAACTCCCCCCAGTTTATATACTGAGCATGATGTCATATGGTATGGAATATACCAGTTTGGGCCAGCTGTCCTGGCTGTGCCCCCTCCCAGCTTCTCGCTGGCAGGGCGTGAGAAGATGAAAAGCCCTTGACTAGTGTAAGCACTACTCAGCAACAACTAAAACATCGGTGTGTTATCAACGTTATTCTCACACTAAACCCAAAACACAGCACTGTACCAGCTACTAGGAAGAAAATTAACTCTATCCCAGCCAAAACCAGGACACACAGGGACAATGACAGGCTAGTAAAGCTGGGCTATTAGCCTCGCACTTGAAGCATTTCAGCTTAGATGCCACACTAGGCTCTGGACTTCCTGAGTGCCCTCAGGCTAGTTGCTTAATAATGCAACTGATAAATCCCCTTACAGAACAGGATGTCAGATAAGCCCACATGAGACTGTGAGGAGTTCAGGTGTGAAGCCAATGACAGCCATGAAAATACTTCAGATAAATGATGTCCCTGAGAATAAAGACTTGAACTACAAATATCTTTTAGAAAATGATTGATTTTTTTGTTTGTTTTTTTTAAGGAATTCATTTTACTTCCTTTGCTGTTCTTTTCCAATGGCAGATTGTGACCCTTCTTAAAAAGCTGCATGATTTTTCCTGTTTGCATTTCCCTAATGTTAGCTACCAGCCATCAGAATTTTTTATTATGTGATCTGCTTGAGTAAACGTACCTTCTCTGTGGGCAAGAACTCAGAGATCACTGTCAGGTAATCTTTAAGTCATGAATCATTCTGTCACAGCCTAGGCCAGTTTCTACCATTCTTCTTAAAATGTAAATAGAAGTGGAGGATTTTATTGGGCTCCTCAGTGAGTAAGACTCATGAAAAATCCGGTTGATACTATGTCATGGCATGAGCCACAGGAAGAGATAACTGCAGCTGGGTCAAGATCCCATCAGTAGCTGCTGATCCAAGAGTACCTGCTTTTTGAAACTTAATGGCAAGAGAGGGAGAATGAATGAGTGGAACAGGAATGAGACAAAAGAGGAGCGCAAAGGCATCACAGAGAAAGAACAGAAGGGAAAAATGGAAAGAAGCAACATGCATCTGAGGAAGGAAAAGGTCTAAGGAACTGCCTTTGTTAGTAGGAAGTTGTATTTAAGGTAAAGGAAATGATAGGGTAATTTGGGATTTCATGTGTGAAGTACTTTCTTATGGCTGAGGGCCATAATCTAGTTGGAGAACAGGGATGAGTAAATACCGTACTATTATTTCAGTAATTTAGATCTTTGTTTTTAGGGTTCAGTTATCCTGGAATATGCTTTTTTTCCTAATCAACCCAAAGCAAGGCATTTCCTTACTGGGGTTAGATTAGTGCTCCATCTTGTCCAGCACCTTGGCATGTCTGCCAAAAAAATCAGAAAAATCCTCCGAAATGAAAAATTCTCTCTTAATCCCATTAAATCAGATCTTGGACTGTGGGCTCTGCCTTGAAACAGGAAGGTTTGTTACTGCAGGTAACTGGAGTTTTCTAGCCACATCCACTGCCGAATGTCACTCTCCTTTCTGGCATGAAAATTCCATGCTCTGGAGACTCTTGCTTTAGGCATTAATGGGTAAGCTGTCAAGCCTCTAGTTTTACTGTATTGCTTTTTTTGTAAAGGGAGTATGTGTTGTTTCGCACCTTCTGATCATGTGACTTCTCTGGCCTTGTTACTTTGCTCCAGTCCTCCTGTGACCAGGAGAACCCAAGTAGCCTGTATTTCTTCTTTTCTTTTTAGTTTCTGGACAGTGAAGAAGAAGTGGATGTTTACATTGATACAGATGAAGAGTTTTGTAATGGACGAGTCACTATCTTCAATGGCTCAGGACCACCCTATTTTCACAGCTATCTCTACATGAAGGGTAAGTGGCTTTAGCCAAAGCTATGGAAGGATGGAATCCAGGAAACCCGCTTTCCTCTTCTGTTTCTCCAGAATCATTGTCTTCATCTGCTCTTAGATCTCTGTTTACTCTCTCTTTTTCTTTTCTTCTTTTATTTAAAACAAGCAAATAAAACAAAGAGCTAGGAGGTGGATGACAGGGAATTAGACTGGATATCTTTGCCACTGAGACCTAATTATGCCTACTTGGTATGGGCTTAAATGACTCATTCTGAGCTACAAAACTGAAGACAATACAAAAATATTTGAGTAGTGCATATATTTTTATATTTTGTGTTTGTTTCACTAGTTTGTTCTGTTTTTCCTCTGTCCAAACTTAAGCATAACCTTGTTTCTCTCCCTCAGCTCCTTTGTTTCATGTTAGGAACTGAAGTGGCAACTAAGTGCCCATGAAGCAGGATCAGAATGGAAACGTGGCTCTTGTTGCATGTCTGATGAAACCTTGCTCCCTCGCTTTGCAGGAGGTCTCATGAACCCATGGAGGCGGCGCTGGTGTGTTCTGAAGAACGAGGCCTTCATGTGGTTCCGCACCAAGCAAGAGGCGCTGAAGTCAGGCTGGCTCTATAAAAAAGGTGGAGGCATGTCAACACTTTCACGCCGCAACTGGAAACGCCGTTGGTTTGTGCTTCGAGAATCCAAGCTGATGTACTTTGAGAATGATAGCGAGGAAAAGCTGAAGGGGACAATTGATATCAGAAGGGCAAAGTGAGTGAAGAATAAATCCTTTTGAACCCTAGTATTCACTCTCTAAATCAGTAATGATGCCAGTTTATTGGCCTACATATCTCCCATAGGGCTAGGAGAATCAGAAATGTAAGGGAAGGAAAAGACAATTAGAGCTTCTAGTTTTACTCTGGAGGGAGTCTGGAATTACTTGGTAGTTCTTTTTCCAGTCTTGCATTTCATAATCTGGCAGAAGCTCTTTCCAAGCCATGGATGGAGCCAGACCAGGAGGGGCTAATTAAGTACATACCTCATGCATTCTCCCCTACCCTGACTCCATCTGTTTCCTGGCTTCTCCAGGCATTTCACAGAGGTGGTATGAACCTCACAGCGGGATTTGAATTTGGCAGCATGTACTATGCCTTTTCCTGAGCCCCAAGTACTCTTTTTGCTGCCATAGCCAATTCCTCAGCTCCTGCTGTAAGAAGGGAGAGCCTAGTCACCTATTAGCATCATGTGGGCCTGTAAAGTGCCAAAAAGAGTGGCACACCCCACTTTGTAAACAGCCCTCTATATCAACTTCCCTGTTATCTCTTCTTCCATCTAGTCTGCTGGTGTCTTGAAGAAAATCACCTTAAGCTTTGCTTTTGTAGTAGATTAACTTTACAAATCTCTTTAAGGGGACCCTAAAAGTCTTAATGTGTATTAGAGGAATTTTGTATGTCTGTCAGAGTTACAAGCCATCTGAACCAGTGATTTCCCTTCTGTATGGTGAATGGTTCGATGTGAAAAAAAATTGGCCAGGTGGAATTTATGCCTGTGAAAGATTTTCAGTTTTGGCTCTTGTGATTTGCTGCGTTGCAGGGAGATTGTGGACATTCATGAAAAGGAGAATGCCTTGGACATTGTGACAGAAGACAGAGTATATCACATTGTTGCAGAGTCACCAGAAGATGCCAGGTATAAGAGGGAGTTTTGTTAGGTTTGTTCATTCAGTGCAGGTCTGACCCAACTACTCATGGGAGAGCCTGGGAAACATAATCAATTCCCTTTTGCTGGAGAAAAGAGGGGATTTGTTCCAGAGTGTCATTTTGTGCTTACTGGGAGGTACCACACCTACTTTGGGGACTCCCCGTTGCAGCTACTGAGATGGTGGTTCATCCTATCAGTCAGTCACAGGACTGCCACCTTCTTATGTGGCTGCGAGCATGCTGAATTCAAGGGTTACTTCAGGAGACACACAAAACCTTAATATAAACTGTAACATCTAATAGCTGATTTATTTATTAAATGGAATCTTAAATCAAACAAAAACTCTATTCATGTCGTCTGTAAATGATTGCGAGAGCAGCTGGGTTTTATCCAGGAGACAGAGAAAAGGCTGCAGCTTATCAGAGTCTGTAGTGTCATCTGATAAAATCTTCCCAGTGCAAAGCAAACAAATGACTCATGTCCTTCCTTCTTGCCGTCCTGGCGAGGCAGTGGGAATCAGTTTTTTATTGGCAGGTTGGACAACCTGTTCTGGCTATGCAAAGCCAAGTTAAGAGGTTACTGTCCCTAGATGCTCGTGTCTTCCCACTTTTCCTGCTCTTACCAAGGCTTCTGCTCTCACAGCCCAGCCACTGTAACTGTTTCTCTGATCTACTTTAATCTGATTCTGTGAAGTTATTTAGAGTCTCTTGTTACTTCATTTGGGTGTAGGGAGAGGAAGGGGGAAAGTGTTTGGACACAAATAAATTAACAGAAATACACTAAAGAACAGTCACATGAACAAGAAACAGAAAAATTCAAAGGGCAGTAGCTGAAGAAACAGTAACTTCCTAACCCAGAACTTCACCAACTGGAATAGGCATGCCCTAAGATAACATTGCAGAATTACTAGGGCAAGTGTAAACTAAATGTGGCCTCTGTCAATGCCATATCAGTCTCTGTTCTGAGGGAGAAGAAAGCACCAACACTTGCACTAGCAAAGGGCAGATTAGCAGATGTTGTAGGGTATCCAATTTGAGAATCCTCCATGAAGTCTAGATGTTTGCTGATCTCACTGGAAGCTGCAGATAAGAATCTGCTTGTTCTGCAACAGAGATTAGCCTCCAGATATGTCTGTAACGAGAAGCCCTTTCACAGACAAATAACTTAACTCCAAATTAACTTATAAAAAAACCCATGATTAATTGACAGCCATATGACTTTCAAGTTTATGAGCAGATCAGAGAGAGACTAGTTAAGAAGGCTCCCAGGCATCTGTAGGACTCTAGTCCAGGAAGATTCCCAACTGACCCAGTCTTCACAACTCCTGTATGCTCTTCTCAGTCTGCTGACCTGTGCTCCCTGGTGAGGCCACTGCCTGCTTACAGTTCCTTGAATAGCAAGTAGAAAACTGGATTTTGTGGGAGCAGCTGTCAGTGGGTTGGAGAACGTGCACAGAATTTTCGTGGATAAACAAGGAGGAAGGAAGACATTAGTCTGGTATGATCAGCCCAAGAGATATTTTATAGCATAGTCCTCAGGAAATTGTAAATGAAGACATTTTCCCACAGGCAGCTTTCCAGGTTCCTTGATCATATTCTAGAGCTAGCTTCACTACCCAGATCTTAACTTTGAGTCTGTTTTGATTGCCAGCGGTTGGTTTAATGTCCTGAGCCGAGTACACAGCGCTACAGCACAGCAGCTGAGGGAAATGCAAGATGAACAGGCCAATCCAAAGAATGCTGTGGTAAGTTACTGTGCAACCAGTCTGTGGGCATGTTTAGAGCCCTCTGTGTTTAACTATTTTGTGCATGTTTGTCCAGCACTTGCAGTGCTGTAGTTCATGAGCAGTATAAGAAAGTTGGACGATTATTATAAAGAAACAGCAAAGCTGATAGAAAAGAGGGTAAGCAGTGGGGAACATAGTGGTGGTGGTGGGTGGCTCAGCTTGATCACCAATGGCTCTCCTCTTTGGTTTGGAGGGGAGAGGGGGGCTGATAAAATGCAGATGCAGATAAAATGTCTTTGGATGGAATTATGGGACTAGTCTGGGTCACAGTTATTCCAGACAGAAGACACGCAGTTGGGAAGAATAGGGTATTTATGTGTTTTGCTAGTACTGAGATGTGGAGGCAGAGGTCATTTTAGATCTTCATAATGATCTCTGGAAATTTGTAGCTCTTTTTTCTCCAGTCCTGTGGAGCCTTTGCACATCTTCTCATGCTGTTTAGGGAGCAAAGATGACTCACTCGTGCCTTTCTCATATGTTCATTTCTACTCAAGCTATTGGAATTCAGAAGAATGTTTTTAGTTCCAATCCTATTCACAAAGGAGAATGTCTGTAATTTAAGATGCAAGCAATTCCTGTTATCTGTGTCTCTCTCACTGTACAGGGAACCCTGGATGTTGGGCTTATTGACTCTGTCTGTGCCTCAGACAATCCCGATAGGTAGGTACAGCAACCTCACCATCTCTTAGACTGGAAACTCTCTGACACATTTTTGTGGGTAGGTCCAGGTTTTGTTTGGGGTTTGCATTTGTTTAAACTCATAAGAATTTATCTCCAAACAAACAAACTCAACTGACATCTTCAGGTTGTTTCAAGCTATGTCACTTCATAGGCATGAAGTTCACGAGTGTATTTTCTTTGAGTGAGAGTTTAGATACTCCATTGCATCTTAAAAGTGGGAACAGCATAATCTCAATGTCAAGAAATTATAGTCTTACCTGTTATTAACACTGAACAAAAATGTCCAGCAAAAGCAGCACTTCCAGTTTTTCAACAGCGTAATTTTGAGTTTATCTTGTAAATTTAGGGAAAAAAACAACACTGTGGAAGAATAATGGATGAATGTAAAAATCTGTACTTTTCTTGAAATCCTTGCAATGCAACAAGCACAGATCTTTAGTTCACAGATTGGTTAGTTTCAGAGAAGAGATTATGGGACATTTCATATCACTTTACGTTAACATTTAATTATTTCCTACAGTGTTAACAGGTTCAGCCAGGGCAAAGCTTGTCGCTACAGTGCTGAAGTAAAATGTTAGCTATTATGTTATTTACCTCTATGGGCTGTTTTTTTTTCTCACAGGTTGCCGGGACTTTGGGGTTACTAGCTTAGAAAATGCATATCTCAGTAGCAAACTAAGATTTCGTTGATCAAAATATTTTAGCCAGTTCTCAGCCTGGACTCCTCATAGTTAATCTGTGTCCCAGTAAAAAACTAGGCACAAATAGTAAGCTGAAGAGTCAAACCTCGTTCATGCACCTGCTGAGATACACTCTTCTAGAGCACCAATGTTTGAATCAACGTTAAACAAATTCTGAGGAGAATGCTTATTTTTCAACCAATGTTTTTATGCAGCTTATTTTAATATTCCATAGGTTTATGCAGTGGCTTGATTTGCACCTTTTACCTTTGCTTCATACTTGCATTCTACTTTTCAATTTCTCTGTTTTCTCATAGAAATCCGTGTTTGCTTTCAAAGCTTTCTGAGTCTATCCTCCTGGAACTGGTCATACTTTTATTTTTCCATTTTCCTGTAAATCATCAATTCTGTGCAGAATTGTGAATATTCTTTTGGTAGGACACATTTGTCTGTTGCAAGAGAAGGGCAAATTAATCTAGGAGCAACATAACAGTTTTTCCTCTGTTTTGTCAGGATCGGCTCATTCTTTTTAAAACCAGTCTCAAACCCATTTTAGCTAACCCTGCTGGGACCTACGTTTGCTACTGCATCACTGGTTTTAATAAGTACAAGGAGAATGGCTGTACTAGCTCAGCCCAGTGGTACTAGCGCTAGCTCAGTCCAGTCAGAAGGTAGAACAAAGTCCTTTGCTTATGAACCCAGGACATTTTACAGCTGGGCATTAGCTAATTAATGTTTTCTAGTCTTTGGAAATAGCTTTTGAAAGATATTTAATTCCATTTATCTGGTCTCTGCATTCATCAGTTTGCAGACCAGCTGCACAGGAGATGCTCTTAAGTGTTTCTACATTTCTCTGTAGTTTGTATTCAGAGAATCTTTTCTGCATTGTTTATGGGAAGGTAGAGGACATGGCTTTGGGTGAGTTGAGATATTTGTATGGTTACGACCAATTTTAATGCTTTTATTTTCTGGCAGACCAAATTCTTTTGTGATCATCACAGCAAATCGAGTGATTCACTGCAACAGCGACACCCCTGAGGAGATGCATCACTGGATCTCCCTGCTGCAGAAACCAAAAGGCGAATCTAAGGTTGATGGCCAGGAATTCCTTGTGAGAGGTAAAAGGAAATGCATGCAATTATGACATGTGAAACTCATCTTCCATTTATAATCTGAGGGGGAGGTTTGATTGCAGCTAATCCGATCTAGGGTTTAGCTGCTCCCCCAAAACAATCATTCTCTGCCCCCCTCCACCTTCCAGTCTGCTGCTTGCCACGTCCTGTGTTGTGCTGGCACTGGCTCTTATCTGATTCCCTGTCAGGTGGATTCAGAAAGCCAAAGCTGGAAAAAAATAAGTACTTCTTTATACGTTTAGTTTTCTGATGTTAGTTCCATAGCCTATTTCAACGTGTCCAGCAAATGCCGTCGGGAATAGGAGGGAGCATGGCTGCTCTTTAGGAGCAGCTGGCTTAGAGTGACTATAACATGACACTGCAGCTTTTGTTTTCAGAAAGCTCTGTTCCTTCTGACACCTGTCATGTAGAGAGGGAGGGAGAGAGATCTTTGTGGGATTGCTGCTGTCCTCAGCTAAACAAACTAACCTGATTCTGGTAGACACAGTGAGGTGAGAGTAATTCTCTGAGGCTGAGCAAAAGATTTAAGTTATGTCTCTAGTTAGAGCTTAGTTGGAGATGGAGGAGCTGATGCATGAGTAGTGATCACACACATATTACAAAATATTCCCCCATTTGTCTCAAATATTTTTAAATTTCCTTAGCACTTTCAGCTCATCACATGGTCTTAAATGTACGAAGACACTCCTGATCCAATCTACGGAAAGGAAGTGCATGAGCAAATTGCCTTACATCTTCCAGAAAGTATCTATGAGGGAATAAAGGTCTGAGAGTGGTCATGGCAAGGCAGGAGGGCAGGAAGAAAAGGGTCACCAAAAAGTGGCATGAGCCTTCCATCCTAGTCTTAAACATTTCAAGGAGATTGAGTGATATAAAGCAGATTATCAGACAACAGTTTGAGTACCTTAAATTCAAAATACTTAGTTGCAAGGTAACAGTTCCTTTCATCTCATATTGTTCATTAATGAAACAAAAAAAAGGAATGTTCCTTTGCAAAGTCAATGTATGCTCTGCACTTCACAGTAAGATATCTGTGTGACGGTGGTGTAGCCACAAAGGCATATATTCGGGAAGGTCTGTCTCTTTATCTTTTCTTTATATGGAGCCTCTGGGCTCAGTCCCACATTCTTTGAACTTTTTGCCTTGTGGGTGGACATTGCTTTTTACAGCTCTGAATAGAAAATTGTCTTTTTGACAGTTTTAGCAATGCAGACTGTCATTTTTTTATAGTATTGAATTTTCTTTTCTTTTTGTTTTTCTTTTGTGAGGAATCTAAAATGAGAAAGAAATTATTTTTCCTGACCTTGGGAGGAAGAGATGCATGTAATGCTTACAGATCTCTCTACTAGAAGACATGTATCACCAAACCTCTTCCATCAAGGTTTGGATAGGCATTTGGCATCTCTTTGGAAGAATGAATTGTAAATTATTTATTCAGATGTTTGTGACTTGTGAGGGAGGCATCCTGAATAGAGGATGCCCTCATGGTGATGGCAAACTAAACCACAGATCGTTGATAAAAAAATACATAGAGCTGAAGGATGGAACAGCTCTATGGAAAATTTTGGGCTAATTTCTTACAGTGACTGTGCAGGATACCGCTATAGCGAGTAAAGCAGAGCTGGTAGGTCCCAGCTAGAGGTGTAGAGGTGGAGCTCTGGTCCCAGAGTTAGAGAGCCACCAGGCAAGAGACAGGATTGCTGTGGTGGTGAAAGACAACCATTGACATGTTTGTGTTCCTGTGCTAGGCTGGCTTCATAAAGAGGTTCAGAGTAGCAACAAGATGTCCTCTCTGAAGATGAAGAAACGCTGGTTTGTTCTGACAAACACTGCCCTTGATTACTACAAGTCATCTGAGCGCACAGCTGCCAAGCTTGGCACACTTGTGCTCAATAGCCTGTGCTCCGTAGTGCAGCCCGATGAGAGGGTCTTCAAAGACACAGGTAAGAGGAAGAAAGCGGTAATGAGCAGACTTTCCACGTGTGGCGTTGCCTGAAGAGGGGACGGTGCCGGAATGTAATAGTGTGTCATGTTGAGAAGGTGCTCTTGATGTTATCTGAGGCTCCCTGTCTGGCTGCAAACATCTTTCCCCACAGAAACTGTAAGAGACGTGCAAAGGGCCAGAGAGTACTGTGCAAGTGACAGTAAGTCCCTCACACCTGATGGAGATACACAGTGCTGATAGTGCTGGGTAGTGTCACTGTTTATCTAAGGGTTTCCCAAATAGGGAAAGGGGTATGAGTTCTTACAGTTGACGCTGTGATTATCAGTACATCTCCGTAAATAACTGCCACTTTGTAGCATGACCTACATTTGTCTCTGGGGTCAATGTTATTCTCTTAAATAACAGCAATGGCATACACTGTAAGTCTTTTTTGTAGCATCACCCAACTTGTTAGAAACAAAAGATGACAAGGGACTATGTTTGCGTTCTGTGCAGCATGACATAGTTCTGGGAAGGCAGAATCTGGCATGATCCTCCATTGCTTGCCTTATGAGTTTGGGAGGGAACTCAGGTTATGAGGCGAAGGGTGAATCCCCTGACAAAGAAGGTGAACCTTAGAACAAGACTTGAAATACTGGACATTTGAGTAGTGGAACTACTTGGGATATTTTTAAAAAGGGCTGGAAGTATTTAGTAAAGTGAGATGAGGGGAAATTTATTCTGCTCACTTCCAAGAAATCGTCCACATTTTTGATCTCAACAGATGTCTAGGGCTGCCTTTAGCAGAGTGAATTGTCATCGCCCTGACTTGTTCTCTCAGTTTATGTCAAACACATTATTTTTAAAAGTTACAAGAATTGATTTGGCAATCTGACCGGGTGCTGTGCTTAGAGTGATTGTGCTGTGTTTAGTGTGTTTAGATGTTCTGAGTGATTAATAGCACAGCATAGCCCAAACCCTGTCTGTGAAAGTGAACTGCCTGGTTGGCAGGGAAGTATTCATGTTACACTGCAAGATACTTGTATCTTGGAAAGCTGTCTTTGTACCAAAACCTGGATTGGGACCTTCCTGCTGAAAAATATGTTTTGGGAATGGAGGATGTTAATGTCTACCTCGTCAATTTTAACCAGACACACCATATGTTGCTATCAAAGCAGCAAGGGTTTTCTTCAGCTACATCCTACAGACAAAAAGAGAAAACATGGAAGCAAGTTTCACCTTCCAGCTTCTTTGTTTCTCCACAGGCTATTGGAACATAATTGTCCATGGGCGAAAGCACTCCTACAGACTGTACACGAAGCTGTTGAATGAAGCTATGCGCTGGGCCTCTGCCATTCAAGGTGTCATTGACAGCAAAGTTCCCATAGAAACACCTACACAGCAACTCATTCGTGACATCAGGGTAGGTGGCATCATGCTCATTCTCAAGTGAGTTGAGAGCAGCCAGATCACCACTGGCCTTACCCAGTCATTGCTGAGAATGTGGCAAGAAACAGGGTTGCTGTCTTGGTGGGGGGAAGGGGGGCAGGGAGAAATGAAACCTATATGACTGCAACTAAATAATCAAATCTTATGTGAATTTTATTTTGAATTAGCCTGTTAACTGATCTGCATAAGTCTAGGCTACAGCTGTGTGCAATTACAAATTGCATGCAGGATTACACCATCAAGCATTTGCAAGTCCCTGCTTCATCCTTTCCTCTCCTAAGCATCCTCCGGACACAAACATAAAAATTTCCATTCCTACCAGACATGTGACTTACCCTGAATTCCTTTTTGTACCTTAGGCTTGTGTGGTTAAATGGCAGAGTAAAGGGGGGAAAGAAAATGTCCTTCAAAATAGCAGAAATTGTGCCACTGTAGCAGGAGTAATTTTTGAAAAGGCTTTTTTCCAGAAACTGTGGCAAATTAAACATAGACTCATATTAGAAGACACACCAAAGCGTATTCCAGAAGAAATGTATATGTAAACATATACATTGTGATGAACTCTAAACTAGATGCAATTAGATAGTAACTATTCAGGAAGAAAGAGCTGGGAGTGATTGTGGAGAATCTTGGAAAACTTCAGCTCAGGGTTCAAGGACAAATGAAATGTTAAGTATTGTTAGGGACGGAATATAGGACAAAATGTGGAAGAATGTGATGCCAGTGTGTATGATAGTGACAGGCCTAGATTTTGAACACCATGTGCATTTTGGTTGTCCATTCTGTAAACACATGTAGTACAACCGGACCAGTTCAGGGAGGACAGGCTCATTATTACATACTAAACATGGTGGATCTGTGGTCAGAAAGTCCATTAACCATTTACCGTTGAAAGTTTGAAGGATATACCAGGGAGGAATCATGCCATATATGCCTGTTACATGCCTGCATTAGGTATCAGCCACAAGTCACGTTTGAAGTCAAGATCCTGTGCCTGGTGACCTTTGGTATGACCCAGCATGGCTATTCTTATGTTTAATTTTCAGAAATAATGTACAGAGTAATTTTTATATGTGCATTATGCTTTGGTCACCTAGTCCCTCTATGGACCTCCAGAAAGTTAGATGAAGGTGGTTGAGCTTGAACCTAAATGTATAAGGACATCCTGTGAAAAACTATCCCCATTTGAGGATAATTCTTTTTTTTTTTTCTTTTTTTTTTTTTTTTTTTTTTCAGGAAAACAGCACAAACTTTGAAGTAGTGGAACAGACATATAGGAGGAACCCAATCTTGCGATATACCCAGCACCCTTTGCATTCCCCATTGCTCCCACTACCGTATGGAGATGTTAGTGTCAACTGTAAGTATTTTACCCGTGTGACAGAATCCGCTCACATTTTGAGAATCGGTGTGGAGCCTGAGCACCACAAAAGTGGTCTGTAAGCTCCCTCTGTGCAGGTGAAGTCCGTCTGGGGCAGTGTAGCCCACAGGGTTCAGAGAGAGGGAGCAGTCCCTTTCTCCACCCGGAATGTATTCTGTGTCCACTGCCTCGTATCTTAGGAATACTGAATCTTAAAAGTAAATGGGGGCAGATAGTTTATCATCCATCCGGGGGATGTGCAGCCTGTCATCCTTGAGCTGCAACTGGGTTGCGAATGGCTCCAGTGGAAATCCTACAACAGGATTACATCACGCAACTGGCAGTGGGATAGTATTCATACAGAAGCTGCTGTAAAACCAGACTAAATTAATCCTTTCTTCAAATGCTTCAGGATCATGAAAGAGCTAGAGTATTTGATAGGCCACCACAAAACCGAAGTGATTTGCTGATGATTCCAGACTGGCATACAAAAACAGAAAGCTGCTGCTGAAGACCTATAGAAGAATCTCTAACGCGGAGTGACTGGGCCACAAAATCTTTTCAGAAATTAATTTCAGTCTGGATATGCAAAGCAATGTATACGGGGAAAAACAGTCTGCCACATAGGCAGTGATGGGTCTGAGTGATCTAGTTCTGCTTAGGAAAGTGAACAGAAATTTACATAGCTTTATGAAAATGTCAACTCTTGTGCTGAGCAGAGAAACAAAGCAGCTAATGCAAGGTTTTGAAAGCTTAGAAAAGGAAAAAGAAAGTCTCTGTGCGGCTGTATTGATGTATCATGCACCTGCATCTTGAATATGGGATGCAGCTTGGCCTTCCACATCTTAACAAAGATACAGGAGAAGTAAAAACCTACCCAAAGATGATCAAAGGCATAGAAAGACTTGCCTACAGTTAAGAGCCTAAATAGAGCAGGACTCTTCAGCCTCAAAAAGAAGTTTTTAGGGCTGTCATGGAAAAAGTGAAAGGGGAGTAACCGCTCACTGTCTCTCATGATACAACGATTAAATTAAGTGGCAGATTAAAAGCACAGAAAAAATAAATTCTGAAATACAGAAAAATTACAGAGCAAGTACTTAACACTGTGGAACTTACTGCTACAGGGCTGTGTATTTGTATTGTACAATGAATGCACGGCCTCTGGGGAAGCAGTGGCTGTATAGGAGATTCAAAAGGACCTACAGCCCCAGAGATGCGCAAAGGAGAATGCAAGCTGCAGCAGTATGGTAGTATCACATACTTCTGAGCAATTCAAAGCAGACATTTAGGTGCTTAACAGGCATAACCAGTGTTGGTGTAGGTGTTTTAAATCTAAACGATATGTAAAAGCTGCATCTGTGGTACAGCAATTTGCCAAAATTCTGTGTTGGCTCGGGTGTCAAAGCTAATACGGGCACAACACAGAATTTTGGAAGTACGTAAGCCAGGCTTCGGTGTCTGCATTTAGGCACCTAAAGCCTTAACTGCATTAGTGACCCTCTGCTTTATAGCTGCTCTCAGGGGAGGAGACAGTTTACAGAGAGGTGACTTTCTGCCACCCCTTCACCTGTGTCTGCAGATGAGGTGCCAAAAGCTGTCTCTTGGCACCTCATCTGCAGACACTGAAGCCTGAACGAGATTTCAATGCTAGTTTCCCTTAAAAATGTTACTCTGCTTTTCTGCACAGTATATCCAAAAATGGATTTGCAGTGGTGATGAGTTAGATGTTGGCAAATAGTCATTAAAACTGCATTTGCACATTTAAAGGGGAAGCATTAATGAATTTTGAGTATAAATTTAAGTTTAGGAGATGAGCTAATGCTCAGGTTGCTGTTCTTCTGTGACAGACTAGTACAGGTGCCAGTAGAAAATGAGGGAGATGCTCACCTCTTGTCACTTTTGTGATCGTTCCCCAGTGCAACAAGAGAAGGGTTACAGCAGCTTACAGGACGAAGCAGTGAAGATCTTTAACTCCCTTCAGGAAATCGAGACAGTATCTGACCCCATACCCATTATCCAAGGCATTCTGCAGACCTGCCATGATTTAAAGCCCCTTCGTGATGAAGTGTACTGTCAGCTCATCAAACAAACTAATCACATGCCGCATCCCAACAGTACCGGGAACCTGCACCACTGGCAGCTGATGTCATGTATGAGCTGCACTTTTCTGCCCAGTAGAGGGATCCTTCGCTACCTCAAGTTCCACCTCAGAAGGTACACGTCCTTTTCATTTGCAGCCTGTTTCCTTTCTCTCTGCTTATCTTCCACTGCCTGTTGTAGTTTCTGTCTCGCCCTCCTCCTGTGCAAACATCATCCTGTGGTGTTGCAGCCTCCTACCTTTGTGCACAATTCTTGCTACCAGTTGTTCTGTTGTATGCAAACTCCCCCCATTCCACTCATCGGTTGTGTCAAAAGGGTGTGGAAAGTAAGGCTACCCAAACAGAATACCATGAAACTGTGTTAAAAGTGGGTTTACAGCCGATCACCTACTGCTTAATAACATCCATATAAACGTTCGCAACTTGTAGGAAAGGTGAGGACCGTACTTGCATATTCATTGAAATATGTAGTACCTTGCAGCTGCCACAGTCACAATGTGTACTGTGGAGTAGTAGATATACTGTAAATCAAATTTATAATTTTTCAATATTTGTTTGCTTAACTAAGCACATAATGCTTACAATTTGTATCTCTAATCTGCTTTAACCTCCTATTTTCATGAACTAAATGACTTACATTTCTTCCCAATTCATGTTCAGGATCTAATGCAGTCTGCATTGGAGCTGAGCTGCAGCCATGTAGTCTCACTCTATTCATTAATGATGAGAAAGATCGATAAAATCTATTTGATTCCTTCCAAGCTAGGAAAGCATGAGGTGAAACTTGTGCCAATACACCAAATAGCTACATCCAGGGCCTCATTCTAAGAGATGCTGAGTAATACTTCATGTTGCCATTTCATGTTTTTATCACTGGAGTTGCAGATCATGTTATACTCAGAACTGCTGGCCACATTTGATTTCATTGTTTTTAATCTCATTTTTGTAAATTGAGATAGTCAATCCTTCTATCTTCAGTTGGTACTAAACTCCTGAAAGTTTGAACTGCTTATTTCATACATTGCTGAGAAATGCCACTGAAGTGACTTTGGAATGACTAGTAAAAGCAGGTTGTATGGTTTAGGAAATAAGCAGGCTCATTATTCCTGTGGTTGCACTTGGCATCACTATCTCTACTGAACTCTTTACGTACAGTAGTCCAAGTTGTAATGTGGTAATGTGCATGCTTTCTGGTTCACTTTGTGATGGGTTTTTTTGCTTCTCTTTACAATTAGGGTAAAAGACCTCTTTCCAGGCTCAGAAATAGACAGGTATGCGCAATTCATAAGTGATTCCCTGAAGAGAACAAAGACGAGGGAGTTTGTGCCCTCCCAGGAGGAAATACAGGCTCTTCTCACCCGTGAAGAAATGACCACAACAGTGTACTGCCATGGCGGTGGCTCCTGTAAAATAACCATCAATTCCCACACAAGCGCCGGGGAGGTAATGCATTAGTAGCATTAACCAGATGTAAGCACACCTCTGTGCCTGGATACTGGGTCTGTTGAAGGGACTCCTTTTTCCCATTCATCTCCCATTTCTCATTAGTTTTTTTAATTACCAATTTTTTGCTGTATCCACAAAGTCTGTAGGGAAAGCTCAACTTATTCTGCGGGTTCAGAATTATACAAGGCCTATGCCTGGGTTGTGGAATATCACTTAACAGTTGTGTTGCAAAATCTAAACACTTTTGGTGTTCTGCCCATTGGAAAGGTAGTAATTCTGAAGACTTGCTAAACCCAGTTTTCTGGACAAGTTGAAATTCCAGTTCATAATGTAATCCTTCTGGAAGGGATATTCTACCAGTAACTTAATTGTTAGCAGGTCAGAAGCGAGATTCCAGGTTATAGTAGGCACGTCTGTGAAAACATTAGTGCCAAACAGAGGTAAAAATAGTAGTAAAGAGTGAGGTTGTTACTAGAGGAACCGAGAATATCGACATCTAAATCCATTATGTGCCTGCATCTTGTGCAGAGTTCTAATTCCCCCATCTCCAAACGGGCAGTGGAGATGATTGAAAAGGTTCAGAGAAGAACAGCGAGGATGATCAAATACAAGTAATGGCTTCCTTGCAGGGAACGATCTTTTAGGGTTAGAATTCTTTAATCTGAAAACGAGATAACCAAGGGGGAAATGTGATGGAGGTCTATGAAATGGTGAGTGTCCTGAAGAGGTACTGATTCTTTATTGTAAAAGTGTGTTGTGATACCTACTCTGTGGTCTCTCTCTCTCTGATTTTGCAGGTGGTTGAAAAGCTGATCCGAGGTTTAGCAATGGAGGACAGCCGTAATATGTTTGCGCTCTTTGAACATAATCAGCAGGTGGATCGTGCTGTTGAGAGTCGGGTGATTGTGGCTGATATCTTGGCCAAGTTTGAGAGGTAGAAGAATGTTTCATAAAATCTTTAACTCCTAGTTGGATGTAACACTGGTTTAAGTGATAGTACAGTCAGGTAGTTTTATCCAAAGCAGCTGCAGTGATTCAGCCGTTCACTCTGGTTTGAACTTCCCTTTGGTAAGGTTCAAGTGCTCTTTCTCACTGTGTGGTAAACCATGTTCACATCTGTTTTGGTGACAAAGGAGCATTCTCTATCAGGCTTGTCAGGACAAAATTAGTAGTGCCTTTATCAAAGAAAGAGTAATGGTTTACTAGTAGAGCTCAGGGAAGGTTTGCTTAAGTCTGACAATGATCTTGTCAATTCACACCATAATAGCTATATCAGAAGAGAGAACGAAGATTTGGGCATGGAAATGCAGCTCTAATTTCTTACTATGGACTGTGATTTTGTGGCCAGACATACAAAGAAAGCAATAAATTGTGAAAGAAGCTGGCAATGCCATTGTCTATTTTATATCTGTTCTAAAGACAAAAATAAAATTGTTTCAGATGGTGGTGAGGCTGGTGCTTTTCAGAGTCACAAGATTACGTGGAAACGGTATCTTGAAAATGGGGAATACCTTGTGTCCTGCCCCCAACTCTTGCATTTGTCTAGAACCATTGATCTAATTTTTTGATCAAGTATATCTGATAAGAACTTTGAATCCTTTTGAATAAAAATTTCATGCAACTCAGAGGAAAAAATGGAAGTTACCAGAAAAGTCTGCTGCACTGAGATTGTCCTGGTAAATTAGGTAGTTCCGTATGCTTTCCTTCAGAAATCCAGGGGTACCTTCATATTGTGAGTTGCACTGCGGACATCCCAGTACCGTGGTGCTTCTGGTTACTGGTTTTTTCCCCCTCTTACTCTCTTTCCTATCTTACAGACTTGCTGGCTCTGAAGAAGAGGAGGAGGAAGGACAGTGGCAGCTGTATTTTAAGCTTTATTGCTTCTTGGATATTGAGAATGTTCCCAAAGATGGGGTGGAGTTTGCCTTCATGTTTGAGCAGGTAAGCTTGCTCTGGGAAAATGATTTGTGGCAGAAGCACACAAGAGTATACAGAAAACTGGCTTACCTTTGTATTAGAAGTGGGAATGCTGGTTTGAACAGAAGAATTTAGTGTGTTGGATTTTTGCCTGGAATCTACCAAACAGACATGCTGCAGAGTTCTCTAGGGAATAGGAGTATTAGAACAAAAGCAAGAAAAATGAACAAGGCCTTCAAAAAAACTGGAAGACCAATGATAATAAAATGCTTTTAAAATTTATCTTTAAACTTAAAAGATACAGAAATTTGGATAATGATTCAAGAAGAATCATTAAAAGAAGCTGCTTGCAGAACATAGGTGTAAAGAAAACTAAAATCTAGCTATCTGCCTATCAGCTTACAAGAACAGCACGTCCTTGGGGTGTTACAGGAATTGACTAAAAAAACCTATCTTTTGGGCAATTTCTTTTGATTAACAGAGAGGCACTAGAAGAGTACTACAGAAAAAGGAAAAGAGAATGTAGTTGACAATATTTATCTGCTGAGTAATCTTTTTTTAAGTCACTATACTCCATAGCACAATGATGCTGGTTAGGCCAGAGATCACACTGGTATGAAATAACCTTGCAATTAGGGGTGCAAAACTAAACTGAATGGAGTACCCAGCTCTGTGATTCATCCCATCTTTCTTACTTCCAACGAACACTTTGATCTTGCCTCAGAAAATTATATCTGTTGAAAATTAATTAATACGTGTTAAAGGGGGTCAGTGTCATGAAGACTGAAACTCATTGACAGTCAAATGGATGGTGTGTACATCACACAGACAATGGTTCCCTAAGAGGGTTTTCTTGAAATGAAGGTTAAGTATTGTTAACTACAGAATGTCTAGGAAAGGGTCAGGAACAAGACATCACAGTACTCTGCAGAAACTCAATTATACCAAACTCCCTGTTGACAAGGCTTTCAGTCTACACAGCTTTCACTAGCAGAGAGTGGTGGAAGGAAGTAACAGTAGGAGAGTGGATGTTATCCAGACATTAGATGGATGTAGCAAAAAAAACCCATAAATATATTTCACAGAAAAACAGGCAAAGGGAAGCAAGAAGATTGGGGGACACATCAGGTGAAAGAGGAGGAGGTGGGAGGTGCTGGTGTGCAATGAGACTGAGGTTAAGAGTCTTGGGTTTATTACATCTAACTCTCTGGTGTTTAATATAATCTCCACACAGGAGCTGTAGCTGGTACAGCACAAAACAAATTGCCTCAATTCCGGCCTCTCCCATCTGTTCCAGACCTAAAAAGTCCTCATCGTAAGACTTTCAGTACAGGATAGGGGCCCCTCAGAGATCTCTGTCCTGTCCAGGCTTGCAGAAAGAGGTGTTCCCCCCACATCGACCAGCTGCAGACTTTGACTTCTTTATTATAATGTCTGCTCTGACCTCCTGAATTATGTCTTTCCTGCTGAGATTGGCTTTCCTGCTGGGATGGGCAAATGCCATAAGAATCTGTACATGGACCCAGCTGTGAATGAAGTGTGCTTCTGCTTTCTAATGCGTTTGGGGGACTTTTTGTTTGTTTGTAGGCTCATGAAAGCCTCATAGATGGTCATTTTCCTGCACCAGAGGACACTCTGCAGCGCCTAGCAGCTCTACGGCTGCAGTACCTTCATGGAGATTATTCTAAAATAAGTTGGACCCTGGATGGAATCTACCCAGTTAACAGGCTAAAATCCAAAATACTGCACTCAACAAAGAGCAGTGGCACTACCAGTCACACGCTGGAGAGGAGACGGACCAGCTTCCTTGAAGGGACGTTGAAACGTAGCTTCAAGACAGGCTCTGTAAAGAAGCAGAAGGTCGAAGAGGAGCAGATGATGGAGATGTGGGTAAAGGAAGAGCTTTCAGCTGCTCGGGCAAGCATAGCACAGAAATGGACCAAGCTGCAGGGACTCTCTCAGCATCAGGCCATGGTGAAATACATGTCCATTGTAAAGGAGTGGCCGGGTTATGGGTCAACCCTCTTTGATGTTGAGGTGAGCAATATATAAACTCATGTAACTACTACCAAGGAGAGGCATCAGTCTGGAGAACAGATACAGCTGTGTGTATTACATTGCTCAGCAGCAGAAGGGAATTTCAGGACTGGCTGTATTTTGCCCCAGTAAGCTTAGGGTAAGCCTGCAGTACCACATACCCAAAGAGGTGTGATGCAGAGAGCACAGAGCAAGCAAGCTGGTGCGTCCCGGTAAAGGGAGGGAGGCAATGGGTTCCCACTTCATTAGAAGAGCAATAGAATTTGGGAAATTTTTCTGAGCTTAAGAAGGTGGTGGCTAGCGAAAGCAGAAGTAAAATGAAGCTCTATTGTCTTCACCGGCAGAAAGTGCAATCCTGTTCTGCAGCAGTACAACAGAAACTGCTCAGACTGGGTCACTTAGACGACTGTGCTGAGCCTGCTGGAGTAGGGATCCACAGTTCCAGTTTTATCAGTTTTGTTGCTGCCTAGGTGGATTACCGTGGGAAGTTGCTTGCACTCACTATATTATCTGTAAAATAGTAAGTGGAATATTGATTTCCTAAATCACTTTAAAATCTTATGAGAGCTGTTAGGTATTACAATTATTTATTACTCAACTAGTATTTGACTCACAGCCATGTCGCTTCTAAATCTTTGCAGCAGGAGTGCCTACAAGATTCCTTCTGCAGACATCCTATTTTTTCTATTGGGGTGAAGAGTTGAAATGTCCTATAGGAGCCAGAAATGGAGGGCTTTTCCTTGAATCAAAGATGATTTGATCCTCCACTGCATTTATGCAAAATTTCATGTTTCTCTTTCTGCAGTGCAAGGAAGGTGGATTTCCAAATGATCTTTGGCTTGGAGTCAGCACAGAGAATGTGTCTGTCTACAAACGAGGGGATCCTAAACCACTAGAAACTTTCCAGTATGAGCACATTGTTTTCTTCGGAGCACCACAGCCTAACACCTTCAAAATTACGGTGGATGAGAGAGAAATGTTCTTTGAAACATCCCAGGTACATGAAAGCACAAGACTTGTTCTATGTGCAGTTTTACTAGCACTTCAGTAAAGCTCTAGTTTCCGTGGACTAGACAAGCTTATATGCGAGAACTCTTGCTGAATGGACTGGACAGCCAAGGAAAAAGATGAAGGGAGCTTAAGCCTAAAGTGCCACGGTACCTCTTCTTGAATACAGGGATAAACAGAAAAAAAAAAGGTGCTGGTTAGAAAGTGAAGGAGTTTGAATGGTCTTCCAGTGCACTGGGAATTTCAAATTTTGGGTGCTCATGCATGTGCTCGTTTTTTTTCATTCCCTTCCAGTATATGAATGGGGAGTTTACAAACTAAAAAAAAAAAGTTTAGTAGCATTAAAGCTGCTTTTCTTTGAGCTACAAGCTTTTTAAGTGTCGCTACAACAGAGCACAAACTTGTCAAGCATTTCTTTCCTTACTGTCGTGTTCACGTTTAGTATTACATGCAAAATTTATAGTGCCATGACCTTGGACAAGGGGACTCTTTTCCTGCAAGATGCCTGGTATGCCTCAGTGGAATTAGGTTTTTAACATGCTTATCCTCTGTTACTGTGTTCTCTCCTTAGGTGGGCGAGATAATAAAGATCATGAAAGCATACATCAACATGATTGTGAAGAAACGTTGCAGCGTCAAATCAGCCACCAGCGTGGACAGTCATGCTAGCATCTGGACTAGGTGATATGAATGAACTGCCAGGAGAGAGAGGCAGTTGTTTAATGATTGGTGTTTGCAACTTGCCAGCACAAGTGTAGCAAAGATGTTTTTTTAAGAACTCCACTTGACTGACTACTGTATTTAAAAACTGAAGCGACATCTACAGTACCATAGGATTTGCACCTCTGCCCAAAGACATTGAACAGCAACAACTGTTGTTAAATACTAAGGGCCCAAAACTTCTTTTTCCCCTTGCTTGTTTGTTGGACAATGTACCTTAAAGAAGCAACGTCAGAAGCATCCTCCTTCTCCTGCCTGTCCTCTCTGCTGCTTTCACCATTACCTGTCATACTGGCAGAAAAATTCAGAAGAATCGTTTCTGCACTACAGGAGGCAAACTTAAGCTTCCTTATGAATTTCCAACATGCAAACATCTGGGATCATGGGATCGCAGCATGGTCTGCTAAAAGAATATTTGGTTTTTATTTATTTTGCAAGCAACTCTAAAATATAAGTCACTGGCTTTTTTCTTTGGGATATGCTAATGATCTGATCTGGTCTTAAAAGAAAATGCCTTTGTATAATTGAAGCCAAGTGGTCCAACTAAGAGGTCAAACCCTACATGAGAGAGTATTAAACAAACAAATAAAAACACCTGAGGTGATTCTTTACCTTCCAATAGAAGTTTACAGGTACATGACTGTAAAAAGCAGCACTTTAAGTTAAAATTCTAAATACTCCAACATAGGAGAAAATCTTTGGGACTAGCACTGAAATAGATCATCAGGTGCCATTCTGGGTACATTCCAAGCAGCACCTGTTGCCTAAAAATTAATGACTGCCTTTCACCTATACAGCCCAGGAGGTGAGATTGATTTAGTTGCATTTCCAGAAGAGCTGTTCTTCACAAACGCCAGGTTTTAGAGGGAGGTCAGGGGCTTTTATGGTGAGCAGCCTGCCTGCGTTAAGTTGCTTCTGTCTTTATATGGGATTTTAGGATGACGGGGATCCCTGAACTTCAGTTTTAAGTGAACTGTTTCCTCCTGAGTGAATAGGTGCCTAGATTAATGGCTATAGGCAAGAATTTCACTTCCTCTGTACTACTGTAAGCAGATGCCAAACCCTTCATCCTCCTCCAAATTCTAATTGGAACTGCTCCCGTCACTGAATCCCCAAATCCCCTTCCAGGCTCCTCCAGGTCCCTAGTCATCAGCAAAACTTGAAAACAATGCTGTTTTGCCAAAACAACTGCTTCTTGGAGGTTTTGATAGCTACTTGCAATTTGAAGAAGCAGACTTTTTTTTGTCTTCTTGGTGAAAGATAAGATAAATTGGTTGCATTAGCAATCAAGAAACCTGGCGGCTAGCTATTTTCTATGACCCTTGTCTAGTCTTGGGATCCCAGAATGCAAAGGCCCGTTCAGTTTCTTAATGAAGAGCTGTATGCAATGTGGGCCTTGTTCCACGTTTACAATCAGATGTCTCCGTTTCTGAAGAAGTGGCAGCTAAGGCCTGTTAGCTATGAAACAGAAATTTCATAGAAAAGAAAACGAGGAGTCAGTATGCAACAGGTTCTGTTCCAATTCATCATCAAATTGTGCCCTGTCACTAATACTGTGTTGCAGAACACTAGTTTTGAAGCTGACAGTACAAGAAAAATCGGTGTGCATAATCCGTGCTTTTCTCTCATGTCCAGGGCACTGCAGCATGTGCAAACACTCTGTCCCCTTGCCACACAGCCAGCCTAAGAGGATAGCCGCTACTGCGTATCATGCGTTCAACTGGAGTTTTGCCTTAAACAGCTTTACTGAAGGATCCTACAAACATCCCCTTTTTGTCACAGAGAACAAAAAGATGAGCAGGTCACAAGTGAGGGAGAACAGGAATGCAGAGGCAACCTGAGACGTAACACTTCGTATCGGTCCGTACACTGACTAGATCGCTTTATGTATCAGAATAGCCTTGATTATCCCTGTCCTAACTCTGCACTATCTCTGTGTTCTGGCTCTTGGGTTGCTGCAGGCAGCTTGAACCCACTTGGGAATGTAACTCCCGTTACCGTTTGTTGTAATTTTGCTCATTTCTATTACAGAATTCCTTCTGCTGTCTTTTTTAATTTGTAACTGGCTTTACAAGATGAAAGTTTAATAAATTATTGGATTGCACAGGCTGTATTCACTCACAGACGTTGTGTGCTCATGTTAAGGTGTTTGCTCAGAGATCTGACACTCAGAACTTGTAAGTGAAAAGTAGGCATCAATGGCACGAGGAGACAACAGCCCTTCCTCTCAGAAGCAAATTTTGCATTTGTGGCAAATTATGGACAATAATTTGCCACTACAATGGGGAAGGCTTGTTTCCAGCTTCTGCCGCTCGCTCTGGAGCTGGGTCGCACCTTTGGTCAGCAGGAGGTGCCCCATGCGGGTTCAAGGGGCTGGTTCTGAGACGGTTACTGTGGTGAAAGCAGAGCGAGGAATGAATGAGCTCCAAAGTCCCAGTCTGCAGGATCAGCTCCATCCCTTCAGCACCTCCAAAGTCACTAATAACAGAAAATCGCTGCCAGCTGAAATAAGCTGCCAGCTGCACTTCTCTTACAGTAGCATGACCCGGGCACGGTGTTCACCTCAGAGCATGTATCACCAAAGTGGTAAATCTGGCTAGAGCTCAGCTGAGCTGTCGGCAACACGGACAGACTATCCTCTAGCAGACAAAAGTCCCCTCAATACATCCACAGGTACGGAAACCAAACAATGCCACATAATCCCCATTAATATGCTCTCATACATCCCTTGGTCAGATGCTCTGAGAGCCTTGGGACCCTGGAGATAGGTCTACGCAATTTCATCTCCAACTGTTCACAGATTTTCAGTTTCTTCATCCTTACCACCTTGCATAGTCTTTCCAGGTCTTTATTTGAGGCTGGAACTGCCTCTGCTTACTTCAGCAGTCACTTTTCTTCCCTCAGCTGTTACGTTCCTTTCTGTGTACTTCCAAAAACATGCTGTCGCTGCCTCCTTTCTGCTTAGGAAGCCTGAAGTCACACACAAGCAGCTACCGCTTATTTGGCTGGAGGAGGGTGTCAAAACTAAACACGGGCTGCTTGGCCTACGCGTCTCTCCCAAATAGCCCGCTTGTGATAAAACACCTCTCGGCCACATCAGGGTCTGGCATGGCGTGTCTCCCTCACTCACTGCCTGCTGGGCTGTGACTAACTGAAGCTGAATTTTTTCTTGGTGGCAAACGCGGAGGCCAACCCCAGTCGCCGTGGATTAAAGCAGGAGCTATCTAGCCAGTCTCACTTGTTTGCAGCTGTCGAATTTCAAACTCTGCTTGCTTCATCTAATACATCACTATGATGACAACAAACATGCACCGCTGCAGGTCCAACAGGACTATGACAACATGCACCAATTCATTTATGACTCTGGTTGCAGTGAATAACCACCCAAAGCGATGGCCAACTAACGGCATTCTCCCACTGCCATGCTAATTCTCACCCTGCCAGTGTGAGGAGCAGGCCCTGCTGGCCTCCACCCCAGTATTTCTCTAACAGTTAATTCAAGTCTGTATGTTCTAATGTTTCTTTTATATGAAACAGTTTCATGCCAATGGGTGTTAGAGTTAGGCTTTGGAGCAGGGCACAATTCATAATCAGCACCTGCACAGTAATCATAAAATCGGTTATACACAAAATCACAGCCCCTAGTAAGTTATATCACAAGCGCGCGTATCTAATTATTAAACTAGTTTGACTGTAAACTTCAACTGTTTATTTACACCTTGTTCTAAAACACACAGCCTTTCCATATGTAGGCTGTACGTTGTAGGATTACGCTGTGCGTTGACTTCAAAATGACATGCTCCCCATGGGCATTTAAGCAAGTCCCTCACACATGAATTCCAGCCCCCACTGGAATTAAGCTCCTAAATAAAATATAAGCTCCTAAATCTGTGGTTTGCAAATCTGCTGAGCTCTTGTCCACATTTTACACCAGAGGTTCCTAATGCTACAATTGGCTATACGCTTTGGCCCCATGCCACTGTCAACACAGAGGTGATTGCCGAGAACTCGATTGCCAGTAAAATTCACTTGCCTCTACCCGCCTGTTAAGTGCTGCTCTTCAAGCACAGCTGTGTGCTGGACAGCCTCTTAAACCCCAGTGGGGAGGACTCCATCTCACGGCGTACCTGGACTCTGCACCAGTGTTTAGGTCTGGATGCAAACACGTTATGTTGGGTGACTCCCGGTTCTTGCCAGACGTGCGCTACCACCCGCTGCCCTGTGGCTCGGGCAGCCCAGCCGGCTGCAGGGTACAGGCCGTCTCCTCCTAATGCTGCACCCAGGGGCACGCCCGTGGCCTCCCGCAGCCCCCAGGCACTGCCCCCCAGCACAGTGGATGCCTCAGGCCTTCCCCGAAACGCTGTGATGTCTCAGGGTTACCAACCCAAACACACATGTCCTTTCTGTAAAGCCAAGCACAAGTAAATTCCATGCAACTCTTACTCAAAAAGTGACAGCCCGTCAGTATAAACTCAACTGGTTGTGTAACGGGTCAGGCATTGGGTATGGTTTTTGCAAGTCCAGTAATGGAGCAGATGCATTCATAGGAGCAACTTACCTGTTGCCTCTTTATCCTGCTGCAGGGCCAAGCTGAGTAAGTGAGGGGAAACTCAGCTGTCCCTGGTTGTGTCTCATCAGAGAGAGATGGGCAGAGCAGCATTTAAACCAGGAGTTTTCTCCGTCCAGCTCCTCCGGGATAGCAGCATCTTGGCTAGTCATCCTCTGTGAGCAAAGCGATGCAGAGGAAGGCCTGTGATTAAGCGCTTAGAAACAGAGCTGGTCCTGCAAAGTGAGACTGGTGTGGGGTATAAAGGCGCTGAGTCTGTGTGGTAGGAGAATCCCTGGTTGCAGAAGGAGGGGAGGTGCGAAGGGATTCCCCTGGGGCTGGAAGAGGGGAGCGCTGGCTGTTGCCCACAGCAAACTCCTTGTTGCGTTGTCAGTGCTTGGGCTGGGAGATCTGCTCGCTCCCTGGCTGCTGTAGGTTAGTTGCTGTCAGAGGAGGGGAACAGACCCACCCCTGCCGGGGCTGCGGTGTCCTGGTGTTACGGATTGTTCTGGCTGCCCACGCTGGCTGTTCTGGCCCTCTTTTCCAGCACCCTGTGCCAGCGCGGTGGGGCTGTTGGCAGTGCTCATCCCACGCCTGTCAGGCTCGGGGCTGTGCTCAGCTGGCTGCTGCTCTTTAGGAAGTGGCCCTTTCTGGTCTCCTTTCCCAGCAGCTTGCGCTGGTGTAAGGCTGCCTGTTTGGCTCTCGTGTCCGCGGTGGTGTCTTCATCATTTGGCGGCTTATTTGTCAGTGCTGCGAAGCTGGTATGAGGCAGAAGAGGTACAAAGCAGGACGGTGGCCGCAGGAGACCATACAAGATGGAAATTTCAGGAACCCGGCCCTTTTCCTCAAAGTAGCTCACGATCCAAGCCCTGGGTAAATGTGCCCTCCTATTATACACACACACGTATAATTCACGCTCTCACTTGACACAAGATGCTCTTTAAATACCCAGATCGTGTTAATGAAAATAAAGACATTTCAATGAAACAGAAAGCAGTTCGGTTGCTGACGGGGATGACATTCAATCATGCGCATTAGTGAAATCATCTCAACCAACTACTTTGTAAGTTTAACTTGAATATGCATACAAATCCTGCTAGTTTTTACAAAGTATAAGCACCAGTTTTTGTATAAGTATTCTATATCATCTGTTAAAGGGGAACTGTGAGACATGACATTAGAACAGAGAAGTTTAATAGAAAGCAGGAGTAGAACGCTTACTATCCATGTGAGCGTCCTGAGATACAGCGTGCAGAAAGAGATCTTTGTTCTCATTTGTTCCAACAAAAAATGTGCACGTAAGGGGCCAGCATAATGAAGAAAGCACATTTTGCAATAATTATTTTGTATCACTGACATTCCACTCTCTTAAAAGCCACCTTGGAGTAAATTATTCTATTTATGCTGAAAAGGAGCAAAGCTAACAAACAACTGTTGTTCTGTTTATAATTATAGTCCCTTCTGCCTTGGCAAATAGAAATCCAGAAGGACTTGCAGTCTGTGTTGCATTACTGCGTGACCACAATGAAAGCCTCATCGGGTACCCTCCCCTACCCCTCCAGATCTGTTACAAATCTTAGTTACTGGCAGATATGACCACAGAGTGCACAGGAGTTTTCAAGGTGAGAATACCATAAAGGAATAATAACAAGATAACAGCATTTTAAAATGGCGTTTATGCTATGCACCATTTGCAAGTTAATTTGCTATCAACAGAAAATTACCTTTTCTAGTGCTTTGTCAACTCTCATCTTAAAACTCTTCAGAACTAAATGGGAAAGGTCCATTAGAGCGACAACTGAATTCTTCTCTCCAGTAGCTAATCTTCTCTTTTTCCTTCTCTTTAATATTGCTTATAGTTGTTGCTTTAAAACTGTGCAAAGTCTGTTTAATTTGGTCAATAAGAACTTCATGTATTTCTTGACATGAATTCAACTAACTTTTATGACCCTGAGCGTTACATATCCCACTGTGCCCCATACACACAGCATCAGCGGATGCATAAAGGGGCCAAATTGTAGTTCTGACTTTTAGCGACAAAAATTGTAATGTTTGGTCTTTGTTTATTTCCAGCCACACCAAAAAAAAAATCACTGACAGGCCATGCAATTTACTTCCTCCTTTCAAAAATGTTTAGATGCGTAACATATGTCCAGAGCAATGAGCAGATGGTGCATCTGGTTTAAAGAAAAAGGAAAAAATGAGAAGTACAACAACAAACGCATCAGGCCCAAATGGTGCTCATGCATAAGCACGTGTGGTTGATTTCTATGTCAATTAAGTTAAAATAAAAACGCTGGCTGGTCTAGGGGCAGAAGTGGATTAACCTTTCCATGACAGAGAGTCTTCAGAGACTGGGCAAAATTCAGGAAGAGGAACCAAAAACCGTGCTGCTCCACTCGCCACGGGAGGAGCTCATTCCCACAGGAGCGAGCTCCGTCCTAACAAGAGGGAGGCCAATGAGACAGAGTCACACGTCAAGTTGTAAGTGTGCAAAAAACCTTTGTGCATTTACCTGAAATTGGTCAGTTTTTGTCTAGAGCTGCCACAGTCCAGCAGACAGTCTGTGCTCCGAGATGAAGGAGTTTTAGGATGTCTTCCTAACTCCATTGCTCCGCGACCTGGGAAAAGCACTTCATTTCTGTGCTTCTATTTCCCTGCTCATCACCATCAGTTTTTAATTAATGTTTTTTTGAAACAGATGACCTCGTTCATCGTCTTGCACAACAGGATGCTTCCCCCAGCAAGCACGGCAAGCCATTGCTGTAGCTAAAAATAACACTGCCCTTTGACCAGCAGTCGCAGATTTTGGAGGTCTGGAATTCAGAGTTCAGATGATGTATTCATTAAAATGAATGCATCTCGTGCTTTAAAATTGCAAATGTTACATGGCTGAAAGTAATTTAACTTTGCCCATATTTTATGAGGAGTTACGTTGGGAGCCCTTCTAAACTGCTTTGGAGCTAAGATGGGCCACAAGGTGCTAATGAACTACACCTTGAATTAAAAAAAAAAAAAAAAAAAAGGCACAGAGTAACGTTCCTTTTCCGTGCAAACCCAGCAGCAGCTTGATAAAAGCCAGGTATAACCATGTTCCATGATAAAGTACTGCAGAAAGAAAGTTACTGGCATTCTTTTTAAATACATCAAAGATTTTTATTACCTCTGAAGTTTTCTTATCGTGGTAACACTTACTTACCTGCTTTAACTGCGATCACAGCCCGTGCTATGTGCTTTTTTAACCTGGTGATTAATGAGCTGTACCTTAGCTGATAACTGCTTCCACGGAAATAAAACCAGTGTAAGCAGTTTAGTGTTTTATTTGACTTTATTCTTTCAATAACAATACTGCTAAATAATCTTTCTATGTATTTCAAATAAAGTGGGTTACTCACCTGCACTAAGGCAGTTGTGCTCACTCAAATAAGAATTACCAGTGATTAGACGACTTGGGTATGATGAAACAAACATGAGAAACGGGGCCTTAAAAAATTATTTACATCATTCATAAGAACAAAATAGACGATTTTTTAATAAAAAGTATATATTCGTGTGTGTTGGAGAATTAGGATTTTACTACTAATTTCCTTTTGCCATTTCAGATTCACACCTAAAAATGCTCAAAGTATAAACATCTATAAAACTAGTAAACCTCAGAACATGAGAATTCGTAAATAATTTTCCCCACTTCCTACTGTTGTTAGAAAAGGACAATAAACAACACTCTTTAGTCCCTTACGCTAGGGGTCATTTGGCAGAGCACTTAGGCATACAAGCTAAACCAGAAGATGGCAGGAACCAGGCTTTGTTACATTTCAAACACTTCTCATACCAGGGTTACTTTAAGGTGGGTGAGGGTTATTTTCACTACATAGCAACTAGCATCATAACTACTTTTTCTACAAGTTACCTCGAGAAAGAAGGAAGAAAGCATTCACAATTGTGCCCGAAGTACCAAATAAACAACAACAGTGCCTACTTCTTCGATCAGCAAACTAACCCACGCAACGGTTCCTTTACTGTGCCCCTTCGGGCTGCTGGTTTAACAGGCTCTAAAGCGCTATCTACAAGAAGTTCGCTATTTCTCAATACAAACGATAAACGCTTATCAAAATAGTGCAAACAGGAACAGAGAAAAGTGCTGTCAACGTTAAGTAAACTGCAGGGGAAAAAAAGGCAGTGGAACACCGTGGCCTCGCACCGTTGCTTCAGAGAAATCAGTAGTACTTTTCTCAGCGTGTCAGGCCAAGCATATTCCCATTTATCATATCATACCACCTTACACGGGGAATGGATTTGGTCTTTTACATATCCTCCTTCGTAAAAGTAAACGTGCCTGTTCTTTGTATTGTGCATTAAAACAGTCTAAAGATTTTCTCAAAACATTAATTGATCAAATCATTAGAGTAATTAATAGATACAATTCTGTCTTCCCTTTTTCCCTTTATAGCTTTCTTTGGAGTGCATAGAAAAGGCCACAGTGACACATCACATACAAAAATCAAGTTTAAGTTTTATGTAAAATACTCAAGTATTTTTAGCATTTATGTACACAAGTTTGTTTACCATACATTCTTTCCCACTCTTTCCTTGGATGTATCTTTATCTTGTTTCTTGGACAGATGACGTATTTCGCCTATAAAGTTAGGCATTTAACCCTAGTATAAATAAGAGTATTAGGGGACGCAAATGTCAGGAGGATCTCGTTACAGAACAAGGAACACCGTCACGGCAACACTCCCGTCCTTGGGTGTCACAGTGCCACAGATCATAAAAAGGAGCAGGTCTGTTCGGTGTTTTGATCTACAAGAAAAATCACTTGCGTCTAATTTCAGAGTAGTTTGAAGACACAAGATAGAATGCGGCACACCATTCTCTAAACACTAAGTGCAGGTTTTTTAATCTTATTTAATTAATGCTTAGGTCCAGATACTGATTTTCACTGTAAACATTCCTGCTACTTGCGCTTTCAAAACTTTGTGAAAGGAGCTGTGAAAAGCTTTTACTTAAAGAACAGTTACGTCACAGGATAAAACATAACATTCATGCCTTTGCTTTTATAGGGCTAAGGCTTTTATTCTACCTTGAGTTCTGCTTGTGTTTGCAGTTAGCCCTTAATGGGCATTTTTGTTAGCCCCACTACCGCCTTCAGGGGGTAAGAGCAGTGATCTGCCAGCTTGCCACAGTCTCAGGCTTCAAATATTCTATGTTTATTTAATTTACTCCTAGATGGCATGGCTTTAGTGCAGGGTATTCCCCATAACTCTTTATTCAAAATGTGCGTACATTCTAAGGAAGATTCTTCTCTCACCGCCGTAATGTAACTTTTTTTTGTGTGTCTTTGGCGGGGGGTGGAAATCACAATATGCTCTTCCTCCACTATAACAAGAAAATTTAAGTTCTAGTTGGATGGGAATGAATACTTAGTTGTCTGGTAACTCCCTTCTCCCCTGCTATATCAAAATTTATAACTGCTTATTACAAAAGGTGCTACACAAAGACAATTTGTCTCCTATTTATTGTCTTTGTGTTGGCTTCTACAGGGTAACCCAATACTAGCAGCAAAACCCTTACAGGATATCAAAATGGTACATCATTTGGCATGAAGTTATTGATGGATAATTGTACAAAGTTACAGAATTCATGTAGCAATTTTAAGTGCATTCGTTAAGGTGATGTTGCACGAAGTACTGTTGGCATTATTTATTCCATTAAAAACTCTTTCCAGTGAAGAGAAAATACCGTAAATTAAAAAAAAAAAAAAAAAAAATCACAGAACTCTAGAAACCTTGCACCTTAAATGGCTGAAGCCAAATGTAGATAATTACCATGGACTTGAATAAAAATTGCACTTGTATAAAAGAACAAAATTTAGCCCCCGTTAATAACCTTATTACTTTTCCAAAAAGAAGTAATAAAACATCGAGTAGTTCATTCCTTATGGCTTCACACAGTGAAGTTCATGCTAAATTGCCCAGAAGGAACAGTTTCTCAATAGCTATCTTTTGTGAACACATCATCAGTTTCATCATCATTCATCCCTCTTTGATAGCGTACTGAGGAAAAGGCACTCCAGTGAAGACGCTTCTTTTTATAGAGATACCACACTAATCCAACAATGAAGACCAAGATGATTAGCAGGGCAAATGCTACAGCCACCCCAGTATGATTAGAACCTGTAACAGAACAAAACACAAATAGTTATTCTTTAAGAGTTTTGGTAAGAATATTTTGTCACGGGGTTGATGCCTAGGTAGCTATACACTAACACTGCACGCATTTAGTGGAAGTTAAGGCAAACTGCTTCATCATAGTAATAGTCTTCACTTCATCACGTGGGAAGTTAGGTTCCCATATGAATCAGCATCTATTAGCTTATTTTTGATCATTCTGTTGTTAATTTCCTAATCATGTTTAGGTTGGAAGGGACCCCACAGATAAAAAAAAACCTTTTAGTAAATGCTGCACTCATTTCAAGGTCTGCATACTTCAGAAATCTAATGAGTTCCTGGACTCTCTCGAAGTGGAAGGGAATTATGCTTCCCTTGTACTGAAAAGATCTTGTTCAGGTCTTCCTTAGCAGCATGAAGTTAAATCTATTCCTGCATTTCCACTTCTGTGAAGATGTATACAAAATCAGAGAGATTCCACTGCTCCTCAGGAACTTGCTTGCTTAATGCTCAGGTAACTGCTTGCTTTCCTGGGCACGGCAGAGTATGAGGAAGTAACATGAGGCCCAAGACTTTTTCTGGAGCTGCGGGGCACCGTTTTCAGAAGCCTCCTCGAGACTGAAAACACAATGTGCAGTACCTGCTTACTCGGCATCTCTTACAAGCAGAAGTCTTTCTGTTCCCACCTACGTGGACTCATCCATGAGAGAGACCCTGTAGTAAGCAGCGGTAGCAACTACTCTATGCTCTCTTTTAAGTGGAAATTTCAGTTCTCTCCCTTACCCTTTAAGTGGGTAGCGGGAGCCACGAGAAGTAAATTACTAGAGAATTTGTCCCTGAAATGCAATTTTATGGCAAAACAGCAACAGGAGGCTCCTGCTTAGGCAGAGGTACTTGACAGGTTCTTTTGTGAATTGCACTTTCATTATTTCAACACAGACTTTCCCCATCAAAATATAGTCACTACAAAATTAAGTCTCTGCTAAAACCAATGCTTCCGTACCTAAAGGAGCTTTACAAACCACTCTGCTTTGACTACGACTGCAGTCAACTTTGGACCACGTGCCAGTTGTGGACAGAATAACACTGCATTTTTCATTGACTTCTGCAGTTTTATTTTCCCAGTTGACATAATTAACTGATGAGCCGTCAAGCCAGTTCAGGGACTGATCTGTTGGGGAAAAAAAAAATTGCTTCGTTTAGATCACCAAAACATGCTGTAATGCTACACAATGTCATTCACAATCTACTGATTTCTTTATGTTGCTAAAAGAAACAGGGCTGACTAGCTATCCCGTATATTAAAAGCAATAAATATGAACACGTCACTTTTAGCCACGCCTCTTCTCCAGATTTTTAGCATTTGATGCATTTGCAGCTTAACCATTAGGCACCAATGACAGTGTTGGGGAAAGTGAATTTCGGTTACTCTTTATTATCTTAAGTGTGCAACAGGAAGAGACTTAGGGTACAAAGAAGTCCAAAGGGCTTTATAATGCTAAATGAGGGAGTCCAACCTCAGGCAGAAGTTACTGTAGGCTATCAACACTACAAAACTGTATTCTTATTTGAGGATTTATGCATTTTTATTTACCACATGAAACACTCATGCTCATACATGGTTGCTACTTCTTACCCTTAGAGCTCTGAGCCAGGCCAAGCCATACGTTCTTGGTGATGAGATCATTTTCCTTTATGTGCGTGCTCACAAACATGTTTTCTTCAGCATCCACTATAGTCAGAAGGGTTGCTGAAGGATCTAAGGGGAAGAGGAAACCCGTCAGAATTGCAACCTCAGAGATTTTTCATGATTCTGGTACACTGAGTTTTCTGTGGGAACAATTACTACGGGAAAAAATTTGCTGATCTGGGCTTGTAAAATTAGCTTGAAGTAACCTGCAGAATAAAGACGTAAACCCCCCATTCCCTAAAATACAGCGTAATGTTATACAAGACAGCTTCAGATGACGGGTTATTCAAGCAGGTCATACAAAATAAAATGGGAGTAAACTTGCTGCAGCTGTGGACTACATACATGGAAGATATCAAAAGATATGCCACATTCAGAATTACTAGTCTTGTCCAAGTAATAAGCCCTTTTCAAAAATATAGTTGAACAAAAGCTCAGCATTTTGCTGAGTTAAGTTAATTTCTAAATCAATCCCTCATTGTGCCTCAGGTTTTATACAGTGTTATAGCAATTAAGGAATAAGAGGGAGGAAAGGGTATACTGGAGACAGGCTCAGAGCGTACCCATTCTTTACAAGTATATGCAAATATAAGCCAGAAGCTTAATTTAGAGAAAGATCACTTTCTCTTTCAACTACCAGGCCAGGTAGGATTGAATATAAAACTGCATCCAGGACTGGGACTACTTGCACCTTTTCTTTTTCATCCTACATAGCGAGTTCAACTTCACATCGTAAGATAATTCAATAAAAGTAAGTTATGACAGTCACCAGCTTCTAAGCTAAGAAGGTGATTAAAAATTCTGTACACGAGACTGTGTAACATCATCTTCCGCAATACAATTCCCCACATAGCTTATCAAAGAAGAGAGAAAATCCTCTGACATAATATCACTAAAAAACTTAATTTTATGTGCCTTAATAATATCTATAAAGTGCGTGCTTTGAACCATTTGATAGGTTAGCAAGCAGCTAATGCAAGGATGTAATAAGTAAACACTGCTAACAGCACTAACTTTATTATAAATAGTTAATTATATGCAAATAAAATAATTGCCTCCAAACTGCATGCCTTAAGTTTCTGAATCCTATGCAAATAAAATGGTTTCCTCCAAACTGTAAACCTTAAGTTTCTGAATCCTCTATCAATGGCTATCTGCATTTTACTCACAGATATCCATGTGCCAAACAAACTGTCAGCACATTGCAGAGTTTTACCAAGAACCTTAATCAGATGTTCAAAACTGAAGCTTGCTATTACTTTTCCTAAACTAAAGCAGCATAAAAGCTGAAAAGCTGAAGTATAGCCAGTGTAGGTTTTTTGGTTGTTGGGGTTTTTTTGTTTGTTTTTTTTTTTCTTTTCAAATAATGGACTAATTACAAGTCGTAATGTGATAGAGAGTCTAAACATACTCAGTTTCTGGCAGACTTTCTTAGCATCTTCCACATTATATACTGAAAAATTGTAGAACGCCATGTCAAATGCGTAACAGTGATCCTTATACTGTATCCATTGTAGGGTTCCACCAATTTGCGGGCATCCTGGGGCTCTGCTCGCTTGCTTTCGCTGTAGTTGTCTCTCTGCAAAGACAAAGAAATTGACATTATTTCTGCTGCAGGAGTTTGCGCTTAGTCTCTTTGTAGTAACAGGACAGTCAGTATTAACAAGGGCTACTTCTCCTACCAACAACCATGATTCAATTAGTTTACATTCCTTCTTCATGTGTCATAGATGAATTCATTTGAAAATGAGCATAAGACAAGTCCCAAAGACTTGGGAACCATTTTCTCTTGCCTTTTAGGGGGTTTTGAAGTTTGGTATATGTGTTTGATATGGATTTCAACTCAGAAAAGATACCTGCAATTTGATATTCATATCACAGATGATCAAAAAGTGACCAGGGTTGTTTTAGATTTTCACCACTGGAATGGAGAGAATTAATCTCCCTTAAGTATTAAAAAGTGTTCTATCGTTCCTGATAGACATCTCTTCTTAAAGAGGGAATCACGTGTAGTATTTCAGCCTTCATTCCTAGTTTTAAATACAACATGTAAAGATAGAATACATAAAACAACTACACAAAACATTAAAAATAACACTTACTGTTTGGAGGGCTATAGCAAATGGCACCCTCAGCAACATTTGTACATTTTGTACGGTTCCAAGATCCTTTAGTATCCAACAGAACGCAGTTCTCGGTAGTATTTGAGTTTTCTAATTCCCAAGGATAGTAGTCAAAGTCGCTTCCATCTGACCATTCAAAATTAGCTTTACTTCCCTAATTAAAGAAAAAAACCACAACTTTTAAACCACTGCATACGGTTGTGGTTTAAATCTGGGCAGTCATTAGTAAGTCATGTAGGAATATTTATCCCTCGTAGAATGATAAATTAAAGTGCAAGTGCCTCATTTTCTAAATCCATACTGAATAAATATACAACATAGTTTGCATTTTCCAATCAATTCTTAACATAGAAATCCTGCTTACTTGTGTGAACTGAGAAACTGGGGCATGTCTGTAAGTTTAAACCTGCAATTAGCCTTGTTTTATTCTATGGAGAACATTTTACTTAATTTCATCCTGCCGTTTCACTTAAGCAGTCAGCCTTCCTTGCTATGAACGTTATTAGGTACGTTGCAAACTGCTAAACTGTCAAGATGGCCTCAGTGAGTAAAGCTGGCCGGCTCGGGAATGGCTTGCTGTGCTAGTTCCTACTTCAGATACACTGCTGGAAACCCACGACAACGAAGAGTCACAGTTGTGAGAAGTGGAGGGACCCATTCAGACCAAAGGACGGGCAGAGGTAGCAAAGGTATGCATAGAAATCACACACCTTTCTCTGCAGAGGGGTATTCTTGCCAAATAACTACCATGGCCAGGTCTGGGGAGTAATGTGGAGAGCAGGGTTGGGGCCACAGGCTTTTGGCTCCGACGTTAAGCAGACAGAGGAGGAAGATCTGCAGCTGCCTCTTGCTACGCCTCCTGGGAGAAGGGACACCTAACTTGCTAGAGAGCCAGTTCCTGAACTGCCTTGGAGAGCCAGTCCTGACCTAGACTAAACAGGCTCCATACAGCCTTGCCTGATTGTATTTGCTAATGGAACCTGCTCCTACAGAGGGCCATAAATCCGGAGCCTCCAAAGGTAGTATTGCAAATTGCACTTCCTTGTGCCACAAGGTGTGACGTGGGACCTTCATATTATTTTAAAATTTCAAGGATTTGGAAAAATACCTCAGTGTGGCTACATACACTAAAATTTAATATACTTTAACATATGTTACACGGGGTTGAAAAAGTAGGTAATCTACTATGTGGAATAGAAACTCCCAGAAATTGGAAAAAAGCATCAGAAAATATTTCATATCCTGTGCAGAAAATTATCTACAAGCTCTGTTACTGAGGTTACCAACAGTATATACTTACATCATGAATTGACAACCCAAGCCACAGAGGATAGCCATCCTGCTTGACAATATCTTCTAGAAATAACTGTTGTGATTCACTGTGTACACTTGCTAAATCACTCCTATTGCGTTTGCATTCTCTCAATGCCTCATACCATGTTAACTTTTTCTGAAGGACCCTGTATGTTCTGTTTCCATGTGGAATAGACTCAGGCAATGGAGGCTTGTGCTGTTGGGGTCCTATTTCAAAGAATAAGAAGACAACAAGTTCTGTGCACTTCATTCATGTTACTAGGAACATACAGAAAGCATTTAAACCCATCTGTATCAATGTAATTCAAGCATTAAAGTGTTCAGTACAAGCCACTTACATCAGCTAAGTTATCTTTTGCTACTTTGAACACTGTGAGCGGTTGACGGAGGAGTACAGCAAACACATTCCTCCTGATTATTATTATTGAGTATTACAGCAGTGATGCACAGACTGACCATATAACCCCAGAAGCCCATAACAGCTGTGCCATGTGTTTCACTGGGAGCAAAACCAAAGCCTTATATAGCAAGTACTGCAGAACCAGGACTTAAATTATGACCCTCATCCAACACTCCACATAAGTCTTCTCTACTACTTACCCCTTTCGATTTTACAGGCGAGAATACTGTACACATTATAGTGATGAGCATGCCAGCTTTGAGAATAATTATAAATATCCCAAAAACCATCAAGATTTACACCAGCAAAAAAACTGTTCTTCATTATGTTAGGTCTTCCCAGCCTCCAGTTGTTGTAAGTCAGATGAGTTTCATCATACCACTTGAGAACTTTATCTGTGGAAAACATTGCATATTTATTAAAACATTGGCATTATGTGTACAAATACCATTTAACTTTGAATATATTAATGACATTAACAGATATTCACTTTGGAAAAAATGCAGTGATATTCTAAGTTACTGTAAATCAGTTCCATATACAATGCTAAATATGTTAGCATTACTCATCCAGGCCCTTTTAAGTCCTGCTTTTCAGGGAAATCAAATCTAGACTAAACAGAACATACTGGATCTAATTATCACTCAAACAGAAAGCATGTCCAGTTATTTTCTTTTCTAGAAGACAAATACAAATATAAAGCGTTATTATAGGTTTGCATTCAGTTTGACTTTAGTGGTGCAAGAAACATACACTTAAAATGCTGTGAACCGCCTCCAGTCAAGTTATTACAAAAAAAAAAAAAAAACTTCAATCTTACCACTGTCATCATAAATCACACCCAGCCAGACCCACATAGCCAGACCACTGAATGAACGAAGCTGCTCAGTAACAAAGTTATTCTCTTCTTCATCTCGGACGCTCAGAACAAATGCTTCTAGGTCTGTTAAAATTTTTTTTTTTAATTACTTTCTTACAAATTCACCTTTCAGTTACAAAACAAATGTTTTTTTGCTATTATTGTTAATAATTATTACAGATAGGTCAAGAATGTGTAAAGGCTAGACCCTTATAATAACTAAATGAACAGTGCAAAAACAATTTTCAAAGGTATTATCAACAGTGCTTCCCCTGGTTTTGTGGATAAATGAAAGACATCAGCTCCAGAGATATTTGTGGGTCCTACTGTCATTTCAAGTTGTATGTAGTAAAAATTCTCTGCATAGAACATAAGAATATCAGCAGTCTTTCCTGATTTTCTTGAACTGCCTAGTAGAGAAACAGTATTAAAAAAAAAAAAGACTGAATTGAAATCAATTAATGAAAAATAAAAACAGTTTCTGGAAAGATGCACATCTGAAGTGCCATGAGCAATGTTTTAATATAAGAGGGAAGCTGTTGCTAACTTCTATTCCTCCATTCCTTACACTTCGTTCAGGATGGACATGAAAAGCCCACGTGCTTTTCTGAATTGGACTATTCTCAGTCTGTTTAACATTGTTCACCTAAGTGTTCCACACAGCAAGGGGGGAGAAAAAACCCCGTGAAGTAAATGTGACTGTAAAGCCAGAATGTTGCCAAGGGGATAACAATTACCCAACCTATTTAAAATTTGCATATTATAAAGAGGAAAAAAAACCCCAACCCACAACCTTCCAGCTTTTCAGAGATCTCATAATTCAATAGTTCCTAGCCATCTCTCTCTCAAACTCTCCTACCCCATGCTTTTTATCAGAGTTGTGCAAGGGCAAACAGCATTAGGCAGTGCAACACTAATGCACATTTCCAAATGCTACAACCTTTCTCAACACTCACTTTGCTGTCATTGTAAGACAGTGAGTCAGATCTAAAACTCATCTCCCTCAAGCTGATAAAAGTCCATAAATACCTGTGATATAAATACCTGTGATATGACAAAGTACTTACTCATTTTCTTGCATAAATGATGGGCTTCTTGAGACTTCAGTTCTCTCCATCTATTTTTTGTTATCATAAAAGTGTAACAATTGTTTCTAAATGATATCCAGGGTGTATTTTTAATCTTATGTGGGCACTTAACTTGTGTAATTTTTTCTTTTTCAATCTTCGCTAAGGAAGGGAAAGAAGACATTCAGGACATGACTTATTAATAACAACACTTAACCTTACACACCACAAAACACTTTCAGGTACCATTTAAAACCATGTAAGACAAATTAAGTGCCATCCTCTAACCGTGTAATACATTCTTGCTTTCAGTTTCCTCATAATGGTGATTTTTTTTAACGTAACAAAACCAGCAGTAAGCATTATCGAAGAATACAGATGCTTACAACTTTTCATAAGTGTTATCTTATATAGGTTTAAGAATAAAATCCCTACATAAAAGCGCTAAGTGTGGGCCAATAACTAAAAGCTCTCATTGCCTCTTGTATGAAGGCAGATCACCATAACAAATAAGCTACTTCATAGCTGGCAACAGATCTCAGTTCTGTGGCTTTACCTAATACTTGAGAAGTGAGAAGGACTCTTCCTGCAGTTATTCAGATTGCAAGCACAAAACAGCTAAGGATGACATAATGCCAAGTATACGCTTTACTGTGACTCAGTATGTACAACAACAGCTTATCTGTGTCCTCTTACAGAAAAAAAACCAAAACAAATTATAATGGTCTCACAGGGAAATCTGTGATGATCTCCCAGAAAGATCTTTTTTATTTTTCAGAAAAGGGCTGTGCTACATATGTATCCCCCCCAAAAGATGTCCTGCTATATCCCTACCTGTCTTGCTATAATTGGTATATATTTAGAAGGGTTTTGTGAACTGCAGGTGACTTAAATTTACACCTTTCAATTCAGTGTCTACCTGCTATCTTTCTTCTCCACGTAGTCATGTACCTCCTCCCCGTACAGACTTCCATGTCTGAAGGGATTTCAGGAGGTCCCAATATTACGATGTAAGTAGTACAGAGGTAGCTGAATCTTCTTCCACATGCAAGTGGCAGAGATCAGTATGCAACAATCTTACAGAAACAGTGCAAAGGTAGAATCAGTTGACAATATGAAGGGTACAGTCTGGCCCAAAGCACCCACGCCGAATTCATTTTTAAGGAACATGTGGATTAAGACCAACAGGTGCATGCCCCCCTAACTGAAGTTTGTTTCTTTTTTTCTTGGCATGCAAATCAGCCTGTCTGAGGAAATGTAAGCTAAAAAAAAGTTGTAATTTTGAAGTTACAATCTGCAATTATCAAATATGCTTCATAATAAAAGAAAATTCAGCTTTTATAAGTATTATGCTAGGATACTTACTTTCTGATGCGTAGCAAATAGCACCTCGATTTTCAGAGGAACAGTCAGAAGTTTTCCAGAAGCCATCAGTATCCAGAAACACACATTCTTCGCTTGTTTCATCATCATCTTCAGACCAGCGACTAAAACTAACATGTTTCCCATCCAGCCAGCCATAATGTTTTCCACCCTAGCATTGTATAAGTAAAAGGGATAAGCTTACATAGTAAAAAATATTAGGTACAGAAAATGACATGGTAATATATTTACGTTGGCTAGACATTTACAGTGTCTCAGGTGAGAATTATGTGTTCCACTGCCCTCAGCGATCTGATCTGCTGCTCACAATATAACAAGCTTCATTATTTTAAGTTTTGCAATTGCAAAAATATGAATTAGCTGAAGTGGACGGCAAATTATCAAATGTTGATGTTTAACTACTATGCTTATGGAGGAAGGCCTGACAATGAGATGTCCAAATTACATCATTTGCACCTACAAATCAATGGTGGATATAATTATCTGGTCTTGGAAAACTGATAATATCTGAAAATAAGGCCCAGTCTCAGCTACTCCACACTGAGTTGAAAGTAATCTATTAAATACTTAACTGATTTAATAAGTCAGATGTGTTCCTGCCCTGGAGGATGCAGAAGGAATAAAAAAAACCCAACATACAAGCACGCCATCCTTTAAGAATCTTACATTTATAAGTTTTCTTCAGGAAATCCCCTTGCTGCTTTGAAATTTAAGTTATCTTTCTTTTGTGTCTATGATTCCAGCACTGGAATAATAAGTTCTGTTGACCAGTATCATTATAATTTCCTTTCATGTGACTTTTTAATTGTGCCCAAATAACAAAGCGTTGCAATAGTGAAAAGCTAGTGCATGCCTGAGTTATATGCAGCAAAATGAATCATTTGATCTTCACTTACAGATAAAGACTCAAAAGAGGAGGGAAAATAAGTTGTTCCAGTTTCCCCATCTTCACTAAGATTAAATGGCTGTTTTCTTTTAAAAGTATTCTCCATGAAGTATATACTCAAATTTCTATTTTTTCCCCCTACCTTGCCTAGAATACTCAATAGCCCATTACTAACATAGGAGATCATAACACCACAGAAGCTGAGTGAGCACCATCAGTCTTTGTAGGTAAGGCACTTCTCAAATAAATCTTCACTTTTTTCTTGCAATTATCTCAAGACTCATGTGCTTGACAAAAAAGATAAACCCTGCAAGCAAGCCCAAGCCATTTCATTAACAGCTGAGAAAGCTCTCAATCCACAATGAAGATCTTCAAGAGGTCCTCTGGCTAACAAAGGCAAAGCAGTACCTCCTGCACTGACTTTTCTAAAGGCAAAACAAAGAGAAAAAAGAAAAACCCACCCACTAACCTGTCTCAGGGATGTCTCCCTCTAACTCAAAACACAGGCACAAATAACAAAGTAACAACAGTCCAAGTTAAGCTTTAGAAATGTATCTCCAGAAATGTTCGATGATTCATTTTGGATTTTATTTCCCACTTCTAGTTTCTCCCTTTTAAAACAGATTTTGGGTTGTCTTTCTAGAGTGGTACTGTAAACAGTGGTGATGATATTAAATGGCAACACTAATTATTCATTCATTAACAAAAGAGACAAAGATGATTCAGCGATCTATGTTGCTGCTACCCTACAATATATCCCTTCATCCTATAATCTTCTAAAAGAATTGTCTTATCATCATCAATCCCTCCAGTGGAGTTCAACAACTATGTAATTTGGAGAACTGAAGATTTAGAACATTGATCCTGAGACCTTCCAGATGGTTACCCCTAAATGAAAACAGTTACCCCAGAAATTAATTTTTAATTGCCTTTCTTTATCCCAGTTTCTGTTTCACACAACTCTAAAAATTACCTTAAGCCACAGTCTGAGGGGAAAATAAAACTTACATCTCTGCTGAAAAGTCCAATCCACAGTGGGTAATTACGAAGGGCAGCCTGAACAGCGAGAAAAGCCTGCTGGAACTGATCTGTGATGCTAACCAGCTGCATCTTGTTCCTTATGCATGCAGCCATTGCATCATTCCAGGACAAATTCTTTGGAATTACCATGTATTGAACATTTTGATAGCTCAATGTTTCATTAAGGACTTGCTCTCTCTGGTTATCAGCAGTTCCTATATGTAAGAAAGAAATCAGTTATTAGATGGTTAAACACTGGAATACATTTTAAACTCCCAATTTCTCTGTAACAAACAGAAAAATCTGTTTGAATTCCCCGGGGGGGGGGATAAAAAAATTTTTCTTAGTAGATTATGCTAATGATTATAGTTAGAAGCAAATTTCTTTGACACTTTAGATAGAAAATATATAAAAGAAAAAAAGTAAGAAGGACTATTTTCAGCCAATCTATTTTTATACCTCTCTCTCAACTTAGGTTCACATCTTTTTATATTTGCTATTTTTAACTAACTGCTAAATAATGTTAAAAATTCTATTTATTGAATTAAAAACATATTCTAGAATTTTAATTAAATACAAGAATGGGAGAGAGCAACTGCTCTCTGCTGCAATATAGCAACAGCTAAACTCGACTCATTTATCTCTGTGGAGCCTGTGGATTTATGCTTATGCGAATCTAATGGGCCACAAAACTTGTCTATGCAGATTTCAGTCCCAGAATTCCTTACTGCCATCCATGGGTATAGTGGGAATTGATTTTGCCTCCACATGTGCTTAACTAATTGCAGAAAATCCACCTTGCATAGGGAGGGGTATAATTCACTATTTGTGCTCTAAGCACTGAGTGTTATCACAGTTATCAGCATCATACTGAAGGCATACAGCTCAGTGATGCGTAGCAACTGCAGTTAATAAGAGATGCAAACATTCCCATGGGTGGTAAATTAAAGCATGCAAACCCAGTAACCCCCAAAATTTTATATACAACCAAAAATAAATTGGCTTTCCAAAAGGGACATTTAAAATACCTCAAGCAGAAAAAGGCTCACGGGGTGGGGGGCGTGGGGAGAAATCACTCTATAAATAACAGGATATAAATGGCTGATTGATAGGCTGACAGGGCCATTTTCCAAAACACAAGAAGACAGAAAAATAATAATATGATATTTGCATGCAATTTACAGCTTTCAATAGATCAGAAAAGTGACAAGGCTGAAACAGATTGTTTGAAGTGGTTTGTGTCTGCTGCCAAATGCTTTCCCTTAGTAAACAGCTACAAAAAAGAACCATGGAACCAAGGGTGCCATCACACATCAAGGGGTACACCAAATTGGAAACAAGGCAGTAAGGAAAGTGTCCATTTCTGAAAGAAGTAGTTGCCGATGATTAACGTCTCAAGAAGTTCTGCAAATCACAATCATGCCAAGATTTCCAAGGAACCTCAATCATCTTTTCCCCTAGGATAAAGCCTTAGGCAACCTGGACTCTCTCATAGCTGTCGCTGCACCCTGCTGAGGTCCCTTTCAACCTGAATTATCCTTAGATCCCTAATACAATGATGATATAACACCAGACCAGACCAGGATACATTCTCTGGCAGTCCAAAACCCCGTCTCATTACATCTTCTACAGTTGTGGCTAGGAAGAAGTGCTTAGTATTTTAGTCAGCCCAGATTAGTAATATATTGATCTACACAGATATATTGTCGACCTCCTATTAATAAAAATCCCCTTTTTGAATTTTTATGACTACATTTCTTCCATCCAGACTTCTAATCTGGACACTTGGAATTTCTGAAGTATTTGGCACTGAAATAAAGACGACTTTTTGTGTTAAAAGGGGGGTGGGGGTGGAAATCTCTTTGCCTATTTGAGAATGAAGAAGGTGGGCATATTCTTGGGTGTTTTGCACACCTGGTTTGGTTTTTTTTTTTTTTTAGAAGACAGCATGTTAGTTACTTAAAGGGATTACTTACATAGAGGAACATACTCAGAAGTGGGTACGCTGAACATTAACCCATAGCAGTAATTAAACACGTATAATAGCTATATGTGTTTGATCTGATTCCAGTAATTGGTGTCGACCAACCCACATGGCTACATCAGAGTATTATTTTTAGTTCAGCTTAAGAAAACCCACTCACACCAACGGATCTGTACAAAGCTAGGGAAAGCTGCATCACTCCAAATTATCACTCTCCATGTATGCCCTCAAGGTTTACTCTAGGGAGACCTATTTCAACGTTAAGAGTATATGATACCTCATATTCTGATAATGCTAAAAAACACAGGTTATGTTTAAGGAGGATAGAAATATTGTGAGATTCCTTCCCAGGGCTTCTCACTTCCACAGTTCTGAAGAGGAAAAAGGAGTCACTTGTTCTACCCCTTGATGTATATGACCTCTATACCCATAGAACATTAAAGCCCGCTCTGCTGAAGTATGGTTCCATCGAAACCACACAGAGTCTCTCAGGAAAACAGATTCCCTCTGAACTGGGCTGTGAAAAACAAAAGGGAAAATTCTGAATGGCTGATAAAATAGGTCCCGGATCATCCTCCACACTCTGCTTTTCCAAAGTTTACCTGCTCAGTCTCTACAAAAATCTTGCTCTTCAAGTGCAACAATTTACGTGCATTAAAAGGTCTCCTGGCACACGCATCTTAACTGCAAACTCTGGCTGTAATGTGACTCTTCAGACTTACCTACAGGCCGCTGGCATATACCCAAGAAGTGCCTGTCAGCACAAGCAGTGAAATTCCATGTTCCAACATACTGTGATTTGGGATCATTGAGGATTACACCGCACTGATTGTTAAATTCTTCATCAAAGAGCTGAAAACCAGAAATATGCTTATCAGACTCAAATAAGGCATAAACATACTTGTGTAGAGAAGGTGAAGTAACATGAGGCTAGGGGAACCTGAGCTGTCTGAACTTGTTTAAGAAGTTTCAAAGGAGTGGTGCAATACAGCTTACCTATTTTACAAACACTACCAGATGCCTGGACTCAAAAAGAATTCATAAGTTAAATACAGGGGAGAATATTAAATGAAATGATTTAATGCTTAAAATAAATTTTGTTTGTAGGTGTGATTCGATTACATTTATTATGCTTCACCTTGGGTAGAAGCGAGCAAAATACCAATGTATAATGGTTTACAGATGCATTCTAAGTGTAACTGAATGAAGAATTATTGATGACATCTTTTTGATGACTGTTTTCACGTAGTCTTTAAATTGCAAATAGAAGTTCCAGAAGAGTCATTAAACAGTTGTTTCAGCTTTTTTCCTTCATCCTTCAGTGTTTCATATCTCAGTTCACAAGTTGTCATCCAAATAAAGGTAAACAGAATTCCATTACTGTCAGTCACCTTGTCTGCCACTTAAAACCACTAACGGGGAGGATGTGGTCTGTTACATATTTTTTAGCTTTTTTTTTTTCCCTTCATACAGTCAGTATTCCAAATTTCATTACTCAATAGTCAAGAGAAGTCAAAAGTCAGAACTTACGTCCAGTGGAATTTTCCTTAATCTTCCTGTCAGGAGTGGGTGGAAGTTACTATACAACAGTCTACTCTCATCTATCCATTTGTTTTCCCTTGTGCTGAACAGAAACTGCAAACCAATCCAAATATCTTTCGGCATACCAGGAAGCAAGGATGTTATATAATCTGTTGGGCAGAACAGTAAATGTACATATTGTGGTTCAGACAACAATAGCAAACATCTGAAAAAACGCTTCACATAAATAAGATAATGCAACCCTCATTTGTATTAACTTAATTTTCCCAGCCCTTTATGATTGCCAAATGCTTATCATCCCTTCCTTCCATAAGACCTTTCATGCTGATTTTATCTGAAAAGTGCAGACTATTGGTATTTGTCCTCCAAATTCTCATCTGAGGATCAGGTAGTGTATTTAACCTGTTTCTCTGCCCACTACTTTGTATTCTTGCATTTACATCCAAATTTCAGAAGCTGCTTTTCCACAGGTCTGCAAGATCTTCTATTGTCTCCCTGCAGAGATAACAGAAGAGCTCCCTCCCACCCTCTCTGAATTGATGGAGGAATTCTTATCTCCCATCTTCCTCTCCTACTGACATATACCATAAATCAGAACCACTTTTTGGATTCTGGCAGAGTTTGCCCGCCCCACCATCAGAGAAAGCAGGACAGGACAAAGGAAGTCAGGTTTAGTTGGAAAAAAATTCAGCCAGGAAAACCTTAAATCAGACCCCTCTTAGTGAGCATTCTGACAGGAAACAATGGGCTTTGGTAACCCCCCAGGCACCAAAGGCATTCACTGAGCTTGTCTAGATTAGGAAGACAAATTGAAGCTATGTAATTAGCTACTGCTGACATGTTTTAACTACTGGCCACATGCCAGACTAGCCAAAGCCTATTTTCTGAGCTAGACAAAGCCATTGAAGATTTACATGTCAGAGCTAGCCAGCTGCCTAATGCCACTGGAAGAGTAGAAGCAGCCTACAGAAAGAGACATGCTTCTTTAAGAGGACTGTGCCTTCTTTCCATATAGGTGGCCTCCACTACAGGGGGGAAAGAAAAACAAACAACAAACAATAACAAACACTTCCATATGCACCAAACCAGACATAAGATCCTGCCATGTAACACTGCAAAAGCATAGCCATTCTGAAGTCTTAAAAGCATCCAAAAACACGCAGGTCTCAGACATGTATGTTCCTGTATGGTTACAACCCTATTCCTCCCCAATAACAGCAGTAAAAAAAAAAAAAAAAAAAAAAAAAATTGACATTCAACTGCTGCCTGCAGGTACACTAATGGCCTCCCTAGTCCACTTTCCATATTCCATTTGGCAAGAGGTTATTTGCTTATAAAGAAAATACGCACTGTGCACACTGCAGAATTCAACTGAGCTACTTCAGACATACCTGCAGAGAACTGTTAGTTATCCACAAGAATATAGATGCAAATACAGCTGTCTCATTCAGCAGTTTATCGCTGAATATTACTTGCAGCCAATGTGAACGCATTTCTTCCTCACTGCATTTACCTCAATGACTCTAGTTTACATGACAGCTGAGAGGCAGGTCCCAACGGTGGAACAACTCTGTGTTTTGCAGTCCCCTTGCCTTCCATCCTCCTATCAGTGTCCTGGAGAGCTTGCAGGTGGTCGGTTTAGACACACTGCCATATTAAGCTGCTCAGCACGCTTAGACACAGAGGGTCCTATGTGCTCCAGCGGGCATTGTGTTTGCCATCTTGTCCCCACACAGACAGCTGAGCTTGTCTTGGAAGCCGCTCCTAAGCTGGTTTTCACAGTGCAAAGTCTACAGTCTCAGTTATATTTTAACTTGCAAAGCAAAACATGGGAATTCTTCATTCAGTGGTGACCCTTCTATCCTCATCCCTTAATGCAAGGTTTTACAATTTTTTCTTTTTATAACAGGTTAAGATCATACAGAGAAGCTGCTCTTCGAACTGGCTCAAATGTTTGCTGACTGCATTTCCACGTTACGTTTCCAGTGATGCAAACAACAACGGACAACACATTTTTAACTGGTCTTGGATTTTTAGAATGCTCCCAGTATGCCTGTAGATAACGAAGTGATTTTATGCTCAAGTTCTTAAGCAGAACTATACTGAATTTGGAAGAGAAGCTGCATACTAAAGTGCCCCCAGTTCACCATCGTACCTTGCTCAGCTTGATTTGAGATAGATGGAAGAGAGCCTCCAAAAGTTACACACTTTTCATTAGCTGCGTTAAATGTTAAATATTCGGGTTTCATCTTTAGAAAACACTGCAAAATAAACATAATGAAACTGATTTTCATCATACCATTGCTTCCTAAGAAATAAAGGTTCTTAAACCAACCCTAAAAACTCACTTCTCATTTCGTGCAATAAAATATTTTTCTCAGAAAGCAAGGGAACTGATACTAGCTGCATGCATTTCTTATTAGATTCAACAGAATAGCTAAATATAAAACAATGAATAATCCCACTGAATAACTCCTCATTCACTGAGGATTAGAACTCAGTAATTTTTAATTGGCTACATCAGAATCATGTACTGTTTTAAGAATGAGAATTCACACATGAACTCTAAAGTCAGACAGGGTTGGGCCAGGAACCTGTATTGTAACGCGTTACCTTTTGGCAGAAACTACATGGGAACTCAAAAGCTGTATTCTGCAATGGCGTGAAGTAAATTTGCAAACCTTGGCACAATGTAATGTGCCGATTTGATGCACACTCCTTCTTATGTACAGAATAATGGCGGGCCAAATAACAGGAATCAGTCTCACTAAGACTTTAGATGACTGCCTTAAAAGATAGTACTGAAATATACTATAGCATGGCTTCCGACCTCTGTTGGTTCATTCTTAAAAGCTGCTTCTAATTAAGTGAATTAAGTACTTAAGGCAACTTAGGAAGCAGAGTGTCTGCCAGCTTGCTGCCTGCCTACGATTACTCAGTGAGAGAATCAAGATGCTTCAGCCACAAAAACCGCATCCTCTCCCTTTCTAATCCTTCCCTTCCTTCAAAGCAGAGCCCAAGATTAGACAATACAACCAACGTTCTTGGACCTAAACGTGTGGTGATGGGAAAGCAAAAAACCTGAAAATTACTGCTCTGAAATTAAGAAACCATCAATCCTGAATAAGGGACAAAGAAGTGGAGGAGATGATTTTAATCACTGCATATAATTTTCAAAAGCCACCTCCCAGTCCACTCCTGAACACAGGGGCTACTTCCTCACCTCTTTCAGCAGGGCACTCCAGCTTACTGGACTATGAAAAATGAGTAAGGATGACTGATCTGCATTATCTCTGTACCTTATTCCGGAACTGACGCCAACCTTTAGGGCAACCTCCTCTCACTGGGCGGTAACTGGGATCGTGTTTCTCTAGTAAGGAGGCATTATTTTTTTCACAGATGAAGGGCAGTTTCACATTACAGTTAACTGGGTAGTCTGCAGAAATGTAAGTTTTAAAAAACAGTTATGGTAATGCCTATAACGCTCCAATTACCATCCATACTTTGTGACATGACAAAGACCAATCTGAAGCGAAGTCCTTTTCAGTGCAACCACAGTGAAGTACTTTTAGTGCTTTAGATTGCATAGTAACAGCAGAGCAAAAAATAAAAGTAAATTATTTATATCAGACAATAATATAATATTCCTAAAGATCCAGAGTCTGATCCCTTACTTCCAGTAGTAACACTTCATATAGGCAGAGATAACTTCAAACAGAAAAATCATGAAGTAAGAAGCTTTTGAATATGAGGACTAATCTCATATTCTGGCATAGAGGGTGTGTGACCTAAAGGTCATTAAAGCCAAAAGGAATCCTTTAACATCCATATGGAGAGCATTTAGCCTGTACTGCTTTACATGACTCCTACAGTAACTGGACTGGCTTCCTAGGCAAAAGCAGTTTTTGGCTAATAGGGCTGAAAACAGGTCAGCAGCATACAACAGAATAATCGGCTTTAAAGTGGAAATGGTAGTAGACAGGAGGAACTATTTGTTCTCCAGGGGTTATACATTTTCCTCAATATAAAACAATGTTGAAAAAAGGAAATAAGAAGCTTCAAGTACCACCAGGTGGCATTTCCATTACTTTGTGTATCTCTTCCAAGTATGACTCCACTACTTAATGAAATTTGCATCTCCAGATGCATATGCGGTTGCAAGTATTCAGTCAAGCTACTCTAACTAACACAACTCAGACTTAATTTCGAGGGTTCAGAGTATGTAGCATAAACACAAAAAGGTAACCACCAAAACCAGATTTTACCTAATCAATTTATGTCGCAAAAAGAGTGACAATCGATCATAAAAAAATTGTCGTCTGAATTCAGGTTTGCCTTTGGTCATCAAGAAATATTATCATGGCTTCTACAGTAAGGAAGAAATAAATGATTCAAAATTCAATCAGATTACCACCAAGAAGCCATTCACTCCTAATTGAATATCAATTTGCACTCAATATAAGAGTTTGGGAAGAACAGTAATAATGGGTTTTTTAAAAAAAAAATATAATAATGACAGAGAGGGGTGAAAAAATACAACCTTACCTCTATACCAGTTCTTTCTAGAAACGTACCAGCAATCCCTCAGGAATCGATCATGGAAGCGTGAAAATAACTGTAAACTGGATACAAACATTTCAGAGTCAATCTCCAATCCAATGTGATTTTCAAGTGGAAACTCTGATAGCAACAGAGCCAGTGCAAACAAAAATTTGGGCTGGTAACTGTTTCTAGGAGATGCCCTACAACACTGGAAAGGACAGAGGGGGGAAAAACTAGACTAGGAACAAATATGTGGTAGGTTCAGTAGTTATGTACCTTGCCCAAATTAACTACGTTGCGGAGATGTGCAGAACGAGGGTAGGAGGTTATTTATCATCATGCTGCAATTGCTGGCACACTGTCAGGACAAGTGAGGAGAACGGGCAATAGTGCTCATTTTATTTTCAAAGTAGTATATTGCTATAGTATTTTGGCAAGAGAAGAATCTTCCTTGTAAGAAGCCCATAATCCTTCACTGCAGCCATGAATGGCACAATGCAAGGTTTGCTGTGAGTCATCTCAGCTCTACAGGGCTATACTATAAGCCCTCCAAGACTTTGGCATTACCTAACCGGAAGAGTGATGTCTTAAACCAATTTCACATTCTCTGTTCTCAGGTATTTCTCAGATACCCTCAGAGCCAATAGACAGGGTTTTTTTCAGAATTTTTTTTTTTTCAGTTCCCCCATTATTAACAGAACATAGAAGTGGGCTTAAAAATCCAATAAAAGCATTTTAAAGATCAATGGAATACATTAGCTATTAGGACCACAGATTTCAAGGATTCACATGACAAGACTAAGATGTCAAAGCCCAACAACCTGAAATCTAGAGGCTCCAATAGACACATAAGAAATGTATTATGAATTCAGTTATTATTAAGTTATTATGAATTAGTAAATTTTTGATGTTAATAACGCTTGTAATGGGAATAGAACTCAGAATTTGGCAGCGAATTGAAATATTTCAACAATATTTTGAAATATACCCACTTTCTAATTGTACACACATACTGTCTTAACCACTATTTGCTTTGTCTGAGCACTACACAGTTCTACCCTCTCTGTCTTAGGTAGTCTATGTTCTAAGTTTAGCACGGCAAGAATAGGTGCAGGTACATGTGAACAAAAGCGGAGAACAGTGGTCACTGACTAATGCTGTATTGTTTTCTAGCTTCGTTCAAATTATTTATCTTAGTTCGTTGGGATGATACAGAATTTGGGGATAAAATATTTTCCTTTGGAAACTATTCTAGTTAACTATATTCCTAAAAAGCATATCAAAAAAAGCTTACAATAAAGCATCCCATAATTATTCTACATACGGTGAATGATAGTTGTAGCCATAATCAATAAACTTCAGCCACCACTTCTGTTCGCTGTTTGATAACTGTGGAAATAAAGAACAAAACACCCAGTATTTTACAACCCATAGAGAAAGAGCTCCAGACTCTACCAAGGATAAATCAATGACAAAATTAATTTTGATTTAAAATGTTTCTAAAATGTGCAGGAATTACTACTCTTCAGCAACAGGAAAGGATACAATTTGAGACTGATATGCCAGGTAGATGGACCCCTGCACCTACTAGAAAAAAAGCCCATGTTTTCCACTGTGCTGGATAAAGCTACAGGAAATCTTGCAGTACTGTCTTAAGTGTGTGCTAGATACATCATTCCCACAAAATTCATAGCAGGAACTCTACCAGACAACCAGGACATAGCTGCAAGCTGCCTAAAGCTGATGTGGTTCCACAGGACCTTCCTTCCTTCCTTCCTTCCTCAGAATAATCCTGTTCTTCCAGCAGATAGCCTAACAATGAACAGTTCATGAAAAGGCTAGAGATTTAGCAGGTCAAATCCTCAATTTCTCCTGCCTTGTAATTTCTCCTTCCAGGTAACTACTTGTCCGGAGAAATTTCATTAAGAGAGCTTGCAAGCTGCTATTTTCAGAAAGTATTGCTGTCTCGCAAGCAGTAGCATTGAAGAAAGGTAGTAACAGAGGTGCTGAAACTTGCAATGTTTTGGCAAGATTCCTTAAAACAATGTACTTTCATGCTATGAACCCCACAAACCCCTTTCAGTAAAGGCTATCAGACCATCATGAACTTCTAATTAAATTCTCTCATCAGGTGAAAAATGATGTGCTGTCCTGTGCATAAAATTAAGAACTGGGACAATTGTTAGTGAAGTATTTGCAGACAATGGGAATCTTAAATGGTGGTCCTGTTATAACACTTTCTTTCCATTTGGAGGTGTTTTTTTTTTCCCCATGTTGTTAAGGCTACTTTTAAATTTAAAAAATTCTTTTATAAGACTGACATTAAAATAATTCTCTTTTAACTCATCTTTTTCTTTTAAGTACAATTAAAAACTATTAAGGCCAACAGGAAAAAGAAAGAAATTAAGTATGAACATTTTCTTATATTGGAAAATTTCCCTATGGTGGAAAATATCTGTTACACAGATTGCACCTCCTTACCTTTTCTATTTGAGATAGTATTGTCCTGAGTTTTGGGTAAGACTCCACAGAGGCTAAATCACTATCATTTTTTTGACAGTAGAAAATAGCTTCCTGGAAGCTCAGGTTTTTATCTGGTACAAACCACAGCTCTGCTCCATCAACAACAAGTGGGGCTCCATGAATTCCAATTTCATCTATGTAGAAGAAACATCACATGCATAAGAAATAAATTCTGAAAAACTCATCCTTTCTTTTTTTGAATGTAATAAGAAATTTCAGTTTGACACTGGGAAAAGCCAACACTCCTTCTTGCATTCTGAGCTCTCTCAGAATCAAATTCTATCAGATACCTTTGCTGGTATCGAACAGGTATTACAGTAGTAATATGACAAAACTAATAAAAGATAAAGAGTATTAACAACTATATACACATAGCGGAAGAATATGCAAAAAGTCCATTTACCTGGTATGTACCACTCAGGTGTCTTTGGAGTGCTACCTGTCCAGAGGAAAAAAAGGACTAGTCAGTTCAAGTTCACCTTCTAACAGGACTGTGGTCACCAATAATGGGAGTGATGTATTGTACTCATGCTTCTCAGTATGCATGATGGAAAAAATAAAAGGAGAAGGAAATCATACACAGGTTTAATAGTTTAAAATAAGCTGATGGAAAACTAATGGGAGTTTTGCATACCCCAGTCTTAAACAACTGTGGCTTTTTTTTCTCCCAGGCAGAATACAGGCATCAAAGTAGTATATCTACCTGTATCTCCCCACAACAAAACAAGTTTCATCCCCAAAATGCCTTTTAAATAACAACCAAAACGTAAAAGTCTACTGGATTTACAGCACTTTTCATACTGCATGGAAAAACCTGGATCTGTGCAGATATGCCACACCATTCTTTTGTATTCCCACTCCTCTGTCTCACTACAGCGAGGAGCTAGTACACCAGTTTTACCAGAAGAAGGCTCATTCACCTAAGGTTGAAGCAAACTGTACACCCAAGACATCTGTGGTCATTTAGTTACAAATATCACTAAGAAAGATTAAGTAAAGTCCACAAATGCTGCAACTCGATGGCTTATATCACCTCACCTAATAAAAAGCCACTTCTCACTTCATGGGACAAGAAAGAATATGGGAGCAGAGATACTGCATCCTCCTCATGGTCATTTTCTGATATATCTTTGAATATTCTAAGTGCACGTCTGTTTGTATGTGACATAGGCGAGACATCTCACGTACTGACCTCTTAACAGTTCAGAAAGGAAATGATAAAATATTGTTTGCAAAGTTTCTGTTATTGGGCAATAATGACAACTCAGTTGTAATAAATAATAAACTCTTTTATAGGAATAAATGGATGTAACTGCAGTTTACCTTTTGTTATCTGGCAGACCCATTCAAGTTTAGCTTCACAATCAAAAGGCTTGAAGTAAAATTCCAGGTCTCTGCCTTCATGGAAATAAAATCTCCAAAATGATCTCCGTGAAAACTGAGAGGTCTGTATAAAAGTAGAAACAGAGAACTGAGTTATTATGGCATAGGCCTCTGAAATGTGAAATGAAACTGTATTAAAAAGGTACTTTGGCAAAGTCAGTATATTTTACTGTGGTTTTAGTCCCACAACTTATTTTGCAAAAAATGAGCAGATACAACTGTAACTCTTCAACTATAACTCTTCATGCTAGCCATGTTTGTGAAACAATTAGGTAAAGGGCTTAAGGTCAGTCGACATACAAAAGTCTCTTCTTGCAATTTTGTTTCTTTGCTTTTTTGTAGCGCACAGGATCTCATCCATGCTTATTATTGAATTATCTGTTGCAACTTGTTGCCCTGAAATGATTCTCATTTCTGCTCAAAAGAAGCAACCACCTGAACTGGCACAGAAATAATCTTTCCTATTTAAGATTATTTCTTACAATCAAGCTTAAAATCTGACTTCACTCTTGCTGATCTCTCCAATAAGGAGAATATTTTACCGTTTAGTGAAAGAAAATGTCTATACCTAGCAGGTAGGGGAGGGAGGTTACTATAGTCACAGTGTCCCCTTCAAACTGCTCTCCTCTTGTCTAGAATTTTTAGTAGATTAATGCTGACAGCTTCTCAGCCTGGGGTCATGAACACAGGAGAACAGAATGAGGGGAAATGGCTGTGAACAGAAGCAAAGGGATGCAACTATCCTTTCCTTCAGTAAATCCTGAAAGCAGAGGTGGGTCTAATTAGGTTAAAAGAAGGGATGGTATTGGAATGATCCTATAAGAAGTCAGGTGATACTTCAGGAAAGTTAAAGGCCATTTTAAAACCCATGCCATCAAGACTAAATGAAGCAATGAAGAACATAATTAGGAATTAAGCAGAGGCATGACATTTTGAATTAGAAACTGACACAGAACTTACAGTCTATTTCACAAGTAAACACACACAATAAACACAAACACACACTCTATCCTGGCTACTGCATTCCCCTACTTCAGGTTTCAACCATTTTCTTAATTTGCAGTTCAGTAAAACTTACTGGTAGGGCTCTGTTTGTTTTTTTGTTTTAGACTCCACCTTAAGTGTTATGTGTAATATACAAGAGATACACAGTATGGCATTATGCAATAGAGAATAGCATTGTTACTAAAATATTCTGTAGTTCAAAAGAAGTCTTATGAAAGGTTATCATTAGCACAGTGCTTGGTTCATAAAAAACTGCTTGAATAAAGGAAAATTAATAGGCGTAGACTGATAAAGGGAACACTAGCAACTTTTTCACTATGCAAAGAAAACACCTCAGCAGTCAACCTACATTCAATATATGGCTGGCAAAAGTATTTTTTCCAAGTACTTCCATGTAAAAATATGCATGCTGTTATTAAAAACCTTGAAACTAACCTTTAATGCAGCACAGTCTCTTGTATCATATTCATCTTCCAGATAATCATGTGGCATAACAACACTAGTTACCTACAGGATGAAAGAATCATTACTTTACAACTATTTTTGCTATGGTAATCCCCAGAGATAACCATTCAAACCTGGGATCCCATTACATTTATCACTATTAAAATATGTGTTAAATGGCAGTTACTGGATCAGTTTTGAGTCTGCGTACCTCTTATTGGAGGGGGGAGAGGGAAAAACCTCACAATTTCAGGCAAATAAATCAATTACAGTGATGAAGGTATTTTTGGAGAAGTCTGACATATCAAGGAGATGAACTGATAAACCCTCCCCTCTGCTGTGGCATGAAGACATCTTGTTCTCTCCACCAGCTCTTAGATGTTTACTACTGTATTTCTGCTAAAATATTTTAATGCAATAGGGACAGAAATCAGGTTAACCTTATTAAAGGTATGTTTTTAATTGGAAATCTGCCTGGATGGCAGCTCTTAAGTGCACAGTCTTCTTCTGAATTATTCATCTGTTGAAGGATCTGTCATATTTTAATTAAAATATTCATCGATTTACTTTCAATCCAGTCCAAGCTGAAACAAATCAGGACATGACGTTTCCTGATTAAAAGTTAACTTACGGGTTTATCATCACTCCATTGCCAGGTTCCCAAAGAATCTGGACTCTTATTCATTCCAATCCATACCCATCTGTCATTGCTGTAAATAAACAAGATAAAATCTTAAGCCAAGTATATGGTTCAGCTCATTTAATAGAAAGACTGACCTATGTCATGACATTACTTAGGATCAAGCAGCAAACCCAAAGGTTTACTGCTGCAAGTTGTAGCAGTTCAAAGAGAAAATGGGCATAAGGGCTAGGACCTCTTCTGCACTTTTCTTGAAGAAGATCCGTAGGTTGTCTTTCCCTGACCACAGGGAAAACTAACTAAATCAGGTAATTCCTTTGTTCGCTGCATCACCACTTCACCAGTTGTCACTTGATATGAAGGTCTCTTTTCTACATGTTTCTTCCAGTATCACACACACAGTGTTTATTTGGCTTGCTGCTTTTTCTCTTGTCCATCTCAGGTTGTCTCTCTCTACACCATCAGCTCAAATATACTCTTCCTGAAACCACATGAAAACTTCTACTCATACAGAATAACTGGCTTCATATTTCCCTTAGGTTTGTCAGTGATATAAACAAACCAAGCATGGGCACATATTTCAATTATGCACCTTCATAAAAGAGGCATAGACATAAATGAGCACATAACACCACTGACTCCAATGCTTGCATAAAAGAATGGCAATATAAATTTTACTCTGTTTTACAGTATTACAGTCAGAACTGTATTTTTTTCTAGATTTTACTTCTTCATTTTTCATAAGCAGGGGATGCTTAAATTCAAAATTTCAGCTATGCTCCAAGATACAGAGTTGCCCCAAAAAAGGGTTTACAATGGAAATGCTTAAATCTGCAGTAACAGCCTTTTCCATACTCTTTACTATTGCTTATGAATCTAAAGATACTATAACAAAATGAAGTATGTGCTAGTCAAGCTGCAAGGTTAGTTTTGTACTGCAACCACTACTTCTCAAAGTATCAATTTTGTGCTAGGTACTGAAGTTTATGATAATTCACTCCAATCCACTACCCTGTCCAAGAAAGGCAACAGACACTTTTCTGAATGATGGTATCGGCTGGAAGCAGCAGAGGGGAGAAAGACCATGAGTTTTGGTTTCTATGAAATCACAGGCTACGTGAAACCCTACTGCAATAGAGCTGTGGAAAAGGCACTCGCATCAAGGTGGTCTGACAGCGCTAGTAAAGTATTGATGCCACAGTACAGGGCTCTTGTAAAACTGTATCAGGAGTACTGTTCCATAAATTTGTGTTGTACCAAATACAGAGAAGGAATATAGGATATTGGAGGAAATGAGAGTTTAGGTTATTAACAAGAATTAAGGATTTTCTTGTCTAGCCTTGACAAAGAAAGAGAGGGAAAGGATATAATTATTCTTTACAATCTATTAGGAGACTAAACCCCCAAGAAGAGGGGCTATTTGAGCAAAAAGGACATTGTGTCTGAAGGAACCACAACTCAAAAATAAATTCAGGCTCCAAATTGGAAAGAGATGTCTGACCAGCAGAGGTCAGAGCTTGGAAAAGGCTCCCAAAAAAGTAGTGCTGACAAACTTAAAGTGATTTTAAGACAGAACTTGGAAAGTTTATGAAAATTACTTTATTACATGGAGGGATGGACTCAGACCCAGGCCTACCTGCATAAGCAATGTTATGAAATCACGGGGCAATGTTAAGAAAGTCTTTGGTAAGACTGTGCCACTACCTTTCCGCACATATCACCATAAAGATGCTAAATTGAACCTGAAATGGCTGACAGTGCAGCACCAACAAACAATACCTTAGCCCAGAGTATGTGGGCTAAGTACATGAAATCCAAGAAGGGCAGTAACATTTTATTTGGTAGGGTTCCCATTAGGAAGAAAAGCATCGGCCACCAACAAATCTCATTTTTGGTTTTTTCTCAACTCCAGCATTAATTTTCTGACATTGGTGTGATAGTGTGATCACACTAGTGTGATCTTATCATACCGAATCTTCTCTAGTCTTTTAATGATATCGCTAAGGAGCCTTTAAAGAGCCTAAATGCCCCTTATCACTCCAGAGGGAAAACTGTGAGCCAAATATTCACAGCTGTCAAGCAGCTAAGTGCCTTTTGGCAATTTGCCTTTAGGATTTTATTTTTCTGTGATTGTTCTTTCCAATTATGAATCAGACATTGCTTAACCCTCCTCTCCTAATCATCACCTACAGGCTTAGTGCAGTTTGAGCAATTGATCATCACAGAGGAATATCTACTAAAAAGAAAGTTTGAGACACTCATTTCAAAAGGATCTGCAGTAATTACCTGAGGAACTAGAGCAATTTTTCAAAGTCTTTCAACTTGTATTTGGCTTTTATGTAATAAATAAATTTTAAAAAAAATTAAAAAGTGTGCCAGGTCAAGAATTTCTCCAGCTTATCTCCCAATTTACAATTACTGTCCTGCAAACAACGTTTTCCAGCTGACTGGGCACTTACACATTAGTGTGTATTTTTTGCTTCTTTTGGAACTGTTCAGACATGACCATGAGTAATTCAGTAACTGCTACACTATCCTTGATGGCACTTTCAAGCTTATGTAAAGCCTTTTGATAGCCCTCTGAAATTACACTATCACCTCATCACAGAAAATAATTCCGCCAACTATTTAAGACAAATATAAATTAAGACTCTCTATTGCAACTAAGTTTGCAGCAAGGAATTTGCTTGCACTTTAGGTATCTGTCTCCTCATTGCAAAGCATTTAAAATTCATCCTATGGACTGGTATCAAAATGGATTTACCAGTGCCAGAGTATTCTCTGGCATTCTACAGGAATTCTACGTTCCTGGAACCACCTCTAAAACCTAGATTCTCCTGAGTTTTAACCTAAAAACTAGGTGCAGTTTGTGCTTTACAACAGACTCCACTGATTAACAATGAAAGACCCTAGATCTCCAGTAATCCCTGCAGAATACCAGTGGCTTTTCTCTCACACAGAACTAAAACTTCATACAATTCAATGTTGTGCAGGAGTGGATAAATACAGTTTAGATCAATGTGAAGGCAATATAAACCGGTAATTTTTCTGCCATCATATTCTAACTGCTGAAATAGAAAAAGGATTTTTTCTGTCCTTTATGTTAGCTCCAACACAAGATTAAGAGCTTAAGTGAAGCTACTGTGGCTTGTAGTTCAACCTAGCTCTTGATAAGAGGAAACACGTGTACATCTGGGCCAACTCCCTAATGGTGCCATTTAAGGCACCATTTAATTTTAGGCAGGGCTGGCCTAAAAGTATATATGAAGCCCATTTGACCCCCTGCTCTTCCCTCTGTAACAGACTACTGCTACTAGCTGAATCCCCATCCTGCTAATCACCTACTCTTTAGCAGAAGAGAAGCTGTATTAATGCAATTACTACAACTTGCATCTTGGCTTTACTGCTGTTTTGACCAGTGTGTTGAGAATAAGATCATTTTTTTCTTGCAAGCTCAAGTGTTAGTGAGGCTTTCTAGATTCAGAACAATTACAGCAGCAGAGCTGTGCATATAAAAGGCAACTGACTTCTTTCCAGTAAGGTGTCCTCACTGAAATGTTATTTCCAACCAATCCAAGCCGTTACTCTCCTTGTGTCCAGCATCACTGCCAGCTATAAGCTGCAGAATGCTCACAAAAACAATCCTAAAAGGATGGAAAGTAACTGAACCGGATCTGTTCTACCTGTATCATGTCCCTCAAAGTGAAAAGAGGTTATCTCCTATTTCTTTCAGGCAGGGGAAGGTTGGCAGGCAAATTTTATTTTCCTTTCCAATGGCAATTGCCCAACTTGACTGGAGCAATTCTAGCTCTTATTTGCCTCTAAGGTGGAATCCGAGTAAAGAACAGAATGGACTAGGCAAGCTGCCCTTTTCCTGGTGAACCAAACTGACTTTTGCTAACGTTTCAAAACAAACAGTTCTCAATGAGTCACCGGAGAACTGTGCAAGGGGAAAAAAAACCAAAACCAAAAAAGCCAAGGTGTGGCTCCTTCCCCAAGCTGAAATGAGTGCACTGAATGAATAGTTTAGGTCAGAGTTTGCACTGAGTAAATGCAGGGAACACAGACAAACTGCATGCCAGTGCACTCCGGCAGCTGATCACATCTAACATTATCTTAGGATGATTTCTCCCAGTTACCTAAATTATTTGTTCTTGGTGAAATAATTCACTTGGTTTCTTCTCTCCTTTCTCAAATTAGTTTATTTTCAGACAAGCCACCCTCCACGCCTGATCTCCAAAATACTTTATATAATCACCACCTCTGAGTAATTTAAAAGCGTAACTAACTTAAACACTTCATTATGTTATCTAAACAAACAAACATTATTTAAAAGACTTCGGGCAATATCAAATATGTAGTATTTCTGTTCAGAAAGTTCTGCAATGCTTGAAAAGGGGTTAACCCAGATGAAAATGTTGTGTTTTGGGTTATATCTGACGCATGCAGTTACTGCAACGTTGACTGCAAAGTCAATTTATACTGGGCTCAATATGTTGCCCCTTATTTAAGTTCTGGTAGAATAATACTGAAGTACTGGGACCTTCCTTCTTCCAGGCTAAGTTCGAGTTTTCTGAAATAAGGGAACGGCAGTAGCATCATGTGTCAGCTGACTTTCTGGAAAGACAGGAAAAGTCTCCACCTTTAAACTCCTAACAAAAAATGGCCATTAACTATAATTAATACCTCAGACAGTCTGCAAGCTGAAAAGTAGTTCCAAGTATTTGTAGGAAAATAAAATAAGTTACTTCTCTATTCATGTTTCATAGCAGATTAGGTACACTAAAACAAAATCTGTAATTGCAAAACAGTATAATAAGATCTATAGCTAAAAATAATTTGTGCACTAGTTTTTATTTCAGGGACTTTAGTCACTTTAGCAAAGGGGTCACAAGTGGCTTTTATACAAGCTAAACCATCTATATATAGAGCATAGAAGTTTGTTTTTGTCTCTTATTAACATAAACATTGAGTAATTTTCATGATTTGTGCACTTCTAAAAAAGTTCACTGGGTTTTCAAGAAGGCATCTCTTCAGTCATCAAGTTTTAAAATTTAATCACAGTGTTGTACGTTGGCAGCTTCTGAAATAATCCCAATTTAGTTTGTTGATGAAAAAATTTAGATCATATAACTGGCAGCATTTGAGTTTAAGCTGGCAAAAGTTCTGAAAAAACAGGCTGCCAATCAAAAAAAACATATTACACAAGGATCTGACATCACACCAATGCCTAATAAAGCTTTGCAGTGACAGTTCCTTTGATTAAAAATAGAGCCTTAGACTCATAAATTATGTAGCATTTAATTTGTTGATACCAGAAAACTCAACACACCCATCTAATGCCCATATAGTGTTATTGCAGTTATGCCAAATGGGATCTGTGCCAACCAGATTGCTGGACACTACATTATTCACGTTTTCAAAACACAGCACCCAGTTTAGTCAGGAAGCATTCCATGAATAAAGATGAGGCCTATCGGAAAAACTGAAATAATGACTCATCTCTAAAGAATGTATCAGTAAAGAACAGGAACAACTATCACCCAGTTGTGCCAAAATTCAACATAAAGAAGGAAACACTTATAACAACACAGACTTAAATTCATGTAATGGAAGACGCTCAAAGCGAATCTCTCTTTTCCTGCGTTCCCTCTGGCAATGTGAAACATTTGCCCAAGCTGTACTCGGTTGACATTTTCCAGGAAAGCAGTGACATGACCAGCAGTTCAAATGCCATATCTAGCTGTTTTTGCTGTGGGAAACACAGGCATCGTACACTATCTCATACTTGCCATTTGGGGTCAGCAGCAGCATTTGCGATCTAGTGCAGAATGCGACTGAAATCAAAATTTTAGCCCACGGCCAGTTTGTTACCTGATTATTTTTCTCAGGATAGAATGAAGTGCCTTGATTTCTTCTGAGTGACTAAAACTAGGCAGATGGCCTCCGAGCGCTTCACAGAATCTTTCTGCCTCTTCCCAGGTCCTGGTTCGCAGCACTCTTTCACTGTGGAAGAACTTCACAAGAGCCAAACATCAGAGTAGAAAATTACACAAGTAACAGCATTTTTAAAACACTCCTGTACTACTCAAATATGGCCACCCTAGGTAGGAATGAATAATTGGTATTTCCACAGGGAGAGAGCTTGACTTCTTAACAATTATTTTATTTTTTTCAGTTTGATTGACAACAGCCAGACTCTGAAGTTTCGCTGACAAAATTTGTTTCAAATGCAATGTATTCCATATGGCAGGCTTTCTCTGTTTTTCTCTACCAGAAAGATTTTACAAAACAACACCCAACTCACTCCAAAACTGCAAGCCAGATTATAGGTTTTAAGGGATGTTGTTCCTTCCAATTTATGGTGAACTGCAAAGACCAATTTTCACTGAAACCAGGCCCGTTTGGTTGCTGCAGGTGAAGAAAGTTCTTCGGCACACCCTTTGCTACCTGCATGTATCAAAGTTGCACAATTGGCTCATACACCTCAGCTAACATGTCCACTTGATCCCCTTGACTTCAGTCCAAGCCAATTCCCATCGGCTGGATCGCTCTGCACAGACATGCTGCACTTGGTCAACAAGAGTTTTGAAGAAACTGCCAGGGCCAGCTGTCACATCCCATCAGCTATGGGACAGCTAAGCTGCACATCAGCTAGACCCATCCCTTCGGGACCCTGGCCCACAGCCTTGTTGTTCAAGCTGGGTTTCCCCACTTTGCTACGTGAGCTGTTTACAAGACACAGTTCATTGCAGACACTGAGTCCAGAAATAATGAATAAACAATCCAATAAACAGCCTCTGTTTTAACTTGGTTTGATTGTTAATAGGAGGGGAAAAACCTGCATTTCTAAATACAAACTTGTTCAAGCCATTCCAGCTAACAGCATGGCTGCTTACTTCCACTATTTACTTCAAAAACAGTAAAATACAACTGAGACTGCACTTTTTTGATAAAGTTTGATATCCATATTCAAACCAGAGAAAATCCCACCTCTCCTATCTACATCCTTAGAGTATAGAAAGGAAAGGGACAGAAGGAGGCGATGCAAAGCACTTTCCTTCCTTATTCAGGTGTCTCTGCGTGCCAGATGATGGCGGGCAGGCTAGGATGCAGACACGGCACCCTCTGTCAGCACCAGGCTCCTGAGATGGCAGCACGGGTGAATGCTGTCGCCCCACTCGGCTCTGATGTGCAGAGCTGGCCACAGAAAGAGCAAGGAGAGGCACACTGCATCTTTCAGGAATCGGCAGAGGATGATGCATGAGAACATCTGGAGCCAGTCAACCTGAATCAACATGAATTCCTCCTCCCAGTGGAAACCATCTTTGAAATACCCTTCAGAGCAGCTGTAAGCCACAAAATGGCTAATCACACACTTGCTGCAAGACAGTAACGAACAATTAACATCTAATAGGAATAACATTTTACCTTGTAGCAGGCAAGGCCGGATCCATTGTGCCACCCAGGGGGACAGGGATCAGTTGGCTTTGGGAGCACTTCTGGCTCCTTGGGCAGCCCGATATATTTTTTGCAGACAGAAAACGCTTTAGTGGTTTTACAGTCCTTAGTTTCCCACTTTCCAACAGACTTTCCACTGGACATGGCCACACATCCTCCTGAAAACGCTAAGATTTAAGCCACCAAAGACATATTTAAAACTATTGGCTGGTTTTCAAAAAAATCCATAGATTTCTGAATGACTGTTTTATTTCATCCTTGGAGTTCTGTAACATGGTAATCCAATGCTTGCTCAGTGTAAACGATAGTATTTTTACATTTTTTTTAATTGTTAAATGTACCTGGTTGCAAGGAATTCCAGTTAGTGTATGTCACAGCTTCAGTTTTCTCCCCATCTGCTGTACCCCAGGAATATATTCCCGATTGGCTAATATCCTGCAAACCGGTCCAAAAGTATTTTTCTTCAACTTTGGTGTGTTTTCTAATTAGACTGTTTATAAATTCTTGCTCAAATCTGAAAATTCACAGATTAATTTGAGTCAGTATTTGAAAGATACCTGAAACTATTGAGCCAATTTGAAAACCAGGAATATTATTATATGAGTTAGTTGAAGTGGTTGTCCAGGCAGTCCCATATTCAACATGGGGTCAGCAGGCTGGGAATTCACATACTTCCAAGAAGGTTTTACACTGTAGGTTTACCATTGTCACACCATGGAAAACACAGTTTGCTAGTTCTCTGCAAAAGCAATTCTATCTCTATTTTCTCTTTATAAACCACTAATTAGCATACAGAGGTTTTAATCTCTGACTACATCTCCAGAATCATACTGTAAAACATGCCTGTAAATTACAGAGATGTGTTTTACCTGTTCATCACTGTAAGATTGCACTGTGCTCCAAATGAAACTTCTGTTTTATAAATCTTGTAACAGTAGTTTCCGTGTCTCTCCCAACCCTGGTTAGAGAACGAAAAACACGTTTATACATAACAGCCTAATTTAAGCATTATCTACAGGAGAAAATAAATCATTGCTAATATTGGTTGGTGCCCACAAGCCGGCACAGCATATACAAGAAAGAAATTCAGTGCATCACAAAGAAGGTCCAGTATCATCAGCTCTCAGATTCACAGTTCTAAGAAATAATGCAACCACGGGACTAAAATACACCACTGTTTTAGCTCGACTGCTGTGTGCATTTAGAGAGAGAAACACAAGGGCAACAGCCTAGTCCTGTTCAAAACAATAGGAGTTTTCATGCTGTTCCACCAACGCCAGGATTCAAACAGAGGAATAATAAGAGGGCATTACTAGTGTTTCTTTACTTCTGAAAAAAATATTTTACACTGAAAATGTATGAACTTACAGAATTTCTCTATTATTCAAATCTTTTTCTCTATATTTACACTGAAATTTCAAGGAACATTAATGTGTTACCTCTTTGCTAGCCTACCAATGCCACTGATGTCTGAACAGCACAGAAAGCTATAACTTCTACATGCTGGCAGTCTCTGAAGAAACAGAGTAAAAATACCCCGAGGTTGTGCAGAAAGAAAGATAAGGGGTAAACATTTCCTGTTGCAGGCAACATGCCACACAAAAATGAACCAAAGAACTCTGAAGTAGCTAGTAATACCATCCCAAGATTGTTCAAAACAGAAAAGACTTCTTTTCAAGCCTTATTTATGCTGTAACATGTTATACTATAAAAAAAAAAAAAACCAAAAAAACCAAAACACCCCCCACCTTTACTCAAGTCAAAGAACAAAAATGAGAGCCAAGTGAAGCGTATCAGAAACCTAATCTCATTTATCAACCTCTGCATATCTTTATGTTGCAAAGTGCTTATCCTAAATTTTAAAACATACTTAAAGCAAAAATGACAGAACAAATGGCATTAGCAATAACATATCTAGTAAAAGCAACTTTTTTTTTTTTTTTCAAACAAATAAATAAAACACAACATCTCTTAGGTCCAAGCTCATAATACTTTCATCAATAAACAGAGTGGTAATACATCTAGAGCATGCTTAGGAGAATCTGAAGTTTGGCTCATGCTACATAAATGTCCTTTTTCAGCTAAAATGTTCCATAGAATTTATTGTATGGGCAAGAAGGAAACAGAAAGTAGAGGAAATAAGTAATTTTATGCAGGTTTCTGAACCAAGTGAAAGTAAAAGAAATACAGACTTCCCATTACCTCTTCCAATAAACAACTTTTATCTGATTTTGTTTCATTCAAAATCTCTCCTTTTTTCTTGCACACATATTTTAGTTTTTCTTTACAGGATTTAACTCTCCATTGTCCCAACTGTGAGAAGGAAAGGAAAAAAAAAGTATTTAAAATTCTAAAATCTTTTAATTTCCATAGTGCAGGGGCTGAGTTTTCATAAGGGGGAAAGCCAAAATGCCTCTAGCAAAAATATTGGGGGCAGGATGCCCTAGATTATATGCATAGGTGCATGTTTGGAAGGGAGAGAGAAAGCTGACAAGTGTGGCAATGGGAGGATTCTGGATCATATCTGAAAAGGGAAGAAAAGGCCAGGGTGGTGCCAACTCTCTCGGATCAGGGAGGGAATGGGTGCAGGGAGTGTGCACAGCTTTCTGCAGAGGCAGGGAGGAGGCAGCTCAGAGGAGCTGAGCGCATGAGCTCCACTGCCAGCCTGACAGCACAGCAGGCAGATGTTTGCCCCAGTTTTCTACTGAATCCGGGAGATGGAATACAGCGTGCTTCCCTCTCCACTCATCTTTGTGACCTCCTTCCCCCACCCACCCCTTGCTTCTTCAGTACTGTATCCCCCCAGTGTCTGTCCTCTCCTCTCCTCTTCCCAAGGTATCTCACTACCCATCCTCAGATGGGGTCCCCCAAACGGGTCCTGGAGATGACTGAACCCAGCTTTTTCTTTCAATAGTTCGGCCCACCTCCTTCCTAGCTCTCTGCCACAGACACGCAAGAATACGGTAACCCAAAATGCAGAGTGACAAGGACAACTGGCTGACGAACAGCAGAAGCAGTCTCAGAGCTGCGAGCAATTTCTTCCATTCTTTGCAGTACATGGCTACCAGGTGTCGGCTAAATAATTTTAAGAAATTTGCTTGTAGAAAAATAGTTATCTGTATTTTAAAGATTATTCCAGAAATAAAATCAGTTATCTGCTTTATCCTCCCCTTGACTTTCACATCATCAGTGTTGCCTCTACTATGATGGAAAAAAACTAAAAAAAAAACCCCCAACACTGTATTCCTACCTCGCCTGAATATGACACACAGTTAGGAGTGCTGTTAAAAGGAACTTTTGGTTCATTCTGATCCCAATATGTAAAAACCACAGCTGAGCGATCTGACCATTTGAACAAGGTTGGTACATCTTCATTCCTGAGACCAATCCACATTTCTTCTTTAGCATCTGTAATTTAAAATTAGGGCAACACCGTAGTTACAAAATAATATTCAAACTAATTGGAAAGGAATGTGAAATCAGCAAAATTAGTTTTTTATCACTATACTGCACAGTATAAATGCCACAATTTTTTTTCTTACAGTGAGAAAGGGGATTTGAGACAAGTATTCATGAATGTGAATAAGTTTCACAGAGAAGGTAACAAATGGGAAAAAAAACCCAGAAATAACAAACACTCAAGCAAAAAAAGCTCAACCAAATTTAATTTTTAGAGTGCATACAAAAACATAAGACCACAGAGTACAGATAACATTTATTAGTTCAGTGACCCAGTAGTCAAATATTGGCCCAACTATCTACGATTCTCTTTGAATGAGAAAATTAAACACAGGTATTAGGCAACTAGAAGTAGGTTAGCCCAATAAAAAATAAATAAATAACATAGATCAAACCAAAACAAGAGCTAATACAGAGGGGACTGGACCTGAACAGCAACACTCAGCACTAGCCTGGGTACAAGCTCAGCATTAGCACCTTCATTTAATAGCCAGAGGTTAGGACAATCACATGCTAGAACATGGAAAGTAGTTTGTAACTTATGGTGCGCAGCACTTGGTGCTTGACATTTATAAGTATCTCAACTCACCATCATGAAGCTTTGTAACAACCAGTTCAACATCTGCTAATGACTGTATGCTGATGAGGTTACTCTTATTTGCTTTGCACAACTCATCTGCCATACTCCAAGGTGCCTCATTTTTTATCAGCATGTAGCAAAAACCATTGTGGGGAAGCCAGCCCAAATCACAGCGAGTATCCAAGTGTCTCCAAGGTTCTAATAGTGAAGAGAAACGGAATTAGAGGCTTTTGTTCTACATTGGCTAGTGCAACGGGTTGGCATTTTCTTCGTGTTTTAAATCCGGCAGCACCTTGAAAACAGCCGGAAAGCGGTGATCAGAATGCGTGCACATCTCTTCAGGGCTAATATTTTAAGAAACAGTCACAATTTAGTCAAGCAAATAGACCTGACTGAGCAGCATTATGGGGATTAGTAATATTCTGGGGCCATGAGGTAGGCAGAAGGAGAAAGAAGTTAGTGGGAATGAAAGTAAAAAGCTGGAATGCATTACACTAAGCTGGTCTTACTGTAAGCGAAAGGTTCAAAAGTAACAGTAAGCAAGATTTCAAAAGCAATTAAAGGCAAAACAAGTTACTTCATTGCCGGACAGCAGCTTCAACAAAAAGTTGCTTGTTTTGTTCTGGCAGGGGTTTGCACTTTCATAGGGCATTATTATCTATATACAGCACCACACATAAGACCAATTTTGAACAGCTCACAATGAAACAAATGCTTAGTTTTAAATATTTTTTCTTCTGAAAACTAAGATATTCAAGAATTCAAACTGTTTTTAATGCATGCTGAAAAAGGTATATACTAATAGCCTTTCTGGTTCAAAATACACTATAAAATACTCCAAATCGCAAGAATTTTGGTTTTTAATTAATAAAACGCTGTATAAACACTGGTAACAACTCTGCATACCCTGCTGAGGAGCCAGAGAACAAATAAGGATGGTTAACTGACAACTAGTTTTCAAGGGATCGTTTAAAAATTTGAACCAGTTTAGTTAAATTTAAACTACTTACTAATTTTTTTTCCTCAAAGACACACACCTCCCCCGGGGGAGCCAGAGAGAACGTGTCTTAGCCAGTGACACTCCATGACACTTTCCACCTCCAGGACACTGCTTCATCCCTCTTATCCCCTAGTCGCCCCCCTCATCCAAGGACAATCCTCTTCCAGTAAAAGTTTTCCCATGAGAGCCCTGCTAGCATGAGCCCTGGAAACTAGGTAAGGCCAAAGCACGCATGGAAGAACAGGCCATGGATACAGGAAGGGTTGGACACCCAGGTGTAGGTAAATGGCCAAAAGCATGGAAGAAGTTATACGTCACAGCTGGACACTGTAACAACTGAAGAACCGTATGTGTGTGTAGAGAGGAGAGAATAAAGCTTTAAACTGTTCTGGTTTTCCTACTGTATTATTTACTTTTCTCTTGTAAGAGCTGTTATGGATCCAGTAAAGATTATACACTGGGCAAGCTACCAACTCTTGCACTCTGATTTCCAGTGCTGGGCCTGGTTTCAAAGGATAGTAAGGTCATTTAACTACTTCTATTTGAATTCAACAGAGTTTGACCCAAACCCCAGGTAGGTCCCATTTTATGTCAATACACACCAAGAGTGAGAGAAATGGGCTTAAAGCAGAGATGGAAAGGTTTGAGGTGCAACTGCCAGTCCCAGACTTTCAGTAGCACATGAAAGAAGGCACAAGCCATAGAGGAAAACATGATGAAAAGGGCAGGACTGTGCTGGGAAATGCTTTACGTGTGAATGAGAAAGCTGCAAAAAATGAAAGCTGTTTGTGATGCATCATCTTGACACTGAATATACAGGGTTTGCTTCTGCTCTGCTAAAAAACCCAAAGCTGTTGTGAAAGTGTTTTGGCAGAGACAACTAAGAAGGCTTGGGAAGGGAAAAAGAAAAGACTCTGTAAGTGAACATTACGCTCATATTAACATACAAATATAAAAATGCAAGTTGTCCTACCTGGGAGGCTTGAAACTTCATTGAGTGACTTCTTGCAAATATATGGAAGTGGAGTCCCACAGTGGTAACTCTGCCACTGACCTGAGGCAGCATTCATCACCACACAGCTAGTCCCATCCAGCGGGGACAAACTCTGCATATCTATAGACAGGAACAAATAAGAAAAGAAGATCACAAGTTATCAAACAGTAAGGTAGCGACTGCTTCTTTTTTCTACTGCTTTTCAATATAAGAATAATATACTTTGCATAGTACAGCACCTTATATTTAAAGAACATCACTTGCTTTAGAATGAAGGCACCTGTCCTACCACAGGTCCCACAGAAAGTTTTTTGTAAGAGAGAAAGTTACAGAATCAAGGAATCCGGACTTCTTTTCCAATGTTTAATCATAGAACCAGGAGGAATGTTCTATTTACAATACAAAAAACCCTTGGCTGAGCACTTTCCCAGACTAGAAATATCTCAGGGGAGAACCCTTTTCGCAGCCCTCAGTTTCCTTTGGCAACCCCTTTCCAGCCCCACTCCAAACACAGCTCTGCACTCTTTCTCTCAACACTAACCATAACCCTTACCTTAACAGAAACCTGAGACAAGGCCACAAATTAAAAATATCACAGAGGAGAACTCTTTTTTGCAGTTCCCGGCTTCCCTTGGAGCCCCCTTCCAATGGTACTTTTTGGCTTTCTCTTTCCTTGAGCCCCAATGCAAACCCAAGCTGTGTCCTACAAAGAGCGGCACAGCTCACCCTGCCCTAGGTTTGTTCAGTCTCACATAGAAAAGGCTCAGGGTGGATCTTAGTTCTTCATGGGAGAGTACAGCAGAGACAGAGCCAGGTTCTTTTCAGACGTGTATAGTGAGAGGACAAGAAGTAATGGGTACAACTTGCAGCTAGCAAAATTCCTGTTAGATACCGGTATTTTTCACAAGAGGGGTAGACATTTTTCTCAAGAGGGGTAGACATTAGTATGTCTGCCATGACTGCAGATTAATTATGCCACTGTAACTGGGGATAGTCTAGTCTCTGGCTCTGCATTACAGTCCTACAGTGTCATCATAGCTCCAGAAGAAGGTGCAGCCAGTAGTACAAGCAGCAGAAAAGTCCTTAACCTTTCCAAAAGAAAGACCACATTTGGAAAACATCACAGAAATTTCTTTCAAAGAAGAATTCACGTTGCAGCACTATTCTAGAAACTGAAGGAAAAAGAGAATTCACTTTACAAAGGTCAAATTCAGCTTGAATGACAAAACAATATTAGCTTCAGTATTCCTGATTGTTACTCCTCCAGGATTCTCATATATACACATCCATGGCATATTTGTGAGAATATTACAAATACATAATGAAAATTCCAAACAAACAAGACTCTCACCAATTCTACTAGGAACTTGGGAGTAATTAAAAAAGGTTTTTCAAAGGTTTTATACTTCTTTCATCTTCACCTCGAAACAAATTTAAGCAACCTTGAAGTTTAAAAACACAAGTTAGGCTTCTAAGTAACATCAGTTTTTGCACATACATCAATAATTGTAATATCTGAGGGAAGTCAATGCCATTCTGTCAGTCGGAGGAGAAATTTAGCAGCTAGGGAAGCTGTAGATTCTTTACTAAAATGGACCTCAAAGATACTATTTAAGTTTTACCGTTTTAGAGATTTATTAACCTAATCATCCATAAATATAGAATGAGTGCAGAAAGATTCACTGGCTAGGAGAAAAAGATGCTTCCCAACTTTTAACAGAAATGGAACAACAATGATTGTTTTGATGAAGTCTGATGGAGAAGGGTTAAAAAAAAAAAAAAAGCAGCCAAGCAAAATACTAGTTTTGTTAATAACTGTTATACTGTTAGTAACACCAGAAACAACATTACCTGGATGCCAGTTGAGAAAATTCAAAGGCTTGTGATCTGACCACTGCCAACCTCCAGAAACGTCCAGTTGATTTAAGCCAATCCAAAAGATCTCAGCGATGTCATCCTTAGCTGGAGATAAATTTATTATTTTTAAGAAAACAATTAGTATAAAATGTTCATCCTTTATTGGTCTCCTTTAAATTAAAAGTGTGATCTGAAAGGGCACGCATTTGAGGAAAGAAAGATTACTACTATAATCGGACATGCAACCTTTCTTGAACTGAGGAGAAATTCACCCACACAAGTCTTCCCTCCCAATGGCTTCAGATGTTTGTCCTTTGGTTTTGTATTCCCAAAGGCACACGGATAATTCCTCCAGGCCAAAGCTGAATATCGGTGAGGATGATTTCATAACAACAAGTGGGTAACATGCTACTGAAACACCAACTGCCACTCTGGCCCATACTTGAGATTTTGGGGACATTCCTCATTATAAATATGAACAACAGCTAACCACTACAATGAAATCACACAGATAAATTAAAAAAAAAAAACAAACAACAAACTCTGAAGTGAGATTAGCAACTTATTTTTGCTACACAAATGACAGCACCAACGCATTTTAAGTACAATCAAGTTTTAACCCATAATTTTAAGACAGAAACTAAAATGTTGTCTTCACTTTATGTTAATTTGTCAACATTTCCTGATATTCGTATGTGAATAATTACACCTACCTTGTATGTAACTTAATTCAGATGCATCTTGGATGCTAAGCAGATCTCCCCCTTGCCTTTTACATGAAATATAAGCTTCCTTCCAAGAAAGAGCAGACTGTGTATTAAACTGGTAGCAACTTTCAGACCCTGGATCATGTTCCCAGATATCATGACAACCATCCTCTGTTTAAAGGAAGCAGAAGGTTCTTGTAACAACAACTATACTGAAACATCATGAAAGTTTCAGAAGAAAAATTAGAATACTGAAGGTCTATCGATTTTTATATTGGTAATCACATATACTACAGAGTAAGCGTGTGCTGATCATCCTGTCAACACTGCAATAGAAAAGGGACCTGCTTTTACCCAGCTTAACAGCAATGGTGCTACGCCAAGGTGGAGCCGTACACACATGAAGTGACAAAACACTTTTAGGACATCTATTTAGAAACTCAACGTGCCTGGTTGTAAGCAGATTCCCCATTTTCCATCGTGAGCATAATCTTCAGATGTGGCGCACCATTTCCCACCCGTATGCATTTCATCCTGAATGCAGTCATGATGCCACGTCTTATTATACAGAAAGGGGAACTCACAGGGTTTTCCATAGGAGTTCCCATCTTTGGTATAAACCTCTGCAGGAATAAAAATAATAAAGAAGTAGATACAAGTTGTCTAGGGGAGGAAAGGACAGCAAATCAATGTTACTGCTTGTATAGACATAGTTAACTTAAAACCACACAAATTGCACTTGCGGTCTTAAAACACCGTATTTTGTTGTTACGGATACTATACAGCAATGCCAGAACTGAAAGAAGTGAAACAAACATTTTTCTGTACTTTTTCTTCTGAGTAGGGCATAACACAGCAGAAGCTTGTTTCCCCCTTCCTGGTAAGTTAGGGATAAATACATTGTCCTGTTGAAATCCAGGTGGTTTGCACAGAGTACTACAGAACAAGGCTCTAGGAATCAACATACACAAGAGAGGGAAAACATTTCAAAGTGGAGCCTACTGGGCTCTTCGGACTGCCCACTTTGAACAATCCAAATACAAAGAAAATCCTGATTTTAAATATGGTAAAGGAAGTTTTCACCAATTCTTCCAGCAAGCATGAGATTTCAGATGAGACTGTCTTCCATGGCAAGTGGAGAGACTACCAGACCAAAGCAAATGGATGGTTCCTGACAGTCCAACAGGCTGCGAGCTAGCAGCATGCACTGAATTTGATTGTCCAGCCTGCCAGCAAAGAAAATATCAAGTCCTGCTCTTATTTGAGCTAACAGCAAAATTCCCATCACTATGAAGAGGACAGTGTCTGTTCTGATAGAAGGTGGTTGATATTTCTTTATTAAATAGGCTCTCACTAATATGGGGGGAGGAATTTAAACATGCTAAGAAAGCCACTCAATCACACAACTTCTGCAGTTGCGCATATTTATTTTTTATTACAAACAGTTGAAGTTTCACACTTGAATATTAGTATCTCTCTACAGCAAAACATTCTCTTGCTTTACTGATCAGTCTTTTCATATGATTAATTTTAAGAATTTATTGGCATAGACATACAGCAACATGCCCTTAACAAAAAAAAAAAAAAAAAAAAAGTCCTCCAAACCCCTGTGCAAACTTACCATGGTAAGGATACCGACATATATCATCAGACGAGCTGTTGCTTCTCCACTGGTCTGTTGCATTTATGCTTGCAGTTACATAGGTACTCTTGGTAGTCACTTTGTACTGAGATGCACCAAGGATGGAAGCATCAGCACATCGCCACCACAGCATTAGTTCTGAGTTACAATCAACCATTTTCAGGCGAGACAGTGATTTGGTGAATATATCAAGTCCCAGGCACTGCTTGGACCCCAAATGAAAGAGGCGATTCTGGGATACCCATTTCCATAAAGCTTCACTTGTCTCCTTGCAGTCATCTATCACTATCCGTGAGTTTTTAACTTGTATGCACTTGTTCAGTGTGTCATGGCGAATGGTAAAAGCATCATTGCCTGTATAAGAACAAACAAATGTCCACATATGGGTGTGATTCAGTATCACTTTCATAGGAAGTTCCTTTTTAAAAGTGTAATCACATTCTGAGACATGCTACCAGAAAAGTACAGCAACTGCTGTTTGTACATTAGACTCTCTCTTTCGTACAAGCCATGTTAAGTACATTTTCCTGCTCTTTAGTGAGTATTCTTTACTTCTGGGGAAAAGAAAACGTCTCTTTCAAAGTCATTATAAAATGAGGGGAGATAAAATGAGGCTGTTTTCTAAGTCCAATCCTATCGATGAGAATTCTTCTTTTAATTTTAACACATACTGACTGGATCAACCCCTGATTAATTTGCAAGCTTACTGGGTAAAGCATCTTGTCTTCATGCCTATCTGCAAATGCAGTTACACACAGCAGGTACCATAAAATGTAATTAATAATAATCTTCACTTAGTAAGCACTTTTTTTTTTTTTTTAAACTGTGTATCATATATAATACACAGCATGATAGGCTCATACATGAACCAGTTTGTGGGTGCAACTGCAGTATTACTAAAATAACTGGCACTGCTTTTGGGAGAGAGTTTTAGAATGAATATCCCACCAAAGATGCCACACAAAGATTAAGAGTATCGTTTTTAAAATTATAGAGGAACCCTAGTTTCATTTTCAGCTGTGACGTAGCTTGTCATTAAAAAGAAAAAAAAAGTTGATAAAGCATAGTATACAATTTTTAAAAGATATGAATCACCCTACTGATACAAGCTGACGCCTCTGCCAGTATAAGAACACCTCTGACAAGTGGCAGTAGGTTTAAGTTAACCAAGAAAAAAATGCCCTAGAACTATTTCTATGCAACAATAAAGATGGCCCCACAGTATAAAACTTTCACTAACCAGGCTGAAATGGACCTTGCCTGTCCCAGACCCACAAGGCTATTACTCTGCTGTTTAAATAAGGAATCTGCTGAGTAGTGTTTTGTATTTAATAGTAATGCACTGTCAATCACATTCCTACTGCGTTTTTTTAATATGACTTAATAATAGGTTTGGCTGAACAGCAGGGAAAATATTCAGTGATGTTATGCAGTGAATTTTACCACTACTTCCCAGTATACTGGCGAATTTTCCACTGTGTAAGTGCCAAATAGTATCTAAACAGTACTGAGCTGGTCAAACTGTAAAGAAGAATCTCTAAGTCAGCCACCTACTGGAGTGACTTTTTCTAAATAGCACATTGTAACCAACCGTCTCTTTCATCCTATTAAAACTAAATAAGACATTTTAACAACCAAACCTGCTTTTGTGCTATCTTTTTACCCTGTGCTTTTTCAGCACTATAGCTGCTTTTTGCTTTTTATTCTCCCCTCCAGACTTTCTTCTTTTCCATTTCTTGTAACATGTTCTCGGCCTCTTCTCAGATCTTCCCTTTCCTCATTCTTCTTTCACGTCTTCCCACACAACCCTCGTTCTGACATCAAGAAGAAAACCACTTTTTAAAATTTCCCCAGAAAAACTGCTGATGTTGTCTCACCAAATCTCTCTGTGCAGCGATTTATTAATACCGGTGCTCAATTACACCAGTTCAACACTCTGGCCATGAAGTTTTACCTGACATCTTTAGCTACAAACCCAAGCCTGTTACTGTCAAAGGAGATAAAAATACGTGAGGTGCAACCATTTAGCAAAGAGCTCAACTTGTTCCCCAGCAGCTCTCCCCAAGCTAGCGGCTTTGGCTAGCAAGAAATTTGCTCAGCGTGAAACTTTTCCACCTGCTTTCTGAAAGACAGGGTAAGCCTCCTTCCTCTCTCTCTCCGCGCATAAAGCAGCAAATAAAAACGACGGCTTGACGCTGCAGGGGACTGCCTGAGTCCGGGTTCTTTCTCCTCTCGAGGTAACAGGCCAAAGGCCCGCCTCCCTCCCACGGCTCCGCGCCGCCGGCCCGGCGCTGCCCCGGCTCGGGGGCGGCCCCCGGCACCGCGGGCACCGGGAACGTGGCACCCGGGGGCGGCGGGGCAGCGGCTGGTTTCGCGACGCCCCAGGCGAAGCGCACGGTCCGGGAGGGAGGCTTGGGGTTTTTTTCCTTCCTTTTTCGCTCCTCCTCGTAAGTTTCCCACGTTGTTTCCGCGCAGTCGGACTTTGCCACCTAGCGCAACGCCCGGGGGTGCCGGGAACCGTCGGGGCGGAAGGCCCGCCACCGCGTCGCCTTCCCCCTCAGGCGCCCGCCGGGGCGGAAAAGGGCCTTCCAAGGGCCTTCCGCGCCCCTTGCGCCGCAGCGCACCCGCGCAGCGCCTCCCCCCTCGCAAGGTGGGCGCCCGGCCTACCTGAGGGGTCCCGGCGGGCCGCGCAGCAGACGAGGAGCCAGGCGAGGCCGCAGGCGGCCAGGCAGAGCCCCGCCGCCCGCCCCATCCTCCCGCGGCGCGCAGACTGCGCGGAGCGGGCGCGCTGCCGGGCTCGCTCTGCCGGAGCGTCGCGCCCGCCGCCGGCTGGCCGGGACGGCGAGCGGCCGGCGGGATTGGCCCGCCCCGGGGAGCGTCACTTGTTGTCAGGAGAAGAGCCGCCCCGGGTTTGCGGCGAGGTGTGGGGCGGGGCCGGGCCTGGGCGGCGGCCGGGTGTGAAGGGTCGAGGCGGCGAGGAAGGGCCGGCCCCGGCTGCCCCGGCGGGGGCGAGGTTACGACTGAGGGGAGTGAAACACGGGAAAAGGGAGTCGCAAGTGAAAACGTAAGAGTAAAGATGAGGAAAACGTGGGGGAAATGAAGGGAAAAGGAGGAGAGGGGAAAAAAAAAAGAGGAAAAGTGAAGGAAAAAAAGGAAGGAGGAAAAAAATGAGGAAAACCCGAGGAAAAATGAAGAAAAAATAGAAAAGCAGACCTAATTATCACAAGGTAATTAAAGTTAAAACTGAAAAAAAAAGGTTTTAGAAGTTCAGTTGGGAAAGAACGGGAAAGCATAAGTGCTAAAAGTGAAGAAAAGGCAAAAAGTGAAGAGAATATAAACCAAAAATAATAAATAATAGCAGACACTGAAATAAAATACCTAAAAATGGATCCAATAATATATCTTTAAATGTTACCCTGTGATCCTCATCCCGCTCTGGCCGTGGGGCCACATGCCAGCCGGGCCTGGCGTGAGGGCCACGACGCCATCCCCAAGGCAGGGGAGTGCTGGGCCAGGGGCTGTGGGGCGGGTGGCCGTCCCCACAGGGCATGGGCAGGGGGTCACTGCCCTGCCAGGAGGCGGCCGAGGGGGCCTGGTGTCACCATAGGGCCCCTCCGTGCCGCAGCAGCGCTTGCATGGGGGAGTGGCTGGCAGCAGGAGCCTGGCGGGGGGCCATGGCCCTCACGACCACGGGGGGCACCAGGGACCCCCACGGCCAGGCCTCAAAGCTGTTACAGACCCGCCTCTACATATTTGCCCATAGGGGCTAGCTGGACCTTTGCAAAGCTGGAGAGGAAACAGAAGCAGGCCGGGCAGCCTTGCCATACTTTCTAAGAGTCTTCTGGTAGCTAGCAGCTAAAATTGCAATTGTCTGATCTGTTTCTACCAGGGAAGGGGGAGGGGATGAGACTGGGAGCAGTTGAAATAACTGTTGCTGAGAAAATTATGATGCTGGCTACAGGAAGTTACAGAAACCAAAAACAAAAACACAAAGATGCAGAGAACCAGTTGGCCTGAAGGAGCGAAAGAGAAAGAAGGGAAACTGGTGGAAAGCATGTAAAATAAAATCGTGTCTGTTTATAGCTGCGCATTGGTTGATTCGGCGCTGACCTGGAAAGGCTGTATAGCTCGAACCCCAGCTGTGCAAGAAAGCGCTTGCAAAGTTGCAAGGAAAAAAAATTTTGGCTAGGAAAACCTATTTTGATTAGACTTGGAGGAGCACTCGTTCAGGGAAAGAAATACTAGATTTTCATAAAGATGGGAAACGCAGCATGCAGTCTGTTTTATGCGTTTCAAATGTGCCCATCATGTAGGAATCTGGACACCCGGGAATGCCGGAGTTGAGGGTGTGCCGGGCTGGGAATTGAGCGGAAGGACAGTGAACAAAACCAGGCATCTGTAAGTGAGCAAATGTTCTCTCCTGCTGGAAACCACAGAGCAAGACCTGGCTGCCAAGGCAGGAGCTATTCGAAAAATCAGAAATCAGGTTCAGGCAGAGAGGGGTCCGTAGCTGCAGCAAAATCGAAGCTGTGCTACCAGGAAGGGTTTGTTTTCTGGAAGAGCAAAGCTTGAAAGTCTCCACGCAGAGAGTGGGAGGCAGAAATTCCCCACTGGTGAGCATGATACAAAAGCAAGCTATTGAAACTAAAATTAAATATGTGGTGGGATGGTGTGTCTCTTTTCAAATAAAACATCATGACAAGAAGCAGTAGGTGTGAACCCTGCATCCCCATGCACCTTTCCGAATGTGTGCTGTTTTAACTGGCTGCCCCAGTTTTGGTATGGAGAGTAGTAAAGTGTTTAACTTTGAAACTAATAGCATGCAGTGCATGTTTACTGAACATACACCAGCAACTCTGAAATTAACAGCATCCTATTTACCAAACATATCAGCAAATATGTATATTAACAGAGGGGAGGTTCTCTTCAGGTTTCTTAATGTATATAACATATGCTCTCCAATATGCACTTCCAATTTGAGGTCCTTTTTTGTTTATCTGTTTATGAAACACCATGCTAGATAACACAGGATCAGACCCCGATCCTGACTCAAAAATTAAAGAATGCCCAAGGATAGGAAAGATGGCTGCTTGCACTGGCGCCTCTTAGTTTCAGTTTTGTGTGCATGCGCGTGCCCTACACTTAAACTCTGTTGTACATTAACATAAGAGGAGATACACAATGTGCAGCCCTTGTGAGCCCACCAAAACACATCCCTTCCCTCTGCCCCCAGCCAAGCAGCAGACAGATAAGAGTATATAGACTCACACTTGTACAACTGTTTGGTTAAAGTGCTTTATGCACAAGACAAGAAGTCAGCGTTTTGATGGCAGAAGTTGAAAAAATAGGAAGTTATTGAAAATCACATGTAAACAGCAGTTTTACTGTTTTTTTATATCAAGAGCATTTAAAAAAAAAGCCTGAACACAAATACTTATTTTTTGGTTTGTTGTTTCTTTCTTTTTTTTGGTCTTCTACTAAGATAAAATAAGTTGCGGTACAATGTTTTGTGGTCTGTGGAAACGATCAATTAAAAGCTAATATGCAAATTGTGGTTGATAACCCTCCAGTGGGCTTTTACAGTGACTCTGTTGCTAACCAAATTTTGTGCACTCTGATGCCATGCACTCCCCCACCAAGGCAAAAGACTGCCAGTCTACCTGGCAGCCTGTGCAGGACAAAACCCAGTGTGACAGCACTGATCTCTGTAGGACCACTGACAGACCACTGCTGCAGGAATTAGAAGGATCTGGGCACTGGAAAATACCCTTTGATATCTCGTATCCCAAGAGCTCAACCAGAAATCCACACAACCTACCCAGAAAAGCCAGCCCCCATGTCCATTACAAGACTACCAGTTGCCACCAGTAACTTCCAGGCTGCCAGCTCCTCACCTGAGTAGAGTCAACATTTATAGTCAACCTGGTGCACATCAACATTTATACAACTGGTATCTGTTTCTGGTATTAGTTCTGCATAACACTACTACATCCAGTTGGAGAGTAGAACTTGGAAAGTCGTCTCGTTCCTCTCCCCACCCATAGTACAGCATCTTTCTCATCCCTAAAAAGGTGAAAAGTTCCCACGCATCTCTTCCTAATGAAGCAAGCTTTCAAAGGCAATACCTCAAACCACCTTTCCTCTGCTGAATTTGCCGATCTTCTGACCTAAGCAATCTCTCCTGTGGAAGATTCTTGGCTTCCTCTTGTCATTCATGTTTTAATCATGCCAGATTTAAAAAAGGAAGATTAAAAATATTTCCTCAACGTAGATGGTTGTAAAGGGAGCAATCACTCTGCAAACAAACAAAAAACCCCCAAACAAACCAACCAGTATTTTGGAAAGAGCAGTGCAGGAAAAATCAAAATCAGTGTATGTCATACGATAACTTATGAAAATCTTCTACAGCTTTCTGTTAACTGAAAAAGTGGGTTTGTACCAAAGCTTATAAAAATTGTAATAATGGCAACGCCTACTTCTTAAGGGATTTATCCTAGCTTATCAATGAGGCTTCTGCATTTAATGTGAGCTGCGCAGCAGCATTACTCACAACATAATCGGTGAACAATTTCTGTATTGCAAATCACTAACATTATCATGTCCCCATAAATACCTACATCTCATTGCAAAGCAACACCAATGGAAGAACAAACTTCAACCATGCCTACAGAGATAGCCAAATACAGAATTTCAGATACAGGAGGGACTCTACCACAGAGCTGACAGTAATGCACAGCGGCCTTTTCTCTTGCTTCCAAGCAGATTACTTTGCCTTTCCAGTCAAAAAAGCCTTTCGAGGTGCCAACATCATGACTAAGAGCCTTGTGTTTCTAGGAGGAGTCTTTCTTGCTCATCAACAGGTAATTTCTTTGCTTTTATGCCCATATGTTTGTAACAATACCATTACCTGCAGAAAGTGTCAACACCTGTCTATCCATAAATCTCCACCCCATCTCTCTTCTGCTCACCACATGAAATAGATACTTTGCATGAGCAACCTTCCTCCCTCTCTTACAATCAACACATTGTAATCCAGTTTGTCTGGCTAGGTTGAGCGCATCCACATGCCAGTGAGCACAGAGGGAATGCTGGAAAAGGATTTGCTACCTCCAAGCATCTCCTAATAGTGGGAAGAGGCTCTGGAGATGGTAATTTCTGCTCTTCTCTGCTCCCCCCAGCAGTGACTTTGAAACGGTGACATCTGAACAGGGAGCACTAGTTACTACTTTTTCCACCTTGCAACATTGGTGCTTGCAATACCCAGGCCCTTACAGGAAAAAAAACCTCAACCCAAACAAACAAACAAAAAAACCCCGCCAAACAAATGAGGTCTTATGAGAGTTGCAGGAGCAGAGTTATTTTCTGAGGCAGAGGACTTTCTCTGAGAAAGTCATGGTGCCCACAAAGCAGCCAGCAATCAAAGATTTCAGTCCTACCTAGACTCTGCTGCTAAGTTTAATATTAGGACATGGCTCTGGTTTGAGTAAAGTGCCTGCTAACCATTTACAGTATCAGCCCTGGACATGTTTAAAGATAGTTTAATGGAAAAGAAAACTGGACAACTGCAACTTTTACCATAAGCGTAGCTAAAAGCCAAATGATTCTTTTTTGACGTATACGGAAGTTTGGTTTGATTGAGTTAATCCCATACATGGCCATGAAAAACAATCACTAAAATTCAAAGGGGAAGTGACAAGCATCCAGCAACTGGTTTGGATACAGGGAGATCGTATCCAGTGAGGTCTTTAGGCAGTAACTTTGATTTGGTTTTGCATTAACTCCACCTGGATAGTCTTTTCTTCATGGACACTTACTTTATTTGCTGACTTGCTTTTTTAACTGGATTTTGAGGACTTAATTATTTTTAAACATTAAGGAATATTTTGCTTTTAGCAAAAAGGGAACACAAAGGAAAATGGCTTTTCGTGTTGTTGCTTTAGATTTCCTGTTTCAGTGGCAGCAGCCTAACCTTTTAGCACATTATGAAACTGTTGTATTGCACAGTAAACTTAAGATGAAATCACACGCTCTCTCAGATGAATTTTTATATATTTCTTACATCTCTTTAACAATCTCTATATGAATCTTTGGCACGAGTTCCAAGGTTTTGAGTTTTTTGTTGCGTTTGAAAGGTTTATTATTGTTAGGGATTCTTACATTTGACTCTCTTGAAGTGTCATCATTCATAGTAAACAGGCTAGATGTTATTATAGCATTTTAGAGACTGTTCTGTTTCTCCCACTACACAGAAACATGGTAGGTAACTTCCAGAAATAATAAAAGGAATTACAAACCTTTATTCTAATACCAACCTCCTTTTTTACTCAAATGTGACAGTGCCAACTTCCGTAGTGCTGCCTCTGGCTCTGTCCTGCTGCATATTCAAACTCAGATTAGACAAGGCCTGCTGAAATACTAGAAACAGGTTTGAGAAAAAAGACAAAGAAAGGAGTGTGGACACATCCACTCTGCATCTTTGTCAGTTTATAGCAGGGAATGTCTTTCTCTGTGTGTTGGTTTGGCTTTGACTCCTGCTGGGATCTCTACGTGCCCCTGGAACAACAACAAAATAAGACAAGCAGTACTTTAACATTCAGAGAACCGCTTAAAATCGTAAAGTAAATGGTAAATGATACTCTTCTGTAGCACTTTAAGAAAGGGCCTCTGACACCTGCACTGTACGATTTTAATGGAAATTGTGCTTTGGCGTAGTAGTTCTACTGGCAGTGTTAATATGCTTAATCTCCTCAAAAGCTGTTTTCCGTTGTTACTGTGCCAGTGTAGGATTATTACTCAAATTATGATTGTGGGAGCTGGCAATTCAGATAACATCTTGCACCACATTACATTTGTTGCAAAAAACTTAGTTTGGAGGAATGGTTTAAAAGAACATCAGTTGTAATTTGGGAAATGTTTTTAAGCAAATAAAAACTAATTCAGGTGGAAGAGCTTTTAAAATTAAATGAAAAAGCTTTTTTTTCTTCTTTAAACATGCAAATTAGAACAGTTCCCTAAAAGTGCTGGGGAAGAGCCTGTTGTTTTGAGTCTCACATGATGTTCTGGAAGCAAAATTTAGCTTGTTCAAGGGAAGATGAAGATAAGACCCTCTCCAACAGCACTCTCCAAAATGCCCCCACTGCCTTATGTGTGACCAGAAAGAGGCAAACTTTCAATATTCAGCTGAAAGGATGGTATAAAGAACAAAATTTCAGATTGATCTGGACTTGGGAGCACTTCTGAGATAAAAAGAGCCCGTGTGGAAAGGGTGGACTCAGTGGGAGCTAAACCGCTGGCATTTAAAGGTTGTGATTGATTAAGCTATAAACTGAAGAGCAGCAGGTGTGGGGAACACACGGTTCAGTATGCCATCAGCAAAGGCCTGGAAATTGTGCCTTTTTGAGTGCAGGAGAGGCCAGAGAGGAGAAATAAGGAATGGAAACCAAACAGAGTGCCTTTCAAATGGGAGATGAAGAAGGAAACAAACACTGCAACAACACACACTTTTACACAAATGCTAAAAATCCAATGAATAAATTGAGGGAAATCAAATGCCTAGTCTTACGCGAAGACTATGACATGCTAGACACATGTAGGACATCACAGTACCAGAACATAAAATATACAGAAAAGGTAAGAGTCACCTCTGCTGGTGATGGGGTAGTGAAATTTATTAGTGAGATCTTATAATCAAATCAAATGAACAAAGTATGGACCCAGCAAGTGACACAGAATCTGCGTGAACCGAAACGCCAGCTTTAAGCATATGCAGTACTGAGTCTGCAGACTGCCTGCCTGACCAGAAGGAGAGAGAGAGTATGCCAAGAGAGATCAGATGGGCAAAGAGGGCGGGAAATACAACCGAAACTGTACTTCAGGTAACCCCTGTGTCGTCTGGACACTGCAGCATTGGAATACAACACAGACTACATTAGACTCCATCAATACTGCTTCACAGAGCAGTTGGACCAGGAAGCCACAGAAGAGATGCAGCCCTTCATTTGGTCCTCATTACTGTGCAAGATCTTGTCCTACATCTTCAGCTTACAGTTGCTGCTCCTGTGTTTATATTCAGAATTCCCACAGGCTTGACAAAGGCCAAGCATTCACAGCGGTTGCATTTCAAAAGGGACAGAGACATAGAAATGAGAAAGCTCGTGAAGAGGAAACAAAAAGGAGCAGCTAGGAACAGTAAATTCTTACAGGTGGAGCTGAATTTTCCTGAAGGATGCACAGCGCAGCATCAGTGTATGCCATCTACTAAAGTCTTGAGAACTGGTAAAACGAAGTGGGCACAGATAATCTCACCAGAGGGTAGATTATTAGAAACAAGAAGTTGAAGTCATCTCCAAATGAAAAATACAGAAAGGATTGTAAAGCGACATATTAAAGGAAAACACAGTGAAAGAGCAATAAAAAAGTGTGAGCAGCAGCTAGCAAAAGGAATCCAAGCTAATATTAAATCCTTCTTTAGACACACCAAGACCGAGATGCCTACCAGAGTCTGACGGATCAAATGAAAACTGCAAAGTAAAAAAGAGGAGAGGCCAAAACATTTGCAGAGAAGCTAAATGATGTATTTGCATGTGTTCACTGGAATAAGCAGATGATCCCCATACTTTGGAAATGCTGTAATCCAAAGTACGCAGAGTAACAAATCCCCAGGACTGCCTGATAGGCACCTGAGCTTTCTAAGGGAGTGCGGATAAGAAATAGCAGATCTACTAATGGACCTACCTTTCTCTTCATGCTTTCTCTGTGCCTGGAGACTGGAGGGTGGCAACGTGACACCAATTCCTAAAAAAGATTCCAAGGGGAAAATGAGGGGACAGGATGGATGATACTAAAAGCTGGCAAGCCTAACATCAGGGCCAGGCAAAGCAGTAGAAACTGTGATAAAGGGTAGAATTAGTGTGCACCTGGGTAAATATGATCTTTTTGGGCAGTGCCAACACATCTTCTCTAAACATAGTATTTACCATCGAGGCCTCTAGATATTTTTTTGACAAGGTCAGCAAGCATGTGGACAAGAGTGACCTGGCTGATATGGTCCACTCGTGATTTCTTGATCTGGATGAAAGCTCCTTCTGGGTGAACAACTCAGCAGGCACTCCTAACTGGAACTTGCTGTTCACATTTTTCTATGGATTTGAGGGCGTTTTCTTGTAAAGAAATTATTTGTACCTTACTGTTATTATTTCTGAGATCGAGATTGAAATAGCTTTTGTTATTACCCACAGCTTACATGAACCCAGGACTTGAACAAGAACTACCTGTCTGTGACTCAACACTCACACAACTTGAGATAAAGTTTGTGGGTGGACAGTGCATACAAATGAGCTTATAGAACTTCACTCTCTGCTTGACACCATGGGTAAATCAGGGAGAGACTATGAGAGTATTGCTATCAGCTTTTCATCACTGCACAAGTAGTGCTGGTGAGCTGGTTTCATGTGCTTGACGCAGAGTATATGAGGGAGAATGTGGAAGATGAAGATAGTACAGAACAGCATAGATCCCTTATGACTCAGATCTGCAGTGCTCTGCACATGCACTAGCCATTAATAAGCTTCTAGACAAAACTTCAGAGTAGATTTTAAGCTATAAAGCCTTCAGGATTTGGTCACTTCAGAGATCACCTCTGTGTATGACATACTCCCATTGTAGAGATCATCAGTCGTGTCCAAGCTGAACCTGTTCCTGGCTTTGATTTTGAGCCCACTCTCTTTCCTTTGCTGAGGCTGTCAAGGAGTAAGCCTGCTCTTTATGGTGTCTTATGGAAGACTTACTTTACAACACTGCATAAGCACCTCTAGTTATATTTTTAAATGCAAAAAAAAAAAAAGGAAAAAGATAGTAATACTACATAATCACTAAAATAACTAAACAGTACTATTATCACTTTTTGATTTGTATACGTCTTTATTCTCAATATACCTAAATAAATCACAAAATTCTAAAAAAAAAAGGAGAATGAACAAAAGGTTATAGTAGTGAAGAAAATGCAACTGCATGTAGAGTTCTAGTTAGTGATCTATTTCATTCATGCTTAATTAAATAGCCCTATTTCTTTAAGGAGTACATCTACATTTCTTTTTCTTTTTTGGGGGCAATAATATGCCCATCGTACTAAAACATCAATTGTTACGTATATTCTATTAAACGGCAGCACTTCACCCTATGAAGCCCCTAAGTTTCTTAAGGTTTGTGTGTATTTCACAGTGCTGAAACAGTTCGGCCATGCAGAATAACCTGGGGCTGGATCTATCACAGGCAGTATTTAAATGCCCCAGTAGGAACCTCTGACCCATATTTAAGTCCCATGGACATGCACAAACTTTGGAAACATCAGAAATCTCTTTACAACCAGTGAACCTGGAAGAAATACTCAGATGCTGTTGAAATGAATCCAAGTAACTATGTCAAAGAATCACAGGATCTCTAGAGATCATCTAGCCCTGCTTAGAGCAGGGTCAGCTAGAGCAGGTTGCCCAGGGCTGTGTCCTGTCGCATTTTTAATATCTCCACGGATGGAGACTCCACAACCTGTCTGGGCAATCTGCTTCAGTGCTTGACCGCCACCACAGTAAAAAACCTTTTTCTTCTGTTTAAAAATAATTTCCTGTATGTCAGTTTGTGCCTATTGCCTCTTGTCCCTTCACTGGATGCCACTGAGAAGAGTCTGGCTCCATCTTCTTACTCTCCCCAACTTTAGGTATTTAGATACATCGATAAGATGTCCCTGAGCCTTCTGTCCTCCAGCTCTCAGCCACTCCTCATATGACAAATGCTCCAGTCCCTTAATCATCTTTGTGGCTCTCTGCTGGATTCGCTCCAGTAAATCCATCTTTCCCGCACTGGGAAGTCCAGAACTGGACCCAGCACTCCAGATGCGTCTCACCAGTGCTGAGTAGGAGGAAATGATCACCCGCCTCAACCTGCTGGCAATGCTCCTCCTAATGCAGTCCAGGATACTCTTGGCCACCTTTGCCACAAGGGCACATTGCTGGCTCATGTTCAAGCTGGTGTTCCCAGGTCCTTTTCTGTAAAGCTACTTCCCAGCTGGTTGGTCCCCAGCCCCTAGTAATGTGTGGGGACATTACTCAACAGGTGCAGGATTTGGCATTTCCCTTTGTTAAACTCCATGAGATTCCTCTTGGTCGATCTCTCCAGCTTGTCGAGATCCCTCTGAATAGCAGCACAACCATCAGGTGTATCAGCCACTCCTCCCAGTCTTCAACTCTCTGCAAACTTGCTGAGGGTGCACTCTGTCCCATCATCCAGCATCATTAATGAGGATGTTAAACAGTATTGGCCCCAGTGTTGACCCCAGGAGTACACCATTAGTGACTGGCCTCCAGCTGGACTTTGTGCCACTGATTATAATCTTTTGAGCCTGGCATTTCAGTCAATTTTCAATCCACCTCACTGTCCACTTGTCTAGTCAGCAGTTTGTTAATGAGGATACTATGACAGCCAGTGATGAAAGCCTTGCTAAAGTTAAGATGATTAATATCTTCTGCTCTCTCCTCGTCCACCACGCTAGTCATTTCATCATAGAAGGCTATCAGGTTGGTCAGGCATGATTTTCCCTTCGTAAATCCATACTGATGACTCCCAATCATCTTCATGTCCTTAATATATTTGGAAATGGTTTCCAGAATTATTTGCTCCATCACCTTCCTGGGTATCGAGTTAAGGCTGACTGGCCTTTTCTTCTTGAAGCTAGGCATGACATTTGCGTTGAACTTCCAGTCCTCCTCTGATCACTGTCACCTTTCAAAGGTACTTGAGGTTGGCCTTGCAATGACATCTTCCAGCTCCCTCAGGACTTATGGATGCAGCCCATTGGGTCCCATGGACTCGTTCATGTCCAATTTGTTTAAATGTTTTGATCTTCTCTACTGAGGGTAAGTCTCCATTGCTCCAGATGCTCCCACTGGTCTCAGGGGCCTGGGATTCCTGAAAGCAAATCTTACTAGTCAAGACAGAGGTGAAGAAGGCATTGAGTACCTCTGCCTTTTCCACGTCCTTTGTTACCACCACCCCACTCAGCAGCAGACCCACATTTTCCCTAGTCTTCCTTTTGCTGCTGATACACTTGCAGAAGTCCTGACAGCGCAGAGCTATTGAGCTCCTCACTTTTCTCTAAACTTTGTTAATGGACTGGTCCACTAGGAAAGTTCCCAGGTAGAGAAAGAGAAGATGCTGTTGTCCCCTTTTTAACAAATACATGGAGAGTTTGGGCATCTTTGCTATGAAAGACTCAAATGCAATCCCTTTTTCCAAGAGGAATCTGAACCCACATTGATCCAGATTAATTCAGTAACTACCAGGCTAAAGCAAGTTCTCAGTGTCTCCTTTTGGAGCTGATCCACTTCATTCAAAGTACTGAAATATTTATTAGAGCACAACGTGGAACTTAGGTCTCCCTCTTCCTTTTCCCCACAAATGAGTACTGTTGCTACTGGAGCACAGTCTCACTCATATTCTCGTTGTGACCTGTTGAATGTTTACTTATTGGTCTGAAGTCCAACGGTTAGACTATGTTCCCCTTATGAATCTAGCCCTTGACAACCTGAAGTATGCAGAAAGACGAAGTGCTAGAAGTATATTGATTTTAACTTTAACTCAGGCACGGATGTGGAATGCAATTGTAATCCTACCTTAAAAATAGAATGATCCAACCACTAACTTCAGAATTGAATCCTTATGGCAACAATAACCATATTTGTTAAACCTAGTATTTATCCTTAACCTTTACTCCCACACACTTTTATAGCTACGAGCCCTGCCAGAGAGGACATGACAGACACGGCAAAGTAGGAACAAGCAAAAGGGAAGCCAAGAGTCTTGACTTTAAAAGCAAAAGTTAGTGGAGACTCCAAGTCAGAGTATATTTTATTCATTTAACAAAACATGTTTAAACACAAATGTTGGACATAAAGAGAAAGCATGAGCAAACACAAGCATAGTGCTAGAGATCACTTTAAACAGAAGTTGCCTTCAATTAGTTTATTTTTATAAACAATACCATGGATTTTTGAATGATTGCTAATGCTGTAATATAACACCGTAACAACGCTGTAATGAAACAAGTTTGGGATGGTAATCTCACATCTTTAACACAATACATGACTGAAAATAGACTTGGTTTATTCATTTCATTACATTGTCATTTTAGCTCCTTCCTGTTACTGCTATTAGTCTGAATTGAGAACAAAAGTGACTTCAAGTTTAGTTGGATAAAAGAGCTTTGGAAATTAGATTTTACCAACAATTTTCAGGCAAAACAGATATCTGTCTGGCCTCAGAAGCAGTCTGGAAACAGTGACGGAATGAGGCGCTTCACACTGTTCCTGCAAGGGGGTTTCCCCTTAGTAACAAGGTGTTGTTTTTGCAACTTGCATGGTACTTGGCAACCATTCTCCCTAGAAGACCGCCAAAGAATATTTTTTTTCCTCCCCATTTTATATGTGGAATACTCAAAGCAAAAAACGGGTGAATTGGCCAAGATGACATAGTGACAGTAGTAAAGCCAGGAAACAGAGCCTGGACCTCCCTGGCTGCCAGCATCAAGCAAATCCTTTTGCCTGTACCTGCCACCAAACAGCACAACAGCAAAATGCACGGCTCTGCCTAGTTTTTCTCTGACATAGAGAAATAAAGACTGGTTGATTCTTGGCGTCGATGACTGACCATTGTTCTGATGTCATTTGGCCACTTGTTTGTTATTAGTATTGTAACTGCCTAAGCAAAGAAAGAGCGATGCATGCCCACACATCTTTAATATCCCACCTGCTGGGATTTGTTTGCTTGGTTGGTGGTTTGGTTTTTCTCACAAGGGCAGGATGAAAGCAGCAGGACCCACAATCTAAGGCATCTCGTACAACTGGCACTTCACCAGCAGGAGTCAGGGTTGGGTCCCTTTTGCATTAATTCCTGTGCAAATGTGTGGATTTCCCCTCTAATCTTGAAATGTATGATAACATACTAAGACTCTAATTGGTGGTCACTCTGGGATGCTCGAGTTTAATGCTTTCTGTCAAAAATACTGTAAGTGTTCACTTAACATAACTAGTTGCAATTTAAATCAGTCCTGGGAGGGACAAGGGACTGTTGCAGCATTCTGGAAATGGCACACTTTATAATCACTCCAGTTCATCATTTGTAATAGCTGTCAGTACACACACACACAAACACGTGAATTATAACAAAGCAACTGAAGAGAGTTGCAAATAATCAGAGAATGGACAAGTTCAGAAGGTGCATTGCTCGCTACTGTATTGCCTACTGGATAGGACTTTAGCTAAGCTTGTAATACCACCTACAGCATTAAAAAGTCAAAAATATGCACATCTCTGATATTAAATTAATTGCTAGCAATTCAACTTTAAAAAGCTTGCCTAACAATAATAAGATTTTTCTCTAACAGTCTGACACCTAAAATGACTACACACTGAATTATGGGGAAGAAAACAAAAATCAGTTCAGCATCCCACATGATCTATTTGTTTTAAACAATAATGCATTCTGCTACATCTATTTTGGCATTTACTTGCTAACAGCAGCTATCTCTGTGCTGCAACCAACGTACCAAGCAGGAAAAGAGCTCCAATGTTAAGCAAATGGTGAAAGTTGTTCCTAAATTTCTTTTCTTCTCCCATCTTTGGGTTTTTTTGTACCAGGATATTTTTTTCCTTTAATCTCTTTTTTCTGTTTCCATTTCATGCTATAATTATAGCTAAGACTGGCCACAAGTTAAACACTGAACTGTACTGGAATTTGGTGTAGTGCTCATATCTAACTCTTAGTTTCTTCTATCCCTAAAACACCTGAAATGGGGGAAAAAATACCTGCACATACTATATAGCCACCTCTCTGGCCAGGTTGTAGAGGAAGGATTAGAGCATCCAGGTAGAGTGATACGTAAATATGTCACAGCAGAGCCTACTGTCCAAAGACTATTATGCTTTTTTTTTTTCTTTTTGTTATTTATATTTTTACATTAGGTATCTGAATATCTACCACAGTAGCTTTTGAATAATATTTTCTAAGGCACAGTACGCAGTTTGATGCTCCTCTCCTCTTTACAGCTTTGAAAATCCCCCCTTTCCTTATTGTGAAGTGGTCAAGAGGGAGGCTGACAACAGTCTTTCCCCCCCCCCCTCTATGATTTATATCACAATAAATGTATAATTTCTCTTCATTCCCTAAAGTCATTCCTTAATGTTAGACTTATTTCAACCTCAGGACTGCTGAATCGTATTACAGGGAGAAAATGGGCCTAAGACTGAATTGTTATCCATCTTGAGGAATTCAGTCATATATCACAAATTGTCTCCTCCCTTTCTGCTAAAAATACAAGCCGCAGTGTAAGTATTTCTTTTCCAAAGATATCTACATTATTTGTTATATTTTCCCAGAATGTTTCGTATGCACATTTCCAATTCAATCTCTTCCCTAGAGGGTTAATAATTAGCAAACTGACTTCCCCAGCTGTTTTTTTTTCACAGTGCCGTCATCCTCCTGAATTCAGTCAACATCTATCAGAAACAAAGACATCAAACAAAACATATTAGGCTTCAGTATTCTCTTGTGAAGTTTTGGCCTCCAGCCAGAAAATTTTGTTATTTTCTATGTAAGCTTTATTTTTCTTTCCCTGAGCAGCAGTTAGTATGGATCAAAAGAACCGTGGCTTTAAAATGCAATCATAAAAATAATAAACACTAGCACTGACATAGCACTGTGCACCTTAGGTTAAGTCTTGCATCTGTTTTGGGTGTCCTTGTATTCGGGAACAGGCTCCAGTGTGGGCTTTCTGGGGCTTTTTTCAGCATCCCATGAATGTTCCTCTGTCTCCAGAGGGAGACAGAAAACCTCCTAGCTGCGTTAGGGCTCTGTTTAAATACCATTTCCAGAAATATTGAAGAATGTCCATGTCAGAATTCATTTTCTTCTTTTTGGTGTTGTTATCCAAATGAATTAAACGCATCCAATTTCAAAAAGGAAATTTTAAATGATTTTATGATCCTGGTAGAACTGGGGTCAACCATTCCTGCCCTTTCTCACAGCTTATGGCTTTGCTTTGAACGTCACAGACTCTACAGTCTATCCAGCAGCTCTTGAACCAGATTTGGCCACAGACACACTCCAGCAGACCCACATGGAGCTAGGAACAGATATTTGTAAGTCTGCCAAAAGCTGCCCTGTAAGTCAGTCGTATCTCGGTGCTTTGAACCAGGCAGTTGCTGTGCAGGAAGTTGCCGTTTCCACTAACATGTTACAAAAGAGGAAGAAAGGGGAGCCTGGGACATTGCTGTCTCTTGCGCAGAAGTGAGGGCTGCTGCTTCTTCCAGCAGGCTGTCCCCACCTGGGATGCAGCTCCAGACCTGCTGAGGCAACTGGACCACCACATGTACATGACAGAAGCATCTTCAAAGTTCAGCCCAAGTAAACAGATCATCAGGCATCCCATCACCTGGGTCTGAGACTTCTCTGGGGGAAACCAAAAACAAAACCAAAGAGAGCAAAAGAAATGAAAGCAAAACAAAAGGTTTCTTCTTTGCATGTATCCTTTTATTTTTGTGCTCTTCATGTAGTAATTCTGGACCTTCACTTCCTTTACCCTGGATGTGGATTTTAGGTACCCAGGGCAGGTTGGGTGCCTGTGTCCCACTGGCTGCTGTAGTAGATGAATTGGATGATTCAGCTTTACTCGTTTCGGAACTGTCTCTTTCTATCCTAAGGCAGACCACAAATTTAGCCGGAGGTGTTTCCCATATCCCAGTTTCATGGAATTTGTGTCCACAAAGATCCTAAATTCTGGCTCTTGAACACTTGTGTGGGTTGGAAGGCTAGAAGGCTAGAAGCTAGGTTTGGACTAGAAGGCAGCGGGATGATGCATCAGCAGTCCCACAAACACATACACACCAATATTTTCAGATCAGGCTTATTCATGTTTACCCAGACTGAGCTGAAAGGACCATCCAGCAGTGTTGTGAATCTACTCCCCAGCAGTGGTGGTGGATTGATTTGTTTGTTTCTAAATCACAGTTATCCAATTTAAGAGTGCACACTGCCATTGAGAGTGACCCTACCACTTACGTTGGCTGCTTATTGTTCAGCCCAGCTATTCCCATGGTTATCTATCACATATTTCCTGCTGTGGTTTCAGTCAGTTACTTCTTGTTCTAGTCTTCCCAACTAGTAGGAATAACTGATCCCTGTTCTCTTTATACTTTTGCTTTCACCAGTGATCCGCTCTTCCTTTCATCTTTCCTTCCATGAGGGTTTGGTTTGTGCTACATCAGAGCAAGTGGGCAAGCAACCCATAAGAGCAGCTGAGACTCACCCAACTTCCACTTTACATTCTTTCAATCAGGCAAGAATGAAGCAAATTTATATGTAAATAGCAGTAGTTAAAATCCAAATCATCAACCCAGACTAGATTCTGGAAGGTCAGGGGAGGATGGATGATGAAGGACAAGATGGAGAAAGGAGCCCACATTGGCTTTCCTTCCCTCTCCTTTAACTTAACTGCACCGGCACACCCAGACACATGGTGCGTACGCTCCAGAGGTGCCATGTTCCGTGGGGCAAGGCACTCCAGGAGCCTGCAGTGATAAAACCAACATGTCGGCTGCATTCCTGGGTATGGTGTGTGGGGAAAAGCCACTCTGCTATTTATACTATAACTATTTTAAAGGGTAAAGTAGCTGCTGTTTCTGTAGGTATTCTATTAATCGTTTTTTTCCAGATGGAAAGCTTCCTGGGCTGTTCTATGCATTTGGACATTTACCTGAACAGTACCTTACTTTTTTTATAGCCACAGTGATGTCCCATATGTACAACTCCATATTCAATATTTGCTTTTGAAACAATATTTAAAGTAATTCAATTTGCCTCTCAACATCATTTTCATCCCACAGGACTAGCAGGACACGATATGTGGCAGCAGAAACATCACCTTCTTACCTTTTCAGAAAGAATCCTTCTGATATTCTTGACTATTAAATACCAAAAACTATAATGTCCAAGTCATGTAAGCATTTAGGTAGGTGGCAGATTTCAGATACGTAATAGGTAA